>NC_091688.1:74647500-75277500 GCF_041296265.1 Equus caballus
TAATTGGTCAGTGGTTCTCAGTAGACAATGTGTGAAGACTTGGCAAGTATGAAATAAACTAGATTGGTAGACTTGAGGGAAATATGTGCTAGTAGATTTTAACTTGAATATTACCTACTTGTCGTAGCTTGGACTAGCATGCCGGGGCCGAGGAGCTTCATTAGTGCTCTTTTGAATGGACTTTGACTAATGAGCCAGCACTTATTCAGCACTATTTGTGGATCTGTCAGAAACTGTTAGGCTCCTGTTCCTCACTCTGCCCTGCTCTGAAGATGTTTCCACCTGATTTCAAGTACTGTCTAGATCTGCTCATGCCCTGAGATCAGTTAGAGGTTGATCGTTAAATACTTGTAATCATAGTGGGTCCAGACACTTCTTAGTACTCACCCACTTTTGATGCTGGAACATCACATATGTGACCCTGTTGAGATCCTGACTTTCTTCATGCTGTACTTTTATGCTGGGTCCTTGACCTCTACTCCCTTTCCTCCTGGAACCTGGCTGTCTCTAACTTACTTGCTGCTTTCTGCTTGAGATCTCAGGTCATGCTTCACTTCTCCACACACCTGTGTGATAAGAGTATTTTTATGTAAAGTTGGGGGAAGAGGACACAAGAGAAATGTGAAAAAAACAAGGCCTATTGACCTGGAACATGAATAAGACAGACAGTTATGAACCATTAGATAATCAGGCAGGCTTTGTAAGGTGTTCAGTTGTACCAGATGACACATAAACAACAGAATAGTTACAAGAGGGAGTGGTAGATACAGGGTAGACATGTCAGGCTAGGCTTTCCAGAGACCACAGGACTTGGGCTGATCTTCAGAAGTGCTCAAGGTCTTTAGACAGGCAGAAAAAGGTTGAATGAAATACAAGTGAGAGAAACATTAGGAATTAAGAGAGAGAGGCAACAGTGAGCCCAGGGTTGGGGAAAAGGGAAGAAAGAGGGGCAGAAAGGAGAGTGCTGAGACCAAACCAAAAACTGGTACTGAAAAGTATGGGTTAAAGTTGGACAGGTATACAGAGCTGTTTAATGACTGACCTTTCTATTTAGTTATTTCCATATCATAATCTAAGAATAAAATAAAAGAAAGAAAAGTTCATGACAATTGAACTACAATAGGGTTTTAGGAATATGGGCTATTCCTGCACAGGTTTCTCCTGTAAAGTCCTCCTAATGGGTACAGCAAAGGTGTGGTAAGAAATTAAAATAGGAAGGATGTTATGGAGCTTCCTGGCTGGGCTGTCCTTTCTTGCTTCACCTTATTGAGTACATAGAGCTATTAAAATTGCACAACCCAATTTCCAGCAAAAGAGTCTAGGTCAACTGATTTAATTTCACCCAGACAATCTTGCCAGCTCACTCAGTGAATCAAACAATAATCCTCTAGTTAGTGGATCAATAAGAAATTAAGAAGCAATTAAAGAGAAATGAAAAAAACTTAAAAATTTACATCGATCTGGCAGTAAGGTTTTGTTCATCTTAGAAAATCAAGGTTTAGAAACAATCGAAGGCATTGTCCTGTCCTTGCCTTCTTTCTGTTGGTTTGAAAATTTTTAAAAGAAAAAGTTAGTGAAAAAAAACAGTAAAAATATAAAGAACTTTAAGAGTTAAAACTCAAACAACAAATAACATAATTTCATTTATATTGAAATATAAAATATCTTCTCTTCCCAATGGTTTAAGCAAAGAGCTAAATGGAAACAGTATAGTTTCTGGAAATACCTGTACTATGTAGAGCTGCAATAGAATAAGAATCTGTTTTCCAAATAATCATTTCATTTGCAGCCCAGAGGCCACATTTCAAAATTAAAACTGTCACCTTCAACTAAGATCGTTTCAGTTCCAATCTCTCTCTGAATAACCGAAGCTTAGAAGCACTATTTACTTCACCCACCAAAACAAAAAAAACAAAACAAAAGTTTTTTTTTTTTTAAAAAACAAGAACCCTTCATATAGTGTCCAGTTGTTATCTTTCCCAGGTCTAGTAATTATAGCTGCAAGCTGGGAAATAGAAATACATGCTTTGGTCTATTTCTCCTACTGAAATGTTGGCTAACCTGTGATAAGTTGTTTAACCCCACTGGCTCTGTGGATCCACCTCTGTTTAAAAGGTGAGGAGAAGTTGTTGCTTAGCTATGGAAAGTGCCTAGTGCAGGTGAGTGAGCGCAAGTCTATTAAGCGCACAGCACAGAGACGTGATGTAATAATGAAATAGCGTGATTTTTAAAGCAAATCTTTAATTCAAGGATCAAACCTAGTTATCATGAGCATCTAGAAAAATTTCTCTGAGTGAAAGAAGATAGCCCTTTCCTTAAATGGATCACCCATAACAACAACAAACATGAAAGTACAATAAAGGTGGAAAGAAAGTTAAGTGAAAAAAACAATGCAGTTTTCTTCTCAAGGAGGGCCTAGAAAGAAGCCAGCATGTCCTGAGGTTTCTTCTCAAGCAGGCATAATCATTGTGCACGACTGCTCTCATTTCCCCGCTGCAGAATAAAGCAGCAGACAATTACTGAGCATTACCTATTTTCTGGGCACTGATCGCGGTGGGGGCATGGGTTTCAGAAGGTTCCGATGTTGGATGAAGTGTTGTATGCCATAAATGACTGTATTTCCTCTTCTGATTTAAAGGTGTTTTATTAGACAATACATGCCATCTTTTCTTTATGTTTCACACTAAATCTTTCAAATAGAGAGGTATTATGTGAGAAGCTGCGTGGGGTGCTTAAAGACCTGCACGCCATCAGGAATGCAATTAAAATTGGCATTTATAAAAGTATATTTTGATTCCTAATCCTGTTTTTACAAGTGCAAAATCACATTAGAAAACAATGTGATGCTAATTAAAGCTTTGTCACCCATAAGACCTTAGTGAATTGCATTTGTAATAGGCTCTGATGCAGAAGCAATTTCTGCCAGGGAAACTTAAGCAGAGTATGTGACTACATTTCCTGTTACTCTGTTAAAATCAAAGCTACAGTTATGTATATTACTGTCGTGTTCTTATCTCTAAACTGGACTTGAAATGTCATGTCATCTAAAGTAAAATTCAAAAGCTGAAAAAAAAGTATTGCATTTTATTTGCATAAAAAGCAATCAGAAGGCCAGAGATACTGTTGATTTTTACTGATAAAAATTAAGAGGACTCATTGAAATATCAACATATACTTCAGATCATATATGCATCCCACCTTGCAAGAACAAAAATGGCTATTGGGAGAAAAAAACAAAAAGGAATTGGACTTTGTTCTCCTGTTTATATAAAAGTCACCTATAATGTTTTAAAGGCTGAATAAAATAACTTTTTTATTCCTACATAGTTTAAGTATGTGAGTTTTTGTAGGATTTTCAGGTCAGTCCTAACCTACCCACACCACGGTAATTAGTAAAATCCCAGATATAATGGGCACTCAAACATAAATGCAGGCTCAGTTCCTCTTGATTCCAGGAGCATCACCAGAGCTCTGATTATGGATGGAGAAAGAAACCACACAGATTAGAATCTGAAAACCACCCAGAGCCTGCCTTGACCTTTACAAATGACCACTAACGTTACTTAACTGCTTTATTAATGTAGATGTCTGGGTGTATGTGTATGCAATTTAAATAGTCTTGGAGCATGCCAATTTTATACTGAAAATCTCACTATAGTAACAAGTAACAAAACCCACATCATTTTTCATGATTGACCCAAACAGGATGGTTTCAGACATCAAGAACAGAAGTAATGTGGCCTGGAGGAAGCAAAATGGACACGGATAATTGATACCTATGAGAGTAATTATATGGAAGTCTTAAGCTCTTAAAGATTCTCAGTAAGTGATAGTGCATTAAAGTTATTTTTAAATATTCAGATATGAATCCTTGAGGTTTGTTTCAACATGTGGTTATAGACAAACATCTAAGCAATAAAAGAGTGTCCAGACCAGCATGCCTTTAGCCTTTGCCAAAAAGTAAAAAAATCTATCTATGCATATATGTATATCTTGATCTCGAGTCAGAGAAATGAATAAATGGAGATACAAACATTTGAAACAGATGAATTGATGTAATTCTGACAAAGAAATGCACCCAGCAGATAGGACAGCAAAGAAGTAACCCCGAAAGTGACCAAAATAAGAAGAATGCTGTGAATATGGACAAGGCTGGGTTAGGGACTGGGAATCAGAAAGTTGTGCACAAGGCAAATAAAAATAGCCAGAGATTTAACAGCAGTGTATGAACAATAGGTGAAAAAGAAAAAAAAACACATCAAATGAATCCAATATTTGGAAGACAGAAATGTTCTATGGTAAGATGAAGGAACGTGCAGGGGGAAATAGGCATGAGACCAAAGGAAAAGAGTACGTATTTCATCTTGCGAGGGAGTGGCAGCCATTGAAAAGACAACCCGTAATTATAGTAAACCTAATAAACAAAGTAAATATAAAGAGAAGGGGAACTGAAAATAGAAAAAGGAAATTATGTGGTTATTTTCTTCCCTTTAAAGCTACATTGCTCTTCCTTTTGTATTCTGCTTTTCTCATCCTTTTATTTCTCTTCAAGAGGAAGAAACAAGCAAAAATAATTTGCAATCATAGATTATCAGTACCCATAGTCCATCTGTTTAGTGAAACCACAACAGAATGTGTGAGGGTGTTTGTATTTGGGCAGAGATGGGTGGGCACTATTATGTACCAATGAAACAATCTAATGTATAAAACCCAGATTCTGTTCAGTAATAAATTCCACTGTCTATGTTATAATCCTGCTTGAAAATGCTCATAGGAATTCAACTTAAAGAATTCTCTTTCTCTCTTTTTTTTTTTAAGAAGTCAATTGTTTCTGTGATGAATATTCACAATACATGTCCCCACAAAGGACAGCTAATGCATCCAAAAGTGAAACCGGTAAACAGCCACTGGCAATAGAAATTTATGGAATTAGAAAAACCGGACTGGTTAAAATACATGGCTGAATTCATTGTTGCAAAATGATTGGATTCATGTCTCATCAAATTTACATTGTGAAGACTGAATATAGTATGATTAGGCATTATTTTAACAACTACATTAAAATATAATTTAAAATAAAATGGCCCTTCATATCATACTAATATCAGTGTTTTAAATAACAAAGGACATTTTTTTAAAGGAAAGGATTAGCATTTTGTTTCAATCAGTGCAAGCAATGAGATTCCAGTTGGGGTCTCAAAGATTCAGGATTTTATTAATATTCCAGAGATGCATTTGTGTTGCCTCTGGGTACACTGAAAAGCCACTTAAGCCGCACTTAAAACAGCACTACAGGATCAAATTGACGTGCATCAGCCATTTACAATAAAACTTGATTATTATAAAGGCATACATATTTGCATAATTACATGTTTGATTTTTTGATAATGCAGCATACAGGACAAAACGTTGCTTCATGTAGAAACAATCATCAAAAAGCCCCATCTGCTGTAGTATTTACTGCACTGCACACCGATCAGAAATGTTGAAGATGGAGTGCTGAGTATCAAAGAGAAAAAAGCCTGAGTTGTATTTACACAGGCAGTATGGCTGGCTGGATCCTGTAGAAAGGCTGGATCATCTAGAAATAAAATTCAGGCAAAGTGTGGTATAAAAAAAGAAGAGCCACACATCTTCAAACATAGAATGAGCACCTTCGTGAATATGGCATAAGATCTTTGGATGTCAGTTTACATGATGTCATCCTTGCATTTAGTAAATTCTCAGATTCTAGATTCTATATTTAGAAATGAAACACTTTAGAGTAATTGCTCATGAATAGGGTTATCCTTGGAGAGGCTTCCATTATGTGTAGCAGTGGATTTGGAAAGGAGAAAAAAAAACCTCTGTTTTTCATTGTGCACTAAAATGAGGGTAGTAACAGCAATTACCTTGGATCATGGAATTATAGATGATTTTTTTCTTTTCTTTTCTTCTTCTTTATGTGTTTTTCCCCTTAAATAGTCTTCCTAATTTTTATGTAGTGTACATTTAAAAACTGTGTAAAATAAAAAGAAAAACATGAAAATATAAAAGTTAGAGATCTATTTTCTAAAAGATCTGTTCTTAGGAAAGGAAAAAAACAAGGGAACGCACACGAAAGATACTAACATGCAAAACAAACTTTCAGAATGTTTTGCAGAGCACTTAGCAGAGTGGAAGACACACCTGTGGGATGAATAGACACTGTTGGGTCATGAGGGTGATGATGCTGTCTTATTATGGGTGAAATTAGGCCACAGATCATAAGGACATAGTGTCAAAATGGAGGTGCACTTCTCAGGAGGGCAACATACCTCTTCATCAAAATTCCGTTAATTCAGGTCCTATAAGAATTGTTTAAAACCACAAATATTCTCATCTCGGTCTTTTGCTATGTGAGTCCACAAAGAGACCTGACTTAAGAAAAGGAATCCTATAGATGAAGAACAAGTAGTGAATTAGGGAAATTCAGAAATTGTGAACTTGAGATGAATTAAATTGGTGTCCATTGCTAGTTCCAAGCCCACCCCTCCACCAAAAAAGAACTGAAATATTACTCTAATCATAGATTTACTATTATAGACAGAAGAAATCAAGTCTTGTTTGTATTCTGTACAAGTATTGAGAATTAACAAAATAAAAGTCTAATAATACTAAGTTTTGTTCAAATAAGAGTGCCCTGGCGGAGAGCTGGGAACCAAAAGGAGCAAGGACCATAAATCAAACTCTGGGAAATTCTGGACCTAATGCCCCTGTGACATTGGCAGCTCCAAATCCACTGTTTCTGCCTGGAACTCACTGCAGGAAGTTAGAGCCACACCAACAGAAATGGTCACACAGGCAGCCTGGCAGGAAAAGAAGGCTTGTGGGGAGGAGCTGGCTGCTCTCTGTGGATGTTCTGTACGCTGATGAGAGGCCTGAGCATCAGAGAGGACAATGCATAAGGGCCATGGTCACGGACGCCACCCATGCATATCTTATATCTTGCCACTGTGTCCAAAGATCCAAAGCCACATCAGCTGTCTTGGGAACAGAAATTTTTGACTGACACCCATTTCTTAAGATCTGGAAATATGTGCATGTGTTTGCGTGTGTGTGTGCATGTACACATGTGTGTGCGTTGGGAGGAAAGCATTTGGAAAATATGCCCTGGTTCCCTAGAAAATCCTTTTTTTTCTTTTTTACCTATAAATATTAGTATTAGATTCCCTTTTAGGGGGCTCATCACTTATTTTTGAAGTCTTCTTTTTTCATTTTTAATAAATTTCTTTTCCTATTATAAAAGTAGTACACATTTAGAGAAGAGTATCTATAGCATGTAGGAAAGGACAAAGAGGAAATTTTAAACTATTAGCAATTCCACTTTTTACTTAGCTTTCAAATTTCCCATAGAAAAGCTACAAAATATTCTTAAAGTTAAAAAAAAAACTTTGACTCATTTAGAATACCTCTTTAAAAAAATTAAGTTTTTTATGATAAAATAAATAAATGTCAATCATAGACAGTCACGCAGCGCTGGTAAAATTTATAGCGCCCATGCTTCGGACAGCCCTCTTCTGGGCTCCTTTGCCCAATACTCCTCCAGTGGGTAAGGAGTTCACAGGGCCAAGGGAAAGTGCCCCCAGCCCACTCATAGAACATGCTCTGGAGAACCAGAGCCCAGAATTCTCTGCCCAGAAGCCACCTCCAGGACCTTCGCATCTTCCCTGGGCATTCCTGGGGTGGGCTGCATTGCGGTTGGCTATGCCTTCAGGTCTGCGGGGTAGCCAAGTGGGCAGTAGATTGCAGACGACGTGGAGGGAGCTTGGACAGTCAGACTGGGATGTCCACATGGGTGCTCATGAGGCCCTTCAGAGTGTGGGACTCTGTTTCAGGTGGTAAGAGAAGTGGACTAGGCAGTAGAATGAGGATTGAAGTGGAGCTTAGCAGAGTCTGAAAATAACATATTTGAATCAGGCCATCTAGGTCATTATGATGATATATTTGTTAAGAAAGGAGAATAGAACCTGTCTCATTTAATAGTTGTGTTAACTTGGTTTATAACCCTTAAACATTTTGGTGTATGGTATGTTGGCCTATATATGTGCTTTTGCTCCTGGAACTGTAAATGTTGGGGACAGACCTGATGGCAACAAAAAATCTGTACAGCAGGGTTTTCTGCAGTTAAGCAACAGTAGTTTAGTTTTGAATATTTCCATGTTTCCTCGTGGAAAACAAACAGAGCAACAAGAGAATGCACAAAAATAGCCACAAATTCTATTTTCTCTGAAACTAGGAAACAGAAAATATTTTATAATCTTCAAAGGTAACTGAGACCAATGGAACTCGCAAGCTGCCCTGTAGAACATTGAGACAGAATGATGAGAAGGTGTGGACAGGCTGAGGGCTGAGTGGATGCAGATCTCAAAAATCCCCAGAAAGCATACAATGCTAAGAGGAAAGGACTCCATACTAAACAGGAACTGCTGGGAGCTAAACTGAGATCTTAGGGAACCAAAAAAATGGTGGGAGAGGCAGAATGAGAGGTGAGGAAAGTGCCCGTTGGGGCCCAACGGTACAACTTGGAAAGCTACCACAAAAACAAACAAACAAATAATAAGTAAATCAATAAAAGTACCTTCTAAAAAGAGTGGATGGTCTTGGAAGGTAAGGCAGGTACCCATGTGGGTGGGAAGATGGGCGGCAGCTGATGAAGGAACCAGGCAAATGCAGGATTGGCTGAATAAATCCTCTTGAATTAAATTAGGTTCTAGAAGAAAGACACCTTATTTTAAGGAAAATATCTATCTCTGTAGCAATAAAGTGTTTTTGACCTATGAAATCTTGAAGGATACATTGCGCCTTCTCCTTTCTCCAAGAAACTCAAGCTATTACCAAATCTAGAAAATCCAACTCATTCAATATGAGCATCAAACAAAGAATAAGCACAACACACAGACAAAGACACTACAAGGAAAAATATTCTAAAAAATTTTCTACAAATGAAGAAACTTCAACACAAAAAAACTATCCACAAATCAGATGATTATAACCCAATCTTGAAATAATACGGAAGCAGTTATGAAAGAAAACCACTAAACAGAAACATAAGAAATCATGGAAGTGTTGCTTAGACCAAAAGTGTCAAAAATAGGAGAAGGTAAAGCAGTTACTGGCAGAACTCAGGAAAGAATTGGATAAAATAAAATTATTTCAGAAATGAAGCTTAATTGTTAGCACATGGGGGAGTAGACACTACAGAGAGTAAAAGACAGGGTAGAAACAAGGAAAGCAAGCAAAGGGAAACAGAAAAGAAGAAAGAAATTAAAAGATAATCATAGAGAAAAAATGGTGAATATAGAAGACAAAGGACATTCAATTTGTGCATTAGTAAATTCTCCCTCAAAGAAAACCAAAATGATATAAATATAATTTAAGAAAAAATAAATATAATTTAAGAAACCTTTCCTGAAATGGAAGAAGAATTGAGTCTACATGATGAAAAGGCATCAGGAAAACTGACTCCATATGATCAACAATGAGATGTATATTAATTAACTGGGGCTTGTAATCTTAGTGTCAAAGTTGAGTTTTGGCTAATAAGCATAACAAAATAAAGAAGAAAATTTGCAATGTTAAGGGGGATAATGAAATTCTAACGATGTGCATATATATGCATCAAAAATGGTAGCAACTATAATAAAGCAAAGTTTGCAGAAATTCGTGGAGAAATAGAAAGACATCAGCTGTAGGAGGCTTCAATTTACCAACTTTGGTCCAAGACAGATCAAGTGAACAAAAAATAAGTAAGAACAGAGAGGACCCAAACACCATAATCAACAAGGTGGAGGAAAATTTGTTCACATCACTCAGAATTTTGGACTATTTGTTACCCCAGCATAATCATTCTACTCTTGTTGAAACTCACCTCTGAGATGACTATATGCAAGCATCACAGTTAATGGGGAGACTACAGTATCACTTCCATCAAAGTGAGGAACATGGTATGCTTCTTGATCATTTCCTCTAACACCACTATATTTAATATTTAGTATCAGAAGTATTCACTAATGAAATTAAAAAATAGAAGGAAATTGAAGATAACAAATTACAAATAGGTAAATCTATCACTATTTATATGAGTGTTTAGCCAGAACTGTTTGAGAATCAACTGAAGACTATAAAATACATGAAAGAACTTATTATTTAATGTGGATTAAACTAAACCTATCTGTCTATCTATCTACTTCTATTTTTATGGCTTTCATATATACAAACAATCAGATAGAAAAGATTAAAAAAACTAAAACTCCATTAATAATAGCAAAATAGGTAAAATATCTATGGAAAACATAACTAGGAATGTAGACAATCTATACAAGGAAAGGTGTAAAACTCACTTGATGAACTCACAATGTAAACTTTTAACTTCAAACATCATGAATCTATTGCCAATGTGCTATGTATTCGTGATAGTTAATTTTATATGTCAACTTGACGGGACCACAGGGTACCCAGGTATTTAGTCAAACTTTATTCTGGGTGTATCTGTGAGGATGTTTCTGTATCAAATTAACATTTGACTAGAGAGACTGAGCAAAGGAGATTGCCCCCCTAATGTGGGTGGGCTTCATCCAATCAGTGGAAGGCCTGAAGAAAACAAAAAAGCTGACTCTCCCAACAGTCAAAGGGAACTCCACCTACCTGACTGCTTGAACTGAGATATCAGCCTGTTCCTGCCTTTGGACTCAAACTGAATCATTGACTCTTCTTGGGTCTGGAGCCTGCCAGCTTTTGGACTGAAACTTCCACCATCAGCTCTCCCAATTATCAAGCCTTTGGACTCAGACTAAAACTACACATCAGCTCTCTTGGGTCTCCAGCTTGACAAATGCAGATCTTGGGACTTCTTAGCCTCCATGATCACATAAGCCAATTCTTTACAATAAATCTCTCTCTATATATACATCTCTATATATGTAGAGTTCTATTAGTTCTGTTTCTTTGGAGAACACTAATAAAGTATTCAAAATGAAATACAATGTTAAAAAAGAACCTTTTAGCACAATCAAAGATAATCAGTATATTTCTTCTTCTGAGGATGAATTTTTAAATGTCAAACTTCAGGTATTCACAGTTCCAAGCCACTTTTTATTTTATTCTTATGCAAAAGGTCACTAAATAGAGATGTTAATGTACCAAAGTAGGCTAGAGTGGATAATAGCATAATAGTCCCAGGAATGCTGGTAACTGTTGCTTGAAGAGTTGCTGACTTTGAAGTGAAATTTTATCCCAAAGCGGTACCATCTTCTACTCCTCACTCTTTGATCGTACATGTCACCTCAGGCAATCTCTTTTCAGTCAATCAAAAAAACACTTATATGGCTGCAAAAATCATTAAGTTATTCAACAAATAATTATTTAGTGCTACTAGGTGACAAGCACTCTGACAGGCACTAGATATGTTTTGGTCAATTATTCAGAGCCTTCTACAGTCAGGTAGAAGAAATAGCAAGAAACAAATAGCAATAAAATAAGTAAATAAATATATATTTACAATTTATGGAAACAAACAAGACACAGAGATAAAGAATGAATGGGAGATTGATGAAGATAAAGTTATCAGGCAAAGTTTCTCTGAAAAGATGACATTAAGCCAGCACCTAAGGGATATATGAGTCATTTATGAGAACATCAAAAAGAGTGGAGTTCTAAGCAGAGGGAACACCGTGTGATGCATTGAGATGAGAAAGAAACCAGTTTGCTTGAGAAAATGTCAGGAGTGAGTGAATCTAGAGTATGGCAGGTGAGGGAATACTGTGTAAGACCAGCTTGGGGAGCTGGGCGGGAGATCGACTGGCAGGGCGATAGCCACACTGATGTGCCTGGACTTAAAGTGCAAAGAGAGATGCTATGTCAGAGAATGTCATGCTGGGATTTATGTTTCAGGGAAGACTATTCCTGTGATTGTGGACAGAATTGATTAAGGATGGGAGTGACTGTTCTGGCTGCATGGAGGTCGGTTTGGATGTACTGCAGTAGTTAAGTTTAAAATAGTGATAACTTGGACTAGAGGATGGCAGTGAAGACGGGGAGAAGTAGAGTTCCTTGAAACACATTTAGGAGACAGAGATGATCGGACTTGGTGATCAATTAGATGTAGAGGAAGAAAGAGAGGGAGGAACTGTGAGTGACTCCTAGGTTTTAGGTCTGAACAACAAGGTAGATGATGGTGCCAAAGAAAGGGAAGATAGAGGGAAGTTTTTGGAGGGAAATAAAAACTGAGTCTTGGATATATTTATGTCAGGTGACCATGAAGAATCCATGAGAGGGTGTAGATAGATAGGTATATGAATCAAGAGGTTAGAGGAAAGGTTAGAGCTAGAGGTAAAAATGTAGGCGTTATTGGCCTGAAAATGGTATTTTGAATCACGAGAATGGGCAATGTTATTAATGGAAACCTAAGGTTAGGGGCCCAGATCAGAGTAATGACGAAGTTCCATACTTAGAGATATGATATACAGAGGAGATGCAAAGGAGATTTAGGAGGAGCAGGTAGAGAAGCAGAGAAAACTCAGGGAAGTAAGGAACAATGTAAGCCAGGAACAGACAGAATTTTGAAAGAAGAGTCAATTATTGAACCTTGCTGGAAGTTCTAATGAGATGAAAATGTGGATTTTGCAATATGGAGGCCATGGGTGACCAATTGGGTTGTAAGGCTGAATGCCAGTTTCAAGTGAATTACAGCGTAAACATGAAGTGAAAATAGTGAAAACATTGTGTATACACAACTACTTTGTGGAGTTTTAATGTGAAATAGAAAGAAGAAAGGGATAGAAGCTGGAGGGAAATGTGGAGTGATAGAGAGCTTTTTAATTTTGTTTTTTAGGATGGTAATATCAGCGTTGTGTTTATATGCCGATGGAAATAATTCAGGAAAGAAGGTATGACAGAAGCATCGAAGTTCCTGAGAAGGTGAGAGGAATGGAATTCCAAGCATGAATTGAAGGACAGGCTTTTGATTAAAAGAGGACAGACTCCACTATAACGAGGGAAGGAAAAGATAGGAATCATGGATGGAAGCTTTCAGATTTTGTGATAGAAAGCTCCTATGCTTCTCAATGAAGTATGAGGTGAGCAGAAAGTAAGGGGTGGTACCTTTAAGGAGGAGGTGATGGTTGAGCGAGTCTTCAAAGAAGAGTAGGTGTTCACCAGGCAGGTGGTGGCATATGGGAGGAGAAATGGGGTAGAGTGAAGGGGGCTGAGTAAGGGGCATTCCTGATGAAGAATAATCTGTTGACAAAGTCACCAAAGAAAGATGACAAACAACCTGGTGCATTAGGCAACATTAAATAGATTCAATAGATTAATATAGCTGGAGCAGAGGATACAAGAGCTAAGACAGAAGGCCTTGGATGAAATGCTGAGGAGTTTGGACAGTGTTCAATAGGCAATATGAAGCCACTGAAAGCTGTAAGCAGTCATAAGAAAAATGTTAGTCAGACCACAATGCAGATAATGCATTTGAGGGATTTAAAACTAGTGACAAATCAGTAAGGAGATTACTGCGGTGGTCCAGGTGAGAGATGATGACGTCCTGAAGTAAGGAACGGAGCGGAAAACGCAGATTAGAAAGTTATTAGGAAGGTTTGTTTGGCAGGACCTAGTTACCAGATAGTGATAATTGTATAGGGAGACTAAATAGTGAGAGGAAGTGAAAGTTTAGGGCATAATCCTGGTGAGCAGCAACAGTTAAAATGCATCAGAGAAGAAACAGCAAGAGAGGTGGCAGAAGAATCAGGAGGAAATGGAGTTGTCACAGAGTCAAGGTAAGAGAAAAATATAAGTAAGAGTGATCATGTAGAAAGCAGAAAAATGTAAAGACTTCAGGACCTCAAAAAGAATGCTATGCATTGTAACTATTATTGGCAAAAAGGAAAACAAATGAGAAGTTTTTAAATACTGTGCTGAGGGAGAATGTACAGAGTTGGTAATAAGGAATTCTAAAAGGTAAATAAAAATCAGTTTTAAGGGACTCATCATTACAAATTTGTTTAGCATGAAATAAAGTATCAATGGCATCTGTGTTATTTTATGTTACTAAATATGAAACAGTTATGATAACTTTTTCTGATTCACTCACTATCTTACTCCCCCAACTCTATTTTTCTCTTCAGGTCATAGGTTCCTCAAACATAATTTCTCCTTACCACGGGGATTTTCAGGAATGTGACCTTCAAGGTCGGGCAGGAAATACTGTATCTGAGAATAGGTTCTGCAACCAGTTAGCCACTGAAGCTCCCTAGGCTTTTGTTTCCTCATCTGTAAAATGAAGTATTTGAATTAGATGACCTCTAGGTCTCTTCCGTGGTGAGACATCTATGAGTCTGTGAATTTAACTGTTCTCTCCAAAATGTTCTGCAACTCTCGTAGTGCTTTTGGCAATCAGACTAAAAGTGATGGGTCTGCAAACCACAGCCTGCCGGCGTGCCTATTGTTTACTGAAAATAAGTTTTTTCTCCCTTCGTGTCTCAATTTCCATTTTTGTGAAAACAGACACATATTTGCAAAGGCAAAGCCTAGAACTATAGAAACTGAACAGGCAAGGGGCTTTGCACAAAGTAAACTGCCAGCATTTCTTAAATGGATAAATATAGAAATAAATACTCAGAGGTTATCTGCTCCAACATACCAGAGACTACTAGAATCCCTTCTGTAGCATCCCCCCCACCGTCTAACTCTTTTTGGATATCTCCAGACATGGGGAACTCCTAACCTCACAGGTGTTAGTGAGTCCTTAGGCCTGGCACAAAGAGTGACAATAGTGCAGCTTGGAATGGAAACCACAACTGGGTGGCAGTTCCATTCATCTCAGACAGTAGCAGATGCCAGGGTCAAAGGTGTTAGTGACAGGGAGTTCCAGTCTGTGGAGCTAAGTTAGGAAGGGTTGAGGGGCTTCCAGGGACACAAACTGAAGGGAGAGTAATTCAAGTGATGCTGCCCTCATGTGTAAAGCTTTAGAAGGAGATGTCCTGGGAATTTTGCAGCAAAAAATAAATATTTATTCTTAAGACAAAGACAAGTGAATTCTGTTTCCGCTGGCATTTGCTGCTCCTGAAATCTTCTTTAGCTCCATTTCACTCCTTAGCCATAGAGGAGACACTGTTCAGTTTCCACACAATCCTCTTTGGTTTTTCCAAAGAATGACCCCAAAATCGCCCTCATTAAAGTTTTGCTCACAAGTCGTGGGATACTCTCCATCATTAATATGCCACCTCTTCAAGTATCTGAGGATGTCAATTACATCACCTGTTTTTTTCTTTAAATTATGAAATATTTCAGGGACCAAAAATGGTTTTGAGTGTATAGACATTTATGTGCCCTCTATTCAGTTTACAGAACAAAACATTACAGACCAAATTCACATCTTCTTGTACCCCTTGTGATGTCATTTCCTTTTCTCCTTAAGGTAATGAATCTCCTGAAATTTGTATCATTCTCATGCATATTTTATATTTTCACTACACACAGATATATCATTAAAGGATATACGTCACATTTTTGTTTTTAAACTTTATATACATGGTATTATACTGCACCTCTAATTTTGCAAGGTGCCTTTTCTCTTAAAGTTCTGCATTTGAGATTTATCCATGTTGCTACATGTAGCTTGAGTATGTTCTTTTTGTAACTGGTGTGTCCCACTGTATAAATGTACCACAATGTGGCTATTATTTCCCTGGACACTTAGACTCATGAACTGCCATCCTTGAAAGTCAAAATCTTCAATTGCCTGAATATTCCTGAATCCCAGTGGTGTTTTCTCACTCAGTGATTGGGAGACATATGATAGCGCTCATCTGCAGCCTACAGGAAAACGCAAAGACCGTTTAGTGAACAATCTAGTAAGAGGGGGAGGCATTTTGATTTTTCCTTACTTTTCCCAGGTGGAAAAATTCAGGGCACATGGTGAAATGTAATTACAGCTACCTTTAATCTTATTTATGACATAATGGGATGTTTCTCTCTAATTTATACACATAAATAAGAGCAGGGGAGCAAGATAGTTCAAAAAAGGAGGGAAGATTTAAGTGTTTTCAAGAAGTCATTTATTCTGTCTCAGGGCTGCTGTGGAAAGGTTGAATATTTGGATTAATAAGAGAAATGGTCGCAATGTTTTTGTCTCATCCTCATATGGCAGTTCCCACAGATGCCCTACAACAGCAACCTGACTTTATGCTTTGTAAAACTATGTAAACACACATTTTTACATACACACTTTTATGTGTGCTTACACACGTGACTGGAAAAATAGGTCTCAAATCATAAAGGTCATTACCTATTGGTATCATAATCATGGGTGGTTTCCCTGATGCATTAGTTCCCTGAGGGCAGTGTCGACATCCTCTGTGCTGGCACCAAACAGGACTCTGGAGACACTGTGGGAACTAGACAGACGTGGACTTGCCCTGCACTAGAATTTTCTAAGTACTCTACTATAAGCATGAATTAATTTTGAAACAGGACAAGACTGATACAAGTTAACATTTTAAAAGAAGCTATCAGATATTCTATCTGAATGAAGCTATGAATGGAAAGAGATAATTTGTTTTAATTGCAGCTATTTCACTGACAAGATAAAATTGCATCATTTAAGATGCTTCTAATATGGTTAAGTAAATTCTTTTGCTGAGATCATTGTACCCACTTAAAAAGAGAGTACTGGGGATACACAGGGCACAACAGATCTTTGTCCACAGCTTCTATTTGTCTGGGGGTGGGGGCTGGTTGGGGATGGAGGTAAACTGAGCAGAGATGTGCGAAATCACCCAGCTGGACTTTGGTCCCCATAGCGCTCTCCTGCTGGTCCTCTCCATCAGTGGTCACGTGGCCCAAACTCACATCTTTAATCTCTTTTTATTGTTGTAGTCATTCTCCTTGACCTGACTCGTCTGCCTTTTAATTCCCATCACAACCACCCTGAACACTGAAACAGAAGTAATTATAATACTATCTGTTGTTTTTTCTAAAACTCAGTTACCTGGAAGTTTCAGCCCCTTGCCTGTGAATGTGTACTTTCAAGGTTTTTTATTTCTATAATTGGGATGTCTTGAATCCTGAAATCACCCATGGCTACTTCACAGGCACCCAGTCAGGTGAGCCCCATCCAGGCAGGCCTGGAGTAACCTGCGACCGTGCCCACCACCCATCCATTTCTTCAGATGGACAGCATCCTTCTCATTTTGGTCTCATTCTCTTTCTCTCTCCCTTCTGTCTAAA
The DNA here is from genome assembly GCF_041296265.1 of Equus caballus. Lineage (NCBI taxonomy): Eukaryota > Metazoa > Chordata > Mammalia > Perissodactyla > Equidae > Equus > Equus caballus. The sequence goes on from NC_091688.1 coordinate 74,664,742, forward strand.
CATTAAGCTCTCTAAGGGCAAGACCAGGTTTAGATTTGCCTACCATTTATCTGCAATGCTTGGCAAAGGCTGGCACGGAGTAGGCACTTAATATTATGTATTAAATTAGTGAGCGGCGGTCTGCACAGGCATTTCAGTGGAAAGTCAGAAAATTCTGGAAAAGAAATTTAAACACCAGACACTATGTTAAGCTGAAATTCTGCCCTCAGTGTGATTGGTTCATTTGTCTCCATGACTGCAAGTGCTTGCACCCTTGCCTGGTCCCTGAAGCAAAGCTGTGGGCTCAGTGCTAGACTACAACCTCATCTCTCAACCGAGGTGACGGCGCTTTGGTGAATGATTCTTCATGGCATGGCTCTGCTACAACAGAGATTCCTCCAGCTGCCAAAAATAGGTGCATATTTTGCAGGGGGAACTTGCTCACTGGACAACTCCATGCATAAACCTGCCTTTGTCATTTTAAAGCCCAGGAAGCAGGTAATTCAGAGCTGCCTTCAATGGGGCACACAGTAGGTATCCAGAGGTGTCTTTTCTCTCTATTACTTAACCTTATGCCTCTCAGGAGTCTCAGAAGGAAGCTAGAGCTTTATAGCTTTCTCTCATTTTCTCCTGCAGGAATCTCAAACTCAAAATATTCAAAATTCAATTTATTATCTTACCTTCCCCCTCCAATGGCTGTTCCTCCCATACCATTCACCTTTCTTCAAATCACCTAAGTGAGCAACTTTGCGATGATCTTGAATTCCTTTACATTCCTCCCCCTCTGTAGTAGTTTGCTAGGGCTGCCATAACAAAGTAACGCTGACTGGGTGGCTTAAAAAGTAGAAGAGTATTGTCTTATAGCGCTAGAGGCTAGAAGTCACCGATCAAGGTGTCCACAGAGTTGGTTTCTTTTGAAGTTTCACCCTTGATTTGTAGATGGTCACCTTCTCCCTGTGTCTTCATAGCATTTTCCCTCTGTATGTATCTGTGTACAAATTTCCTGTTCTTACGAGGACATCAGTCTTATTGGATTAGGGCCCACCCTAACGACCTCATCTTAATTTAATGATCTCTGTAAAGACCATATCACTAAACACAGTCACATTCTGAAGTACTGGGGTTAGGACTTCACCTACGACTTTTGCAGGGACACAATCAGGCCTATAACACTCTGCCATCATTCCATGTGGCCCGGTGAAGACTGGAATCCAGCTATACCATTTATTCTCCATGTGATTAGAGGGCAGTTACTTCACTTTCTGAGTCAGTTTTCTTAATTCCTAGCAATAGAAACAAACTCCAGCTAATTTAAACAGAAAAGAAATTTATTAAAGATAGCAGTGGCCAACAGAAACTCCAAGAGGGCCAGAGAACCAGCTTGGAGTTACCAGCTATGTTACAGATCAAGACAGAGCACTGACCACATGGCGCCATCTCTCCTGTCAACAGTGGTCCAGTTGCCTGAAGTGCACCCCTGACCTCACCGTCACTGAGCACCCACGTTGCTGCTGGAGCCACTGTGATTCCCGCCTCTGGAGATTGGGGACTGTGATGGGATCTTACTGCTGCTTTCGCCAGAATGCTTTCTCACACACACCCTCTTCCTTGTATCTTTAGATTCTCGGTCAGACTCTGGCACAGGTACATCTGTTGGTGGGAGGTCTTCCAGTGTCAGTGCTGTAGCTGTCAGGGAATACGGGAAAGGAGGATTTTGTATTTTCAACTTTTGTATTGGAAGTTGGTTTCTGCCTCTCAGCAAGACTCACTCATGAGGCAGAACATTCTGCAAACAGGCAAAAGGGCTTTAGATGCTGGGCAGCCAAAAAGGAAAAACATATAATATCTCCTCTAATTTTAATTCTCTCTCTCTCTCTCTCTCTATATATATACACACACGCACACAAAATGTGTACAATATATATATTACATAAAATGTATCTAATAATAGTACATACTTCCTAGGGTTATTGTTAGCATGAAATGAGATTATATATGTGCAATCAGTGCATGGAACAGTCTGAACGTGGCAGAGAATGAACATGAAATGCCTTTATTTTGTCTCTAGCTGTTTGCTGTGCTATGCTGTGCCTCCCTTTGCCGTGTCTTAACATCTTGGGTGGATCCCATAGCTTTCTAGTTACTTTCTTTTATACAAAAAACCCAGTCAAGTTCAATTCGTTACAGTATGGCCCAATTTAAAATCTGCGTCTCACATCTATTTTAATGTGGTGGGGAATGACAGAACGTGTCCCTTGGTTCAGGTAGAAATTCAGAGATAAGTTTCAGCAGGTGCTCGGGTCCCCATTTTTTCAGCATCCTGCTGAAAAAGAGGTGTATTTGAGGTAGGGCATTACTAGCTTAACTGTGGCACTCTACTCCAGGAAGAGAGGGATGCTCTGTTGTTCTCCCTTTTGATAGGGCAATTGTACAAGTGGCTTTACATGGATGAATAAACATTTGGGGCTCAGGCACCAAGCATTCTTAGCTTTGGTGCCAGGTGTTTGGAGAGTGCTGGAAAATGCCAGCTGCCCTGCATCTGGAGACCTTGGGAGCCTTGGTCCCAAGAGAAGTTGAGGTGGAAGGCAGCTTTTCCTTGGGGAGTGGAGAGGGGAAATCCCAAAACCTGTTAGCTCATTATCAGGCAATCTCAAGACAGCTTTCAATTTAATTTAAATTACTAGACACTCCTGATTGTCTTCACAAAGCTCTTCCCCTCATCAGAGCTCAGGCCTGACTCTCGGCTCAAGGGTCTGTAACGGGGAGTAGTGCACAGGCTCTTCTCATGCTCCTGCTGATTCTCTGTCTTGAAGGCCTTCAAGCCTCAGGTGAGTTGAAGCTGAAGTTGGAGGAAAGGGGTTAAAGGGTGTCTCTTTTTAGCTGAGCCTGCTCTAAGATCTCCATTGGCCGATGATGCCTGATACATGGCAGGCATTCAATGCTGGCTCCTTTAGGGGCGTAAGATGTGCTCCATCAGGACCCCCTTTCAGCATCCTCCTTAGTCCCTGCCATCCTATGTACCCATCTCTGCCTCTTGCCCAACAATAGCCTTCTTGGCCACGGTACCAGCGAAATAGTCCAAGCCTGGTTATTGATCTTAATGAAATTCGTTCATCCAACCTATCTCTGTATTCATGCCAAACAGAGACTATAGCCTTCCCACATTGCCCCCTCTCATTGCTGGTCTTTTCTCTCCAACTTCTTTTCCCTTGCTCAAATAGACCCAGAAGGGAGATTTAAAAATCTACTGCATGAACAGACATTCAACTGAGAGATGAGATGTCACTTCTCCCTTGAGGCTGCCAGCTGCAGCACAGTTCCTGGGATCATGTCTCTCGGAATCCATTCCCTCTCTCAGAGAAGGGATCATACTACATCCCTACCTGCACAGAGATGGGAAGAGAAAAGCCACAGCCCTGTTTTTCTTCCTAACTCCATCTTGCCTGTGGTGGCTAGGAATTCAAATTTCAAATGAGGCTTTTTAAAATTTTTCCCTTAGCTGGACTGTCTACAATCCGCTTTGTGCGTGCAGGGCCCAGGGTTCAGTCAGGGACTTTGGCAGGTTTTATGCACAGATTCAGCTCTCTCCTTTTAAGGATGCACCCTCAACTGTAAGTAGCTGGAGATGCCCTGGGCTCCGTCCTTTTCAAGTCAGAAAGAAGACGAGTCTCTATTGGAACTTAAGCAGCCACACCCACGCTACACCAGGACTCTAGACCACACTCAGGTGAAAACCACAGAAATGGGAAAAGTAACCTATGTGGTCCCATATTTTAGCTTTGGCTCCCTTTCCAAAATGCATTGCTTTTGTTCATTCTCCAGAGCCTTCCTATAGTTGTTTTTGTAATTTTTGTCTAGGGTTTATAGGTGTCACCTATGAAAGATTGATCCTCTGGGAGCTGGCTTTGTCGCAACAAAACAAAACTGCCCACATCCATTTTGTATCTCTACACCCCCTACCATAGAGCTTTGTACATAGTAGGGACTCTACCAATTGGTTGAATGAAGGGATTAATGAAATGGCACTGCTTTTCTTCTCTCCCTTTCACATCGTTTTTGCTACACTTCTGCACCCAGATGTACAGTCTGCCAATTTGGGGGCAGAATTTCTATTAACCGAAACTCTCCAATGCCCAGGATATGTAGCAGAACCCAGGGAAGAGTGAGGAAGAGAAAGAAGATTTTTCTGCCCTCTAAGAGCTGTGATCCAGTGTGGCCCTCTGTGCATCCCACAGAAGGCTAGGGTAGGCCCAGCAAAGTGCACTACAGAACCAGAGCCCAGGCCTGGTGGTAGAGGCAAACGAGAGGAGGATTTGAAGCCTGGGGAGTCAAGAATTTTGTGTTTCAGCAGAGTGTTAGTATTATGCACAATTAGAAAATGTAAGAAGAGGAAAGCATGGAAGGGGCATGAGGGGGCCAAGTCTATCTCTGGTTATTTTTCTACCCCTCGAACTTCACTCTCTTGGCCAACTCTCCATTTCCCCACTGAAATGTTTTTCTCCTCCCTGTTCAATACCTGAAAGCTCCCCACATCCCCAATGGCACTTTCCCCAGTAATATGCCTTTGAAAACCCTGATCTCTTCAGAACCCTTTTTTTTTCTTTAATTATCTGAGCCAAATCAGAAACATATTTCATTACTGTGGTTGTCATGTGTGTGTTTCCTGTTCCAGATAGTAATAGTAATTCATATCTTTTAAAGGAAATTTTGAGATTATTGTCATGTGTAAGGAAAAGAATAAAAATGATCCATACCTTAGAACTCAATTGATCGCCACTATCATTTTAATGTCTTTCATAAGGACTTTTTCTATTAAAGTGATTTTTACAATATTACAATATTATTTTACTTGATTTTTAAAAATTTAAAGCCACATCGTGAATGTGTCTTAGAGCTTTGTATAGTCTTCAAGAGCAAGATTTTTAGATCAGCTTGGTTTTCTCTCTTATTCTTATAAAAGAAAGAGTGTAAACATATGTCAGATAGCTTCCTCCAAGTATGTCTTGATTGAATCATCATGAAATGAAGAAAAGACATTCATGATTTAGTTCAGTTGAAGTTCAACTTGAGCTAAAGAGAATTTCTAACTTATTTCCAAATTGGGTAATTGTAGCTGTTTAAAGAAACCGTAAGTAACCAGTATTCAGGGATAATGTTGTCAAGACTTTAATGCCAAAGTGAGCTACATTGTTTTAACCACAGACTACAAATCAGAGGTGGAGATTCCAAGTCCCTAAACTCTTCATAGGTTAGTCCCTCCAAACTAGAGAATTTGACTAGAGAACTCAGAGTTACAGGATGCTCATGTTTAAGCTAGTTAGCTAGTTTTGAAAAGAAAGAGATTTACATTATTAGAAAAAAGTATTCTGGAATTGTGTTACAATGAACAACATTCTTATCTGAGCTTCAAGTGTCTCATGTGCGGATAATGATTAACACAGCGATCCCACCTTATCCATGATTTCACTTCCTGCGGTTTCCCTCGGTCAACTGTGGTCCAAAAATATTGAATGGAAAATTCCAGAAATAATCAATTCATACGTTTTCAATTGTGTGCCATTCTGAGAAGCATGGTGAAATCTCACGCTGTCTCACTCTCTCCTGCTTGAGGCATGAATCATCCCTTTGTCTGGTGTATCCACACAGTACAGGCTCCCTGCCTGTTAGTCACTTAGTAGCTGTCTTGGTTATCAGATCAACTATCAGGGTATTGCAGTGTTTGTGTTCAAGTAACCCCTGTTTTACTTAATGAAGTTCCCAAAGCACAAGAGTAGTAGTGCTGGCAATTTATTACAGTATACTGTTATAATTGTTCTATTTTATTCTTAGTTATTATTGTTAATCTCTTACTGTGCCTAATTTATAAATTAAACTTTCTCATAGGTAGGTGTGTACAGAAAAAAGAATAGTATACATAAGGTTTGGTATTATCCACGGTTTCAGGCATCCACTGGAGGTCTTGGAACATATCCCCTGTGGATAAAGGGGGACTACTGTAGTTAATAAATGTAGTAGTAATGTAATAATACACGCAACTACCCTGTTCCAGAAAGCATAGAGGAATAAACTCTAAGGTGAAAGCAATGACCTCCACAAATAACTTCATCCCTCACATTCACACTACAATGCTGCCTCAGATTATGACAATGATGAGGATAATATCTTTTAATGAACACTTACTCTATGCCAGAGAATATTCTAAATACTTTACATACATTAACTATTAAGTCCTCTAAACCGCCCTTTGAGACAGGCACTTTAATTAGCATCAGTTTACTGCTGAGAAGACTGACACACAGAGAGGTTAAAAAAATTTCCCAGGGTCACCCAGCCGAAGTGGAGGAGCCAGGATTTGAACCCAGGGACTCTGACTCCAGAGACAATGCTCTTAACTTGAGCTAATCATTATACTATTCTTAGCATATTAATCAGTAATGTAGTTAGCCTAATTTTGAGGAATGCATTAGTTAATTTTTCTCAAATAAACATCTACAATGCCTGTCATTGGTAAGGCACTATATAGCATTCAAAATACTTTGGCACATGTTACTTCATTCAATCCACTCAAACACTCCCTCTGTTTAACAGAAGAGGAATACAGACCTCAGATGACTCAAGTAACTTGTCATTCATTGTGCATCTAAAAAGGACAGACTCAGGAAAAAAAGAGTGGCTATTGACAGGGCTCCTAACTTCTGCTTCACTGCCCTGGTCAAGTGCGGGGCATCAAATGGGCATCATGCTAATGACTCCAGCAGAAGCCCAAGACAGAGATTTTCTCGGTGTTGAAATCACATTACAAACCTAGGGAACATCCATTGCAACCAACATTGATAAAAATTATGACATCTCTGAAAACTTGTCAACAAATGCTACACATGGCAGTATCTTTTTGAGGTGAAGAATAACATCCAAAAGACTGAGAGAGAGTGAATTTTGTTGATAGACTATCAGCGAGGTCAGACAAGTCAGAGTGGGTTGTTTCTCTCTGAGTTCACTTTCTGGATCATTTTGGTGACAAATTTTGGAAATTGCCAGAGGTGAGCATAGACTATGACACCCTCACTATGAAGGCACTGACTGCAGATGGCAGCCATTTCTCGGAAGAAGGGATCCTTTTCTTAAAAGGGAGCATGCAGCCCCTTTACTTACTCCCCCTGAGCAAGCTAAAAGGCTCTAGCTCACCTCCTTCTTGCAAGACCTCATAAATTGCAGGTGATAAAGGCAAAAATAAAGTCTGGTGCAGTCTGGCAGTCCACTTTTAGAGATAACATTTCACAATATCCAGCTATGACAGACAAGAAAAAGGACCAAATTCCAAGGTAAGTGAAAAAATCTCCACATACATACTATTGAGATTGTGTTTCTATAAATGTAATAAATGTTGCAAATGACATCATGGGCTTATAGGATGATCTACACATCTGAATGATCATTCCTCCCCAAATCATCTATTTTTGCCTGAGGACCCTCCCAGCTTTTGAGTTTTTTTGCACTGAATCCAAAAGGAGACTGGAACTTGTGTTGTTGAGTCATTGGATGCAAATATGCTCCAAGTCTATTGACAGAAGAGGATGAGGCTTGACATAGAGTGTTTGCTATCTTAGGGGGGATTTCCTTAGTTTTTATTATTGCTATTACTAACAAGTTGTGCCTCATAGGCTGCCTCCAGAGGTGGCTCACACTCAAGGGAAATGAAACAAATTTGAAGAATTGGAAAACAGAGAGGTAGAAACTCCTTTCCTTGAACCTTTCATGAGGTGCAGCTTTGCCAGTTGAGTCTGCTGAAGCCGCCCTACACCGTATTCCTGTCTCCACCAAGCACTACTCTTTCCTCATTCTTTATGCATGAGGTGGGCAGGATTCCTTTTTTCATGCATCATGTTCAGCTGCCTCGGAGATTCTGTAAAGACAGATGTCTTTAGAAAATTAGTGGATGAGGAATGTGCTGGTGGGCTGTTTCCTGTAGGGGCCATGGTGGAGTTGTTGGAAGTTTGACCCCAGTGTCTAAGACAGGCTACACGGAGCGGCTTCGCACATGGTTACCACCACTGATTCCCTTTTGATTGCATGGCTCTGACAGGGTATGATAACAAAGCCATTTATCTTAAATGAAGAAATCAGAAGGAGGTTAAAAAAAATGGCTGTCTATGATGCTTCATGCAGCAACTTTGGGAAGTCAAAGGACATAGGGGTTTTTGCTTGATCTTGATTTGAGCTTGAGAGGAAAATTGCAAGTTGTTAATTAAGAAAGAAAGGGATACCCCTTATTTGACTATTCTGTGGCATCCAGGGACATTTCATTATAACAAGCTACCTGGGCTGCTCTGTCTGCAGGAATTCACCCTACTAGCCCCACACTGCCGAACACTCCCCACCTTTCCTTGTGTTTTCCACTACAGCGATACCTCATCTGAATAGAAAGCGCTTTGTGCTAATTGTCTGCCACTGAGGCTAGTCAGAAAACTGACAGATGTAGCCAAAGAAAGAGATTGAGCCCGGCTTTTTCCATATTTTAAAAATACATCGTTCCTGTGTTCTTTATTATTATTTTTCAAAGTAAGATGACTGCATTTTCCAGTTTATTGAACTGCTATGAAGAGAAACATTTGATAGAGGAGTGCTGTCTTCCTCCACAAGTTTTGATGCTTCTAAGAAGAATTCTGTGCATGCAAATCACACTTTCTACTTTCTCCGCTTGAAGCTCATTCCACAATTATTTTTAACTAAGCACAACACTGAGAATGTGCATTCACTTCCAGGAAAGGAAGAGGGGCGGTAAAAATCAATGCCACGATCAAAATGAAGGTCTTGTAGCTGGTGCCTGCGGGGAGCCTGCTATCTTGTGATACAGATGTCTCCTGGCAGAGCTTGAGAAAGACTGTCTATGGCCTGGATAGAGGGGAGAAATGAAATAGAATGCTTAAGCCATTGAGAGATGTTCCTGAAACTGGCTTCCTTTAGCAAGATAGCAGATTACAGCTGGGCTGTCTACCACTTCTTTTTCAGCAATTAACTTCATTATAATGGGAATAATACTGTACTTGAAGGGACATGGAGCGTTGTGCTCTGCTTCAACATCCTGGAGAAATGTGGACGGGCCTGGTAGACACTGTGTATCAGTGTGACGGAAAATCGGGCTGGGCACCTGGATAAATGTGATGTATTTTGCAGCTTCTCTACGTTTATGTGTCTTTTCCTTTCAAAGGAAATGCGTATTTGTCCAAGAGCTCTGAGCTTGCTTCTGGCAGATGCTCAACTTTAGAGCTTTCTGAAAGTGTGGAGCTGGTGATCAAAATGGAAAAGGATCTATTTTGACTGGGGTCAATGTAGATTTGGAAGAATCCAAAAAAACTGAAAACTATGATATATCATTACAACGTCGTGAAATGTCAAGAGAAGGTATTGCCTAAGCTAAAGGTGAACAAGAGACGTTGATTTAGAATATTTCTGCCTGCCCCCTCATCCTCCCCTCCCACCTCCCCCTCCTCCTTCTTTGTGTTCTTTACTGTTAAACTTGAACCTCTGTGGTTAAAATACTACCAAAAGGTCTTTAGGAACCATATTTTCAAGTGTTATCACCAAGATAAGGTAAATGATTGTACTGATAAACAATCTTTATAGCTCTTTTGCATTTCAAATAATCTTTCTTTCGAAAGCTTTCAACAGAAAGGAACAGAGGGGATGATTACGGAGCTGCCACTATGTGCTAGGCGCCTGCTCACAGGAGATTCCATTTAACTTATGCGGGACGTATTATTATGCCTAATTTTACCAAAAGAGAAAGAGGCCCTGGGAGGTTAGGTAACTAGCTCAAATTCATAGTTATGGAGCCATAATCTGAACTTGGCTCTAATTTCCAAATTCCTATTTGTTTAAAGTATTACTCCATTATTGTTTATAAATTCTTTTCTCACTAATATTTAAGAAATCCCAGGGATGTTAGCAAAGGATTATGAAGTCCCTTTTAGAGGTGGGAGATTACAGCACAGAGGTTCATTCTAAAACTTTTGGGCCGTCCTCTGAAAGGCAGAGCAACTTGTCAAACCTCTAGTCCTCCTTTACTGCCATCAGTAATTCCCTTCCCTCCCTCCCGCCAGGGTCACAGCACTGTGTCCTTCAAGAGTCAAGTGGCTGCTCTTCTCAGAAAACGTTGTTGACCTTTATAAGGTCGAATCCATTGCCCCTCATTTCAGCTCTTTGAGACCCTGTGTGGAGCACCATCCTCTAAGTCTAGGTGTTTGTTTTCTTATCTGAGCTCTCTGCCATTAATCTGGGAGCTGGCACTTTGGGGACAGGCGCTGCGCTGTGTCTTGTTTCTCTCCTGATTTTAAGCCATAGGACACACATTTCAGGAGTTTCTCCACACATGTAATGTCTGATGTTTACTGATCTCTTACTACCTTCCAGCTGATGTTTACTGATCTCTTACTACCTTCCAGACACTATTTTACGTATTTTTGATGATCCAACTTTTTAATCCTCACGTTAACCATCATGGCTTTTATAAGCCGAGTTTATAGGTCAGGATCCTGAAGTTTAGGAATTAAATTGCTCAAATTCACATAATTAATAAGGGTGCAGTCGAGATTTGAACCCATGCAATCTGACGCCAGAGCACATGATCTTAACCACTGAACTAGATTATGATGTCTGTCACAGAGGTTCAAAGAAGTTTGTGCAATGAATAAAAGAAAGTAAACCTTTCAAAAGAATTGGGCCCTAAGAAAGTCAAATGAGGATGTTGGAAATATGATATCTAAGGACCTTCACTTCGTGAATCTAAACCATATCAAATAAAATCTCCCAGCTAACGAGCACCAGAGTATAGACTAGAAGCCTCACCTCCTGACGCCCTCACAGCAAATTATGAGGGAGAACGTACCAAAGGGGACTTCAGATTGTACACCACTCTTCATTATCTTTTCCTGATGCTTAGCAAGCTTTTAGTTTTACACTTCTGCTGGCTGTGGATATTTTTGAAAGACAGCACTGGCAGCTTTAATCAGACTTTTCCCTGATCGCAGAAGAGGCTCACATATTACTTCACTGACTCGGACTTCATTGATTCCTTTTATGTCTGGGGATTCTGGAGTCTCATCCTGTCCATGTCTCTCCTAGGTGTCAGAATATCAGTTCCTCGCAGGCCCAGATGTCTTTGCTGTATGATTCACTGTGCTCACTGCAGCCAACAACAATGGAATTAAAGGCAGGAGAGGAAGCACAGGTTGGCATGGATTCCTGAAGCTGCCAACTTTAATTCTTTCTTGCTGTGTATACAGCATGACAATATACCAGACACCAGAGGATGCAAAAATAAGTAAGATAGAATCTCACTTATTTTGCCCGCAAGGAACTTGTAATTTAAGGGGGAGCAAAATGATTCGTCACCAGACTCAGCTATATGATAAGCCTATATTTGCTCAGAAGGGATATAAACAAAGTGTTTTTGAGGGGCGTGGGGGGTGTGTCACTTCAAGATAATGAAAGAGATGGCAATTGGAGTAAGAGTTAGAGCAGTTACATATTAAATACCATTATCAAAGTTGACACAGTCCACAGAAGAATGCATTCTTAGGGAACTACCTGTGAGAATCCTTCCACCTGGAAATTTTAGAGCTAGTTTAACCCCTTATTTAACATTTTGAAGAAGTGGAAACTAATTACTACTAAGGAGCATTTCTTGAGAACTTACCATATACTTTGGCATTTGATTCATATATCAGGCACTCAGTACATTTTTACTGAGTATATTCATACATTCATTCAACAGATATTGAGGGCTAACTTTGAACCAGGCACTGGTCTAGACATTAGGGATAAAACATCAAACATGTCTCTGCCTCATGGGGTTGACAGTCAAGGGGGAGAGAGAAATAATCTATTAAGCAAATGAATAAAATAGTTTTAAATTGCAAAATGTGTTATGAAGGAAACAGGTAAGGAATCAAGATAGAGAAACAAAAGGGTCTACATAAATGAATGAAAAAACAAAAGGGCATCTTCCTGATTAGATTTTAAGAGAACGATAATTTTATACTACAAGTGAACCAAACACACCTTTTGGTCCAAAGGAGAATGGTTAGTTGTTAAAACGAATAGTCAACTGAAAGTGAATGATATCATCATGAAGATAACTCATGGAAGAAAAGAATAAATTTAAAATTGTATCAAAAATGTTAAATGTGACTACAATTTTATTCAAAACTTTGATAGTCAGATTTTAAAAGTTTGAAATTATTGTGCAAGAACAGTAAGTTTTAAGAACTATCCTCTATTAGGTTGTACTCACCGTTAATACACTGACCGTTTGTGACACTAAAACATGCTTGCTTTCGACGGGCACATTTACTAATACTAATAACCTTTTTGTGTCCAGCAGAAAGAAATTCAGAAACATGTTTTTCAGTAATTTCTTTTCTAGAAGAAACATTGTGCCTCAGATTTATAGCTTGGGTAACTTTCAAAAATTCTTCCTTTTCAACTACTGAAAATCATTAGCAGTCTAGAGCAATGATTCTCGTGCTTTGCTGTAAGCCTGGAACCTTGGAGGGCTCCTAATAACACCCACTGTGGGCCCCATACCCACAGATGATGCCGAGCTGCGTGGCTCAGGGACCACACTGTGAGAACCACTGGACAGGAACATTCAATTGGACAAAATTCAAACACCGTGTTTAACCTCCAGAGACCCAAAATTACCAGTAATTGTCTTAAAGTTGTCTCACAGGGTCTGTTGCTTTGAAGTTTGATTAGTAAGAACAAAATGTGTGGAGTATTTTCTTATTTCCCTCATGCCATTTTCTTTATTTTGTTTGGGTCAAATATTTATTCTGGGTACTGTTGAAATGACTTGGGAAATTTTCCTCCTCATGAAAATTTTGAGGTAGCAAAGTTGACATCCACTTTCAGCTCATCCTCAAAAATCATGAAACATTCCAAAGAAGAATTTTTCTTGAAAGACATCTTGGCATAAATAGAATTAGATAACTAAGTACTAAATATGGTACTTAAGGACAGTTTTGTTTAGTGTTATAAATACTACTGTCAAATGATTTTATAAAGATTAAAATTATGATTTATTCTAATCTCAATTATTCTTCCTTTTATTATTTAAATTTCATAAACATGTGTTACCTCAAAAAAAGATATGTTCCTCCTAAAGTTATCTATCACTTTATTGGTATTCATGAGAACCATCAATGTATTTCTCTATTTGATTCTTTGAAAATGCCAAATAATTGCTTTTGTAAAAAAATCAATTACTTTTGCAATAATCATTAATTATGACAGCACATCACTTTGGCAATAATAAATATACATTTCTACTTCATTCTTAAGAATGTCATAAATGTTATATCAGAAAACAAAAAGCCTTTATTACATAAATTCCATTGGTGTATGTCATAGATATTTAATCAATATTAAGATTTGGGTGAAAATTTATGTTGTGGCTAGAAATCTGACTATTTCAGAACTTTGGATTTGCTTAATTTCAAAGTTATTTAAGCCAATTAAGTTACTTGGAAGGAACAATAGACATTAACAAACTTAGGAGAAAAGAATTATATTAAGGAGTCAAAATATGAGACCATCAGGAGGAAGAATACAGGTCGAAATACAAATCCAGAAGAAAGGAAGGTGCCAGAGCATAAACCCCTTTCCTCCATCTGTGCACTCCTCCCTGGACGTCTTTTCAAAAGGAGTGGAAAGGGCCAAACACACTGGGTCAAATTCTATCTGTATCTCTGGAAGGAGGCTTTCACGCACTTAAAATTCACTTCTCCTTGTGCCTTTCTGAAGATCTGTGGCTTCCTAGCAATCATATTCCTAGCATCTGACACTAAACCAAAGACGATTTGTAGAAAACCTCAGTTAGCCAAAAATTCAGTCTGCTTGAGCAGCGAGTGATAATCCTTTTCTCTTCAGTAAAGATTTCCTGGCTCCTCAAGCATACAAATAGTTTTTAGTTAACAGGCAGGAGAGGGTTAACCAATAATTATACCAACCCATACCGACCTGCAATTTGGCCATCTTCGCTGCACTGATTTCCTGCCTCCTCCAATTATCCAGCCTCCCACTCTACACCTGGTAGTCCAGGTCCTGTTTCCGCAGTGCAGGACGCTGGTATGACTGCCCTGAAATACACCTGTTGAGGGCAGATTCCTGCAGGTTAATTTCCACTGCCAGAGAAATTGCTCTAAATTGCATTGACTTTCAGTGGGTTCCCACTGGCAAACACCTGGAGGCAATCGCCTGCAGATGACTGCCCAGAGACCCAGGTGTGTTTCTGGAGGCTGCCTTGCCCCGGTTCATCCTGATGAGATGTCTTGGTGCTCAGAGTGCAAAACAACTACCCCACGTTAATGAGTCGCAAAGACATTAACATTCAAAAAGGTTCACAAAGAAAATGAAGCCTTAAAGGCAGCAGCCTCTGCCAGCCAGGAGGAAAAAAACTTGCTCAGGAGAGAAGCAATAGGCGTGAGGTTTCATTTTAACAACCATCCCTGGGCCTCTTAGCAGCCCCTCCCTTTGATGGAAGCAAGAAGTTTTTCAGTGACGGCAGTCCATATGGTAACTGTCTTTTCTGGATATTACTTGCTAATGAGTTGAGTGCCTACTTGTACACACTTAAAGTTATTTTTCTTTCCTCTTTCTTTTTCTCTTGCGTGTAGTTTCTGAATTACCTGATTTTATGAAGACAGATTCTAAGAAAATGTAAATAAAAGAAAAAAATCTCTAAACGTATCTGAATACCACCAAGCTTTTGAGAATACACACATTCTTTATTATTAAATAGAAACATTCAATTCTTGTATTCCCAATTATAATTTTCTCCCACGTTGGCCACAGAGAAATTAGCCTGTCTGCTGGAAAAAAGACAACAGACATGAAAGAAACTTATTAGACTCAACTCCTTTAAAAGGTTGTCGTGTACACAGGCTATCGTAATATTTTGTGTTTGATGACGGTCACAATTGGTATTTGGATCTCAGCCCCAAACTGGTTCCTCTCAGTACACGATGGTGAAAACCTGGCTAAAATTAATAGCAATACTAATGATACTAGCTAACATTTACTGATGATTTGCTATGTGACCTGCACTATTTTAAAGCCTTTGTGGATAATCCCATTTGGGTAGGATGCGATATCCCCAGTATTAGAGCAAATTTGACGCCAATATAAATTTGGGAAGGAGAAGGATAAAGAGCTTTTGAACTACAAGACTGCTGAGCCACTCTGATATTTGCCTTCTAGAAATGAGCTAGAGGAGTCCCCTCCTTTAGCTTGCTCCCTCCTGACAGAGCTGTTTCAGCACAGGCTTCTGGATCTGTAAGTTTTGATTTCCAACTAGTCCCATTTGCTTCTCCAGTAGTTTTCCATCTTAACTGAGTTTGATGTGGTTGGGCTTTCTTAATTCACAGTTGCTTGCCTTGTACATGGTGTTGTAGCAGAAAGATCCAGGCTGGTGTGTGGAGACGAATCACACTCTGCAAATACATTGGTGTGTCTGGTTGATGGCAGGCAACAGTGGAGCTGCAGGGAATGTGAAACCCAAGTCCACAGCCCCCCAACTAGGAACTGGCCATTGGCAGTACAGTCTTGTCTGCTAGTCTGGCACCTGCTTTACGGGGAGTCCTTTATCTCAACTCATTTTTATTTTTATTTTCATGTTATAGACCTTTAACTTCACTCTTTCTCTGAAAACTGAGGGAAAGGTAGAGAGAGAAAGCAAAATGCAAAATACAGATCATAGCTAGGCAGAAATTATTTGAGACAGTCTTTATAATTTTTTAAAGGAGTCGAATTCATTGGAGCCACTGCTATTCTGATACTAGTTAATATAGAGTTTACTAAACAGTTTCAATGATTAATCAGTTTCCCTGTGGAACACAATGTCATGTCAAATCTCTGGGCCACATTTTGGCCCAGAAAACATCAGTAACTTTGAAAAGACACTGATCCTATCAATGAACTTTCTTTAGGTCTGCCAGCCGTCTGCACCTGAGCTAAGTCTGGAGCGTGAGTTGAGCTCATCAGGCCAGGCAGCAGACACTAAGGAAGCACAAGCACCATAACTAGTACCTAAGCGATCCGGGCAGTGCTGACTGGATTCTCGCCTGTCCTCCTCACTGTGTCTCAGGTAGCAACCTGTGGAAGTAGTAATCACTCACAAGCACTCCTGTATAAACAGTCCAAAGCACACTCTGCATTCAGATCACGTGCATTGTCATATGCCTGTGACCTGTTGTCAAGACAAAGAAACATAAACTGAACATCTTCTCGAGGACTGAGCATTAATAAAAATGGCTACTGTCTTGTTATTGAGAAAAATATTAGCATTTATTTATTCATTTAATAAACGTTTACTGAGTATCTATAATGGCCAGTGTCTGTGCTTGGTGCTTGGGAATAAATGGTGAACAAGACAGACACAGTCCTGACTTCAGTATTTTATCATGGAAGAAAAAAGAATAAAAGGAATGGTTTTATGTGGTTATTTAGTATACCAATGCCGCTGATAACAGTTGCAATCTTTGTTATTTTTGTAATCCAGTTCAACCGTGAAAAGGAAACTCTTTTGCAGAATTCTTTTTTTGTTAAGAATTTAATAAGGAGAATAGGGGAAGTTCACTTCAACAAAGTGAATAATAGAGACTTCTGGGGACAGTGACTGGGGACTTCTTACGGCTACAGGTGGGTCAGGTAGGAATGGAGGCCACGGGAAACTATGGTTATTCATACGGATACTCACCCAGGAGAACTAAAGAGAGAGGCCATAGAAGTTTCCAGTCTACATTAAGTTTGGGAAAAATTTGAATAATGGATAAAAATCATTATTGAAAGCTAAATGTAGGATTTAGGCTTTAGAAAGGCTGAGAAAGAAACTAGTTCCAGGAGGAAGATAGATACTTTGTCTTCTGTTCTACTGTTCTGAAGGTGTCTATTTCACTCAATAATAATTGATAGCAAGTTTAAGAGAAAAACTTACTTTAATATATATTTATATATTTTAATATATGATACATTTTAACATGTTTTTAATATATATATTATAAAAAAGAGTTTTACTGTATCTTCTTTTAGTGTGAACGGGCATAGCATGAATTAGGGTAAAAGGTTAAACTGCTGCCACAAGACTTCAAAAAAGATGGCTGAAGAACAAACTTGTTTATTCTCTCTCCTCTAACAGGCTGCGGTGAGTGCTCCAAGTTGGAGGGCGGCTATGCTGTCGTTCACGAACTCAGGCTGACAGCATCTTTACCATCTTCAATGCATGGCTGCCATGTTTGCTTTAGTCATCACTGGAACTAGCTGGAGGGGCAAAGAGTCAAAGCCTATGGCCGGAGAAATAAGTGAGGCAAAAAGAACTTTCACATCAATTGTGCTCATGTTCCACTGGCAGGAGGTTAGTCCCCTGATCAACCTACAGTCAGGGAGGGCTGGGAAATGCAACCCTCCTTGGGCAGCCAAGTGCCCTGCTATACGTCTACTGTCATAAGAAGAAGAAGGGTATAAAACTTAGTAGACAACTAAGAGTCTCCACAGGTAAAGGGAATCAAATTATAGGGAAGCATTTGCCTTTAAGCATAACTTTATAAAAGTTTCCAGCAAAACATAGCAGTTATAAATGGAAGTACAAATTTGGGCGCCCACATTTGGGGATGATCAAGGCTTCTGCTTCTGCTTTCTCTCTTTTCTCAGCTTTTTCAGAATTAGCTTAGAAGGTGATAGAGAAAACTGGAGATGGGACAGAAAGACAACGGAAGGAAGCCAACCTAATTCACCTTCTGCTGCTTTATCAGAGGTTACACTGGAAGTCAAAGGAGAAAGCCTGGGTCCTTCACTTCAAGGTCTAGAATTGGTCCTTCTATTCTCAGACCCACTTAGCAGGTATGTGGTCCTTTCTCTTTTACTTTTCCTTGCTTTAAACTCTGATGCCTATAATAAAAATCATCTTTCATTGACTCGTACATAATTAATGGCTAAGGATCAAAACTAGGCCTATAGCAAGAACTAACAAGTAATAAATTTGAGAATTACAATTATATTAACACTTCTGTAGTGCCAATCAGTTATTCAGGTTTACTTGATTTATGGAATGAGTATACGTAAGTCAAGAAAATGTGTTCTCGTTCCCCAAATCTTTTGTGTCATGGCAAGAATCCAAGTTCCTACCACACTTTTCTATGCTTCATCTGTAGTTGAAAATGCCTTTCTGCCAACCTTTCATTTGTTTCCCGAGAAGTAAGATTTGATTGGACTTGGAGCCAAAGTGTGCCTTCTACTGACATTTCAGCTTTCTCCTTCACCTTCTAGCCCCAGTTGACTCTAATCCCTGCTCAACAAAGTATTTCCTTTGGGGTTTCACATAGCTCTGATTTAAAGTGAAAGTAAGAACTCCTTTTAGGAAATCAAGGCTATGATGCATACTTAGTGACCTCTGATGAACTGGAAATACATAAGTAGAAAAACAAATGGAAGAGGTCAAAATTGCATAAGTTAAGTATTCACTCTGAGCAAGTGAGCGCCCCAAGTGAGACCTTATGGTGATTAGAGAGATTCATCCCTTTCCTGGTCTCTGTGGTCTCCCACTTTGTTTCCTTCTTATTCTGAAATTTGACTCTGATCGCCTTTCATATTACTCAGTAGGAGTGACTCTGGTAATGACTTTTCCGAGCGTGCCCTCTGCCCACTTTATCTTGCATTGAATGTTCATAAATGTTTGAAAATTTTCCAAAGAGAAATATCCCTTAAGAAACAATCTGAGTTTAAAAAGGACTTTTCAGGGGCCAGCCCCATGACCGAATGGTTGAGGTTCCGGGCACTCCACATGGGCAACCCGGGTTTGTGGGTTGGGATCCAGGTCAGACCTACTCCACTCATCAGCCACACTGTGGAGGCATCCTATGTACAAACAAAACAAAACAAAACAAAAAAATATATATAGAGAGAGAGAGCAAGATTGGCAGAGATGTTAGGTCAGGGCTAGCCTTCCTCAAGCAAAAAAAAAAGAAAGAAAGATTGGCAACTGGATGTTAGCTCAGGGCCAATTCACCTCACCAAAAAACAAAAACCACAAAAAGGACTTTTCAGTTAACTGAAAATAATTGGACTATCACTTATTCTCTCTAGTGGAGGGAAAATCATTTTGAGACTCCGTCACCAGCAGGGCACCATTCTGCAGCATAGTCAGAAGCAGAAGATGTGCGTGTCCTAGAAGTACAATGAGCTATGTGGACGGGGACAAAAACATATCCTTGGGAACAGCAGGGTTGTTTCACCTCCATGTTAGCAGTGTTGGGATCTTCAGTAGAGGGAGAAGAGCCCCATCTGCCTGCCCATGTCTGGAACACTTTTGTGAGGACAATGAGACATCATATTGGTAGAATTTCTTGGTCGTTGAGAAAGGACCCTGGAAATACTTTGGGACTGTTGGTCTGGCAAGGGTGGCGATGGAGAGGGAGTGAAAAAAAAAACTGCCTTAATCTTCTTAAGATGAGAGAGAAATTCATGGTCCCTGGTCTTCTCTCCTGGGCACTGGTTTAGGGTTCCACTCACTTTTCAGTGATCAAGTCATAACGTCATCTTCAAAAAACTTTTCGTTCTTCATATTTTTAAGCTGTAATTAATGCAGTTGCTTAGTGCAGTCCAACTGCACTTTGTTTTTTAATAATGCTGAATATATACTCCCTTCATTATAGTTAATTCTGTTGACATCTATGCCAGGGGTCAGCAAACTTTTCTGTAAATGGCCAGACAGTAAATACTTTAGGTTTTGCGGGTATGCAGTCTTTGTCATAACTACTCAACTCTTCCTTTGTAACACAAAAGCAACCTTAAACAATACATAACCAAGTGAGTATGGCTGTATTTGAATAACACCTCATTTAGAAAACTGGGTAATAAGTCTGACTTGGCCCAGGAGCTGTAGATCCCTGGTCTATGCCAATAGTCTGTAAACTCACTGGGAGCATGGCTATGCTTCACCAGCCTTTGTAAACCATGCCAGATATATAATGATTTAAAACATGGCCTCTGGACCTGACTCTGAATTAAAATACCAATTATAACTCAATAGCTTTGGGACCCTGCGTAAGTCATTTAACTGCTCTGTGCCTCAATGTCTCATGAAAAACTATGGTAGTAATGAAACCTGCTTCCTAAAGTTATTGTGAGGGTCAAGTGAAATAATCCCTTTAATACACTAACACGTGTTAGACACTCAGTAATGCTAGCCGTTAATATCTTTTACAGCACAGATGCTCAATACATAGTTGCTGGGTAAATACATAGTGAGATGTTAAACTCATGTTTCAAGTTTATCTGTAATGGATCATTATTTGAAGATAATGAATATGAAAATATATTTGTTAAAATATGTTAACAAAAGACATGCTTACAGATCTAAATATCTGTAGAAATTGAAGTTAACTATTATTATCTTGAACAACAAGAACCGATTTTGAAAAGATGTAAAATACGGAAATGAGAGGGAAACAAGAGGCAGAAAAAATCAGTGCTGAATTTCATGAGAGTAAACAAAATCAATTCTGGAAATTGATCATTTATTAAAAAATTGAAATACCGATAAATTCATTCAATCAGAAGTAATAAATACCATTTTTAAAGACCAAATCAATGCCAGAATTTTCTTTTAATGATTTTTGTTGAGGAAGATTAGCCCTGAGCTAACAATCTATTGCCAATCTTCCTCTTTTTTAAAAAATTTTTGCTTGAGGAAGATTAGCCCCAGCTAACACCTGTGCCAGTCTTCCTCCACTTTATATGTGGATCACCACCTCAGTAGGGCTGACGAGTGGTATAGGTCCATGCCCAGGATCTGAATCTATGAACCTGGGCTGCTGAAGCTGGGCGTGCTGAACTTGACCACTATGCCACGGACCCGGCCCCCAGCATTTTTGATTATTTAATAAAGTTAAAAGCTTAATAGATAAGTAGATCTACCAGATCAATTTCTACATTTATTTTAATAAAAATTTTGATATTTTTTCATAATTATTACTTATATTCAGCATTGCGTCTCACCAAATTAAAAAAAATTGTTATACACAAAATCTTGCTACATTAAAGGGGAATGTGATGAGAATGTTCAAATCATTCTGTGAAGGAGGGACTTTTAAACGAGAATTGCTCCCATTTCCCATCACACTTATATATATGTAAAAAAAAACTAAGTTAATAAAGTATATGCGCCATCCAACCCTAAGAAGTACCGTGACCGTTAGGCTCCCTTTGTCTGCCTCCCCAACATTCTCCATTCTTCTCACCTGTTGTGTGACTAGGAGGTCAGCGTCTGGTGAGCTGCTTCCCCTGAGCTCCCTGGCCTGCTGGCTTCCAGTGAGTGGGGCCTGTGGGAGGCACCAGGAGGAAGTGAGAAAGTGGAGGGAGAGAGAGGCCAGAGTGTTTCCTTGTTCCTGCCCCACCTGTTTGGGGGCTGCATCTCTGCTAGATCCTGCGCCCCTCGCAGCTGCTGGATCCTGTGCTCCAGTCCCACAGCCCTTCCTCCATGTCTTTGCTCTCACTGGGTGTTGGTCCTCCTCTCCCCAGCTCCTGTCCCCTCTAACAGCTTCATGCTGCTGCTCCCTAACCCCTGTCCCCTCAGCTTTCTACTCCTGCTAGTCTTTTGGCCCCTTAACATTCTGTATTCGTTCTCTTGCCCTGCCCACACCTCTGTAGGTAATCTTTCACCAGCATCTCCTGACTCTGATACAAGAAAGACCTTCTAAGGATACCAGTATTTTAGCAAACTAAAATTTAGAGAGAGTTAACAAGGTAATCAACATTAACTAAATGCGTTGCAAGCAAAAAGGCTGCATTCATTTGGGGAGGTAATGTAATTGGGAAACAAAACTGAAACAAAACCCCTCGAAAGTAGTAATTACAACATTTTTGAATTTATATCTGGTAAAATGAAGCTGCAGGGCTTGAATAAGCAAAAAGAATCATTATTATGTATCAGCTGACATGTAAAGTCAATTTCTGGAGGTCCTCCCCTTGGCCAAGTGGTTAAGTTCGTGTGCTCCAGCTTCAGTGGCCCAGGGTTTTGCTGGTTCAAATCCTGGGCACGGACATGGCACCGCTCATCAGGCCGTGCTGAGGCGGCATCCCACATGCCACAACTAGAAGGACCCACAGCTGAAAATATACAACTTTGTACCGGGGGGCTTTGGGGATAAAAAGGAAAAATAAAATCTTTAAAGTCAATTTCTAAACATTTTATTCTACCCTTTGGTCTCAGGCATATCCTAATCAGCTCAAGGCCCTTAATAAATCCCTCTCTGTCCTTGGACAAGACTCCAAGTTCCCACCAAAACCCGACCCTTGTGCTGACCAAACCCTCTCGCCTGGCTCTGTCAATATCTCTGGTTTGCATGTTTGCTGTGGGATTGCACATCCTGTCCTCTGTAGGCTGCCCCTAGGCTTTCCCAGACCACCTTAGTGCAGGTCTCTGTTTTGAGTTCTGCTTTCCGCCATGCTCTGAAGCTATAGGACTGTCTTGCCCACTGCCCAGGCCCAGCCCTAGCTCCAGGACCTCAACCTCACCAGCATGCAAGATGCCCCCGCATACACATACTACCCATTCACCCAGAAGGGAAATTCAAATAACCCATTTTAAGACATCTATTAAAAAATTGTGAATACAAGTATTCTTCTCACTTCTAAGAGGGAGAAGTCTTAAATCAAAGGGTTTCAGAGACCAAACCTGAAATAGAACTGTATCTTCTCAAGGGTTTACTTCCCCAGCTTCCGTTTCTTAGAGCAGAAGTTCTCCAATCTTTTGCTCATGTAGCTCCTACGATAATTTTTGAAAAACTGTGTGCCCTCTTGCACATTTTAAGCTGACATCTAAAATTCTTCATCATAAATTTTAAATAAGTTCATTGCTTGTGAATAGGGAGAATTAACTGTAACTGGAATGAATAATTTCTTAATATAATTTGGTAAAATATATATTGACTATCTCATTAAATAAAGCTCAAGTCTGACAGAAATCTCATAAAATTTTATCTGTTTTATTCAATATATTGTCAAATAAAGACAAATCCTGACTTACAGAAGAATACACTATTTGACAAGAGTATTGCAATAGTGAGAACACTCAGACCACAAGATTGGCGAGAGTCTTGAGAGTCAGGCAGAAAAGGATTTTTCGTTCACAAAGAGGATTAGACAAGACTAGAAAGAACCTGAACTGGACAACTGATCAGGCAATGTTGCTCTTTGCCATCAGCTTTGGGGACGGCTCATTAAAAGAAACTGTTGCTTATTTGGATATTGGCTCAGGCTGAGGCTAGGTCAAAATTCAAGGTCCAGTGAGAAGGAGAGAAGCTTAACCATAGAAGTTTGGTCAGGTCAGGTTAACAAGCATTTTGTTCTGATTGTTCAGTCACAACAAAAAGTTCAAACAGTCATTAATGAAGCAAAGAATGGAAATTTGGAGGGTCTGTGTCTGGCTTTGCTAGGAAAACAAGGGGATTATCTATATCACTTGTCTAAGTCACATGAGAAAGAGTGGTTCTTTGCAGTAAACTGTTTCCCAAAGCACAGAGGGAGAGGCGATTTCTCTAACCATAGCTGTTTTCCAGAATTAAAAAACTCAGATAAGTTCAACGTTTTCTGTAAAATATTCCTGTTACATTAATAAGACTAAATATCTCGAATCTATACTGTTCTGTATATTCTGAATTCAGAACACTTCAATATAGGCCAACATATCCTGAGGAAAATACAAGAAGTGCTATGAGTTTAAAGTTTTTTGAGTTGTATTGAAGGGGCATCCCCTAACCAGTATTTCCATATATATCATTTTGGGAGCTCTGGGAGGTTTCACATCCCATGACAATGCGCCATAGTACCATCTAGAATGGATGTGGGCTCTGCCTTCCTTCCGTAAAATGGGAGAGCTACTTAAAGCTCTTCATGCCTGGATTACCCCAGGAAAGTCTTTGCATAACTGTCTCTTAGTGTAGTAAACACTGTTTTAGTCTATCAGTGGTTTTTGCTGAGTAAAATTTAGCTGGTATGTTTGTTATTATTCTTTAAATTTCAAAAGCATCAGATGATGCAATAGTAGGCAATAATAAATATGTTCTCTATGATTATGTCTCTTTCTTTTGAGAAACACCTAGTAATAGCTCATGGGGCAATGGAGATGTATATTATGCTGCAAAAACTTCTCTCTTGGGCCATATCAAGACCTTAGAAGACTGCTATGACTAAGTTTTAGAAAAATCTAAATTTATGTGTTCATTGTAGTGGGCATTGAAAACAGGAGAGGAAGGACCAGTGAGCCTAGTGAGCTCAATTTTTCATTGGCTATCTCATCTAACACTCAGATCCTCCCTTGGAAGAAAGAATATCCTGTCCATTTTCAAATGAGGAAATTCAGGCTCATGAGCGTTATTCAATTTGCTCTTGGTAGTCAAAGTCAATGGAAGAACCATGACTCCAAATTGTTCTGCATAGGAAACAGGCTTCCTATTTTAAAAATTGCTAAATTTGGAAGCAATAGACCATGGTAAGATCTGGTTCTGCCGTTGCCCCCTGTATCATTCAGAGCAAGTCTATGAAACTCTCTGAAATTTGATTTTCTTGTTCATAAATGGAAATAGTATTACATACCTCACACAGAGTTGAGAAGGTAAAATGAGATAAAGTGTATAAAAATACTTTGAAAACTCTACAAATCTTGGATATTATAATGAATAACGGATGTTGTCCAATGATCTTGACCGCATCTGGTTTCCAAAATACTTAAATAAAGAGAATTTCCAATCTACTTTCCTCCACACACACAAAAAGCAAATTTTGTTTGGCTTTATGAAAAAAAAAAAGAAAGTTCTGTATAAAACAGCTACATTTCAAAAATCATTTAATGTACAACTCTTGGACTTATACACAATTTACCAAAAACTCATCTATTTTACATAAAGTGAAAGTATATCATTTAAGGCCAAAAATAAATGGTTCTCTCTATATCCAACCTAAGACCCATTAAAATAGTGTTTCATTCTGGGTGCCCCATTATCATAATGATATAGGCACATTGGAAGGTGCTAAAAGACATGCAACAAAACTATGGAGATCTGAGGCAATGGATTCATGAGGAAAGATAAACAGAATTAAATATATATGTGTTGGTCAGGCAAAAACTACTGAAGGACTAGATAACTCCTACTAATATCTGATGGTGTAAACACCAAAGCAGAAAAGAAATTATTTAGCAAGCTACAAGATGATATGATTATGAGTAATAGGTGAAATTTAAAAAAAAAATCAGGCTAAATTTCATGAAAATAAATCCTGACAATGAAATCTATTAGCCTGTGGAAGCATCTCTTCACAAAATTTGAGAAAGTACTATCCCTTGAGATATTGTAAAAAGGGAGAAAATAAACTTAGCAATTTATTATAAGAAAAAATTAGGCAAAATTGAGAAGGTAACCTGATGACATAAAATAAATCCTTGCTCTCCTTGATGGTCATATTTGGTGCTTTCAATGGTCAAATCCTAAATTTTTAAAGTTTCTATTATGTTAAAGAATGGCCTGTTATATATCAGGTTGTCTTCAACTATCGTTCTTATTTACAAAACTCAGTTCCAACGGTTTCATTGATGCTGAACTGGATAAAATACTTTATGTAACCAAATGCTAACGTAATTTCAAAGTGCAAGCATTACAATGTCAAAGTTAGTTACTTCAAAAAGTATAGTCTAAAAAAATATATATAAAATAGTGGTATTTAAATTTTATTATAGTTAAAACTATTTTTAGGCATTTAGTCTCCATTTCACAGGAAGAACAGAATAATTTTAAGAATTATTCTTAATAAAATGTTACAATAGACTTATAGAGTGCAAGAATTTTGTATTTATTTGCTGTGTTCACACTTTTGCTGTTTAAAAAAAATATTACAGTTTGGCATAGCAGAAAGGGAGTTAAATTTTCAGTCCACACACCTAATTCAAATCTGATTCACGTCTCTCTGATTTGCATTTTTTTTCTTTTGTCAATTGTGGGCTGCATTAAGGTGGTCCTGAAGCAACTGCAAATAAGAAAAATAATGTTGCCTCTGAGAATGAGACTTTAAAACCAACACACAGTAGCTAAGGGCAAAGACCCACATGGCATCGGAAGACACAGAATGATTTCCTTTGTCAATTCACAAATTGGTACTTGGGGTTGTACTTCAGCGTTTTGTGAATTAGGTTTTTCTGTTCTGAGTGTTTCTAGCTCTAGACCTATAAAATTGATTATCATGCACTTAATCATGACAAATTCAGCAAAGTAATGATAGTGTGAAGGGCCTCTTGGGTTGTTACCTAGTGGCAGCTCTTTTTGCATTGTCACACCTAACTTCGTAACTGAGGGAAGATATCTTTCACTGATCAATGGAGAAATACACAGGATCAGTCCCACCAACTATGTACTTTGTTCCTAAACCTTAAATACAAGCAAACAAAAGGGCCTCTTGGCCTTCTCCCTCCCCACAGCATTGCCACATACACACCTCAAGTCTGCGTCATCCCTTGGCCATTTTTCTATCAGCTCTTAGAGCTGTCAATGTCTCTTCATGATAAGCATAAAGATTTGGCCCATTCTCAAGTATTTCAAATTTATACAATGCCGAAGTATTTCCTAGATTCCTAGCATAGGTAGGAACCTTAAAAATAATTCAGTATCAGATTCTCGTATTACATGTGATAGGAAAGAAGAGTGGAAGAGTATTTAAAATCAAGTTATTGTGGAAATAAATACATCTCTTCCTTCCCAGTTGAAGAGGAAGAACTGGTGAGACCCGGAGCATATGAACCATTGTTAGGAAGAAAATATTATAAAGTTTTTGGCTATCCCATAGAACGCTGGGCTTAGGTTATGTGTAGGTTTGTATTTAAAAAAAAAAACAAAAAACCTCTTGAACAGGCAGGGACAAAATGTATTGAGGAAAGAGAGAGCAACATTGCCAAGAGCTAGAGCTCAGATTGGCATAAATGGCTGCTGAGGGATTTCTTAAGAACAGGAAGACCCGATAATCAATCTTAAGTGGTGTGTCTTGCTGAAACATGAGTCCTCTCTGTCTCTTAGAGTGTTCACTAAATTTTACTTCACACACAAAGGTCTGAGAGTGTTTACTTTTTTTTTGCATTTATTGAGTTGCTTTTGGGTTTTTTGGGGGGTGGTAACTGTTTCTTTAATTATGTTTGTTTTGTTGTTGTTGGACTGTAATTATGGTTATTTTGTGGAGAAAAAGACAAAGGGGCTGAATTCTGTGTCTGGTTCAATATAGAACAGTGACAGCTCAGACGAGTGGTGGACAATTACAGACAACCAGTGAAGCTGGGTTTGAAGGACAATGTAAACTACTCCATCCTCCCCACAGTCTCAGGAAAGAATACTAGAAAGAGAAGCTTCGTAAAGCCCTGTCTTGGTCCATGTGGGCTGCTATAACAAAATACGATAGACTGGGTAGCTGATAAACAACAGAAATTTATTTCTCACAGTTCTGGAGGCTGGGACGTCCAAGATCAGGGTGGCAGCATGGTGTTATAAGGGCCCTCTTCTGGGTCACAGACTTCTTGTGCAAACTTCTTATTGTATCCTCAGATGGAGGAAGGGAAGAGCTAGCTCTCTGGGCCCTCTTTCATAAGGACATTAATCCCATTCATGGGAGCTCCACCTTCATGACCTATCACCTCCCAAAGGCCCCACTGCCCAATACCATCACCTTGGGCATCATATAAATTTTTGCAGGACACAAATATTCAGACAACAGAAAGCCCTATTTGACCATATTTCATTTGAATCCTAAAAATCAGAGTATTTTTGTTTGCATTTGGGTTATCTAAAATGTAGAAGCTAAGACCCAAATTGTGCAAGAGGCTTACCTACGATTGCTTAGGATTGCCCAGCACAATTCAGGTTCGCTGATTCTCATGGCTTTCTCCCATTTTAAGAAGCTAATTTCAAACCTTGTATTGGTCAATTGCAGCCTCTGGAGTACAGCTACCTGCATATGGCTCACAGGTATTTGAAATGCTAACTTAAAATGCTATTAGGGCCCCAGAACTGAGAAAAAGCCAGAGGTTGTGGAATGTCTTCTTCCTTCAACCCAAGAACCATGACAACCACAGACCCACAAGCTTATTGGCATCTTAAATAACCGTGGCCTGAGGTGCCTGGCATGCTAGCCTTCTTGCTCAACTCCACACTGTTTCCTTTGATGGCAAGGGTATGGTAAGGACCTCTTAGCTTGAAACAGACACCAAGAGAAGCCTGACTGTCCCCTATGCCTTTGCTGCTCTAATGCCAGTCATTCTTTTCCTTCTGACCCCTTGGATGACACGGCCACTCCCACTAAAAATGTGGAGACTCTGGCCTTGCACCAGGCTCATGTCTAGATTTAGGTGTAGTTGCTAGATGCCAAATTATTTATATCTAGAAATACAGGGATTTTTGTTTGGTACATACTTCTCATTTTATGCATATAGCTGCTCTGAGGAAATATTTATTGTGCACAACTCACTTGAGCTCTCGCTATGTGATATTATTGGCCTCTCCTGGGGCTAGGGAGGCCAAAGCGGAACTCCTGAAGCTGAAGTTCCCCGGCAGGAGACAGTTTTGTTTCTTGGATCAAGGACTTCCGGAGCTGAGAATATGTTTGTTTCCCAGATCAAGGGCAGGCACTGTGGGTGCTCGGGAACAAAATCCTACAAAGACTGTGACTCTGAGCACCCCTGCTGCCCTGCTTCTCTATATTGAGCCTTAAAGGAATACAGAAACAAACTAAACACATTTTATTGGATAGAATTTATACCAAACTCCTGAGAATTGGGAAGGAGAGTAAATAACATTTTCCTTCTTTATTATCTTGGCTGCCTCTTATGAACTACCTCAGAATGTGAGGCAAGTATACAATCAAGTTCAAAGTAAATAATATCGTTAATTCAGATGGAATAAAATGTGAAACATGACCCAATCCAAACTATTATATTTTTTAAAAAAATTAGAATGATCTCATGTGAAAGTGACGAGAATGTGCTATCATTTAGAAATAGATGAATCATCCAGTGCTCCCAGGGTAACACTTTTATGTGCTGATGAAATCTATGAAATATATCTTCTTCAAAAAAACCCATAAAACTTCTGCCCATAAAATACCTTTATTAGAGTTTACTGAGTTTAGCAGAAATGGCAGCTAATGTCTAGAGTGCCTATTAAAGTGCAGGTCATCTGTTTGATAGTGATTGTGGAGCATATTATTAAAAATGTGTATTCACAAAATGTTGACAATTCTAGGTTAATACACACCCACACAGACATATAAAACTTTTAAATTGTGTAGATTATATACCCAGTAAAATATTTATTGTTGCACGATGTATTGTTAACTATGTCGACTACTCTTCAGTAGGGTGCTACATAAATGAAAAATTAACCACTGTTGAATAGAAAATAAAGTCCTGAAGCAAGTTGCTACGCAAACAAAATAGCTTTGTCCTGAGCAATGTGACGTGGAAATACTTCAGTGAATAAGACACTCTAGTAGAATGTTTGACAGAAAAACAAAACCAAGACCAGCTCTCGAATTGGTAAATCAGGGAGCTACATTGCAAACGTGGGCTGGTCTGAATTAATGATGTTGAAGGGCACATGCGTAGTTTGGGGAGATGAAATTTCACTGATACTGGAACTGCATCTCAGCAATCTGAAGCGTGAGTCTGCTGCTGTTGTGTTGTGAAATTCGAGAGAGATAATAAACTTCCAGATTAAAATTTATTTTCATATTTAGAGAATTAAAAAAAATTGATTGCCTTATTCACTTCGTGCTTTAGAAACCTCTCTGGTGAAACCACCCTTCAGTCTGAAATGTTACTGTAGAGTGGATTACATTTTTAGCCTTAATCAGAACATTTCACTCAAACAGTAGTCTCGGAATTCTTTCTCTTCATTGATTTTGTTTCTTTCTCTCTCAAAAACTCAGTGTTAGCAGACTTCCTTTTAGACTTTTGAGAAATGACAATTTCTCTCTTGTGTGTTCTGGGAATGGTTTTAAAAAAATTGCTACCTCACTTTGCTGTCTGCCCAAAACGCTTAAATGGGAGCCAAAAGTACCAAATTTTCAGCCTTCTGCTACTGAAGTAGCCTGAAACATTGATGTGAGTTAGAACCCAACAGGGAGGGAAATCTCTCTGTCCAAAAATTGCCTAGTTTGGACGTGCTCTCCTGGGAGGGCTTAATGAAGTTGCTGAGTCTATTTTCTGAGTTTCTGCCAGATCAGGGTACCTGACAGTGCTGACCGAGGTAACCTTTTTCTTGACTTTTAAAACAAATTTGGAATTGAGGATTTGCATAGAGTCTTCTGTGGTGACCCTCATTCTCTAGACACCTTAGCATCTTTAGCCATCACTTTATTGCCTTGCAAAGTGGAGATTCTCTTCCCAGTCCTTACAAAGCTTGCAGCTGAAATGAGACCAGTCAACAGGAAACCTCGTGTAGAAACAAACAAACAAAATACATATATATGCATACATACACACACATGCACATGCATATATATGTATTTCCCAATGGCAAAGCAAGGGCCCATCTTTTCACTCAAACTACAGTGCACAGAATTAAGGCCCTGGAGGAAACTACCACATTTTAGTCCTTTCAGAATCCTAGCAAGTACACTCTATCTTTCTCTTTTAAACAAAAACAAGCATAAAACAACTGAGCAGTGGGAAATCATTTCCTTGACTGATTATTAGAATGGACATTCTTAAGAAAATCCAAATAAATGAAGAAACCAAGCTCAAATTTGGCCTCTTAATGAATTTGTAAAACTTGGTGACAAGCTTTCTGATATAATACACTCCATAGAATCAGTGGTTGCTATTAGCCTTCCTACAGGGAACAGCATGGGGATTACTTGCTAAAACATCACTTGCCTGAGGCTTCTGATAAATGCTATTACAAGCTACAGATGTAAAAACTTAAGTGTAAAGTAAGAAGAAAGTGAGATTAGGAGCTAGGTTACTATCCTTTTGCAAGCCCAATTAATCTTTGTTTTCCACTTATTGAAGAAAGGACTCAGTAAGTCATTGCTTTTGCCCATTTTAAAAATTTTTACTAGGCTTTCCATGGCATGGAGAAAAGTACTTCCATTTTGTAAAGTAAGGGCCTTGTACCAGGTTCACCTTTCATATCTAAATATTTTCTGTGATTTTATGAATTCACTTAAAAATCAACTGCATTCCTCTTCCAAACAAATGAGTTCCAAGGTCACATATAGTTATCTGTGATACCGGGATCCCGTCTAGTTCCTAGAATGGAGTAAGTGTGTAACGTATTTTTGTTGTTGCTCTGACTCTACAACAAATCTTTTGAAAAGATAAAGGTAAGCAGTATTCCCAGCATCTTAGAACTCAGTATTGCTTTTAAAAAGGGGAGTTAGGAACCAGGACACATCACACACCTTCAGATCACCTTTTTTCAAATATCAAAGTGTAACAATGAGGATGCAAAATAGCGTGTGGCACTGAGTTTTGAGCTTCTGCTTCTACAATAGACTTTAATCATGTAGAAAAATTATGTTAAAAATGTCCTTCTAATATTGAGCAACAGCTGTGCTACACATTCTGCTAGTACTAGCAATTCATAAATTAAAATAACTGGCAATTTTGCACTAAATTTATGTCAGCAAATGCCTGGTCAGTGTAGGATAGGATGTTAAATCATAAACATTGAAGAAGTTTTCTTAAACAAAAGGCCAGCCCCATTAATTTCAATGGTTTAAATAAATGGTGAAATAAACCATCCAGTATGTTGTGAGAGACTTATATTTTTTCTCCTTAAGAAATCTGAACAGATTAGCCTTAATTCACTGTTGAAACTCTCCTGACTGCTAGATGATAGTCAGAGGGCAACAGTATATCTCAAAAGTAGACAAGTTCCTGCGTAGCCCAGATACAATGCCTCAGATGTTGTGCTTTTAAGAGGCTGCTACAGAGGAAAGTAGCCACTGATTTATGTGTTTATTTCAAATTTGTGATGTTCCCAAAACGTAATGTACTGTTATGCTCTATTTGCCCAATTCTCTGCTAACATTTATTTCTACAGGATGGGTCAGTACCCCCCTTTCTTTTGTGATTAATACTATAAAGGGCGATATTCCAAAAAGTTTTCACGCGAATGGTCTAATTTGGTGAAAGACAAAAAAAATGTAAATGGCTCTGTGGAGGGCGGAGAGAAAACTCTGATAAAAAGACAGCAGCAATGACATTCTTTGTAAAGACAAATCCTTGACAAAATACCATCCACTGAGACAAATTCTGATTGTTATTGAACTCCAAAAAGGAAGCAGTCTTCAGTAATTCTCTTTAAACTGGCACATTAAATTTAAGCAGGAAAGGGTTTAGGTTGACTTCAGACTTCTTCAAAGACACATTCAATGTCAGAAGACAAAGGAACAATTTCTATAAGGTTCTGAGGGAATGTGTTGCCCAAAATATTAGACCCAGACAAGATATGAGACAAGTGAAATGGCCACCCCAAAATTCTCCAACACGCTTCTGTGTTTCTTCTACAAAGAAAAACAAAATTAGAATTCCCATATTCTCCATACGGATCTGATCAACACTTCTCATCAAAACCATTCAAAACTCAAGAGTTAAAACTAAATGCATCAGAATGGAAAAACCGCTGCAGAAGAACGGAAGCAGGAGCCATTTGAATCAAACCAAGATTATTTTCTGCAATAATTATGGTTATAACATAAAGATAAATGTAAGCTTAATAAAAAAACATAATATACAATTTAATAGATATTAAATATTATAATGTAAAACAAATAAAAAGTTTGAGAGGTGAGGACAGAAACTAGGAGCAAGTACAAAGTGCTAATATCTTCATCTCTCATAGAGATTAATTGATACTGACTACGGTTAAAACACGTAGTTTAAACAGGCAACTCAGGGCTGCCCGGTGGCATAGTGGTTAAGTTTGTGAGCTCTGCTTTGGCGGTCACCTGGGGTTCTCAGATTCAGATCCCAGGGGCAGACCTAGCACTGCTCCTCAAGCCACGCTGTGGTGGCATCCCACATAAACAGAGGAAGATTGGCAACAGATGTTAGCTCGGGGCCAATCTTCCTCACAAAATAAATAAATAAATGGCAGCTCAAATGCAATGTTTTTCACAATTTCTTAGAATTCTAGGGCTCTACTATGAAATAATATCTTTTGGGGCATAGAAATATTTTATTGAAGTTCAGCAATCCTTTCTCTTATTTCTCATGAAATTTCTCTTTGTTAAACTCAAATAAATAAAATTTAGTTATTTTGTTTAAAATAGCAGTAATATTTGTTATTTTGAAATGCTTTTCTCTATTTGTTTACCTGACCACTCATCCCTGCAACCTTATAGCTATAGCTCATGGAGCTGTTGACTAAGGATAATGCCTGTAGTGGAGAAAGGTGGAATTAGAAGAAATATTTTATTTTCTCTCTGTAATTTTTTATGGAATTTTTAAATAATAAATATGTCATTTTTATTAAACAATATGGTCGTTCTCCTGAAAAAGAGAATAAACAGATAAAAAAAACTATAAAGAGCCATACAACAGCTCCTGAGTATCAAAATTCCTTTCTCTCTATATCCCAAGATGACTTAACTGGCCATTGCCTACTTTAACTTCATGATAGAGCTCATCTTAATGCACATTTTCCACCTGGATACTACATTTTAAATTTAAGTAATTTGCTTTTTAATTTATCAATTCATACTTTAAAAAAGTTTTACAATAGTGAGATACAGAAAGGATTAAAATAATGTAATAAAAAGCAGCAATCTCTTACCTCACCTCTTCTCACCTCTGCTTTTGGTGCCTAGAGCAATTTCTCTTAACTTTTATCACTTCTTATTCCAATCCCACCTGCTCCTTTCTTTTTCAATTTTAGACATGTCTATTGGTTTGCTTTCATAATAGATGAGAAATGAGTTCATATCTACAACTCCCTACTTTCCTGATTTACCGTCGACCTGTGTAGTTTCTATCATCATTATCAGTTTCTTCACTCATCACATCTTTACCCTTAAACAGAGTAATTCAGAGTTTATTTCTTCTTCAGTCCCGATCAGCGTTCACACAACGCTTGTTATGGTTCAAAATGGAGCATTTCCATCCTCCTCTTCCTTTGCACTTCCATTTTTATTATATCTTTCAAAAGTACTTTTACCTTTATGTTGTCAACATTAGTAATACTATCGTTCTGGATTTTTGTTTACTTGTTTTGGCTTTTCTAGTTCTTTTGCATTTTCATGTAAATTTTAGAAGCAGCTTTTCAATTGCTACAGATAAAGCAGACTGGGTTGCTTCTACTCTATAGATTAGTTTTCTCAAATGTTTTATAGGACTCATGGTAAAGATATTATATACCTTTTGAACAATTTATTCTTAGGAATTGGATAATTTTATACTATTATAGAATTTGTCTATTTTATTTTCTAATTGTTTGCTGCTAGTGTAAAGAAGAATGATTGATTTTTGTATATTGATCTTGTACCTCTGATCTTACTAAATTCTAGTTGCCGATTTCTTTGGATTTTCTATGTATACAATCATGTCATCTGCAGATAAAGATACTTCTCTTTTTTCTTTTCTGATATTTGTATATCTTATTTCTTTATTTTGCCTTAAAATATTGGCTAGGATCTCCACTGTAACAGTGAGTAGAGTGGTGATAGCAGAAATATTTGTCACGTTTATGACCTTAGGGAGATTACTCTCAATATTTTATCATTAAATATACTGTTGGCTGTAGGATTTTGGGCAGATATTTTAAAACTCAAATTGAAAAATATTCTGCTTTATTTAGATGGTTACTGAATGTTACATTTTTTCCTGCATCAAGTGAGATAATTATATTTTTTTCTTTTATTTTTGGTGAATTATATTTACTCATTTTTTCAAAGGCTCATCTTACCTTGCAATCAGAGAAAAACCTCACTTGATCAGACTGATTTATCCATTTTATGCAAAACTGAAAATGAGTGGCTTGTATATTCGGGGATTTTGTGACTATGTTCATGAAGGATATTGTTCTGTAATTTTCTTTTATTGTAATACCTTTGTTGGGGTTTGATGTTAGAGTTATATTGGCCTCTATTGTTAGAATGATTTTTTCAAGGGTGGGAATATTTTTTTTTTTCAGATGTTTGCTAGAGTTCCCCAGTGAAGCCGTGTTTTTCTGTAGTTCCTGCCTTCCTATGGATTACTTGTACAGTTTTTAGGATTCTCTTCTACCAGTAGTATTTTCTGAGTGTGTGTCTTTTTAGCTTTCTTAGTGGTTGCTCTACATTATATCTACATAACATATCACAGTCTCCAGGTGCCTTCACTGAACCAGTTTAAGTGAACTATAGAAAACTTACCTCTCTTCACATTCCTTTATCCTACACTGTTCATAATATAATTGTCTGAAATATTTCCTCTACATACAGTTGGAACGACATCAGACAGTGTTATGATTGTTTGCTTCAACAATTTAGAAAGTTCAAGAAGAGAAGGAAAGCCTAAAGTATTTACCTATATTTTGTCTACAGTGCTCTTTCTTCCTTCTTGATATTGTGGTTTCTTTTTTCAGTTTCCTTTCCTTTAAAGAAATTCTCTTAGCCATTCTTTTAGGATGAAACTGCTGGTAATAAATTCTCTTAGTTTTCCTTAATCTGGGAATGTGTTGATTTCCCCTTCATTCCTAAAGAATATCTTTGATGGGTATAAGATTCTGAATTGATAGTCTGTTTTTTCAGCACTTGAAAAGTATTGCACTGCTTTCATCTGTGATTTCTGGGGGAATCTACTATTATTCAAATTGTTTTTACCCTATAGGTATAGTGTCATTTTTCTGAAGCTGCTTCCAAGGTATTTTCTTTGTCTTTGGTTTTCAGAATTTTATGAGGTGTCTTGACATGGATATCTTTGAGTTCATCCTATTTGGGATTCACTTAGCTGCTTGAATCTATAGGTCTATGTCTCTTGCCAAATGTGCAAAGTTTTCACTCATTATTTCTTAAAGCATTTTTTTAGCTTCATCCTCTTTCTCTTCTCCTCCCAGGACTTCAATGACACAAAATTGAGATCTTTTGTTATAGTCTCACAGATCCTTGAAGCTCTGTTAGTTTTTTTTTTCAGTTTATTCTCTCTCTGTTGTTCATTTGGATAATTTCTACTGTTTCACATTTTCTTCTCTGATTCTTTCCTCTGTCCTCTTCATTCTACTATTGAACCCACCTGCTGAGATTTTTATTTTGATTATTGTATTTTTCAGTTCTGAAATTTTTATTTGGTTCTTATTTATATCTTCTATTTCTTTGCTGGATTTTTTTTGTTCAGGCTTTGCATTTTTTCATTGTTTCAAATGTGTTAATAATTGCCCACTGAAGATTTTTTTTTCATGGTTACTTTAATGTCTTTGTCAGATAATTATAGCATCTCTGTTATTTCACTGCTGCCATCTGTTGATTATCTTTTTCATTCAGTTTGAGATTTGTTTGGTGTTTGGTACGATGAATGACTTTTGATTGAAACCAGTACAATTTTGTATTATATTATGAGATTCTAGACCTTATTATAACCATCTGTTTTAGCGCTATCTTTCTCTGACACCACTCCAGTGGAGGTGGGGAGTGACATTGCCCCATTACTGCCCAGTGAATCTAAAGGGCCAGGTTCCATACTGAACCTTGGTTGATATCCTCAGGATGGGAGGTGTTTTGCTAGAGCTGGGTTGGGGTGGGAAGTCCAGCTCCCCCTGTTGCCTCATTACTACTTTGTGATTGTGAAAGTCCTGACTCTTCCACTAGGCTTCCTGTGACACCATCCAAGGAGGGGATACCTCATTACTACCAAGTGGGGCAAAAGTCCAGGCTCCCTATTTTACTGTCTCTGATACCACCCCAGAGGGGATATTTGGGTGACTCATTGCAGCCTCACTCCGCATTCAGCTTTGCTGACATGGATGGGCTGGGGCCAAAGTCT
Source organism: Equus caballus (assembly GCF_041296265.1). NCBI lineage: Eukaryota > Metazoa > Chordata > Mammalia > Perissodactyla > Equidae > Equus > Equus caballus. Next base: position 74,701,766 of record NC_091688.1, read on the forward strand.
TTTCTGTGCTATTTGGCTAGAGGAGGGTGGTTATCTCGTTAGGCTGCCACTTTCCTGCTTCTTTGGCTAGAGAGAAAGTGCTTTGTTGGGGCTTTTTTGTCTACACCCATTGGTCTTTCTGAGCTGCTGGTTTCTTTGGCTCCAAGTCTAGGATACAGGAAGCAAAAAGAAAACCCAAGAACCTCACCACTGTGTTATTCTTCAGTTCCTGAGGTCTCTAGCTAGTCTGGCTTCTTTTCTCCACCTTTCTGAATCTTCTTACATTTCTTTTTTATGTAATGTCCAGGGTTTTTAATTGTAATTGGTGAGAACAATATGAAAACTTACACCTACTCCATTTTCCCAGAAGTTTAATCATCCAATTAATTTTTAATTTCAGGTTTTGTATGTTCTAGTTCTAAAATGTCCATTTTGTTCCCTTTTGCAAATTCAGTTTCTCTGTTTAAATTCTCCGTCTCTTTGTCTTTGTTCATGTATTCTTCTAACGCATTTGTGATAGCTACTTTAGTGTTCCTGTCTACTAATTCCAACATCTGAATCTATTTCTGTGGCTGCCTTTTCTATTGATTAATATTTACTTTATCTTTCTTATTTGCAATCTCTTGTTTATTGTATGCCAGACATAATATTTAAAAGAACCTTATAAACTGAAGAAAGTGTTGCTCCCCAAATGAGAACTTAGCAACTAGGCAACTGTTGTAAGAAAGAGATCACTTCAATCCAAACACTAGTTGAACTAGTTTGGGGCTAGATTGCAACTTTGTTTAGTTTCAGCTTACCTCTTATTTCAAATATATTCATGGTGAGATCTTTTTTGTATATATTACAATCTCTTCCCTCTTGCAAGAGCTAAAGAACTGTAAGACTACAGAGAGCTCTTTTTGTTTTCCAGCCCAAACTCTTGCTCTCCGTGCTACACCACAACCACTCAACAAAAGTCCTGTGGGGAAAAATCAGCAAGCAGAGAGAATTAGCTTTGTGTTTAGGGAACCTATGGATCTAATATTTCAGCCAGCCCACAATGTCATTAAATCTTTTGTTTCTCCTTGCTCCAGAAAGGTTCCTCTACCTTTGGTAGGGCTGATTTTCAGCTTGCCTAAACCCAGACTTGGCAGAGCATCCAGAGAGGAAAGTGACAAATCATTCCTGTTTACTTAGAAATGTCTTGTCCTTAGGATGCAGTTCTTTTAGATTTCTTTATGTCCACCGTTCTCCAATAGGATTAAAAAATAGATAATTTTTAGTTTTCTTATTTTCTCAATTTATTAAATAGGAGTAACATGGCAGGTGTGTCGCAAATTTCTATATCTTAGTTGAAGCTGGAAGTCCTAACATGTTGTGAGAGCTTAGTGAAGTCTTCCATGATTTGTTTATAGATGGTTTCTAAAAGTTAAAACCCAATATGTTACATTAGTATTATTATGGCTGTGTAATAATTATTACTGAAGAGCCAAGTAATGTGCTAGGATTATATTTTCTCCTCCCAGGATTGAATATTGCATCCACTTTTCCACTCATGGAGAAAATTCCTAGAGTTAAGTTAAATGGGCTTTTATCTTCCCAAAATTCTACTATATTTTCAGTTTCTCTCTTATTTTATGTGATGTATCCAATTAATTTTCCCTAACCCTTCCACTCCAGCCAGCTTTCTATTTTAGTAGTTCGGCTGTAATTCTGGGATTTTCAGTGCTCTTCTGGAATACTTATTCGTCTGACATTGAACCTACTAGGTTATCTTTGTGTTTTTACCTTTTATTTCATGTAGTCTGTCTTTTGGTCTTTCTGAACTATTTTCCAAGGATTTCCTTGACTTTATCACACATATATATTTGATATCATATATATAGATGATATAAAAATATAAAATATATATATTTTCAAATTCAAGTATACTTTCTTGTTTGTGTTTGGTATTTCTTCCTTTTCAAGGAAGGCTGCTCTCATTTTATTAAGGCAGTATCTTTCAAATCGCCCTCTCTCTACATTAAAATATTTTCTAAGTATTCTCCTATTCTTCAAAATGTTTCTTTTTCCCATGGGGAATATTTTTCTCTATCATTCTCTTCTTTTAAAAAATAAATATTTGAGTCTTTATCTTTTGCATTGAGGATATTCCCTAATGTCTAGAGATGCTTGTTCTCCATTAAATTAAGAGACTACAGCAAATACGACTGTGAACACTTTGTGGGGCTTGGCAGACTTTGCTTAATACGAGTGAGCAGAGAGCTGACAGTTAAGTTTTCAGACTCCTAAGTGACAGAATATAGGTCAGTTAATTCTGGGGTGCTCTCACACTAGACACCTTAGTTCTCCCTGCAAAAGATAGTTCAGTTCATTTGAATTTTTTACCATTTTGCTTTTCTCTATGTGGGCTAAATCCCTTTATGCCAGGCAATCTGTGTGTAGACATACAAGAGAGGTAGAGAGATCAACTCTTTCTTCTATAGACTTTTTTTTTTTTTGAGGAAGATTAGCCCTGATCTAACTGCTGCCAATCCTCCTCTTTTTGCTGAGGAAGACTGGCCCTGAGCTAACATCCATGCCCATCTTCCTCTACTTTATATGTGGGACACCTACCACAGTATGGTGTGCCAAGCAGTGCCATGTCCGCACCCAGGATCCGAACCGGTAAACCCCGGGCTGCCGAAGAGGAACGTGCACACTTAAGCGCTGTGCCATGGGACTGGCCCCTGTAGACTTTTAATTATATCTCATCCTATCCTTTGTAGACACACTATTTCCAACTTCCAAGTCCTACCAAATTTCTGCAGAAAAACAATCTATTTCATCTTTGGCTGAAAATTCTTTGAAGCGTCCTGAGCTTTATCCTTCTCAGTTCTGTCTTATTGGTCACCAATCTCCAACATGTGTTGGTTTAATTGTTGTTTGTTTTTCCAAAAGGAATAGTTTTATAGAACAATTATATTGGTGCATACTTCTCCTGCCCCCATTTTTTTTTTTTTTTTTGGTTTATGCCTTTATATATTCATTTTGGTTTTTTTTGAAGTCATGTCAGTAGAGAGAAGGAAGAGAAACATATATTCACTCTGCCATCTTGAAAGAGATTTCTTGTTTTTTAAATTCTCCTTTATTAAACAATATAATTAGATTGTAATGATATAGTTTCTTCTTTGCTGTAGTCATAGACTACTCTTCATGGAAGAGTGAGGAGAAAAAGTCATTCAAAGACTGTTCTACCTAAAGAAGACCTTATAGTATATAAAAACAATTCCATCCACTTGTTATAGCTTTGGGAAGCAAAATGAAATTTGCTTGAATGGTGTCTTCTCTTTCCATTTGTTTTAAAATATTTTGATACACTAGATATGAAAAATTTTAAATATACTTTATGGAAAGTTTTAAAGAAACACTTAGATGGAGATAGTGGTGTTACCGTAAGTCAAACATATATACATTTCTTCAAATAAAATTAAGACTATATCAAAAAGCTAGAGACCATTAAGCAGAGGATGATAAATTAGTCAATGACAAGCTGATTCTGCTGAGATAAAAACATGGAAGATAAAAGCAAATTAGTAAATGGAATTTCCTAACTCCCATCTTGATTGCACATTTTCGCTTTGTGATCATCACTTATGGTCTTTTCAGTTTTATTTAAGTAAATATGACATCTCAATGGCCTTAAAATCAAGAGCTATGCGTTATCTCAAAAACCAAGAAGTCTATAAATAGGAAATTTTAGGCTAGGTGAATTCTAGGCTAGGTCTTTTCCAATGTTTGTTTCCATTTTTTCAATCTATTTTTCTCAGCATATGAGCTTCTCATTTCTCATGGGGGAAAGTTCCGGTTATCAAATGAAGATACGACAGTGACCAGCAGAAGATGAGCTATTTGTTATGCAGCACACTTGTCTCCTAATCTAGCTTACCAATGTTCATAAATAAGAGAAATAGAAAGGGTGGATGGCAGAGTAGGAGAGAGCAGGTAATGAGACACAAGCAACTCTGCTCTCATATGCATATGGGAATGTGCAATACTGACAATGAGAAAAAAACACTTTTTTCTTTGTGCACAAAACAGCCACCTGGGCATTGAGGGCTCCAGAGAGGTCTCCGCCACCATTGGTCTTTCAAGAGTCCTTAAGACATCCTCAATGGCAGCTTCTCAGGGCAGGGGTAGAGTCATCAGGATGCAGTAGGAGATAGTACATAGCAAATAAGGCCTATGTGTGAACACTAGAGCAAGAAGTGAAGGATCTTCATAGTGTCACCATATCAGAGGCATTGACAACAGATAATACTAGAGCTGCTCCAGAAGACAAAGAGAAGAAAATGGCAGGGGTCACAAAAAAAGCTAATGGTTCACTCTTAAGTAGATGTGAAGTATCATCTCAAGATTCCCTTTTATGGGTGCTGAGGTCTGAATTAAAAATGAATAGAGGTCACACTCATCTTAGACATGAATAAATCTCCTGTATCTTGTAACTCCTGCGTAAGGATTTTTCCTTCTCCCTTTTGTGAATTTTTTCCAATAAACTTTTACATTGACCAATTAGCAGAATGAATGTTTAGCTAATCCAGTTTTCACTTCATCTGTTGCATTATTACATAATTTGTGATGGCAGTTTTAAGCAGGAAGCTTTAAGTAATGAAGGACTAGTAGTTGGAAATGAGGACATGAACAACTGCAACTTGCAGATAAAACAGAAAGAAGTTAGATAGAAAAAAGGAGGAAGGGGATGGATTTCCAACTTACAGTTACCTCTCTTCTTCGGAAATGGCCTTGATGAAAAGGATGGATCCTCAGTAGCCATGTGTATGCTACTTGGCCCGTACTCCTTGACAGGCAAGGATAGATAACTGACCCAAGATGGGCTATTTGCATCCTCCTGTGGCATATTTGAAACACAAAGGCAGAGAAATAGAATCTGGAAGTCACTGGAATTGGATCATGTTAATGGCAGTGCCTAGAGACAGACTAAGCATCTGCTTAGAGGACCAGCAAAACAGAGGTAGTGAAAGATGGAAAAATTTGTGATATTGCACATCAGTCAATCAAGATATTAAATGTTTGAAATTTTTATATTTTCAAAAATCAAGGTAGTAACAAGAGAAATGAGAACTTTGTTGAGCTTCTTTATACTGTTTTACTGATGGGGATCTCTCTCTGTATCTATCATCTATATCTATTGATTTATCAATCTATCTATCTATCGAGCATCTCTATCAGTAAAAGAGTTTACTACATATTTATATGTAAGTTTTAAATCACATACAGGGAAGACAGTGACCTAGATTTTTCAGAGCTTTTGGTCCCGACAGCCACCTTGATTCCTCCTCTTCCTGATGTGAGGTTATCCTCTTTTTCCTTTGATTCTCTGAGCTCAGTATAATTCAAAAAATCCATTTTTTTTTTGGAGATTCTAGAGTACCATTATTTAGACTATAAAATTGAAAGTAAGAAAACATAGATATCCAATACTTGTTCAATGTCCTACAATCTACAAAATGCTTTATCAATATTTTATTCTTTCAGGAATCCTAGGAGATACAGATATTATTAATTTCATTGTACAGATGAATAAATGGATACTTAAAATGCCAGTAATCGCATGCCTAATAAATGCAGAGCTTGTGGTAGAAAACTAGTTCTGTGCTATCTCTGTCAAATCAAACTAGCTGGCTTGGAAAACTGATTGAAAATAAAGAATATAGATATATAAGGAGAAGAAAGATATACATCCTGAAGTCTAACTCAACTGAAGCTAAAAATCCAATATTTTAACTAATGAGTCCATTTCTATTATTTGCAATCAAAAGAATTTCTGATAATAAAGTAAAATAATACCAAATAGATCTAATGAAGAATTTTAGTAAATTTGCATGTAATATTTATTAACATATTTATCAACCACAGATATTATCCAAAATGACGTCAGTACAATACTTTGGTAATGATATCATCATATAAGTTGTGGTATTGGAACCGCAAGCCCCACTAGTGTTTGCTCCTGTCCTAGGAGAAGGTTTTGATGGAGTGATGAGAAATACTCTGGAGAGGTACATATATGACTGGTGGTAAGAACGGGCCTTCATATCCTCCGATTGATATAACACAGTCTATTGATTCTTTTGTGATTCCAAACAACAAATGTCATCTAATGTGTAGAATATTTGCTGATTGTTAGTCACTTTATTTTGACCAATGTGCTCCTGGATTTTTTTATTTTCATGTTTAGTTGACAAATTATTCAATCTTTCTCCATTCTCTCCCATTACTTTTCTACAACCGCAAACCCATAAGCAAAGTTTGACTATTTTAACTCAAACATAAGAGTGAGGTAAACTACTGTAAGTGAGAATATGAATGATAGAGAATCAGTATCCCCATCTGGTCAATTGTGTTCTGTCTAAGTGACTGTAAACAGCCCTCCAAAAGGTAAAACCTAATTTGTGGAGAGCTGTTTGCCTCCCTCTGAATCTGGGGTGCCTCATTTGAGTTTGAGTAACCCCATTTGCAAGAATTGGATATCACAGATTTTCTTATGTTATCCAAACCATAATACAATGGAAACACACCACAAATAACCCTAAATAATTGTTGCCTTTCTCTTTTGTCCTAGGGAACATCTTGCTGCTGCTAACAATGCAAACTGCTCCTGATTTATAGCTTCAAATACTTTAGGTAATACCAGTAACTTCAGGGTCAGAAGTGCCTGCAGAGCATTGCCTTGTTAATCAGTCAAAATGATTTCATGTGTTTTCTTAGAAGCATCCGAAAGGGCAAAGGATTTATGGGTGATATCATTTTATGTGCCACTGTGGTGTACAATATTGTCATCATGTGTTAAAACCAGCAATGGTTTTCATTGATTTTAATCATAGTCATGCTCACCTCATTCTCCCCTGGGCCCCCCCATAAAAAGGTAAAAGAAATCTGGAGGCATTTTATATGGTGACTTAAAATACTTTTAGTCATTATAAGTTTTTTAATGCTTTCATAGCCAACCAAGATAAAGTGCCGCTTCTCATAGATCGTATGTCTTTCTCACTAAAATCCAACTAGAGACACTTAAGGCTATTGAAATGAGAGCATTTTAAAGGTGGAAGAGTTTCTTATAAATAACTGCCATTGAAGATACTTATTTGCCTCATTTTTCCAGGAGTATTTTGTTTGTATAATTCTATTAGCTTACGTTTTACAGGGCGATTCATTCACATATCAGAAATTCAATAAAAATCTCATAGCCAAGAAGATAGACTTACAGCAAAGGACCGAAGGAAGGATAAGCTTAAATTGAAACATGTCAAAGTAGATCAGACGCCCCTCCATCACCCCTCCAGTGAACTAGGTTTGCTCTCTAATAGGGTTGCTTTAGGCAGGAAGGAAGTTAGACCCTCATCTACAGTTGTCTCAGTATGAAAGGAAGACATCCATTCATTCATTTAATCAATCAATCATTTGTTCTTTTACTCTCTCAGCATTTAACCCACAAACATTCATGAAATCACACCTACGTGCCAGGCAGTGTTAGAGTAAGGTGTCAGAGGCTTCCATTTCAAGGTTTTCAGTCTACTGAGAAAGGCAGATACAAATGATAGCAACATTATTAATATCTGCAAACGAGTACATAGTGGGCAGTTATAGTTGACACAAACATGGCAGCTTTCTATCTCACAGAGATTCCCCTTAAGAGCCATGTCATGCAATTCTCTTACCTTGACCTCTACTATCTACTTCTTTCTTAGCTAAATCATCCAAATGTATAAACATTTTGCCCCTACTGGGCCAATCATAGTACCCCATCCATTGCTTAGTTCAGGAAGAAGCGTATAACCCAAGCTAGAAAAACTAGGATTCTTCCTTGTTACTTATTTATTTTTTTTTAACTTCAATTGGAAGAAGAAAGCCCTTTCCTTTCAGGTTCCTCACAGCCCATACCCAGTACCTAATATAGTGATAAACATTTACTGGATTCTCAGTATATATTTGTTGAAAAAATGCTTGCATGGTTGTGAAGCTGTTAGGGTGTGAACCTGGAACTTCTAGCAATTAGGTTCCACACCTTATGAAGAAACTCATTCTAGGAAAAAGATGTTGAGGGGCAGAGAAGAGTGTGAAGAAGGAGAGAGAGTCCCAAAGGCATCTATGAGCACAATTCTGCCATCCCTAATACCCACTCAACTTCTTGCCTTCCTCACTAACATGTTTCAATAATCTAATTCAAGCTATTGGCACCTAGGAGAGTCCTAATACATTATTCAATAAGCACTTGTTGAAAGATTGACTGACTAATGATTGAATAAATGAATTAACGAGTAAACAAATGAAGCACATCTCTGCAGAGGGTACAGTAAGCCCAAAACAAGCAGATGTGCCACAGCCTGGTGTGCTGGGTGTGGTATGGTAGCTCACAGCACTTTTTTATCTTCTACGTGTATTTCAGGGGCCAGAAAGCGATGAACAACATTTCCCAAACTTTCTCCCAGTTAAAAGTCTGTTTGCGAATTAGGTTCAGTCCGTGAATGATATACAGGTATGTGAGGCTTGAAAGGATAAAGTGGGATTGGGCATACTGTTGCTTCTGCTGGTCCTGCTAATTAAAATGGGAAGAAATACTTGCTCCATTTCCCAGCCTGGTCAGAAGTTTCCAGGATGTGAGAGGTAGTTGTGGCGATGGCAGGGGTAGCAGCAGCTTTCTTAATCTGCCTCGCAATGTGAGGTGGCATGCCCTTAAGAGTCTACAGTCTGATGGGGTTCCCCTGAATTCCTCTCCTCTACTCCTTCCTAGTGTTGCAAACACTGAGCTCCTTTCTGTTAAAACACCTAGAAACTACACTGAATCCTGACTGATGCGGGGAACTGTAAAAGGTTAAGTGGAGTTGTAAGGCACTGGTTCTCAAATGGGGCTGGGGGAGGCAACTTTGCCCCCTGGGAACATTTGGCAAAGTCTTACAGACATTCTTTTTTTTTTGCTATAAGTCAGGAGGGTGGTGCTAGTGGCATCTGGCATCTAATAGGTAGAGGCCAAGGATGCTGCATATTCTGTAATACAGAAGACACAGGGCCACACAGCAAAATTATGCAGCACTAAATATCAGTATAGTACGGGTGAGGAATCCTGGACCAATGTAGGGTTTCAACAGGTTGTAGCTAGAGGGTTAAACTCTTTATTATTGGGCAGAACCAGATCGTAGAGAGTCACATATGGTATTCAAAAGTATGAACTGATCTCATTCTGACACCTCCTTGTTGGTCTTTTACCAAGTTTGGGAGGCTTAAGGCTTTGAAATCTGGATTTTAATGTGTAAAACTGAAAAGATCATGCTATCATGAATTTTCTATAGAGACTGGTTCCTAAGAATTTCCAGGCTTTAAAACCAGCAGCAACCCTTGACCTTAGTAAAAATTGCTTATAGGTATTACATACTACACTATAATCATTACATGGTCACAAATGTCTCCAGTCTGGAAGACCTGTAGAGAGAGTTCATGCACACTATCACTTTGAGAGTTGTTCAGAATTTTTATACACGTTTATTAAACAATCTATGAAAGGACGTTAATTTTAACTCACCGCACGGCTACAATGATCTGAAAAATTAAATAATTTAAAGCACATTAAACTAACAAAAGGAACAAGAAGAAGCCAGCATAAAATACCTTCTGCATGTTTACTCTAGCCCCAGTGTTTTTTACTGAACACAGATGAGCAAGTCTTGAAGGAATTTGAGACGGTCCTGATTGTTTACCATAAAAAACATTCAAGAGTTAAAAAAAATGGCTCCTATTTGATATCTATAATCTCTGATCCTACTAAATGGAATAGGGAATGATGCCAGCACGATGAGAGACGGACAGCTGGGATCAAGAGATTTAAGAAGCTACAAAAAAAACTAAAAAAAAAAGTACATGTCAAAAGTGAACTTTTAAATATTCATTTTGAATGACTGAGTTCGCAGTACTTTCTTCACGGTGCAGATGGCTTAGGGATTCAGGGCAAACACTGCAACAATTTCTGCATACTCGCAGCTACTCAGCCATGATAGCCAGAGGCCCAAAACTCCAGGGCTTTGAGATGATTCAACTAGATCCCTTTGCCTTCCAAATTCCATGGGCTCCACGGAGCCTCCATCACAGCAAGGAGGGTGAAAGGATAGTAGAAAACAAGGGTTGTCCATGCTGTAACATCCACATAGAGAGCATTTATCATTGGGGAACAACCTTTAAATTCCAATTACAGGTTCATTTAAGATGGAAAAGTGTTTTTGAAGGAAAAGAGGCACATACAAAATTTGTGAGATAGCTTGATCCAAAAATTTAAATTAAAAAAATTAAGCAAATGGAAAACTGTACACATTTTAATGAAGCAGAAATTGTTAACTGATTACAGGGAACAGTCTAAGATCTTTAACTCTAAGAAGCAACCTGTTTCTTTGTTAGACACAGGGGTATGACCTCATCTCACAGAGCTTATTCTCTGCATAATGGCTTGCAGAAAAGAAAACCAAACAGCATCATCTTTCTGCCTGTCTTACTGTCAGGGGAGAGCTAATACTCACATAGTATAATAAAAAAGAGTATTAAACTGCATCTTTGAATGATCAAAAATAATACACAAAGTGGAATCCAAATAAAAGGCTAACAACTTTTTCCGTAACAGGAGATAATTTTGCCATTTGCAATGTATCAAAATGATAGACCAGTCTTTTTATTCCACAGATATTTTATTCGGTGCCTACCATGTACCAGGTGCTGTTAGGTGCTCCAGAAACATGTAGAAGTCAGTAAGAGAATGCCTATGTTCCAAGTGTAGTAGATAAGATAAAAGAAGAAACAATATAATAAAAGTATGTATACGGCATATATAAAAGAGTTCCAAGCAAAGTTTCAGAGACCATATCGCCATGGGTTGGAAGATGTCAGGGAGGGTTGGATGGAGAGCGTAATATGAAAGGAATCTTGAAGAACTAGAAGAATTTGAACTGACAGAAACAAGAGAAACTTCTGCAGAAAGAAGTCAGTAATTCCAAGAGAACAGAAGTCAAAAAGCAGATGGACGTGTGTGTGAATCAGCACATAGTCTGGTTTAGCTGGAACTAATGAAACATGTAAGGACTTCATAAAAAATACATCTGGAAGGGTTAAATCAGAGACACATGGACTTCTAGAATATGGCAGACTTTAGGAACCCTATAGTTTAACGCCTTCATCCTACAGTTGGGATAACAAAGGCTCAGAAAAGGTGAAATTGCTTATGTGAGCTGATGGAGCGAGGTAATGATCCGAGTAGCCAAGGATAAATGAGTGTGCATCTCCTACATGTCCACTCCTGTTGTTCTTTCTATGGCATCTTGCAGGGGAATCTGGATGTTCTTGAACACCTAGACAAGAAGATTGTACTGTACTGACTGCTTTATTTGGTAAATCTCAAAGAAACACTAGGGATCTTTGAGAATGGAAATGCCGTCATTGAGAATGAATTGGCAAATAGAGAAAGGAGAGCAGAAGAAGCATTTTGTAGAGATGTGAAGGATAGATTTTCAAAAAAACCAGACAAGATTCACCTTCCAAAGGTCTGCTTAGCCTACACATAGACATAAAACTCACCTTTCACATACTTCTTTTGACCAGTCTTTAACAAGCTTTGAGAATATGCATTGACAAACCTGTTGCAGAAACCAGACGTTTAGATAGAAGATGCATAGCCCAATTGGTTATGAACATTTTGGCTTAAATACAGCCAAGTTGTAGTAATTCCTGATTCAGTCATAAGCATATGAAAATCTTGGGTAAACAAATCACCCAGGAGAATTATGGGAGAACTCCAACATTTATTAAAAGAATCATATTTCATGAACTGTAGGTTTGGGGAATAGAAAACAGTATTTTTATTGTAGTTTAAAAAGAATCTTCAATGTGAATTTATAATATTCTCCAAAGCTAAAAGCACACATAGTACATATGTACAAATACACAAAATATGTGCAATTTAATCTCTAAATAGCAATGACAGAAATGTATTACCAAATTCGAATTAGACCCAAATGAAAACTGGGGCAATTAAATAAAATAATTTCAGTCCAGGTCAAAATCATACTCAAATATAATTTAATATCTATTTTGATTTCAATCTCAAAAGTTAATTGCCTTATTTTTCCAGTCTTACAAAAAAACAGATAAATCAATGTTTTGTGAGGCGTTTCCCCCAGGAACTCCTGAAAAAATTCTCTTCATTCACAAACCAAGTTCAATTACGGTTACTCATGTCTTGCTTCTCTTTTGAAGATGCAATATCTAAGAAAATATATTAATAAGCATCATTTTAGCTATAACTGAAATGAACATTAAAAGGTTTGAAAAAGTTTTAGACTATGATTTCAGTAAGGAATCTTGTGACTAGAATAAAAGTATTCATCATTTTCATAACAGACGTCATTTCTTAAGTGCTTACTCCATAAGTACGTTGCATGCATTATCCCTCTTAGTCCTTAAAACAACCCTGTGAAGTGCATATAGTTATTACCTATTCAAAAGGCTAAGTTGGCCAAAGTCATACATTCTGTAACCAGTTTTCATCTGGCTTCAAGCTCATGCTGCATTCAAAGGATTTCCACCTTGCCTCCCATCAAAAGGGATGTTTCAGTTGCAAGAAAAAACACACTCAAGACAGCTGGGATAGAGGGATTTCATGGGAGGAGATGAGGAAACTGTGGAAAGGCCTGATGGTGAGAAGGGTCATAAAATGTTCAGCGAATGAAAGAGGACATAGTAGAGCTGGAAAAGAGAGTGGGGAGGAGCATGTGAAAAGCCCGGAGAGGTCAGCAACAGCCACATCAAGGAGGGCCATGTCAGTCACGTTTTCAGAACATGCATTTGGCAAGGAGGCAGGCACATAGCATAGACGTAGGTTCAAAACCTAGCTTCCCTCTCATATAGCTGTGAATCTTGGATAGTTCTCTAATTGTGTAAACAATAAATTTTTCTGTTAAATGGACACAAAGCATCTTTCTTAAAAGTTATGTGATGATTAAATAGGCAATGCATATAAAGCACTTATTACAGGTATACATAATAAATGCTTATAATACATCACTGATTATTATTGTATAGTCTTTTCATTATACTTGATCAGGTGTCAGACCCTCTGTGATACACTCAAAAACGTCTTTCACAAACTTCTTTCTCAATACACCCTCCTCAAGAGGAAACTCCCATTAAAAGGAAACTGGTGTTACTACCATCAAACATTTCTTCTATAGGAACTCCCCTGTGTCATTAGTCACACTGTTTTCTATTTTCATTCAACCATAAGAATTTACTGAGGGGCTGGCCCCGTGGCCGAGTGGTTAAGTTCGCGCGCTCCGCTGCAGGCAGCCCAGTGTTTCGTTGGTTCGAATCCTGGGCGCGGACATGGCACTGCTCATCAAACCACGCTGAGGCAGCATCCCACATGCCACAACTAGAAGGACCCACAACGAAGAATATACAACTATGTACCGGGGGGGATTTGGGGAGAAAAAGGAAAAAAAATAAAATCTTTAAAAAAAAAAAAGAATTTACTGAACATGCACTGTTCCAGACACTATACTAGGCATTGTGGACATACAGATAATTAAACCACATTTCCTAACCTGGAGGAACTTGCATGATAAGGAGGTAGAAGAAAATGATGGTGGCTGCTACGTGGTGTCATCTTGTGTTAGGGGAAGGGAAAGCAGAACTTTTACTGGGCATTTATCACATTCTAGGTGAGGTATTAGGTGCTTCTGTGCATTGTTATCAGAACTCAGTCTTTGCCAGAACATTCTAAGTAATTTTTTTTCTAATAATATGGAAGGAAAGTAAGCTCCAAATAGTCAAATAGCTTACCCCAGTTCATGCATTTACTAACATGGTGATTTACCACTCAAATGCTCACTCTAAACTCAAGCTCTTTCCACCTTCAATGCTTCCTTTCCAAGTCTCCAAACTGTACTAGTTTTATGCTAATAAAACAAGGACCGGAAAGTGATCTTTGTGTTTAGCAACAAGGAACTCATTGGCGGCCTTGCTAAGAACAGTTTAGTAAGGTGAAGGAAGATGCTAGCCCAGGCGAGAATGGAGACAGTGGTTGGAAAGGATGTAAAGGTGGAGAAGGGATTTAGTCCTTATTTTAGTAGATCTCTCTACAGCAATGACACTTAACTTCTTCTTCCTTTTAAAATCATTTCCTTTCCTTGATCGCTAATGCAGGCTCTGAGGCTCCTCTTTTGCTACTTACCCTTTAAATGTTACATGGTTCTGGGGTGTCCTGAATACATGCTCCAGTAAGATGACGTAAACCTAGTCCTATATGAGATTTATTTAATCTTCCTAGCAGTATTTTGAGACAGTTGTCATTGTTCCCATTTTGCAGACGGGAAAAACAAAAAACAAAACAAAACTGAAGCTCAGAGCAGGTAATTTACCTACCCAAAGTCATACAGGTAGTAAGTGATGGGTATAGGATTAGGACAAAGGTCAGTCTGATAGCAAAGCTCATATATACCTTCTACCACACCAAATTTTCAGAAGCTCGTAAGGCATGAGATTAGACATGGGCCATTTACCTGAGATCTTTGGGACTCGGGCTGGCCACCACCCTTTCTGAGTCATGGAAGGTCGGTCCTCAATTGGCACGGTTTAAATATTAGGAGAGGTCAGAACTTTGAATTTCTGCTCAAGTTAGCTCTGGAAATAGCCAAAATTTATAGATATTAAATTAAGAGGTGAACCAGCCAAATCCAAATAGCCAGTAGTTTGTCCCTGCATAAAAGCTTAGACCTGGCTTCCGGGCATCTACAAATCTCTAACTCTTGAAAGGAGAATGAAACAAAAGACACCAATACGCTCACTGCTTAACTGTTGAATCGAGAGATAATCTGTAAATCTGCCAGATGTTGTAAATCTGACTGTAAGCTCTTCAAAGTTACTTTTGAAGGTGAAAAAAATAGAAGTTCATCAAAATGTTTGACCAGCCTTGCCCGATACCTCAGTGATAACAAGTGAACTAAAATCCAAACTACTCTCTCCCGGGTCATGTGCGCTCATGGTGCTGACAATGACTCCTCCATCTCCTGAATTCTTCCCACCTGGATCACTTTTGATCTGCAAAGGGATGAGGTGGTAAGTGAGCAAAGTAGTACACGGAGTACAAGCAGGCCTCTACAATATGCTGTTTTAGAAGCTTTAAATTTTTTTGCCTTTCTTGGTTTCTGTAGTAATGATTAGAATAAAACAGGGACACTTTTCGGTGATAGAATTAAGACCTCTCTTCAGAGTAAATCCTTCTTTACTTTGCCTCCTTTCAAGTGCATGAGAAGAGCTGTTAGACAAGTTTATTTAATCACTTGGAATACGTCATGTTAAC
The DNA here is from genome assembly GCF_041296265.1 of Equus caballus. Taxonomy (NCBI): domain Eukaryota; kingdom Metazoa; phylum Chordata; class Mammalia; order Perissodactyla; family Equidae; genus Equus; species Equus caballus. Next base: position 74,717,118 of record NC_091688.1, read on the forward strand.
TCAAGGAGGAAGCAAAGTGCCTGAAAAGCCAGGATAAACTGTGCATAACTTTTTTTTTTCCTCACTCAGAATCTGGTTCCAATAAAAACTATCTTTGCTGCCTGAGGCTAATGTGTAAGTTAGTGGGAGATTAGGGGCTGGTTTTTATAGCATTTTATGTAGTATTTGACAATCCGTGGGGACTTGGCCTGTTAGTCCTTGACAAACATAAAATGTAATGTTAAATTTCACTTCATCATGGTAATAGGCTGTGTAAGCTTCCTTTCTAAAGCCTACAGACCATCCTGTCACCTCAGGGAGACGCTAACAACCTGACTTAATCGCCTCTTGGTGACTCATTGCACCCTTCCCACTCTTTTGAAAAATATATAAATCCTAATTATTTTTAAAGCCCCTTTCTAGAAAATGAGGTTAATTTTTTGTACACAGTCAGGCTAAGCATACACAGAAAAAATAGGTAGGAAGAGATTCTTTATCTCCAAAGGATTGGGTTATTTTCATATATTCGTCTCCTGTGGCCCTCCTTCCCATCCTTAGATAAATTTGCTTCAGGCAGGCAGCCAATCAGCCAAGCGTCTAATGGGGAAAATAAATAGTGACAATTGCTTATAGTGTGATGCTAAGGTGTGTTCGGTGTCCCTACTGGGGTACATGACCATCCCAAGCAGTAGGTAATTTGGTTGGTCAGTTGCTACATAGGTGAAACTATTTTTCTTAACATTTTATAGATAAGGAAAGAGAAACTCAGAGGAACTGACTTGCTCAAGATCTCAAGGCTAATTCTCGGCAGGAGTTGACATTGGGTTTCCAGTATTTAGTTAACTTATCTCTCCATTATATCTCATCACCGTTTAAATTGTTAAATAACTTCCATATCTACTAAACAGGTTACATCCTGCCATTCTTGGAGTTATTTCTCATTTAGTCAGACAGTTCAGTTAACCAAAACATGGTCATTGCTGTTTAAGAGTTAATACTAAGGTATTTGTTATTTCTTCCTCATAATACTCTATGCTGAGTACTGCCATGGCACTTCCCCTATGGTAGCTTAACACAAAGGAGAGATATGCCTTTTGCATTTCTCATTGTTTCCAGCCGATGGTCCAAGATTTTGGTGGTCTTTGGCTAGATTCCTCCCAGGGGCCTATGGACTCCAAAGCTCAATCCTGGGCCTCAGAGAAGCCATTTTAGAGATGGGCCACATTATGTAACCTTGAAACCTTGAGGTTACTGGTCCAGCATTTGCTGTGTCACCATCTCACAACTTCCTGGACTATTTACTCTGAATATCATTTTACCAGCTTACAGATTGCACAGTTAGCGTTCCACCCCATTTAGGCAAACTAAGTTGCAGAATGTCAATACTACAAAAGCCATCTTGAGCTATTCCAAAGTTTCATCAACAGAATTCTAATATACACTTATTAGGCTGATGGAAGGAATTCTCTCTAGTTTTTCTAATTTGCTTCTTTAAATGTGAATGCCTTATAACTTTCAGCTGAATACTTCCATAAAGATAATTACATATGGCAAGACAGAAAAACTTTTTGAAAAAAACACATTCCCTTGAATATGTGCCTGAATTCATTTACAACTGTTGCTGCTTTAAACACTTCAGGCAGAATAAGTGGATGGCACTAAACAGCTTAGCTGCAATTATTATGGAATGTCTGAGGTATAATTTCCCCTGCGGTTTTGTTAGGCGTACAAAATTCATAATTCTGATTTGTGGCAGGTACTTATTACCCATCACAGGTGGGGATATGCAAATATTATTCTAGTAGGGGTGAACAGCCTTTATTTCAGTATTCAGCTATTAACGAGATTTGTGAGTCTGGTACTCTGGGGCCATTTAATTAATTAGATGGTACAGATAAAATATAAATTGTTTTGTAGGCTACACAATTCCTGTCCTAGGAGGTGTAAAACTGAGGCTAAATGAACTTAGTGTAGATTGATTTGTTGTTTTTTATATAGCTCCCGGTAAATGTAAATCCTGCTCATTATTTTACTGTACTAATTCCACTCATAATCCACATATTCTGTAAGTTTCACTAAAATAGATATCATGTATTTGACTATTTGGTTGACTGATTTTATCACTTAATCTCCATGTCCATGGCGGGTAAGCACATCCTAAATACGGAAAGAATGTACCTACAGCAGATCTTTTGCAAATTTTTCATGTTCTTGCGTAAGAATATTGTGTTAATTTATAATATTATGTATGTGGAAATAACATCTACTAAAATAAATCCTGGGAAATTGCATGACATTTAATAAGAGTTTTATTGGAGTCAGTCAAGAAATAATGCAACCTACATGACTACCTGCACATAAGGAGAATAATTTCCCATGCATTTGAAACTTCAAGGAAGTGAGAAGGTTATAGTTATATGGCCAATGGCAAATAAGTTTAATTTTTACTTTGCCTTTATGTACTTGGCATTGGGTACCTAGCAGTGCCATGATGAGAGGGGTTTGGGATTTTTCCCTGACAGAGTGGGAAAAGTCAACTGTGTTTGATTAGTGATGTCTGCCATGGATGTGTCATCTTAGAGTGATGCTGTTTGTGCTAGATATTTGTGATCTTCAGTTTATATCTTTAATGACAACTAAAGTAAAAGCTTTTAATCATATTGTTGATTACCCTTAATTTGATAATTAAGAATAAAAATGCACGTATTTTGTGTTATTCAGAAGATACTTATTTGAAGTTATTAAATCGTATAGCAGTTCCATCTTATAATAAAGATTTGAAAATGTTTATTTCAGTTTTATTTTGAAACTAGAAACCAGAAAATAATTATTCAAATAAGTGACTAAATATCTTTTCTGAGTTAAAGTCGGGCTTACCTTAAATTTTACTTTGGGGTGAAAGACTAATTTCTTTCTTCTGATCTTCAAGCCTTCATCTAAAATTGAAATTTGGGCTATCCATAACAGTTTCTCTTTCTCCAAGCACTGTTTTCTATCTTCTGCCAGCCGCCCTGCACTCCCCATCTCTTTTCATTTCTTAATGAAAAGCAAGTATATTTCTCAAAAGAAACATACTTTTAATACCTTGGCTAAATAAAATAAGAGGTATATAAGAAAATGCAAGAACTGGAGAACAATTTTCCAAAGAGATTTAATAACCACATTTAAAATAATTGCAGAAGCAGAAGCCCACACATCATGTTGACAACCTTGAATGCAAAGCAAAATATTTAAATGTGCAGATCTGAGAGCTCTGTGTTCCAGGTCAGCTTTCAGAAAATATGTTTTCAAGCATCCTCTGTTAATCTCCATATCCAGGGAAAGATAAATTTTATCAATTTAAAAAGAGATTTATAAGGTGTTACCACCATGTATTGTACATCTCCAAAGGAAAAAAATTAAATGAAGGGTGATAATTATTCAGATTCAAAACATGTTATAGAAGCCAAGACAAAATTAAACAATTAGAAAAATATTAACATAAAAATATGCTGAATTAACAACAAAGTAATTATATACTAAAAGGGTTGGTCAAGAAAATACTACAGAAATATTTAAATGGTGTACACAGATAGCAATGAGATGCACTATAAATGGTGTATTTTCTGTGAAATGAAATTCTTTTGAATTTTGAAACTAACTTTAATAATTAAATTGCTGTCAATGATAGAACCTAGATTATAACTATGAAAACAATTTGGGATCTATTATTGATCCTAATCTGATAAATATGTTGTACTTATAAATAGGCAAATAGAGAAAATAAAGGTGGAACAAATGCACACAATATTAAACGTTAAGATTAGTCCTTGCTTTTTTCTTTTATATTATACTCATGAAAATATTTCAGACATATACATAATATCCTGTATCACCCAGGTTTCTCCAAAGTTTCAGATAAAACGCTCACTCAATAGATCTACAGTTGGAATATCTGGAGAAAAAAGGGAGAATCACCTTCATTTTAGTTCTTTGGAGACCACTGGGGGATCACATGAGAGACATTTAATGTGTGGGTAGGAGATAATGAGATGTGCTCTAATGGCAGAATTTTTGGGTGTATATCAGGACCTGAACTTATCTTACTGAGTTCAAAAGGAATTAAACTGGGTGGTAAATACATGGCTCTATGCATTTGTCAAAACCTATAGAATCAGATATCAAAAAGTGTGAACTTTAACATATGCAAACTAAGAAAACGAAAACATCAACCAGGACCATCAAGAGCAAATGGATTAAACTTTGTTACAAATGTACAGCGTATCTGCACTTAAGGAGATAGGGAAAAAGGGAGCTGACCTATATAACTTTGAGAAACAATGTTTTGGCTGTAAAACTTCAAAGTTAAAAACAAAAGTAAAGAAACTGTAAAGCTGAAGACAAAAGGAATGGTACATAAACATTGTACTCTAGTTGGCAATTTTTTTTCTCATGGAAGTACAAGTTAGCTTTATGTGTATACTGAGATTGGACAAATAAATAAAAAGAAGGTGGATAGTTGGTTCCAGGTTTCTCACTGTTGGAGAAGGAGGTTACAGATAAGCAGAAGGGGAAGGCTGGAATAAACTCCATGGTACTGCATCAGAGTTGGAGACATCAGTGTGAACTCATGTTTAGCTTAATATTGATCCAGATGGTAGGTATGGAAACAACCATAGACATGTGTGTGTGTGTGTGTATAGATATATGTGTATACATGTATTACTCAGTTCTTTTTTTGAGAGGTCCTAGAAGCAATGATACCCCACTAGTAATGAGCACACACAGCACCCAGTACTTGGTTTCTAAATACAATTTTAATCAAAGTCACCAGGGGTCCTTGGAGAAATAATTGATTCTAGGGCTGAGGCAGGAGAAATGCAAGGTGAGCCTGGAACATGTTACCATGGCAGAAAGTAAGGAAGTGATCAAAAAACAAAATGTGTCAAAAGGACACAGAATCCAACTGAAAGAGTTCCCAATGGCAAAAGCTGGAACAATTTGAGCAACAAAATAAATAATGCAATATAAAATAAATATTCATGAGTCCATATTGATACAAATAAAGACTAATCTTCCTTACATGACAGCAGATAAACCAAAACTGAGGTATAATAAGAAATATATATGGTGCTTGTCCCCACTTTCTGGCACAGGGTTCCTAAAACCTTTGGAATTTCATAAGTGATATGAATGTCTTTTGTCATTCATTAGGAATCCCTTTTGAACACACCCAAATTTATGCTAATGAGGTGAATTAGGGTGGGGCTCCTAGATAGCCTCGGGATGGGGCTGGTCACCAGAAAGACCAAGTAATTAGAGGGTTGGATGGAACTTTCAGTCTTACCTCCCTCACCTCTGAGGAGGGGAGAGGGGCTGGAGGTTAAATCAATCATGCCTATGTAATGAAGTCTCCATAACAACCCAAAAGGATGGGGTTTAAGAGCATCAGGGTTGGTGAACACCTGCAGATTCGGAGAGGATGGCTTGCTCAGGGAGCGTGGAAGATCCGTGCCTTCCCCATACCTTGCCCTACGCATCCATCTGGCTGTTCCTGAATTATTTTATAATATTATAATAATTCTTTTATAATAAACTTGTAATCTAGTAAGTAAAAGGTTTCTCTGAGTTCTGTGAGCCACTCTAACAAATTGATAAAACCAAAGGAGGGGGTCATGGGAACCTTCAATCTAAGCCCATGAGTCAGAAGTGCAGATGACAATTTGGACTTTAATTGGCATCTGAAGTGAGTGGGTAGAGAGTCTTGTGGGACTGAGCCCTTAACCTGTGGGATCCGATGCTATCTCCTGGTAGATAGCATCAGAATGAGGTAATTGTGGTGTTAGAAAAAAGACACATTGGAATACCTGACTAGTACTCTCAAAACTGTCTCAATCGTGAAAAAGAAGGAAGGACAAGAATCTGTCACAGACCAGAGGACACTATGGAGATGGGACAGCTAGATGCAATGTGGTACAATTGAGCAACAAAATAAATGCCCATAGTACTAGATTGTAATTAGATTGAATCCCGAAAGAGAAAAGGACAGAGGAGTCACACACCTTTTAAGAAAAAGTTTCTATGTACTATATAATTTATTAAATTCACAACCAGTTATTTGTAATGTCATATACATTTTTAGAATTGTCACTGATTTTTGAAAAATCTCTTCCAAGTTCTTTTCATATATGAGCTGTCAGATTTCAGGACATTTTAAGTGTTCTTGTGCAGTGACTAATCTAAAATACTCTTGCAACATTTAAAAGTTGAATAAAAAGCATTAGAAGCATTTGTAGAAGCCATTTTTACCCTGGGACAGTTAGCAACAATTGAACTAAATAAGGAGGTGACTACAAACCTCATAAACACATCCCCAGAAATCCAAACTAAGTGTTTGAAATGTTGAGGTGAAATAACTAATAATCATTCTACAGGTAAGAGAAATAAGGTGAATTTTACTTGAGCCAGAGTGAGGAGTATAACCCGGGAAGGCCTTAGAAAGCGTTCTCAAGAAGCATGGTTTTCAGTACAGTCTTATATCTTTTACGAACAAAGAACACACATTAAACACACCCAGGATACACTTTCAAAGTTTCAAAGAGGTGTTTTGTTGCAAATTAACAGGTCAACATGACTCTGATGTGGGGAAAGGGACTAATACAGGCATTACCAATAGCGGGTAGGAGGGGTGGTATGCATTCTTATCCTGAGACAGCGCGTTCTTTACCTTAATGGTTAAAGCAGATGTACAATGTATGTTTGATCTGCTGTAAGTTAAGCTTCTTTAGTTCAAGCGGAATCAGTTTTGAACCTGAATAGTGACCCCATATACCTCAGTATGTGAACCTCTCTGGTCGCTTCAATTTTCCTGTAGTCACATCCTCCCCCAAAATGCCACAAGGACATGACTGCCTCTCTCTGCGTGGGGAAATGTGTTGAGGGTGGGGGTGGGGGAGTGGGGAGTCAGTAACAAAAGAGACTAAGAGACTGATGGCAGTTAAAGTTTAGTACTTTTGCAAATTTTGGGAAAATATATGACAATACAAAGATAATGCTAATTCCCTCCAAACCCTAACACCTGATCCTAATAATAAGATACCAAGATTTAAACTTGGGCTTCAGAGTACTGCAGAAAGCAGCATGATTCACCCAGATAACCAATCATTGGAGAATCAATATTGCCCCAGCTAATAATCACATGGTAATACGTGTCTTATTTATCCCTTTTATATATTGATTCTTTATATGCATTTCCCTCAGGAAAACAGGAATGCAGGAGGGAAGAGGGGAAGGTAGAAAAGTGAAATTCAGGAAAAGATTTGGGCAAATGTCCTGGCCATAATAAAATCTAATATTTATTTTTAAAACACTTATATGGTATATCTATGTTCTAGATACTAATCTCAGTCCTTTATTAGTATTAATTCATGTAATCTTCATAACAACTCAGTGAGCAATTACCTCTCATTTTATCCTCCCATTTTTCGGAAGAGGAAACTGAGGTACAGAGAGAGATTAATTTGCCCAATTCACAAAGTAAGTAAGGCAGAACCAGAATTGGAAGATTATCAACCTCATTCTTGTCCTGTGACTATTTAAAAAGCAGCAGTTGCAAAGGAATGACCAGTGGGGGGAACCTGGCACTCTGATTTTGTTTATTAGTCAATAAATTCACACTAGGATTTGACTGCCTTTGGATGGGTCGTGTGAGGGTCAGTTTGTTGAGTCTTCACAACTCTTTGATGCACTGCCCTGTCACTTAACATATTTAGATTGCTTGCCTGGCAACTGAAAGCGTTTGGGTTTTGTTCAAAGAAAATGAAATAAAAGGTTGGAGTGAGAGAACAATGGAAATAGAGAAATCAAGGAGTCCAAAAAATGGGGAGAGAAGGAGGCAATATGGAAAAACATACAGATGAGGATTATAGGGAAGAATCTGAACTAGATGGCCACCGCGTATCTCCACTAATAAAAAGTTATTGTGAAAAAAGTTAAGCCCAAATCCTTATATTGCTTTCCCTTTAAAAAAGAGTGGAAACAATGGAGAAGGAACCAAAGATGGGCTCTCTCACTCTTTCCTCTTACTCAGTTAGCCTACTTCTACAAATACTGCAAGTGCATTTCCAGCAACAGAAATAACCCCCTCCAATCTTTATCCAATCCTCTCTGGCACTCTCATTCAGACTTCAGACCAATTGAGTCCCTTTGTGTTTTGGACGAACCTACAATCATCGGGAAAGAGCTCTGAGCCACAATCAGTAATTCATTGGTCTGAAGTCAGGTTTTCTTCCAAATAAAATAGAAGGTAGCCCAGCCTTCCATCTGCTGGAGGACATCTTTTTGTAAGGGGCAAGCAGCCCTACCTTTATGGCCCACCAAAGCCAGAGCAAGTGAAAGAGGGGAAACAAAAGTAAGTTAGAAAGAAAATTAAAAATACCTAGCACTTTCGGCTCCATATCCACATTCAAACATAAAGAAATCCTGGTTTTGGACATATATATATTTGGCATGAGAACTTGGACTGCTACTTTTACTGATGTTTGCTCAGTCTTTCAAATGACAAATATGAGAAAGCCTTGGTAAATGAGTTTATTTTGGAGAGTTGTTAAGAGTCTGTTCACTGCTGGAACAGTATACAGAAAAATCTAAAATCATAAACACTCACTCCCAAAATAAGCAATTCTCAGTGCTGACACCCTCAGGAAAGCTACTAAAGAAAAGGCAAGTGCTTTCACTGTACTCAGGATAGACAAAGCAGGAATCAACTAAAGGAATAAGGGTGTAGGAATAACTAAATAAAGGAGTAACTAAAGGACGTTCAACACACACGTAAGTGACCCTTCCTCAGGCTAGGAGAGCTGAGTAAAAGGCTCTTTGAAAAAGCCACTTGTGAAATTTCAAATCCCAGCTAAGTCAAGGCTGTGCTGCCTTCTGATTGTCTGTGTTACAGGCAATCAATTTCTTCATTATCTTCTGCAAAATTAGAATAAAAGGATATTATAAAGTATTGGGGTCACTACAAAAATGACTAGTTGTTAATAGAGAAGATAGTTGTGACCTCCTTGCCCCAAAAGATTAGCTTGAAAATAAACACCAATCATGTTAACTGAAAAAAATATCTTAACTCACTGGATTCCCCTTTAATCAGGATTGTTTTCTACCTCCTGGATTCCTGCATTACAAATCAAGGAAGCTAGATTTTGTACGAACAGAACATTTACACAGATCTCATCCCTTTCATAAGTACCTTCAAATTTCATTCCTTCTATTACCATGATGATGATCTTCCCAAACTCACTTAAAAAAAGGAATTTAATTTTAAGAGCAGTTTTAGATTTATAGCAAAATTAAGTAGAAAGTACAGAGAGTTCTATATACCCTTACCCCTACATGCACAGCCTCCTTCACTATCAATATCTGGAACCAGAGTAATACATTTGTTACAATCAATGAACCCACATTGACGCATCATTATTACCCAGAGTCCATAGTTTGCACGTGTTCACTCTTGGTGCTGTACGTACTATGGGTTTTGAACAAATGTATAATGAACAAATGTGTAATGTATCCACCATTACAGTATCATACAGAATAGTTTCACTGCCCTAAAAATTCTCTGTGCTCTGCCTATTCATCCTTCCCTCCCCCAACCTCTGGCTACCACTGATCATTTTACTGACTCCATAGTTTTGCCTTCTTCCAGAATGTCGTATGGTTGAAATTATACAGTATGTAACCTTCTCAGATTGGTTTCTTTCACTTACTGACAGGCATTTAAGATTCATCCCTGTCTTTTCACACTTTGATAGCTCATTTCTTTATACTTTATATTTTATATTATATTATATTATTATAATTAATATATTTATTTATATATATTAATTATATATTAATATATAATATATATTAAATAATATATATTATTTATATATAATAATTTATATATAATAATTTTTATATAATATATAATTATATTAAATATATATTAATTAATATATTTATATATATTATTATATATAATTTATATATAATAATATATATTATATTATTTATATTACACTTTATACTTTATATTTGAATAATATTCCATTGTGTGGATGCACCAGTGTATCTATCCATTCACCTACTGAAGGACATCATGGGTGCTTCCAGGTTTTGATTCTTGTGAGTAAACCTCCTCTACACATCTGTGTATAGGTTTTTGTGTGAACATAAGTTTTAAACTCCTATGAGTAAATATCAAGGAGCATGATTGTTGAATTGTGTGGTAAGAGTATGTCTGATTTGGTTTGGTAACAAACCACTAAACTGTCTTCCAAAGTAGCTGTACCATTTTGCATTCCCACCAGCAGTGGAAGACAATTCCTATTGTTCCGCATCTTTGCCTGCATTTGTTGTAATTAGTATTCTGGACTTTGGCCATTCTAATTGGTGTGTAGTGGTACCTCATTGTTGTTCTAATTTACATTTTCCTGATGACATATGACGTGCAGCATCTTTTCAGATGCTTATTTTTCATCTGTATATCTTTTTTAGCGAGGTGTCTATTCAGGTCATTGGCCAATGTTTTAGTCTGGTTATTTTTTTATTGTGCCGAGTTTTAAGAGTTCTTTATATGTTTTGGATAACAGTTCTTTATCAGATAAGTCTTTTGCAAATATTTTTTCCCAGCATATGGATTGTCCTCTCCTTTTCTTAGCAGTGTCTTTTGCAGAGCAGACATTTTTAATGTTGATGAAGTCCAGATTATCAGTTCTTTCTTTCATGGATCGTACCTTCACTGCTATATCTAAAAAGTCTTCGGGGCTGGCCCGGTGGCCGAGTGGTTAAGTTCGCGCACTCCGCTGCAGGCGGCCCAGTGTTTCCTTAGTTCGAATCCTGGGCGCGGACATGGCACTGCTCATCAGACCACGCTGAGGCAGCGTCCCACATGCCACAACTAGACGAACCCACAAGGAAGAATACACAACTATGTACTGGGGGTCTTTGGGGAGGAAAAGGAAAAAATAAAATCTTTAAAAAAAAAAAAAGTCTTCACCACACCCAAAGTCATCTAGATTTTCTCTTATGTTAAATTCAAGGAGTTTTATAGCTTTGTGTTTTGCATTTAGTTCTCTGATCCATTTTGAGTTAATTTTTGTGAAGGGTGTAAGTCTGTGTCTAGATTCAATTTTTTGCATGTGGATGTCCAGTTGTTTCAGCACTGTTTGGTGAAAAGCCTCTCTCTTATCCGTTGTTTTGTCATTGCTTCTTTGTCAAAGATCACCTGACTATATTTATGTGAGTCTATTTCTGGGCCGTTGATTTATTTGTCTACTCTTTCTCCAATACCACACTGTCTTAATTACCATAGCTTTATAGTATATCTTGAAGTTGAATAGTGTCAGTCTTCTAGTTTTATTTTTCCCCTTTAATATTGTGTCAGCTATTCTGTTTTTTTTCCTCTCCATGTAAACTTTAGAATCAATTTGTTGATACCACAAAATAATTTACTGGCATTTTGAGTGGGATGGAATCTATAGACCAATTTGGGAAGAACTGAAATCTGGACAATATTGATTCTTCCTATCCGTGAAATAGAATATCTCTCCATTTATTTAGTTTTTTTTATTTCTTTTAACAGACTTGTGTAGTTTTCCTCATATAGAACTTGCATACCTGTTTTGTGAGATTTATAACTTAGTATTTCATTTTGGGTTGCTAAGGCAAACGGTTTAGGTTTTTAACTTCAAATTCCACTTGTTCATTGCTGGTATATAGGAAAGTGATTGACTTTTCTATATTAACCACATATCCTGCAGCCTTGCTATAGTCATATGTTAGTTCCAAGAGGTTTTTGGTCAGTCGTTTCAGATTTTCTACATAGAAAGTCATGTCATCAGCAAGCAAAGACAGTTTTATTTCTTCCTTCCCAATTTGTATACTTTTATTTCTTTTTCTTGTTTTGTTGCTTTAGCTAGGACTTCCAGTACAATGTTGAAAGGGGTGGTAAAGGGGGACTTTTTTGCCTTGTTCCTGATCTTAGCAGGAAAGCTTCTAGCTTCTCATCATTAACTATGATATTAGCTGCAGGGTTTTTGTAGATCTTCTTTATCAAGTTGAGGAAGTTGCCCCTCTATTCCTAGTATACTAAGAGTTTTTATCATGAATGGATGTTGGATTTTGTCAAATGCCTTTTCTGCCTCTATTGATATAAACGGGTGATTTTTCTTCTTTAGTCTGTTGATGTGATGGATTACATTAACTGATTTTTGAATGTGGAACCAGCCTTGCATAACTGGGATAAATCCCACTTGGTTGTGGTGTATAATTTGTTTTATATATTGTTGGATTTGACTTGCTAATATTGCGTTGAGAAATTTGGTGTCTATATTTATGAGAGATATTGGTCTGTAGTTTTATTTTCTTGTATTATCTTTAACTGGTTTTGGTATTACGGTAATGCTTGCCTCATAGAATGAGTTACAAAGTATTCACTCTGCTATCTTCTGAAATAATTGTAAAAAATAGGTATAATTTCTTCCTTAAATATTTGGTAGAATTCACCAGTAAACCCAACTGGGCCAGGTGATTTCTGTTTTGGAAGATTATTAATTATTGATTCAATTTCCTTAATAGACGTAGGCCTATTCGGATTGTTTTTTTCTTCCTGTGTGACTTTTGGAAGATTGTGTCTTTGAAGAAGTTGGTCTGTTTCATCTAAGCTATCAATTTTGTGGACTTATATTTGTTCATATTATTCCTTTATTATCTTTTTAATGCTCATAGGATTTGTAGTGATGTTCCCTCTTTCATGTCTGAAATTAGAAATTTGTGCCTTCTCTCTTTTTTTCTTAAAAAGTCTAGCTAAAGACTTAACAATTTTGTTAATCTTTTCAGAGAACCAGCTTTGGTTTTGTTGATTTCCTGTATTGACTTCCTGTTTTCAATTTCATTGATTTCTACTCTAATTTTTATTATTTCTTTTATTCTGCTTACTTTAGATTAAATTTGTTCTTTCGTACTTTCCTGAAATGAAAGATAGGTTATTGATTTTAGTCTTTCTTCTTTTCTAATATATGCTTTCAATGCTATAAATTTACCCATACGTATTATTTTTTTACATCCCACAAATTTTGATAAGTTGTATTTTAATTTTCATTTAGCTCAAAATATTTTTTAATTTCTCCTTTGACCCTTTTGTTATTTAGAAGTGTTGTTTAATCTCCAAGCATCTGAGGATTTTCCAGCTATCCTTCTGTTATTGATTTCTAGTTTAATTGGTCTGAGAGCAGACAGGTTGCTCTGATTTTCAGGGTGCTATATATTTGGTTTACCTTTGCATTCTTGAACACCTAAAACATCCTTTTCATCATTTTCACCTCTATTTTTAGTCTTGCATCATGTTCTAGGAGAAGTCATTCTTTGTTTCAGGTCCTCCCATTCAGTCACTCCTTTGCTGTCCCCTTTTATCCCTCACACTTTTCTTCAGAGTGGATATTAACATAAAAAAATTTTAAAAAAAGAAAAAAGAGAGAATTCAAGAGGATGAAGCATAAAAACTGTATATGTACAAGGATATTAATATGCCTATAAGTTGTTGCAGTCCCTTTAGCTATGATACTGACACTACTGATGAGGAAGTTTATAGATTAGTATTTCCTACAGTCACTTATTTTCTCCTGACTAAAGTGAGTAAGCAACTGAAACAGTATATATTTCTTCAGCCACACTTATGGTACTATGATCACAAAGGCCTACATCATTCTTAAAACGTCTTCACATTTTTATTTGGGGGAGAGGGCTGGAAAAACAAAAGGTTAAGGCTGTTTTTAAGTACCTAGTCCTCATGAATGGAGAGTTCTGTTCCTACATGCGGGTCGATTTTTGCCTAAGCCACATTTAGTCACCCAATTGGTCATATCACTCTTTGAACAGAGCTCAATGCAAGGGTACCCGCTCTTGTTCCAGTTAGACCCAGGCTGATGAGTTAGATGCCTTTAGAGGAATTATCTCTAAGGAAGGAGAGCATCAGTTTGTTGGACCTAGTAGACTTCTGTGAAAAAGAATATATCTCACACAAGCAGTACTCTCACCTCTAAATAACTCATCACTCCCTAGATTTCAACAAACTGTGTCTCAAACTGTGTGTCTTGACATATGCTGAATCCATATAGAAAGAAAAAAAATCTGCTCTAAAATAATTAGCATTTCAAGTGAAGCAAGCCTGTGGCATCTGCCCACTGCAGAGAACTCTGACCTAACCAGTTAATAGTTAGCACATTTCTGTACATGTCGCCAAATTTGACTAACTAAATTGAGATTCCATCTCATAGATTAGAAGGACATAGAGTGCTCAACTGTACTACATATCTTTAAATAACTGGACTCAAATTTTACAACACTTGCTCTATAGGAGATATTTAGATCAGGCGTAAGGAGGTTATTTCCTCTTGTCAAAGGCCTACTCTTGGGGAAGAGAGAAGAGATAAAAAGCTTAAAATTTTTTAACCTTTACGAAGATATGGTAGAGCTGCTTTTGCTAGACTTTTTGAAAGGCACTCCTCATACCATACTTATCATGGTCTATTTAGGTAGAAGTTTATTTAGGGAGACTGCGAATTTTTTAAGGGGAAAAAGAATATTTTAATTATCTGCATATCCTCAGTACCTAGTACAGTGTCTTATATACAGATGTTAGAAAAATTTAATTGGATAAGATGTGTTGTGATGAGTGCAGATTATTGCATAGGAAAACACCCAAACACTCAAATTGGTATCCACTTATTGTGACAATAGTAAATGCTGCAGATTTCAAATGCATACCCATTCTAGTTTCATTCTGAGAGCTCCAGAAGGCTGTTCATTTCCGCTTGAATCAAACTAAGATAAGGCAATGCTTATAATTGCCAAGACATACACTACTTTAATTTGATTTTTATGTATATTTCTGCAGATTAACTATTAGAAAGTCATCATACCCCTCTCCTCCTCATCTTTCAAACTCTATCTTATTTTTTCTGGTAGATATTCTTACTCCTTCACAAACTTTCTCAGTGTCTTCCTTTTCCTCATATTTCCTGGAAACTTTACATATCCTTAATATTTTATAAATGAATCAATAAATAATTCTCTCTTTTCTTCCTTTTTTTTTTCTAGTGGGACATACAAATGTCTACACATTCGTTTAGTATTGAATTTACAATAAACTCCATCCTTTACTTATTTCTCTGGGTGCTGGTCTCCTGGCAAGAGTGTCCTTGGAGTCCCTACTGAAGATGAATTGCATTATGTGTACATAATGTGCTCAGAACCACAGGAAAATTATAGTCTAACAAAGACTCTCTTTTTGATTTTTATTAAAATCCATCAACCTCCTTCAGGATATTTATTCAGCATACTCTCCTTGTAAAGCCACATCCTCAGTGTTTAAACTTAAATCCTTTTATCAGGATTTCCACTCAAAACCCAATGTTCTCTCTTTTCCTTGTGGATCTTTGCATGCTTCTTCCCTGCGATGATTCCCACAGGTCAGGACACAGTGCACTGGCCCTCTCTGGTGTGATCTCCCAAGGTGATCTCAGTCACACTGGTAGTTTCAACCACTCCCCATATGTTGATGACACCCCCTAGTCCAGGTTTGACCTTTCTATAAGCTTTAATCTCATGTCCAATGGCCTGCTGAACATATAAGCTAGCTCAAAATCACAAAGAAACTGTAAGAACCATCTATCTTCCGAAGGGTACACACTAGGCTGCAACATTGGTTACCTGAGGGGGGTGAGAGTGAAGGGAGACGGAGAGATTAGCTTTGCTTTTCTGTATTGTTTTGTATTTTATTTCGCTTTGTATAACAAGCATAGGTTTGTATTTTGGAAATTACCAAAAAGAGACGAAGAAGAAGGAAGAAAAGTAGCTTAGTGAGTGCAGGCTGCTATAACAGAATCCCATAGACTGAGTGACTTATAAACAACAGAAATTTATTTCTCACAGTTCTGGGGGCTGGGAAGTCCAAGATCAAGGCACTGGCAGAGGCGCCATCTGGTGAGGGACCAGCTTCATGGTTCAGAGATGGCTGTCTTCTTGCTGTGACCTCTCATGGTGGAAGTGGAAGGGAGCTCTCTGGGGTCACTTTTATAAGGGCACTAATCCCGTTCATGAGGGCTCCACCCTCATGACCTAGTCACCTCCCAAAAGCCCCACCCACCCACAGATACCATCACATTGGTGGTTAGGATTTCAACATATGAATTTTAGGAGGACACAAACATTTAGTCCTTTGCAAGAAGAAATATCCCTAAACCTGTTCTCCCTGCTTCCAATTTCATTCTCCTCAAATCCATGTTTCATATAAGTGATCTTTCTAGAACGTGAATCTTACAGTTCTGTTCTTCTCCTTAAAACTTACATTCTTTTGAGTAATGGATAAAAATCTAGGATCTTTTTTTTTTAAAGATTGGCACCTGAGCTAACAACTGTTGCCAATCGTGTTTTTTTTTTTTTTCTGCTTTTTTACTCCCCAGATCCCCCCAGTATATAGTTGTATGTTTTAGTTGTGGGTCCTTCTAGTTCTGGCATGTGGGATGCCGCCTCACCATGGCCTGATGAGCGGTGCCATGTCCACCCCCAGGATCTGAACCGGGAAACCCTGGGCCGCCGAAGCTAGTGCACGAACTTAACCACTCAGCCATGGGGCCGGCCCCATAGGATCTTTTTAATGTGGCATATTTCTCCTTCTTTGATCTGGCACTTTCCTACCTGTCCAGCTTTATCTGACACTTCCCATTTTGCCTTGGTTTTGATACTGTAGCATCATGCATCTTCCTGAAGTTTCTACCTGCACCGGGCTATGTCATGCCTCCACGCTTTTGCTGTGTTTCCTCCCAGTTAAATCGTAATTCTCCTGTAGACCCAGCCCAGGAGTCTTTTCTCTAAGGAGTCTTCCCTGCCTCTAATCCCTAATGCCCTACTTGGAGTAGGTGCTACTTCTCTGTGTTCCTGTGATAGCCTACTGCAGTTGTCAAAGTGTGGTGCACAGATTTTGGAGGTTTTCCAAAACCTTTTTAGGGACTCTATGAGTTCAAAACTATTTTTGTAATAATACTAAGATGACATGTGCCTTGTTCACTGTGTTGACGTTTGAACAGTTGGTGTGAAAGCAATAGCGGGTTTAACTGCCAGCACCTTAGCCTGAACCAAAGCAGGCACACCAAAGAGTACTAAAAGTTATTCTATATTTCACAGCCACACATTTGGAAAGGGGAAAAAAAAGCCATTTAAGAGAATTTTCTTGAGGAAGTAACAAAAATTTAGTTTTATTTAATCTTGACCCTTCAGTATATACCTTTTTAATATTTTCTAGAATGAAATGGAAAGCACACATAAATCATTTTTGCTGCAAGCTCAGTTAGTTGCTTTTTAAATGGAACACTATTTTTACTTGAAATAAAACTGAAAATTTTGTTTATTTAGACCTGGTTATTTGGCAGACATGTTCCTGAAAATGAATGGAGTCTGTCACTTCGAGAGAAACATCTAATAATATTTGTAGTTATGATAAAATTTGAGCTTTTAAGTGAAAATTTGAATTTCGGAAAGCTTTTATCAGCCACTGTGAGCTTGATATCTCTCCCAAAACATAAAATCTTTTCTTGATGAGATCAGTGATGGGGTTAGCAAATGTGATCTTTTTGATATTACATCATGAAATGTGTCAATTTCTGTAGGATTCATATAACTTAGTGAATCAATATTTTTCAAATGATCAATGATGCTATTATCAAACTATTGATGACCATTCACGTGCAAGATACGTGAATGAATATTTATGTAGAATGTGAAAAGTTTATTCATGTCATTTCAGATTCCACTTTAGTACTAACCTTTCAGAAACTGCTTGTTGAGTTTTGGTGTAGTATAAAATAATTATCTTAAAAGGCTATTAAAATTCTCTTCCCTTTACTAACTACATACTAGTGGGAGACCCTACATTCTTCACGTACAACAACCAAAACAGCATATTGCAACAGATGAAGAGCAGAAGCTTAATCTGATAAATATCCATATACCTTACCCTAAGCTAGACATTAATAGATATGCACAAATTTAATACAATGCCATTATTCAAATTTTATTGTGTTTTGAAGCATATAGCTATATTTCATAAAAATGTGTTATGTTAACAGTTAAAAGTTTTATTATTTCTAAAAATGAATGAATAAATATTTTTAAATATCTCACTTTCAACTTTTAGTAGAGTAAATATTGATAAATTTAACACACATAAATGAAATCTGTTTAGTTCCTCAGTAATTTTAAGAGTATGAAAGTGTTCTGCGACGAAAAAGTTTGAGAACCATTTGCCTAATGCGTGCCTCAGTTTTACGTGCTAAATGGCCTTGTAAATACATGTTGGTGTGTCTCCACAATCCTGCACTTATATCCTTGAAGACTGGCTTGTTTTTTATTCTGCTTTGTGTTCAATTCTTCAGGATCCTAGGAGCTTTTATGAGGAAGAAGATTACTTGTGTCCCTTTGTAATTTAATGTTTAATGTATTGAACTCATATCTAAAAGATAAAACTATGAAAGTTAATTTTTCTTAAACACGAAAACATCAGTTACAATTTTGATTCATTTCTCTCAAATAGCTGATAAGGGCAATAACATGTTTGCAAACACCTCCGACAACACATAAAATGTAAACAAATGCAAAAATTACAAAATTTATCATGACCCTCACATTTAACTCCTAATCTAAAAGAATCAACTCCATAGATTGACTTTAATTATTCCTTGTTTCTGTCCCAGATTTTATAACTTATTAGCTTATTTTAATATTTATGTTGATATTTTCCTGTGGTTTTAGAAAATATGATATTGATTACTTCCTGGAGTTTTCTTGACCTTTACAGATCCCCTCCCCTCGGAGTGGCAGATGTTGCAGAGTCTAGGTTGTCCATCAGTTACTCAGGATCTTTTCCAAGGAATTAAACTCCAGGGACATATTATTTGGCCGAGTCCCTTTAACAGTGATGCTCGCGTGTTATGTGTTTGGATTCATCTCTCTCTCTCTCGTTCTCTTTCCCCCTCTCTCTCTTCTCCCTTTTGTATATTTTTATTTCTATAAATTGTCTGTCTTTCCAATAAATTAAGTTTCGAATGGCCTGCAGTACTTAACACATTGAATTGTCTTTTCAGTAAAATAACCTATTCTGCAATCATGTATTCTTCATTAGTGTTTTATTTTAGCTGAAAAGGTCATCTGGAGTTTTGATCTCCTAGGAGGATGAGGGATTGAGGCTTTGTTCTTAGATCTTCTCTTTAGTTCTTTGGCTACATGATCATTTTAAATACTGTGGAATCTTCTTTCCACTTGGATTTTGTCTGTAGCCACATGTTACCACACATGTTATGAATAGTTGGAGCTGCTTTCCATGTGGTTGTTATGAGTGACCATCAGTGTTCACCTCTCCTTTATATTCTTGGCTTCTTATTTGTGCCATCGAGTCTCCTCTGACTCCTAGTGACCTTGTGTATGGCAGAGGGGACCCCTATCTAGCTTTTTTGTGCCGTTCTCTAACCTTCTCGTGCTGTATCAGACAATGCTCCACTGCTGTTCATAGAATTTTCATGGCCAGTTTTTTTGGAAGTGGGTGGCCAGGTCCTTCTTCCTAGTCTGTCTTAGTCAGGAAACTCTGCTGAAATCTGTCCACCATGGGTGACCCTGCTAGTGTTTGAAATACCACTGGCATAGCTTTCAGCATTACAGCAACACAGCCACCAGAGTATGACAACCGACAGACAGATGGAATAATTCCCTAACTGGGAAACGACCCCAGGTCCTTGCGGTGAGATTGCCAAGTCTTAACCACTAGATCACCAGGGCTGTCTTATTCCCACTATACAATTGCATTTTCCAGGATGACTTAAATTATACCTAGAGAAACTTTATAAAGAATTATATAATAAAAAACCCTCAAAGTAATATATCAGCAACTTGTTTATTAACATTCTTAAAAATTATACGCCTCATTGTTTTCCACCCTTTTTTTTTTTGTTATAATTACCTTTAAAACACTGTCTTCACTTGAATTCCAGGATAACGCTTTCATGGTTCTCTCTGACCATCTTTCTTCCTTTCCTCTGCCAGCTTCATCCTCCTTTCCTCCTCATCTCCTCAACATGTGCATTTATATGCCCCAATGTACTTGTGTGCGCACACACACACACACACACGCTGATGACTAACAAACTTGTATCCTCGGCTCAGTCCTCCCAAGCCTCCAGCCTCATTTATCCACTGCCTACTTCACATCTCTTGAATGCTTAACAGACTACTCTGACTTAACATGCTCAGCGCCAGGCTTCTGGTCTTCCTGTGTAAACCTTCTCCTGCCTTCCTCCCCAGCTCCATAAATGCCATCTCCATTCTTCCAGTTTTTCAAGCCACAATTATCACACTACCCTTGACTCCTTTCTCTCTCTCATACCCCACATCAAATCCTTTAGAAAATCTTGTTAGTGTTGACTTGGAAATATATTTAGAATCTGATCACTTTTCAGGCCAACACGATCTCTCTCTCAGATGACTGCATGGCCTCCCAGGTAGTATCTCGCTTCTGCTCTTGCCCCTCCTGCAGCCCACTATCCTCACAGTGCAAATGGCTCCCCATTTCACTCAGGGAAGAGCCAAACTCTCTCCAGTGGCCTACAAGCTCTACATGAGTGTATTTTCTGGACATCTCTGACCTCATTCCAACTTGCCTTACTCAGCCTAGACCACTCTGTCTACAGACAGCCTCCTGGTTCTCAAATCCTCTTCGAAGCTTCTCTTCTCTGGCATTTCTTAACCTCTTTCTCTCTATAGTACTCATCACCATTGACATGCAATATTTTGCTTATTTACTTCTTTGTCCTATTGGCTTATCTTTCTCTCTGCACTAGAATGCAAGCTCTAGTGGCTGCTCCATTATAGGCTCTCAGTAAATACAAGTTGAATGAAGGAATGAATTTCAATACAATGCATTTAAATTTGAATAACAATAAGAATTCCTTGTCTTTCACAAATTCAATTTGTTCCGATTATCTCTAGTATTACTATATTTTTATTACATAATGAAACTATTTCAACATGGCCATTTGGAATTCCTTTCAGTTTTGTTTTTTTGTCCTTTATACTGCCTCTGTTACCCTTCAAAACGTTCTTGAGGAATGGCAAAAACAAAATATCCAGGTTCATTATAATTTTCTCCTGATATGAGGCACAGAATTAGCTTCCCTCCAAGGAGTCCTGGTTTTTACAGTGGAGAACAGTCTTAGAGACCAAAATCTTGATCTTAGGGGTGACCTTAAAAATTGGCAATGACAGGGCCAGCCTGGTGGCATTGTGGTTAAGTTCATGCACACTGCTTTGGCGGCCTGGGTTTTGCAAGTTTGGATCCTGGGTACGGACATACACACTGCTCATCAAGCCATACTGTGGGGGTGTCCCACATACAAAACAAGGGAAGATTGCCACAGATGTTAGCTCAGTGACAATCTTCCTCTAGCAAAAAGAAGATTGGCAACAGATGTTAGCTCAGGGCCAATCTTTCTCACCAAGAAAAAAGAAATTGGTAACGGTTAAAATCTAGCACTACTGCTATTTCTGCTATTGGGAAGCTTTAGTAGGGTTGAACTTTAAAAAAGGTAATTTTAAGGTCAGGATGACATGCTGGTGCTTCTAATTTAACTGATTAAATTGCTTACCCTACTGTTCTTCATATGTGATTTATTTCCTTTTTCTCAAAGGCTTTTTCTTACTTTAACCATTTTTGTATCTCTAGAATCTAGTTCAGTGGCAAACAGCAAATTCTCAGTAAATGTTTGATAAGTCAGTTAATTTTTTGAATGGATTATTAAGATAAGATGGGGAGTTTTAAGGACCAATGTGACACTGACCAAGGATACCCTCATATGCTTTGTCTCTAACATAAGAAAATTTCTTAGGCTAGTTTGGGAGGTCTGATCAGAAAGCAAGTTCAAAAGACCAAGTCTGCCCTGACATTTCTTCTTATCTACCATGCTACAGCATGCATTATTTTCCTCGACACAATAGTAATGGTGCCTCTAACAGAATAGATTCTATGTGATGCATATTATCCATTTGTATTAAAATTTCAGTCAATATCAAGTCTTTTTCTAAGGAACTCAAAGTGTTTTACACAGATTAGGAATGGTGATGTCACTTGTGAAGTAAATAATAATGATACTGGCTCAACACAAGGTTGACATGAGAGAAGCCATATTAGCAAACCATATTGTAACTTTAAACAACCTCTAACTAACTAGCCCAGACATGCTCTGTAAATTTTGTGGCCTCTCCCAGCTGCTTTAAGATGATAATTTTGTTCTTTTGAGTTCCTTAGCAATGTGATGACCCCTGGGCAGAGAGCCTATGCTGACAGTCATCATCAATGACAACCGAGAGATCAGGGTATAGGGTGTTGCTCCATCCTCTGATGCATATCCAGTAAAACAAAGGGCTATCAGGAACTGGGGCCAGATGTCTGCCCCACCCAGAGACCAACCGCCTCCTCCACCTGGAGAATAGCCCCATATATAACTGGCCTGTCATCTTTGTTCTTCGAGATGTTTCCTTCAGACATGAGTCAGCCCTCTTCCCTCTTCCTACCTGCAATAAAGTCCTTTCTTTCCTACCACCTTGCCTCCTGACTATCGGCATGTCTTGAGGCAAGCAGGTGACCCTCCTTGGGCAATAACAGTTATGCTTTAAAATCACCTATCGTGAGTGGAGCCCGAAAACTTTACATGACTTATCTCATTTATTCCCACAATGTTTCTGTGAGAAATGCAGATATTGTTTCCATTTCACAGATAAAAACCGTCACAAATTGGTCAAGAAGTATGTCAGTAGCAATGCTAGACAAAGAGTGAAAGAATGGGGCATGTGGGGAAGATTCTCTTCTCTTTGACCAACGAATTGTCAGTAAGACTGTTCTAGTGAAATTGTCCTTCCAAAGAACTATAAAAGTAGACTTACCAGTGACTTAGTCATCCATTGATCGTTAACCTAGTGTGATGGCAACAGTTCCCTCTGAGTAAGGTCCCTGCACTGGAGATTGTACAAGTCTCATAGATTCTTGGTACAAATATCAAGGAAAGTTTAAGCTAACATGCAGGTGATAGTGCCCAGCAATTTCATTGATAGTTAATTTCCAACTTTTCTACTCTTTTTCTCCTTTATTATCGAAGCTTTTAAGGATTTTCATGCATAGTTGCTTCTGAGTATTTGTAAACATTTTGTCCTGATTTTTACAAAATGCCATATAACCCTTTGGAAAAATGAAAATTTCAAACAAACAATCCTTAAAATTTGAGCGCATGATGAAAAGTGATATTTTGTTTTTATATTTTCTTCACTTGGACTTCTTCCCAAGACTGACAAAATCTTCTTTTTTTTTTTCTGCTTTATCTTCCCAAACCCCCCTGTACATAGTTGTATATCTTAGTTGCAGGTCCTTCTATTTGTGACAAAATCTTCTCATCAGAGTAGTCCTCTGGACAGTGGTTGGCCTCAGATGGCAGAACCAAGGGAGCCTTGTCCCAACCAGTGGGTGAAGGGATTTTGATACTTGCCATTAGATGCTTCCAAGCACATCATTGACTTTTTTAATCACCTCTGCAATTGAATTAGAGTTTATTCAATACCTTCCTGAACTGTTTACTTTGTGCTTTAACACTGAATATGTCTCTTTCTAACTCCCCATTAACTACCACCAGAAGAGTGATAGAATCATTCTGTGAGAGATGCAAGGTTTAATATTCAGGCAATTTAGACCAACTTGTATTCAGATTGTCTTCTCCAGAAGATTCCAAGTGGTGTGTGTGTGTGTGTGTGTGTCCATGAACTCCTTAGGGAGTCCTTAGGTGTATTAATCAGGGTTCTCCAGGGAAACAGAACTAATAGGATGTGAATAGATGGATAGATAGATCAGTCGATAGGTAGGTAGATATAGATCTATGTGTGCATATGTATATAAAGAGAGAGAGAAAGAGAGAGAGAGGTATTTTAAGGAATTGGCTCATGCAATTGTGGGACCTGGCAGATCCAAAATCCACAGGACAGTCTGGCAGGCTGGAAATTCCTATGGGAGTCATTGTTGCAGACTTGAACCTGAAGGTAGTCTGAAGGCAGAATTTCTTCCTCCTCAGGGAAACCTCAGTCTTTTCTCTTAAGGATTTCAACTGATTGGATGAGGCCCACCCACATTATGGAGGGTAATTTGCTTAACTCACAATCTCCTGATTTAAATATTAATCAGATCTAAAAAATACCTTCACAGCAACATATAGACTACTGTTTGACCAAACAGCTGAGTGCCATAGCCTAGCCAAGTTAACACATCCAGTTAGCCATCACATTTGGTATATTTAGGAAAGTTCACCAAAAAATGTCAAATTTAGGGTCCATAGCTATTCTTGAGACATAAAAGTCCACAGTTTTCATTAGATTCTCAAAGGGGGTTCTTTTCCCAAACATCTTATGAAAGGTTGCATTAAAAGCAATTTACAAAATGTAAAGGAACTTTGCAATAAAGTGCCATTTATTGAATGCCTACTATGTGCCAGATCTTCTAATGCCTGATGTGTGTTATCTAATTTATCCCTCACAGCAGCACTACTTATTGAATGTCAATGGCTACCAAGTGGCAATGAGAACTCAACCTAAGACCAAGGACCCTATTCATAACCTTTTTGACCCTATTCAAAAACCTCGTTTTTGCTGCTAGGACACAATTGCCTGGCATTGAGAGCCAGCTCCATTGTCTTCCATTTACTTCTCTTTGATCATCTCTAAATAAAAGTTCCAAACATTCTAACTAAGTCTAATGACAAAGCTTATTTTCAAAACCTGAAATTTCCATAGGTGATGACACAAATATTTTATCAACCAATCCTTAAATTGAAACAGGGGTAACAGCTCAAAGGGTGCTGGGCTGCAATATTGTGTCATCACCAGTAACCATTACATTGTTAGCATCTCTGCAGAGGCAACTGCACCCTCACCAGCTGCTGATGCAGCTTGAAACCAATCCACGCAACAAGTCTTTGCCTTTGGAGGATGTAAGCCCAATGAGATGGTGCAATTTTGGGGTTAGAATACTGTAATGTGTTTTCTCAGAGAAGCTGTTATGGATGGAAGCTTCAAGGGAATAAGGTGTAGGATGAATAGTAACTTTTTCCTATGGGAAATCTAGAAATTTCCCAGAAGATGATGTTGAAAAAAAATTCTACTTGATTGATATTTTATCTCACCCGTCTTCCTCAAAATCATTGCCACACACTGGAATGATTGGGCTCATCCATCAAATGGGCAAGGCACTACCTGTGGGGATGGTCTGAAAGCGTAGAGAAAACTACCTACTGATGAAAAGTTCCATCATTAATGGGTAAAGTTCCCAAATGTACTGTATTTAGATGGTTATTCTTATACATACAAAATGAAACATTCCAAGAAAGAGTACTCAGATGCATTAAATGAAATAGTTTTTGTCTTAATTTCCTCTGTGAGAATGAAGACCTAGGAAAATGAGTTTGAATATTAAAGGAGAGGAGGGGAGACAGAGGAACACAAAGGGGTTTGTAAGAGGAGAAAAGTCACAGAAATGGGTGATTCTTGTCATACAAAATGTTGTTGTTGAAGAAAGCCTTTCCTACAAATGCATATGTAATAAAATCATGTACCAAGTTGTCTGTGATTTGGCCAACTTACTCACCCAAGAACCAGTTGGTGAGATGCAAGCCATCCTTATCCTAATTTCATGAGAGCTTTGACAAAGCAGACTGTGCTTTTATAGAAAAAAATCAAATATTAGAATCAATCTAAATTGTCACTTTTCCTAGGACAATTTATTTCTTGGTTCAAAAAGAAGGGGGAAGGGAATAGACTTCCTGGAACTTGAAAGTCTTAGTAGAGTTTGGAGTTATCAAGCTAAATAGACAAATAGAAATTCTACAAAGAAAGGATCACCTAAGGTGATAGACACGTCAGTACAAAGCATCGGTATTAGAGCAGAACTAAGTTTGCATTTAATACTTACATGTTTCTAGATATCACAGAAGAAAAGGTAAAAATAACCACTCTGGAAAACAGGATTGAAACAAAAAAACAGCCCACTAATTAGGAAAAAATATTTACAAGCCACTTATCAGACAAAGGGTTAATCTCCATAGTATACAAAGAACTCACACAGCTTAACAACAAAAAAACAAACAACCCGATCGAAAAATGGGCAGAGGACGTGAACAGACATTTCTCCAAAGAAGATATAAGGATGGCCAATAGACATATGAAAAGATGTTCATCATCGCTAATCATCAGGGAAATGAAAATCAAAAGTACACTAAGATACCACCTTACACCCGTTAGATTGGCAAAAACATCCAAAACCAAGAGCGACAAATGTTGGAGAGGTTGTGGAGAAAAAGGAAACCTCATACACTGTTGGTGGGAATGCAAACTGGTGCAGCCACTATGGAAAACACTATGGAGATTTCTCAAAAAGTTAAAAATAGAAATACCCTATGACCCAGCCATCCCGTTACTGGGTATCTATCCTAAGAACCTGAAATCAGAAATCCCAAGAGTCCCTTGCACCCCTATGTTCATCGCAGCATTATTTACAATAGCCAAGACGTGGAACCAACCTACATGCCCAGAAACTGATGATTGGATAAAGAAGATATGGTATATATACACAATGGAATACTACTCAGCCATAAAAAAGGACAAAATTGGCCCATTTGCAGCAACATGGATGGACCTTGAGGGTATTATGTTAAGCGAAATAACCAGACAGAAAAAGACGAACTCTATATGACTCTACTCATAGGTGGAAGTTAACATATTGACAAGGAGAACTGATCAGTGGTTACCAGGGAAAAGGGGGGGTGGGGGCAGGGCACAAAGAGGGAAGTGGTGTACCCACAACATGACTAGCAATAATGTACAACTGAAATCTCACAAGGTTGTAATCTGTCATAATCTTAATAAAAAAATAAAATAAAATAACCACTCTGCCTTGTTTGCACCATCACACATTTTTTCCCTCTTCTTTGGTGCTATTCCATCTGCTTTCCTTCATGATAGCTCTACCTCCCCTACTTTACACTCCCAAAGTCTTTTTGTGAAACTGAAACTCCACAGGAAAGGATCTAAATATACTAATTAAAATCTTAATGAGTAATTAATTTAGCACATGATCACCATCTTAAGTCTTACCTCTACATTGCGTAATAGAAAGAATTTGCCAACAGCTGAAGAAACTCATGCCCTGAAGACAGTGTATACATAAAATCTCTTATCTTCTACCTTGGCAACCAACACAACCTGTGATTTCCCACCTCTGTGCTTTTGCTCATGTTCATCCTTTTACCTGGAATGGCTTTGTCCTCATCCATCCTTCAAAGTCCAACTCAGAATTGCATCTCCTATGAAGCTTTCCCTAGCTGCAAATATTCTCTAGGAATTCCCACTGCAGTTTACCTATACTTGTTTATAACATGTCACTTTCTACTTTGTCTCAAAATTAATTATGCTCATGTCTTATAACCCTCTAAAAAACTAGAAGTTTTTTTTTTTGAAGAAGAATAGCCCTGGCCTAACTACTGGCAATCCTCCTCTTTTTGCTGAGGAAGACTGGCCCTGAGCTAACATCCATGCCCATCTTCCTCTATTTTATATGTGGGACACCTACCACAGCATGGCTTTTGCCAATCGGTGCCATGTCTGCACCTGGGATCCGAACTGGCGAAACCCAGGCCGCCGAGATGCAGAATGTGCAAACTTAACCGCTGCACCACCGGGCCGGCCCCTAAAAGTTTCTTGATGGGATTATTATGCATAATTTTTAAGATATTTCAGTGCCTGGCAGAGTACCATGCAAACAATAAGGGTTTAATAAATGCTCATTGAATAAATTAATTAAAATGGATATGAATTTAATTACACATGTTCAGAGTTTCAAGCAGGAATAACTGATTCTTGGTGCCAGTATTTCTTGATCAAATGTGAAAATGTTGGTTTCAATCTCTAACAAATTATTTCTAGAACCCTGAGACAAGAGTTCACTGATTTTAGTTTAAAATAAAACTAAATCTTGATACACTGTCACTATATGCAGTGGTGAAGTTAGATTCAAATTACATGATTTTTGTAGTTTCTGGGTTTCCACTCACCATGGAATGCGATGCTATGTTAAATACAGTGTAAGAAAGGGTTGTAAATAACTCAGTGAAAATGACAACTTAGCATATGACTAATAAAAGTAAAAAAGAAAAATAAAAGTTCAAATAGAAGCTGTTAAATTTGTCTATTCACCGATAGAATAACCCATACCTGTTACCGAAAGTAAATCACGCATTTACTGAGCCCTCAGTGTTTTTCTCTCTAGAGCCCAGCGTTAGAAACTGCTGAGATACAGAA
The DNA here is from genome assembly GCF_041296265.1 of Equus caballus. Taxonomy (NCBI): domain Eukaryota; kingdom Metazoa; phylum Chordata; class Mammalia; order Perissodactyla; family Equidae; genus Equus; species Equus caballus. The sequence goes on from NC_091688.1 coordinate 74,745,543, forward strand.
AAAGTGATAGGACGTAAACCCCTCTTGTGATTTAAGATTTGTCAAAAGATGTAGTTACCTTCAAAAGAAATAAAACCTACCATCACCAATATTTGCTGAAGCCAGCTTATAATTGCTCATGGTGTCTCGGGGGCTGGCTTTCCACTTTTCGTTTTAAAGAGGCTACCCCCCGTCAAGCCTCCGGATCTCCAAAGTAGTTCCCGTTTCACCTCTCAGCTGAAGGAAAGCTTGACTCCACTTCTCAGTTTGTTTTCTGCCTGTCAGAAGGAAACTTCCACCAGTTTGCTATGAATTTTCCTCTGTTCCCTTCATTCCAGGCTTCATCACACAAGTCGTGAGTTTGCCCTAAACAAAATCATGAGGGAGGCCGAGTTTGGAGTCAGCTGAAGTCTAAATTCTCTCCAGCAGACAATTTCCAGCTAACCCTACCCATCAGAGAAAGGCTGTCCGCTAGCATGGTCCCAACCATCTGGGTCGTGGCATAGCCTGGTCTTCTCCGTGGAATGCCATCCATCAGGCTAGTCGGCTACAGTCCTGCAGGCCCCCTCTGCCGAGGAAGCTCTGGGGAAGAGCCGGTGCCTCACCTACGGGGAATGTGTCGTTTGGTCAGAGATGATGCAATCACATTTCATTCTGATGAAGTATTTAAGATGACCTTGCTGTAATCTGCACATAAATTATTTACTCTTCTAACGACCCAAAATTGTCCAGACAAGCTTAAGTAGCAATAAATTTCATAAATTATTGGAGGTCAGAAAGCGCTCCTGAGTGACTCCAGTCGGTAGCAGCCCATGGAAAATCCTATAAAACTGCTTCCCTTTGTCCGGGCAAGGCAGATTGGTTCACATAAAGTTGAGTTATCAAATCTTACTTTCATTCAGCTGCTCTCAGAAGCATACAAGTAGTAAACTATTTCATATATTCTGTGGACAAATTGACAGTGGGGCGCTCTCCATTAAAAGGATAAAAAGACGGTGCTTTGTTTTCTTCTTACACAAATGGCCAGCTGAGATGCATTCGGTTTTCATTTTCAGAATAACACAGGAATTCCTGGTATGACCTAAATGCACCACAAAATACAGTTTTCATGCCGCACATACATTCTTAGAGAAAAATATTTTATTCTTTTCAATAAAGAAGACTGCGTTAAAAGACCTACGGCTTCACAAGATATTATGCAGCTTTTGTGCCTTTGTACCTAAGACAGCTTCATATTAAATTTCCTTTTTGGTTTAAGTGTTCACTTTTTCTCAACAACCTTTGCTAATATACCTGGGAGAGAGAATCAAAACCACTTTGGCCTCTGTGCACGACCCCTCTGAATTTCATTTTATGAATCACTTTGATTTCTTTTAGCAAAAGCAAATTTGCTAACTATCAAGTATTCTCAAAGTCAGAGCACCATGCAAACCAGAGCTCCTGATGGTTCAATTACCTGGTCATCGATACTAGTGAGTCCTTCTGCGTCCACTCACATGAGATAGAAATTGTTAGTGAAGAATAATACATGAAGTTCCAGGTAGCTTAGGACCTATCAGAGTGTAATGAACACTTCCCAAGCCCCAGGAAGCAGGTTCTTTACCCTGACTAAAACAAAAGCCATCACAGAAGTGACTCTCAGAAAACTGGTGAGCTTTCAAAGGCTCTCTTTAAAGAAAGAGAAATCTCCAGTTCCTGGGAAATAGTGACAGAATAATATGCAGAGAAGTGCATGGCTGTCATAATCAGCACTTGCTTCAACAACTTCGAGACTGTTAATAGCTGCCTTCTGCTGCATCAGCTTGAAATTCCTATTTTCCATTGTGCACCAACAGATATTGACCAGACAGCGTGGGCTGCCACAGCAGGCAGCAGTGCGACCCAATATAAGGCATGCAGGAAAGAAAGATCTGAAGTCTCTTGCTCAATCTGAGGGATGGGGTTGTCAGCGTTTTAGTTTTAAATAGTGTCCATCTTAAATGAAGGGGATGGGAAAATTAAAATGAAAAGAGGGTTGGGGGAGGCAAGAAGCTGTTTTTATTCATTTTCTTTGTTTCCTCCACACTGCACAAAAAAACGCCTTCTTAAAAATCATATTCTTTGCCTGCTTAATAAAATCCATCCTAGAGTCATGCAGATCCATCAGAATATGGCCCTAGGAATCTTGTCAACCTCATCTCCTGACCCTTTTCCCTCCTCAGTTTTATTTACTCCCTCAATATCTAGTGACTCTCCATCTCTATCCGCAAATGCATGTAATGCAATTGAGGCCCCACAAAAACTGAATCAAATTGTATCACTTCTTTTGTCAGATCATCTCCCTCCTCTGCTCAGAAACCTCTAATGGCTTTCCATCCCAGACTAGAAAGTCATTACAAAGGCTAAAAAAGCCCTTATACCTCTCTGACACACTTCCTTTCACTGGCCCCCTTGTCATTTCTGGAATCTACTAAATGTCCCTCTACAACAGGGCCTTTCCACATGTTGTTCCCTCTGCCTGGAAGGCTCCTTCCTAAGCAAGACTCATGGAGATCTCTTCTTCTTCTTCTTTTTGCTCAAATGTCACATTTATTAAAAGTGAGCCTTTCAGTGATCACACTATATTTTAATCCTCTTCCCCACCCATCCTGACAAACTCTCCTGTTCTTAACTTTTTAAATTTTTCTTTAAAGCACTTACCACTTTCTCCTTGGCTAGTTGTGTCCCCAACAGAGTATTTGTTACGTGTTACCATTACTAAATTACTAAAATATAAGCCCCAGGAGAGCAGACACTACATATATATCACTGTTTCCTCCTGTGTGCTTAGAACAGCATTTGGCACACAGTTGGAGATCAAACATTTGTTGAAAGATTGTTAAGTAAATGTTGGAAGACTGATCTTTGGATTCATTCATTCAGCAGATACTTATCAAATGCTCAGACACTAAAGAAAAAGCAATGAACAAAACAGGCAATGCTCCTTCCTGTGGTACATGCATTCTTATAGGTAGAATGCTACTTTACTTTGCTATGGTGAACTATAAGTGACCCAGGGGTATTTTGATAATGAAATAATGAATTTTCTCTATTTGATACTACTCATTTCCACAAAAATCCAGGTAGATTTCTTTATTTGTATTATTTTTTGCTATTAAGGAAGAAGATTTTTTGAGTATAAGCATATTAAAATGTCACATTTTGTTTCTCAAGTACTATAAGAAGAAGAATACCCCTCTATAGAGAATATCTTAAGAAGTATATAACTTATTGATCACATAATAGGAAAGGACTTTTTTCCCAAAACATATTTGTAGAAAGAGTACATGTGCTATCTTGTATTTTGTGGCAAATATAAATAGTAATGTCATTACGAACACTTTAGTAAAGTTTACTTTGCTTTTATATTTCCTATTTCAAATACTAAAAATTTACTAGTTTGGCTTCTAAGACTATGGTCTTCACCATTACACTATATTTCAGTTGTGTGCAAATACAAATAAGTTAGCATTATAAATAGAAGTGGAACACTTATGTTAACATTAATCCAAATATGAATCAGAAGAAACTAGGAGTAGCTATAATATTATCAAAAAAAGTAAACTTCAGAACCAGGGACGAAGAGAGGCATTTGATAAGGATAAAGAGGATAACTCATCAAGAAGACATAAATATTTTAAATGAGTATGCACCTGATAACAGAGCTTTAAAATACATAAAACAGAGACTAATAGAACTAAGAGATCAAAAAGACAAATCCAAGTTATAACTGGAGTCTTCAACACTACTATCTTGGTAACTGAAAGAACCTGGGCACCACTATCAATCAACATGATCTATATACATTTATAGAACTTCTCCACCTGACAATGGTAGAATACACATTCTTTCTAGTGTGCATGGTACATTCATCAAGATAGACCACATTCTGAGTCAATAAAATAAATTTCACTAAATATAGAAGTATTAACATCATACAAAGTCTGTCCTCTTAACACAAACATTTAGAAATTAAACAACACACTTTCAAATAACCTAAGACTCAAAGAAGAAATCACACGGGAAATTAGAAAACATTTTTAACCAAATGAAAATGAAAACATAACATAATGAAAATTTTATGATGCAGGTTAAGCAATGACTAGAGGAAAATTTGTAGTATTAAAATTCTTATATGAGAAAAGAAGGAAGTTCTCAAATCAATGATCTAAGTTGTTACCTTAAGAAAGAAGAAAAAGAAGAGAAAATTAAACCCAAAATAAGTAGAAAGAAGAAAGTAATAAATATAAGAGCAAAAATCAAAGAAGTAGAATGTGGAAAAAGCATCAAGAAAAATCTGTACAATCAAGATATTGTTCTTCAACAAGATTAATAAAATCAATAAAACACTGGTTAGAATTATCACAGAAAAAAAAGAGAAGAGACAAATTACCAATATTAGGAATAAAAGAAGGAGGGGACATCATTAGAGAAGGTACCAACATTGAAATCTTAATGAAGAAATATTGTAAACATCTTATTTCAATAAATTTAGTAACTTGGATGAAATAGATCAATTTCTTGAATGACACAAATTACTAAACTTACTCAAAAAGAAATTAATAGCCTATATAACCCTATATCTATTAAGTAACTTAAATTTATGGTTAAAAACTGTCTAAAGACACACACACACACACACACACACACACACACACAAAATCTCCAGGTCAAGATTCCAGGATTCACTGGTGAATTCTATTAAACATTTACCTACAGATCAATATCCCTTTGCTATTCTGAATGTAGATGCAAAAATCATGAACAAAATATTAGTTACTCAAATCCAGCAATATGTAAACTGAATATTGCATCACGACCAAGTGATGTTTATCCCAGGATTGCAAGGTTGGCTCAATATTTAAAAATTGTTCAATGTAATTCACCACGTCAACAGACTAAAACACAAAAACCATGTGATCATCTCAATAGATGCAGAGAAAGCATTTGACAAAGTTCAACATATATTCACGAATTTAAAAAAACAAAATCCTCAGCAAACCTAAAGGAAATTTTCTCAATCTCGGAAAGAATGTCTGTGCAAAATCTACATCTCACATCATACTTCCTGGTAAAAGATTGAGAACAAGGCAAAAATGTCTGTTCTTACCACTTCTATTAAAACTTGTACTCAAGTTCAAAACCCATGCAAAGAGCCAAGGAAAAGCAACATAAAGCATACATATTAAAAAAGAAAGAAGTAAAACTATTTCTATTTGCAACTAACTGATTAGTTATGTAGAAAATCAGAAGGAAAATCTACTAGAACTATAAAGGGAGTTAAGTGAGGGCACAGGATACAGGGCCATATGCAAAAGTTCATTGTATTTCTATAAAAGGAAAAAAAATAGTTGGAAATGAAAAGAAAATTTAAATGTCATTTACAGAAGCAAGAAAAGCCAAGAAATACTTGGAGATAAACTTAAAAAATGTTCAAGACCTATATACTGAAAACTATAAAACAATGCTGAGAGAAATTAAAGACAATATAAAGAAATAGAGAAATAGATCACATCAACGGATCAGAAGACTCATTATCATTAATGGCAATTTTCTCTAATCTCTAATTCAATGCAACCTCAGTCAAAATCATGTGATATTTTATTGAAATTGATGAGTTGATTCTAAAATTTATGAAAAAACAAAAGGCTAGGATAGCCAAACCAACTTTGAGAAAGAAAAATAAAGTTGGAGGGGCTGGCCCCGTGGCCGAGTGGTTAAGTTCGCGCGCTCCGCTGCAGGCGGCCCAGTGTTTCGTCAGTTCGAATCCTGGGCGCGGACATGGCACTGCTCATCAGACCACGCTGAGGCAGCGTCCCACATGCCACAACTAGAAGAACCCACAACGAAGAATACACAACTATGTACCGGGGGGCTTTGGGGAGAAAAAGGAAAAAATAAAATCTTTAAAAAAAAAAAAAAAAAGAAAAAAAAAGAAAAATAAAGTTGGAAAACTTACACTATCCAACATTAAAACTTATTATAAAGCTAAAGTAATCAAGACAGTTTAATATTGACATAAAGGTAGACATTTTGTCCAATAGAACAGCAATGAGAGGCGCAAATTCACACACACAATGCCAAGTGATTGTTTTTTTACTTATGTCACAAGATAATCCAATAAGTAACGGATAATCTTTGCCACAAATGCTAATGGAACAATTGGACATCCATGTGCAAAAAAGGAAGGAGAAGGAGGAGGAATAAGAAGGGGAGGAAGAGGAAGAAGAGGAGGCAGGAGAATGGACCACTACCAAACAAAACACATAGGTATCTTTGACCTTTACCCCTTAGCATACACAAATTTAATTCAAAATAGCATATTGACCTAAATATAAAAAGCATAACAATAAAACTTCTAGAAGGAAACTTAGGATAAAATACTTGTTATCTTGAAGTGGTCAAATATTCTTTTGATAAACACAAAAAGCCAAAAGCATTTAGAAATACTATAAAATGGACTGTACCAAATTTAAAATTTTCTGCTCTTTGCATGATAGTTTAAGAAAATGAAAGGGCAAGCCACAGACTAGGAGAAAATACTCATAATACATAGATACAAAAATGGATTTATATCCAGAATATATAGAGAATTCTTACCATTCAGTGCTAAGAAGAGAAACAACCTAATGAAAAATGGATAAGATATTTGAACAGGCAATTCACAAAAGAAGATACAAACGGCCAATAAAGACATGCTAGAGAAATACAAATCAAAACTACGCCCATTGGAATGGCTGCAATTAAAAAGACAGATAAAACCAAATGTTCGTGAGAACGTGGAACAAATGTAACTTTCCTACATTGCTGGTGGATATATGATAGCACTACTTCTTTTGGAAAATGCTTTGCCATTTTCTCACAAAGTTAAATGTACACTTACCATATCATCTAGCAATTCCACCCTTAGTTATTTACCCAAGAGAAATGAAAACATGTTCACATAGACTTGTGATGAATATTCATTGGAGCTTTATTCACAATAGTGTAAACGCTGGAAACAACTCCTATGTCCATCAGTTGGTAAATGGATAAACAAATTGTGGTTCATCTATGAAATGGAATGCTACTCAGCATTGAAAGGAAGGAACTACTAATAAATACAACAACACGTAGGAATCTCAAAACATTATGTTGACCAAAAGAATCCAGACACACAAAAAAGAACATAGTATATGATTCTATTTATGTGAAACCCTAGGAAAGACAAATTGAAATTGTTATATGGAAAGCAGATCACTGGCTGCCTGGGAGTAGGGAGAAGGGACTGATTGGGTAGAGACATAAGTGAATTTTGAGAGGTGATGAAATGTTCTTTATCTTGATTGTGGTAGTAGATGCATGAGATTATCGATTTGTCAAAACTCATCAAACTGTACAATTAAAATGGGTGCATATATTGTTTTTAAATTAGACCTCACTAAAGTTGATTAAAGGACATGGAATGTGAGTGGGTTAAGTGGGCCTCTTCTTTGGTCACTGGACACAATTTCTGTCTGTAGAATGGATAAGAATGCTCATGTGGTTTGTGAGTTTTCTGCTTAATGCAACTGACACGTTTCTCTTTGATTGCTTGGAAAATAGCCAGCTTCCCAGTACTCTCTTTCATTCTAGAACTAAGGCAAAATGACAATATTCTACAATTTGCAATTTTCCATATTTAAAACATGTATACCACCCTCCCCAAGTCCAAGTCATCTAGATTTGTGAAATTTCATCATGCAAAAAAGTAAGCGTAGATATTTGAATATAGCAATGCATGTGATGGCGCTTTAAAAGAAAGCTTGGTGTGCATGTAAGGTGCAGTGTCGGATTCATGGAAAGAGCTCGGGAAATTATTGCTTAATTGAATTGAATGGCTTGCATAAGATTCATGTTTGGATTCATCACAAAATTGAAATTAATTGTATTCCCTGGAAAACAGCTAATATTTGGTCCAAACTCCAACCCTCTTCCTTTGGAAAGAATTGAAGAGAGATTTGGCAGCAAGAGAAAAATCTGGCAGAAGAAATTTGGGATGGTCCACATTTGATACGTGATACTTATGAAAATATAGGATCTGGATGTTAAGTAGATGTAAGAGGTGATAGATAAAATGATAGAAAAGCTGGTCGAGACGATTCAGTTATATTTTTAGGTATACCCTTATGGGGAATACCCTTAGATACATGCTATTTTAAAATTCAAAACAATATTTGGGAGTATCTGACCCAATTCTTCTATATCAGATGATAAAATGGAGAAATAAACTCTAAAGAGTAGAAGAATCTGGAATAGAAACTAGGTTTTCTGATGCTTAATTCAATGATTTTTCTATTGCTATGTTGCCTCTTAAACATAACCTTAAAAGAAAGTAATGAAAGTCGCTATCTAACATAAAAGAAGGGCAGAAACAGATATTTTGAAAGGCATGAACTTGGTAATGGTAACACAAACTTCAGTCTTCCACTGGCTATCATTACTATGAAGTGAGAAATTGCTAAAGAAATTTCTCCATTCAAGCTAATATTTGAAAACATGTGAACCTATCTCATATGAGGGAAAACAACATTTTATGTCACAATATGATACATAGAAATGCAACTTGAAGCATCAAAAATTAATACTTTTTATACCTGAAGTGCAATCCCCTAAAAGCAGGTAATATGAATTATTTAAGGGTAATTTTGATCTGAGAAAAATTCCCGAGCGATATTTGCCTTTGGGAAGCAGAAAGCTTATCTTGTAATTCACTTTATAGGTCTATAGTTTTGTTTTCTGTCTTACAGCATAATACTCTTTTTGTAACAACTCTGTTGTTACAATTGCACAATTTAGGAATGTACCACCAAACCTAACTCCTGGAGGAATGTTCTTCTTAGCATTTAAAAATTATTATTTTCAGGGCTGGCTCCATGGCACAGTGGTTAAGTGCGAATGTTATGCTTCTCGGTGGCCCAGGGTTCTCTGGTTTGGATCCCAGGTGCAGACATGGCACCGCTTAGCAAAAGCCACGCTGTGGTAGGTGTCCCACGTATAAAGTAGAGGAAGATGGGCATCGACGTTAGCTCAGGGCCAGTCTTCCTCAGCAAAAAGAGGAGGATTGGCAGTAGTTAGCTCAGGGCTAATCTTCCTCAAAAAAATAAAAATTAGTTTTTCATTCAATACATGCTAAAAATTAATACGAGCAAAACAAAAAGAGGGGCTCAACTAGTCCTCAAATAGGACAAATTGGAGGGGCTGGCCCGGTGGCGCAGCTGTTAAGTTTGCACGTTCTGCATCTCAGCGGCCTGGGGTTCGCTGGTTCGGATCCTGGGTGTGGACATGGCACCGCTTGGCATGCCATGCTGTGGTAGGCGTCCCACATATAAAGTAGAGGAAGATGGGCACGGATGTTAGCTCAGGGCCAGCCTTCCTCAGCAAAAAGAGGAGGACTGGCAGTAGTTAGCTCAGGGCTAATCTTCCTCAAAAAAAAAAAAAAGGGACAAATTGGAAACATATAATATGGAATAAACCATGTGTGAATTCAGTTGATTTCCTGCTATTTTAAAGCAACTTACCAGACAAATTTTATGTCACATTCTTTTCTTTTTAAAAATAACACAGTAACCACTGTCTAGAGGGGTCATTGACAAGTCCTCCTCTACTGTGTTCTATTCTGAAAATAAAAAGAGAAATTTATAATAGACTGAAAAAGATTCTGATGAAACACAGTGGCAAAAGATTAACATTTGAATCCTTCTCAATGCTAGTACTTATCTGAGGGGGGAGAACGTTCATTTTTAGGTAAGAGGACATTAAGGAGGAAACAGGAGAAAAGTGGGTGCAAGATGAGAATAGTAACAAGATTTGCAGGGTTTGAGGGCAAAACTCACAAGTACATGTTTACAAGAGAACCTAAGGCCTCTCACAGCAGGGCACCAAATGAGAAAAGAGAGCTTGGGTTCTTAAGAGGAGTGTTCAATATGTAATGTTTAGCTGTTTAGAAAAACAACTTTTCCATTTTTGCCTGCCTGAAATCTTTTTGAATCTCAGTTTCTTTTCCAAATGTTAATGAAGCACTGAATGTTAGTGGCTGTTTCTCAATAGTAATATGTTGGCTTGACTTCCATATTTTCCCCCTCAAAAATAAGTGAAAATGCTTAATTGAGGCACAATGTATTTATTTATTCATTTTTTAAAACTTTTGAAACACTCTGGTTCCTTCCCATGTACTTTGACAGGACCTGAATCACTGAGAGAACCTTTATGAAACAAGTAAATGTGAGATCATGACACCTCGACAAGACTCACTGGATCTTTGCCGAGGCAAATGGGATGTGTGTGGTCAGCCCCTAGAGAATCTATCGCCAAATTTTAAAAACTGACTTTAATTACCAAAAGAGTTGGCATCCAGTCATGTAAATTTTAGAGACATTTCAAGCTGTGTATTGCGATTCCCACATGAGGTCCAGGAGTAGTTAACGTAGATGTTCAACACTGGGGAAGAAGAGAAACCATATACACTGACTATTGTGTACGTTCTTTAGCTGTACTCTGTCTTTAGCTAAGTTAGGACCCTTGTGCGTTATTTTCATATTTGAACAACCACTTTTTCTAGCTACTGATGCAAGGTATCATCAGAACTATTGGTGATGTTTGTACAATGATTTTCTCTCTTTTGCATAAAGCTGTATCAACAAATAAGAACAACAATAGTCACAAAGCACTTTTGACTTATCGATTACTTTTCTGGAGGTGATAGAGGAAGTAGAAAATGTCATAATTTAGGACCTTCAGGGAACTCAGGTAAGACCTACACATGGAAACCACTGACTCCAAATGCTGTGTTCCTCCCCGAGGATAATTTCAGTACCACATATAGCATTTGGCATGAGTGGAATCTTTTTCTCTATGTGAGGAAAACAAAAACAGAGGCCAAAGAAAGTAACAAACCCCATCTCCCATTCAGTGGCACTAAAGTGATACCCCTGTCACCCCCTGGGGTTTAAATTTTACCTTAAGTGAGTCTCATTCTCTTCCTCTTTTGGTGTGGGACAAGCCCTACTAGAGGAGGAAACCCCTAATTGAATTGGACAGCATCTTCAAGGGAGAATTGAAAGCATACCTGGGAGAGAAACAAGTTTCAGAGAAACAAGACAATGTCTTAAAGGGTCAATTTAATCACAGGTTAGAAGCTGATAGAACACAGAAGTGTCACACAATGGCTTTAGAAAAGGGGTTCAGGACCAAGGTCAAGACCACTGCCCCAGTATTGAGGGTCCAGTTGAGCTATATGGAGCCACAGCAAGTGCAATGGCTTAAAGCAGCAATAGATTAGAACACCTCCCACTAATACCAGTTCTGTATCCTGATTTTCAAATGAGTCTCAAGGATGTTAAAATTGTATGTATATATGATATCTGAGGAAAACTTGAAATAATTAAGTCAAATGGATATTAGCCTACTGGCTAATTCATAAAGAAATATTTCTGGAGCCATTTAAATGAAGTCATGGGTCTAAAAGACATTAGATGAGAAAATGCTCTTGGAAAACTCTTATGAACAATAAAGTAGGCATCAACAAATGTTATAGATTTATGGATATGTTTATAGTTTAGGTATTATTTACAACAACATGGTATAAGACTGAACATGCAAGACTTTATAAGGAAGAGCTTTCAAAGAATTTTGAATAAGTAAACAATAATAAATACAAATATATATGTATTATACTAAATAAATTGCAATCTGCTATGATTTAAAATAAATTAACCAGAAGGTTTACTTAGAACTCGGACTGGAAAAATATAAGGAACATGTAGTAGAAAGTGTTTTGTATTTAAAGATAGCTGTTAAACATGTCATAATTCAAAGGATAGCATTTTACGTGAAAATAATTTTGGAATTGTACTCCGATATGAACTTTAAAAACTAAGCATCAGAAACCATAAGAATGTTATCAGAGAAATATCTGATCACTCTGAAGTAGAATATGCCCAGTAGAAATCAAAGGACAAAATAATCAAAGGAGAACAAATTTCCTTAGAACATAGATAACTGGTATGAAAGATTATTTTTCCAAAAGTTGAGAGAAACAGAAACACAGAGTTAAATTTGTAAGGTGATAAACTAAAGTGCTCTAAAGCAACAGGGCTGCTTTCTTACTCATTTTCGTATAGATTCAGGTAAAAAACTACAAGTGCAGTAAGACATAAATTATGAACACGGTGTATGTGATAAATGCATTAATTGTCAAATACCTTGCATCATGTAGTTATCAAAACTCAGAACTCATTCATGGATAAAACGCCATTTCTAGTCTGAAGCATTCAATACAAGTATTTGATTCTGGCTTTCAGCTCCTTTATGTCTCTATTTCAAACAACATCTATATTTCCTTTCTTTGAATTTTAGAGATAAACATTGTACAATTGGTTAAAAATTGAAGGATTCTGGTTGTACGCTCATCCCCAGTACAGTGTGACTTTGGGAATGTTGTATTAGCTCATGGAACTCTAGCTGCTTCTTCCATCATTCAAGGGGGAAGGGGAATAGAAAATTGCTAAACTCTAGAAAATCCATGATTTTTGTGTCACTCACTGACTACTTGGTTATATACCATTTTGAATTATTCAGTAGTCTTCTCAGCTAGATTTTAAGTGCCCTGGATATATCGCCAGTTACCTAGCACAGTGCTGGTTGATAACTAGACGTTTTAAACACCACTTCTTGATGGACTGAATATTGACTGGAAAATATTGGAAGCCAAGAAAAGGCTTATTCATTACTTGGATATTCTCTACTCTAGAAGTGCCCTCTATCCACAGTGTGAAACTGGATTATTGAAGAGTTTGTTTGAAAAGAAAGACTTTTCATTGTCAGTTTAAAATACACTATCTTCCAATTGTTATGTTACATTATCTATAACCTAGAGTACTTGTTCATGCATAATTTTTTTACACATCTGAAAGTAAAATGAGTTAATGTGTGACCTACCTACAGAAATAGCAGAAAGGCATTTTAAGACAGCCTGGGAAAGGTGGAGAACTTTCAAACCATGTTCCTATTTAGCTGGTATATATATAAGTTTATATCTCTCTTGTCAACTCCACAATTAGCTTCTTTCTTGGCCCTGATAAAGTGATTGCATAATCTAAATTTTGTTTTCTCCTAAGGTTCTTCATTAAGGACGAGCTGTGATGTGATTGTGATATAGACACTGGAGACATCAGCTAAATAGCATGTCAATGAACTTCAAATGTTGCAGCAATAGTTACGAAGAAAATATGTTAGGAGTATGAGAAGTTTAGTCGGGTTGCCAGAAGCATACGGTATTTTTTTCAAGTTTTCCTGAATGCAGTAGGGGTTCTGTGGAACCACTAAGAAAAGAAAAATGATGAAGGCAAAATGTGAGTGAAAGGTAACCTCTTATCTTGTAAGCCTTTTCCATCTCATGCCATCTGCCTCAACCAAATCACAAGTGGATGTGTTGAAACTGTCTATAGAGGTCACATTTATTTTTGAAGTTCATTAAGCAAGGCTGTGTCTCTTGAAAAAAATTTCAATAGACTGTACTAACGTTAAAGAGTCAAATAGCCAATTCACCTAGTAATACAGATTTTGTTTTGGTAAGAGAATACATATGAGAAGTCTGGGTGTAACTAAAATTGTTTTACCGTCAAATTGGAAGGTTCTTTAAAGTTACAAGAGAATATATGTGATAAAGAAATGAGTATTTTTCACATATTGTGAAGTCATAGGTTCATATTAAATGTTTTCAAGGGGCAAGGGAGAGTTTTCATTTGGGAAAAGTAAGAGGCTTGTTTTTCTCTGTAGCCCATTTATTCTTCTCAGAAGAAAACACGCGCCTCCTTTTCTGCAAGGTGTCATCCAGATCCAAGTGCTTTCCAGTTTTGGAGCTCTTTTGCTCCTTTATTCGTATTCTTCTCCAATACCTCCCTATTGTTTTCCTTCTGCTTCCAAAATGCACATCTCCACCTTGAGAAAACTTGTACATAACTCATATCTCTGGGAACCTTCTCAGTCATTTGTTTCCTGTTAAAAGATCTTGAAAGAGTTATCAACCTCTACCCAACTCATGCCCACACTGGCTACTTTCTCCCTGGCTCTCTGGAAGTTGCTTTCATGTCTTTCATGTGCTCATCATTTATCTCCTCAACTTGCCTGTAAACTTTTTGTAGGAGGAAACTATATGATTTTCATACCACTGCACACTGAAACATAAGAATAAATGAATGAATTAAATTTACCGATGGCCTTTAAATGCCCAATTGAATCAACACAGCTACTAGGATGAGCAAATCATCCTCAGTTACAGTGAACTCCTCTCTGACCTGGGAGATCTCCCTCACCTGCAGACGCCCCACTTCCCTTTCTCAGGGAGAAAAAGATTCACTCTTCTTCTTTAGATATTTACTGTGGATTTCTAGGAGTCCCAGCCAGGAAATTACGAAGTCACAAGTGTGGGGTAGTGAGCTTCTAATATCATGGGAAAACAGGCTGGCGCCAAGAGAGAAACTCAGACTTCTAGGCTTCTATCAAACAGTATTTATTAAGTGCCTAGTACATGCTCTCTAGCTCTGAGAAGGCTATAGAAGTTATATTTGGATATGGACCTTGATCTGAAGGAGCTCACATGTTCATAACGCAAACAAGAATATGGAAAGTAACTTAAAAATCATTTTAAGATAGAAAGTCCAAATCCACTTCTGAAAATGGAAATACCTTTAGCTGCTGTACCTAATTTATGATATTGCTCTAAGATCAAATAGACATGAAAATAATTGAAAACATGAAATTACACATCATACATTTGCCAATAACTTCTAGCATCATGTCACATTTTTATAAAATTTACTGAATTCCTGCTCCTTCAAATAGGTATAGAGTTTTATATATGTTATCACAGAAATTAAAGAACAAGGACTTGAAGATGTAAAATTAAAAAGTTACCAGGTCAGAGTTTAAATAACTTGTTTGATACTTTTTACTAAAAACTCTTGTAAATATTTTTATTAAATTAAAATGTACTTTTAAGCCACACAGAGTCTCAAAAGGGTTTGGCCTGTTTTCTTATTCAGTAGTGGTACAGCCTCAGTCATGGTGACTAGAGATGGATCCAAATGCTTCCAGAGACTTGACCCTTTTTGAGTTACATAGCAGTGATCGATCATTTCAGGTCCATTCACATACACTGGATTACAAGGTACAAAACTTATCTTTGAGATTCTTCCATTCGTTTAGTTGCCATTAAGGCTACGTTTATTCTTCCAGCATCACTTGATGTTATACACATGACCTTTTAGCCCTGGGAAAGATTTGAAATGTAAAATGAAATATAGGATCACCAATCCTAAAGTCAGAAGAGACCTTCCAGGTGCTCTAGTCTAATGTGTAAGATGTGAGGCAGTGAATCTCCTTGACCACATCCCAAATAAGAATGATCCAAGGCTATTTTGCACATCTGTAGTGGCACAATAATGTCCTAACTAACCTACTGCTCTACAATTTTCTACACCACAAACAGAGTGATTCTTTTAAAAGTTAAGTTAAATCAAATGATTCCTCTGCCCAAACTCCTTCCCTTCTTACTCAAGTAACTTTAAATCCTTACGTAGGTCCAACGTAATTTACCAAGGCTTCATCCCCTGACTTAACACCCAGCCAGCCCAGCCTCTCCATCGTCTGTCTCTTACCCTCTTGATCACTCCAATCCAGCTATGGCCACTTGATAGTCTTCAACTCTACCAAGTGCACGTTGTCCAAGGTCCTTGGACTTGTTTCCTTTGCCTGTAACCCTTTCCTCCCTAGTAACACAAGATTCTGCTCCTCATTTTTTTGAGGATTCTGCTCAAATGCCACCTTAACAAGAAGTTTTTGTCAAACTCTCCATAAATTAGTACTCCCCCAAATCACTATCTATCACCTTATATTTCTTTACTTTTCTTCATAGTATTTATCACAATGTAGCAATATTATTTATTTATATTTTATATAGATCCACTTATACTTAATTATTAATTAATTAATATTTTTTATCTGTCTCCTCACAGATATTCCATATTCTCCTCATGGAAATTGCATGAGGGTTCAGGATTTGCCTGCTTTGTACACCCATGGCTGTATCCTAGAAAAAGGGCTTATAGCTGGTTTGATGTCCAATAATTACAATTGAATGAAAGGAGAACTCATAACCTCATAAGCGAACCCATTGTCCTTTTAGACAGGTCTAATGATTAGAAAATTATTTGTAAGACCAAGTTAAAACTTGCTGCCTCCATGGACCTTTCATACCTATAGAATTGGTCCTACCTTCTAAGGCACAAAGAACAATTCTAAACATCTCCTCTCACCCTCAAACAACCCTTCAAATATTTGAAGAAAGTTGCAAATCACTCATGAGTTAATACAACCAGTTCCTTTAGTCATTTTCCAAATGATGTGGACTCTAATCATCTCATTCATCACCTCTGTTGCCCTCCCCAGATATATTCAAGTTCACGATTTTTCAAACTGTAGATCATGACTGTAGAGTGGTTCATGGAATAAATATATAATTCCGTCTAGAAGGTGGTATAGTGTTGTGGCTAAGAGTGTAGTCTCTGGAGCCAGAGAGTCCTGGGTCACTATTAACAGCCAAGTGACTTTACCTCTTCTTACCTCAGGCTCCTCATCTTTGAAATGAGGTTAATGATAATAAAATTTGCCTCATAGGATTACTATGAGGATTGAAGATTAACACATGAGCATTGAACAGTGTACTCTCCAAACCCAGCTGCCCAGTGGGACAAGAGAGTACTTCCAAAAAAGAGAGAGAAGGAGATAAAGAGGAAAGAATGAGTCTTCTTCCACAAGGAGCAGGCTCTGGGCCATACCTTACTTCTCCAGGCTCAAGGTGGGAAGGAGACAGAGAAAAAAGAGGGGGAAACAGGCTGGTGTCCTCTCACCTCAGGAGGGAGTGGCCAACTCTTCTCATCACTCTGACTCTGTGGAAGCAGGAGAAACCAAGCTATTTGAAAACTAAAGCTCTTGGCATTGAAAAAGAATTTTGGAACATTTTGCCATCAAGCCTTGTTGAATACCACATTTTGTCTTAAGCATTTAGTTCCGTTATTGCTCATATTACAAATGATGTCTGTCTAGGTCACAAGGCAGGACTCATAAAGGGAAAAATATCAAGCAAATGCAATAATGTTGTCTCTAGTAGATTTTAAAGCAATGGACTCCAGTTTCTGGAGTTCAGTCACATGAAGTTGCCTGTTAAACAGTTTTTCCTTTTTCAGATGGATTTTAAAGAATCCTCACTGTCCCAATCCATCATTAACCTCTTCCAGACTCCCAAATCTAGTAAAGAGAATCACTGCACTATTTTTAAATGAAATTAAAGTGGTCAGAGAGCTATGTGCATCGGCACTAGTTTTCTACTCACAGTTGAACATCTTAGATTAACTCTGGCCTACTCCCTGGAGACAAGGCCCCTTTCATGGCTACTAAGCTGGGTTTGGATGAAGCCTTGTAAACTGAATTAAGACACAGCTTTCCTGAGACCAGCACTCCTGGGAAAAGAAACAAGGAAAGTCTCTCCCTTTTGCCAAGAGATTTACAACCTGCTGATGAGAAAATATACCAGAGGGCTCTCTGAAGCCTCGAACCCTGTTCACCCCAATGCTGATTTTCACACTGTCAAGAGCAACTTGCACAAAAATGCCAAAACTATTGCCTTTCATAGCATTTTCTTAGAGTCCCGGTTGACCTTATTTTTATTCATTACATTTTAATTACAAAATCGTGAAGTGTGTTTTTGATCGCTATTATTTTGACATCATTGTATTTAACTCTTCTACTCGATCACCCCTACTCGAGTTTTTTGGTTTCTCATCTGCATTATTTTGGAGACTTTCCACTGGTTTCCCCAGCTCAGGTCTCTCCTTTATTCTCTGCAAGCCACACAGCATTGCCAGATTAATCATCTGCTAATCACACTCCAGTGGACGAAATCCTCCAATAATTCTTGTTCACTGGCTGAAAATATACCAAATCCTTGAAGTTCTATCATCTGGCATGAAACAATTACATCTCCCACTATCTTCTACCTCCTTATCCATTTAAACCAATGTCTGAAACATGAATTTTGTGGTTTTGACTCATGTTGTTTCCTTCACCTAAATCCCTTTCCACTTCCCACCAAATGTCTTTGGTTTAAATTCTACAGATCCTTCTAACGTCACCTTTTCCACAAACCTTTCCTTGCTGCTGATTCCTTAGGCTTGAAATGATTCTCCTCTCCTCTTAACGTCCCAGAATTTCCCTTGTATCTCTCTTTATAACACATTTTATGTTTAATCTCAGTGAAGACTGTAGGTGTACACACGTGCCTGTTTTACTGACTGAAAATGCCTTGCAAAGAGGACTCGTGTCTTGCTTAAGTTGATGTCCTTCACTGTGTCTCACACAGTTCCTGCCACATGGTAGATTTCCTGTCTAATAAGTAAATGAACGCAGCGTTTATCCATTAGAGGCTAGACTGTGAGCTGCCTGAGAACAGAAGAAACATGTCTATATTGATCATCTTTTTCACCAGCTGCCTGACAGTGTGCCTGGAACAAAATAATGCTTAGTAAATGTTCACTGACTCAAAAAACAAAAACTGCAACCTTGCCCGGTGGCCTTTGTATGGAATGACTAAAAATAATATGTTCAACAGACAGAAATTCAGATCTCAGCCCCTATGATGTCATTGAAGTATGAGGAAAATCAACTACAAAAGAAAAAGCCTCCACAAACAACTTTCTTCATTTTCTTCATACAGAAAACCTGTGCTCTTTCTTTTCAAGGCTCAAGGAAAGGTCAGGAGCATTTTCCATTTATGTCTTTTCAAGATAGCTTGAGTGCACACACTTTTTATAAGCTTCTTAACTTACTCATAAACATTTTTGCAGGAAATACAATGACCACCGGCCCCAAAAGGAAGGGGTAAACAAAATAAGAAAGAAGGTAGAGTTTTTAAAGTTAAGTGTTTCTTGCAAATTGTTGAGGATGCTCACCCCGCCCAAAATAATCAAGGCTATTGCCACTCTGCTACTGTGATTTCCCCCCATCATTCTATTTTTTATTATTTGTTACTGAATTTTTCTAGGCTGTAGCAATTATGCTTAGAAAAAAAAATCAATTCTTTCCCTTTTATTGAAAAATTATGTACAACAAATTGTAACTATAACCTAATCTGCAAGGTTTAATGTAGGCAGCTCTGATTTAGTGGCCCATTCATAATCTGCTGGTGATTAGCCTCCCTGGAAACAATCCACTCACTTGTCTAAGTGATATCAGGTGTTTGTTTTTAATCTGTCCAAAATCATCCGATGGACAAATGCATTACTGAAGAATTATATTTTAATTTCTCTTCATGCAGTGCTTTGGACGGGCATTTGCATTAATACAATATGATTATGCTTCTTTACTCTAGTATCTATTCAAATTGGAAATTACCTGCACATACAGTCTCAGATGGTGGTCAAAAATTGTACAAAGAAGTAAGAATAGGTCTCCTTAATATCACACAGCCCTGCTGCTCATCAATGAGGCTTTTTCTGTTCTAATGCTTTTGTCATGTATATGAAAGTCATTATGTAGTTTAGAAAACAGAAGATGAAGTGAAAGAGGAAGATCAGGGACCTAGGAGGCATTAATATTCCACCAGCATCAAAGATATTTCCCTCGAGGGGCTCCTACAGGCCACGCTGTTATTACAGTGCCTATCCATTATCTTGTGCTGTTCTTGGTATTAGGACAATAATGGAGAGAATAGGATTATGTGCAGATGATAGGAAATGAATGGAGACATGATTCTTTCATCGAAGCCAGGGATGGTTTAGCATAGGGTAAGAGAGAAGATAAATGAAGCAAAATGGAATCTTTACAGGTTAGCAGGGGTAAAACGAGTGTTTTCAATATAATCCTATGAGTTTAACCTTCTTGATAGAAAAATGCCATGGCATCTTTCTTTAAAATCCAAGTATGTATGCCTGAGGAAATGATCTGTTTTTGTTCCCAACATTCACTGGTTGTTGGAAAGGCTGTCCAGTGCTTCCACGGTCAGAAGGTGGCCTTAAGGAGTGGCATAACCTTTTAATTCACTCCCATTGCTGAGAAATTCAGGCTGTTATTTAAGATTGCCTGGTGGAAATGATGAGCCAGGCAACTGTCCCAACCCATCCCTTACCAAACAAAGCCCAGTAATCAAGAGCACAGTAAACTGAGCACCAGGCAGGAGAGGTCCATTATGAAAAATGCTTAATCTAGTTTCTCAGAGCCCCCGTTTCTTTTGACACTAACCCTCCCTGTCCATACACACACACAGAACACACAGAGGCAATTACCCACACAGACTTTGAAACCAGGAAAGAAAAGCCCTGGCTTTTTGAAAAGATCACCTCTACTGGATGCCCAAGGCTAATGTGACTCAAAGGTTGGCATTTCATGATGATGGTGGGGAAATAAGAGCGGCAGATTGTGTCATTTGCAGACAGGGCACTGGCATAAATAAAGCTTTCTGTTTATATATAAAAAAAGAACATTTAATTAAATGAAGGCACACTCATCTGCAGACAATATGACAGGGCCAGAGAGAGTGCTTTCTGTATTCACATGTTCTGCTTATTCTTCAAACATTGCATTTGATCCTGACTTAAATTGGATAGAAATTTAACCAAACTGAGATCAACAATATAATAACATCCTCTAACTCAAAGAGTTACCAAGGGGAATTGAAGAGAAAATATTAGAGGAAATCAGCATGTAGATACACTGTGTCTATAAGCTTGTCTAAGAATGTGAAAGCTGTGGATATCCATGCTGCATATGAAATGTAGATTAATATATCCTGCATGGAATTGCACTGCAGCCAACACAACTTAGTTCAATATTCATTCTTTCTAAACACGGTTGAGGACTAGTAAGAAAAAGTATATATATATATATATATATATATATATATATATATATATACATACATATCTTCTCAAAAAACACACTGCTGAAGAGAAAGCAAGCAGGAAGAGCAGAAGGAAAAGAATATACATGAATTTTTATCCAAAGCATGACCCTGTTATCTGTATAGGAAAAAAGCATATATAAAGAGAAAAACGTACTCAAGACCCTGGACAGATTTTGGATCTTTTCTTCCCCCTCCCCCAGCCCTTTCTGGGCTCTTTGGTGCTCCTTCCTGGTTCTCTGGTTTTAAAAATGGCTCCATACTGCTCTCTGCTGCTGGTTTATAATTTTCTACTTGGAAAGCTCAGAGCAATTCCTGCTGTTCTAGCTGTATGTCAGGTCCTGATTCGAGCTCATACTTAATAGGACTGTCTGCTAATTTAAAATGAGGCAGGATGATATTTTGTTAATTTGGACTGCCAAATCCAGCTGCCTGGCTACATTTTTCCTCCAAATTATCTGGACTCTTTGACCTTAAGAAGATATTCTAACCACAAGAATCATTTGAATGTAAAAGATTGCCCTCTTAAGGAAATTATGTATTATTGAGAAATCCTACAGTAGATTCATATCTCTAGGAAAGTGAGGGGGGGAGGAGAGGACATTCTGGAGATGGATGCAGAGACTAATTAATATCATTCCTTAATATCCATATCACATTGAACTCAATTTCAAACAAGGAAATTAATAAAATAATACATGTGTGATAGGGCACAGCACAAGTACGCACTCAATGAATGTAAATGAGATTTGAATCAAATCCAAGCAATTGAAATATCAGACAAGGAACTGTAATTTGGGGGAAAAAATTAACCTCAGGAAAAATACATTTCAAACATTAGATAAGTATTCAATGTATATTTTAGTCTCCTTTGAAAACATGAGAATAGGAAAAGAGTGATTTGTTTATTTATTTTAATATAAAATACCAGAATGTTAGGATTTTCCCAAAAATCATATTGTTTTATGGAAGCTAATAAATTCAAGCATAAAAATGTTTACTAGGGGGATTATTCAGTGATAATCTATTTCCCCCTCTGGAAATAAAGATGATTATGAAAGACAGTTAACAGCTGTAATTGGATGTTTGTAATGTGTGGTAACATGACCACATGACTTAATCCAAGAGCATATGGTCAATTGTGTGACCCTGCCTGACAGACAGGAAGTTGTTACAATCTATGTCATTATTTTGAACTGCATCTAAAACACATGACCCTATTACCCTGCTCAACAGAAACATAAAGGAAGGAAATAAAAGGACGATGGAAGTAAAATGTAAAATTGGTGGGGATCATTCACCAGGCCCTTTGCCGTTGAAATTTACTGTAATCTAGAAGGATTCTGTTGTGTAGACACCCCACAGAATCAGGATGGACTCCCACCCAAAATTTGGTTTAAATGTCAAGACTGATAACACCACACACATATCCAGAAGATATGAAAAGGCTTATTATCACCTAATGAGGTTTCCTGAAGAAAGCAAGGTGGCTCACAGCTGGTCCAAAAATAGCTTGACAGAGCAGGCAAGAGACTGGCTTGGGGGTTTTAGGGTGTTTAGGAGGTGCGGCCAGGCTAAGGGTTCCAGCCCATTGTTTGAACTTTCCATAGATGTCAAAGGAGGGAGCACCTGGGCTTTCTTATCAGCTTGCCCGAAGGTGGGGCTGAAAGGGAAAGTGGAAAGCGTGAGGCTTAAAAGCTGTCAGCAGCTAAAGATCAAAAAGAAAAGAGTCAGATACTTTGTTACAAAGGTCTTCAATTTATATGAGCAGCAATTCTAATTTAGTTATTTAGATGATGGTGAAAAGTTCTCCAAACATCATCCAAAATGCTTCCCTGGACCAAACTGGCAATCTCTAAATTTAGGTCATCTCTAAAACGTAATACAAATCAATTCGCTCCATTCCTAGCTACCGAGGGCTTCAGATCCTAGTTTTTGAAGTGAAGAAACAGACACAGAAAGAGAGCAGATTTTGTTTTACGAACACCTTTATCCAAGTGATTCCATTCAATAAGCAGGTATTGAAGTGTCTGGCTGTTTCAGGTGAAGCTGATGAATAATACACTGGCCCTGTCCTCAAGGAGTTTTCAGTCTACAGGTAGAGAGTACATCCATAAATAAATAATTTTGATATTGGCAGTGTTAGGAGTGGATACAACAGACAGAAGGAGCAGACAGAATTATTAACTCTGTCCTGAGGGCTGAAGATACAAGAGAAATTTTCAAAAAGCAAGATTTTCAATGATGAGTAGAGGATTACCAGGCAAACAAGAAAGGAAAGGGGATTTGAGGCAAAGAAAAACCCCATAGCAAAGCAGTGACGGTATAAAATGCCTTGGCATTTTCAGGTAACTATAGGTAGATCAATATCACTGATGCATTAAATATAAAGAATGTAGCGACCAAAGGTGAGACTAAAGAGGCAGGCAAAAGTCAGAGCATGGAGGAACTGACTGGTCAGGGGAAAATGCTCAGACTTTATCCAGTAGTTCAACAACTTTCAACTTCTTTGATTACACATTTCTAGCACTACAATTTTATTATTAATCCCCAGTGTAGACACATGAATTCCCTAAATTATTTACAGGTATTAACGTCATTTGCAGATATTAAGGCACGGTAAACACCTAGGACAAGTTCATCATTAATGATATTTCTAAATTCATTCAACTCAAGCCTGTGGCTATCACTAAGATATAAATAATGCCGACTTCCATTAAGCCAAAAACAATCACTTGAAAACAGAAAATAATAAATGGAACTAAGAGTTAAAAACAGAAGACCTAGCAAGCCATTCAAATGGCAATTCTAGAAGCTTGAAAATTCTCCTGGAAGAATCTTCATGCTTTGGAAGTTTATTGAGCCATGATATCAATTTTTTTCATTTCCCTTAGAATTCTTGTGATGGTTAAGTTTCTATGTCAACTTGCCTGGGCCACGGGGTGCCCAGATTAAACGTTACTTTTGGGTGTGTCTGGGAGGGTGTTTCCAGGAGACTCCACAGATTGCCCTCCCCAGTGTGAGTGGGCACCATCCAATACATTGAGGACCTCAAGAGAACAAAAAGTGGAGGAAAGGAAGATTCCTTCCCTTACTGCCCGCCAGCTTGAGCTGGGTCATGGGCTTTGCCCTACCTTTGGATTAGGATTTACACCATCAGCTCCCCCGGTTCTCAGCCCTTCTGACTCCGACTGGAATCACATCACACGCTTTCCTGGATCTCCAGTCTGCAGATGGCAGATCATGGGACTTCTCAGCCTCCATAACGGAGTGAACCATTCTTCATAACAAATCTCCTTTTATATACACTATCACTTCCGTTTCTCTGAACAACTCTAACTAAATACAAACCCATATAAGCAAATTTCCTTCCCTGGCACAGAGAGAAGAAAATCTGCCTTCTGCCTATAAATAGATACAGGTCTTATAAGACTTGGAGTTTATATGATTTAGGGGACCCTCTTAATGAAAAAGGATACAAAAACCCTTATTTTGCAAATTTTGTAATGTATGAACATGTAACATTATCCTGGGACCACACCCCAAATCTTTGTAAGTGGTCCCTGTATGCGAGGGGGCCTGCAATTTAGGCTTTAATAGATTGTGGCTCATTCCATCTCTGCTGCTGCCTGTATCCTGGACTCTCTGGAGTGGAGGCCACCCGCTCCTTGTTTGTCAGTCCATTTAAATTCACAAGGAAGCCGGGTTCCTTGAAGATCTAGATCAATTTTATGGTGAAAAATTAAAACATTTAAAAAAATAACTAACAAAAAATATCTGGGTTATTTACTTTGGGTACTATTTTACTAGCTTTACCCACAGTTTGAAAACAAAAACATTAGAGATCGTGTCTGCAACAGCCTTACAACAACTAATGCAAATTTCATAAAGATACTGCAGCATTGCACAATACGGTTAGGATCCAAAGTCGTGTTAGAAAACTGCTGAGGAGCCATTTCTCCTCCAACTGTTTGCAAGTAATGAATGTTTTCAGTACATACAATATACTATTAAATTTGCAAATAAATATTTACTGCCAACTCTATGTACTGGCTTCATGCAATATGTTCAATAGCATTTGAGGCTAAGCCCCACAGCAGGAGATTTTGGCAATTGGTTCACTCCAACTAAAGTAATCCTAGAGCAGAGAACTTTCCAGTTTAGAAAGGAATGTACAACATATTGTAAGTTACCATTTAAAAAAGGACGCAGGGGCCGGCCCTGTGGCATAGTGGATAAGGTCAGTGTGTTCCACTTCAGCAGCCCAGGTTCATGGGTTCAGATGCCGGGGGGCAGACCTACAATACTCATCACCCTTGCTGTGCTGATGACCAACATATAAAGTGAAGGAAGACTGGCACAGATATCAGCTCAGGGCTAATCTTCCTCACCAAACAAAACCACACAAAGAAACAAAGCATGCAGCTTACTAAGTTCTATGTAATATCTTCTTTATTTTCCTTTTTGCTCCACACTTCCACTGGCTGAGTGATGCTACAAAGAAAGCTCTGCATGACAGTGCATTATGCTTAAATAAATGGTAAATGTCATGTCTATGATATTATATTTTTTCTCCAAAAATCACTAATAATTGTTATTTTACCAATGTCCATGTTATCAGTTGTTATTCTTTCCCCTCTGCTACACGGTACCAGTTACAAAGAAGCATAGCCAAACACAAGCACAGACTTATTATGTGAAAGATTGTTTTTACACTGAGCCCAGACATGCCACGCAGTGGAATTATTATAAAATTATTCAGATCTTCTGAGTTGAAAGCCACAGACAAAGGGCAGGGATTATTGCTGTTCCTAAGTGTGAATTATCCTAGAGCAAATTGGAAACAAGATTTATTCTACACTACAATTACTAGTGTTCTCTCTTAAGCGTTAACAAGATTCTGGGGTTTTACTGGACAGCAGTCTTCCTCTTCCTCTGGGACTTATTGAAGCAAATGAAGATGAGATATGTTATGGGTCCATTTTTACCCAAGGGCCAAGAGTGTCCACTATGAAACAAAAACTACTGTGAGTGCATGTTGATGCACACTGAGTAAACACCCTGTTTATTCATTAATGAGAATGATGTCACCAATCGATAGAAAACCTGTTTTATGGAAAACTAGTTTTCTATTGATCAAAGAGGTTACAACCTTTTGGTGCTATTTTGACTTAACAAAGTATTCCAATGGCTTTATTCCTACACAGAAAAAAAAGCCTCATAAATGTTAGTTTCACCTCTCAAAAACCTAAAACATCCCTCCATTCCACATTACAACACTGCCAATAGAATTTCTTCTTCTCTGTTTTTCGTTCCTTTCATTATCCTTGTTTTTCTATTTTATTTTCCTCCTTTTTAACAATCATACTTCATCTCTTAATTTTCCTTTTTGTAAGATTACGGATTTCCTCATTCCATGACTCATTTAATTTTCATTACTTCCATCTTATTTTGTGCACATATTCTAATTGATTTCAATACCTACCCCTATACTGTAGATAGTCTTAACATCTAAGGAAGCATTTTTCTCTTCTACCAAGTCAGCTCTTCTTTGAAAGTGTCAATGACTGACAGCAGGGACTGCTGAGGGCGGTACTGAGTCAGCAGAACCACCGCAAGATGAATAAGCTATGGGAGTGTCGAATGTGGAGGAAAAGGGAAGCTGAAATAATGGACTAAACTAAATAACAAAACACTAACTGATTAAAGCTGAGTTTCCTAAACTCTACGTAGCCATAACCACAAGTTTCAATGAATTAAATGTTCTATTTGAACTCATTCATTTAAAACATGACTTCATATTACATTACAAGTTGTTAGTCCAACCTTATATGTCACATTAAAGATGCAAGTTTATAGTTCTAAAACTGTTTGCACGTACAATGTGTATTACTCTTGTTTTAGCCTCATGACAATCTTACATGTTTGACCAGAACGTTCAAGAGAAAGATAGGAAAGAATGCTTTTGAGTGGAAAGAATGCTTTTGAAAACATTTTGTTTATTCAAGTGATGAAACAATATGTCATAAATGTCACTTTGTTTGTGACTACTTGAATATGGCAGCGCACTTGTAGGGATTACATCCAAGAGTTTCCTTTTTACCTAGCCCCTGCTTTAGCCATAGGGTTATGCGGAAGGCTATTGTTTTCTTTAACAAAACCATACAGAAATTTCTGGTACAGAAAGATGATGATAGGAGAAATATTTAAGAAGTTTTGATATGTACTCTAATCTCCTATCTCTACTAAAGACATGAGAAAGCTCTAAAAATACATCGGTCACTTTATATTCTATTTTAGATCCTGAAATTCATTGGTTTATTGAAAAAAAATAGGCAAAGTTTTTAACTATTTTAAATACATAATATAATGTCATATTACAAAATACCCTATCAGTTAAATTTTATTATCCCCATATTATAGATGAGGAAACTAAGGTTCTGCAAGGTTATAATATGTTTGATTTAAAATTAATAGGAAATAATGGAACAAAAATAGTAAGTGAAGTTTCTATGACGTATCCTGTTAATATCTACTGGATTAAAAATATTGTCTAGTTTTAAGCCAATTTAAACTCTCTAATCTCGAAATTTAGTCTTGGAGTCTATGTAAGATTGGATTACTCCTGAGAAATTGTTCTTGTTAAATTTATCTGGCCAAATCACACAGTAGGAACACGGAGCACTGGACCTACCACCCAGGAGACGTCACTATGTTCTGGCAGTCCCTGACCAATCAGAACACATAAATTTTCCAGCGTCGGTCAAATGGGCTCAGGTTTAACATGTCCATTAATCACATCAGGAGCTGGACCTATGAAACGTAAATTTTGTTTTACTATAATATAAACTTTTGCCGGTAAGCTATACAGCAGGGAGCTCCTTTTAGAGTCTAATCTCAGAGGGAAATGCAGGCAATGTTCAAAGAAAAACCAAGCACAAGTTAAGGGCTGCATAAGTGAATCATGCTATGCAGGGAGAACTGGGTATCCAAAAAGTTTGAGTGACCAGGTAAGCAATGGGTAAATTTGGGGGCAGATCAATTGACTAAAGAAAAAGCCCTTAGGGCATGTATTTCTCAGGCTCCTCATACTTAAATTTTATCAAAAGTTTGCCATTCATCAAAAAAGTTAGGCATTTTATCATGTAAAACTAGCTTAGAAATTTTAAAAAAAACCTGAACAATAATTTTTTCTTTTTTTTGAGGAAGATTAGCACTGAGCTAACATCTGCTGCCAATCTTCCACTTTTTGCTGAGGAAGACTGGCCCTGAGCTACCATCTGTGCCTATCTTCCTCTACTTTATATGTGGGATGCCTGCCACAGCATGGCTGGATAAGTGGTACATAGATCCACACCTGGAATCTGAACTGGCGAACCCTGGGCCACTGAAGTAGAACGTGTGAACTTAACCACCGTGTGCCACCGGGCTGGCCCGTGGACAATAATTTTTGTAATGAACAAAAGATATGGGTCAATTCACAACAGGAAAAATATAGGCATTATTTATAAATCAAGAAAAATATTGCTTCACTAAACACTAGAGAAATGCAAATCAAACAATGACATACCATTTGTTGCTTATCAGACCAAAAAGAAAGATAATTCTCAATGTTGGTCACAGGTTTCAAATTTAAATAGGCATGACTTTCAGAAAACAACTGGATGCTTGTAGCAGCAATTTCTCTTGTTGTTTAGCCTAAGAAAATAATTGCACCAATGGGCAAATGTGTATGTATACACATGTTCAATTAGCATTGTTTATAGAGAAAAATCTAAATGTCCAACAGTTTGGTATTAGTTGAATATATTTTAAAGTATTTATATAATTGATTATCACATAGCCATTAAAAATGATCATGAAAACCATATATACGTAGAAAGATGGCCTAATGTACTATTAAGTAGAAAACACTTTCCGAAAAAAATATGTGTAGTGTGATCCCTTTAAAAACAGCCTATATAATAACATTTTACAGAAAAGAATCTGGAATGTTTTATGGAAATATATCAGTTTTTATCTCTGAAAACTGAGATAAATCCTTTCTTCTTTTTGATTGTCAATATCATTTAAGTTTCTACAGCAAATATCAATGGGACTTATAATAAAACATTTTTGTTGAACACATTAAAATCAGATTAACTTATAAAGTTATATGGATACAAAGAGTTTAGGAGCGAGCAAGTAGGGTTAATAATTCAATGAAAGAGCTACATATAAAAGGTGTTCTAAGTTAGAACTTTTTATGTTCTATGCCAACTTTTCAAAGGAAGGAACTTTTCCTGTAAGCAAGAGATAGATGTAAACAAGACTCTAAAACTAATTTTCATCAATCACTGAAAGAAAAGGTGAAACATAAATAATCTATATTCTAAAATCTAATGAAATTCACATGCTTCAGAGACACAAATGCAACTAACTTTTGGGGAAGGCCTGCTCTTTGTTGCACACACTTCTTTTGTGAACATATTTAAGGCCCTACCAAATGAGAGGTAAAGTTGTTATCTCTAATTTATGAATGAGAGAAAAATGGCCATAGCAAATTAACCACTGGATGTGTTACACAGGAATATCACGGAGGATGTTGTCCGCTACTGCATCAGCAGTCTATGAGAATCAGCTTTGAAGACGCTTCAAACCACAGATTCCTAGGCCCTACCCCAGATCTGCTGAATCTGAATCTCCTAGGCTATTTGGATAATTAGGTTGGGACTCACAAGACAGTATCACTCAGAATGTCCTTTAAAAGATTTAAGGTAGAAATCTCTCTCTAATCTGAATTTTCCTCTCCCGAGACATTGATCTTTAAGCAAGTATGGTCATTAAATCTAGCAAGAGAGGCCTGAGCTCTGGGCCCCACCCTTTAGTGGGCCCTGTATATCTCAACACCAAAATTCAATGTCAAAGAAAATCCCAATTCACCGTTCTGGAGAAACGCATGAATTAGTAGAGTGATTGCAACTGTTGGCTCGTGGCTCAGGAATATTTTGCAATATTAAATAATTCATATTGCTCTTAAATGCATCAGGGCGTGTGTGTGTGTATATGTAGACATAGTGTGCAAAAATTTTTGATTTTGTCATTTTGAAAGTATTTTTGTCAAATTAGAAAGGCATAATTTACTTAAAATGCTGGATTGATTTTAACTTTTAAATATTTGGACGCATATGGGCTTCCATGTGTAGTCTTGACCAAATGTTATAGTTGGGTCTGCTTTTAGCCAATGTACATTGTAAATCTGATCATGCTTTCAGTTTTTGGCAGCTCAGCTCTAAATAGGTGATGTCCATCGTAGTCAAAATGGGACCATAAGACCTACTTTTCTGTGTAGTGAATTTCTCTCTTGTCTTGCCTGACTATCCTAACTTTATTTTTTCTTCGCTCTCTAAAAAATGTTTTGCATCTATTTATCTATCTACCTGTTTGATACATTGATCTAATGATCTATGATCTTATTGAATTCTATGTGTATTTATAAGCAACTATAAAGTTTTTGAGAAATGAAATGTTAGAAAGAAACAGGAGGGGAGGCAGGAAGGATAGAAAAAGAAAGAAAAGAGAAAAGAAAATTTGTCCAAGTTAATTAACTAAAATAATAGTAATAGAGTACGAATTTACATACAGTTCTGTCTTCAATTTCAATTCATCTTCCATTGTATCACATTGTCGGTGTATTTTTACAAGCCAATATCATTGTCAAAGGATATGCTGCAATACGATATAGAAGTTATTTTTCCAGATAAGTTGAAACGTCAATTTAAAAAATATTCAACATTCTATGGGAAAAAACCTTTTAAAACTTATTAAGCATTCACATGCTTTAGGATTATCATTTTAAACATCAACTATTGCATGTTATTTCCTTATGCACTTATGGTACTTAGAATGCAGCAATGAACAATAAAAGAGAGCAATACCTGTTTTTTCCTTTCCTAGGAAGATGCAGATATTAAGAAAGAGCATTTAAAAAAGTAAGTACAAATAGTATGCTACATGGTGGCTAGTATGGAAGAAAGAAGCAGATGAAGGTACAGAAGACTGAGAGTCCTGAAGAGGCAAAGTGGGAACTAGAATTTTAAATAGAGTGGTCAGATAGGCCTCACTGAGAAGGTGAAAGCTGAATAAAGGCCTGATAAAGGGGATATAATTATCCAAGTGGACATCTAGGAGAAGCGCATTCTAGGCAGAAGTAATGGCTGACGGCAAAGGCAGGAATAGACTGGAGATCAATAGGCAGTAGAATAAGCAACATCCCTAATCCGTCCTTCCTTCCTGCATCAAATTGGATCTTTTACTCACCAGCTGATCAATGGTGCTATTTATCTACAATGTGTTGTTGCTTTCTAGCTCCACTCTTGAGGTAACCATCGGGAAGAGTGTGTGCAATGTGACTGCTCACATAGCAGGCCTTGGTCATGAGTGCCACCCTTCTAGAAGTCAGTGGATAACTGGGCTCCATGAGCTTGTCTACCCAGCACAGACTCAGGACGAGCCGATGCCGCTCTGCTGGTCCAACCTCCCGAAAGTCTTCACTGTCCTCAGTTTTTCTGTAGGCCCTGGGGACAGAGCCAACAACAGACTTGCTATGTTCCAGGAGGCTTATGGTACACTCAGAAAAGATTTTAAAAGTCTACTCGCTCATGTGTTCCAGGTCAGTAAGGCTTTTAGGGGAGAGATTTAAATGTGGGGGCTGTCCTCCCATTTTTCTGACACAATCTCTCTGGATTTTCCATGTCCAGTGAGAGAACTACTGGAAGATCAGGCTCATAGATTCAGAAACCCTTGGAAGTTTTTACCTGTCTGGTTGCTTGGAACCAAAGGAGACATTTCATAATTGCAACCTTGTACATTATGCTATGGCTCTCTGGGAACAGAACACTGCCTTACAATGAGAAAGTCTATTTTGCAACTCTGAGTCATCAATATTCAATATATTCATGAAATTGGGAGATTGCAATTTTGATTCTTATGAGGATGTTTTCTTATTTGTTCCTATGCTAGAAAAATTTCTGCTACCTACAGTCTTATCCCTTCACTTTGCTTGTATCTTTCTTGCTGTTTATAATATGGAAAGAATTCTCGACTGGAAGTCAGGAAACCTACTTGTGGTTTATTTTGTTATAAATTCACTGTTTTTTGTTGCTGAGGAAGGCTCACCCTGAGCTAACATCTGCTACCAATCTTCCTCCTTTTGTATGCGAGCCACTGCCACAGCATGGCCACTGACAAAAAGTGATGTAGGTCCATGCCTGGGAGCCGAACCCAGGCCGCCAAAGCAGAGTGTGCTGAACTAAACCACTAGGCCACTGGGGCTGGCCTTAAATTCACTTTTTAATCTCAGGTAAACCATTTAGCTTCTAAAGGGAATCAGAATATGCCACCCCAAAATATGCCACTTTGGTCTATAGATTATTTTAAGATGAAGATGTTTGAGATTTAATAGATGTAAAAGAAAAGAATGGGAAGAAGGAAGGAAAGAAGGAAGAGAGAGGCCTTCTCTGAGTTTTCCTTATCTGACTAAAAGCAACAACTTCTCACAAGTAAGAATGTGATAAAAACTTAACCCAGATCTTTTCTCCAGGGGAGTTTTAAGGCCCTAACGGAGTTGGAAAGACCACTTATTCCTGTATAGACAAACATTATCGCAAACTTTCTTGTCTTCTGTTTGTTCTTTGGAAAATCCATTTATCTTGCCAAAGAAATCTTTTGGTTTCCCACAAGTGCCTTTCTGCTTCCTCTGCTTAACCATTTAAGATGATATATAAGCCCCAAATTCTAACCACCTCTCTGAGTAACTCACCACTGAGTTCTCCCATGTGTGAGTTGTAGGTGTAAATAAAGGGTTTTTTTTTTCCCTGTTAATCTGTCTTTTGTCAGTTTAATTTGCAATGCCTTAAAACTGAACCTAAGAGGGTACAGCAAGAGTTTTTTCTCCCCAGTTCTTTTAACTTTAGTCTTCTCAAACCTATAATGGGAATATTAATAACTCTCTCACTAAATTATTTTGAGCACTACATGAGAAGTACAGGAAATGGTGTCGAGAATAATTAAGTGTACATGGAAGAGTAACTAGTTTACTGAAGACATGAGTTTTAGCAAAATGAAATGTGATGCTGGACTTTTTAAGTTCCCTGGGAAAAAAATCTAATTTAATCCTAAAATAGCATTATTAATTGCCATTAGATTACTATCTTACTTCTAGAAATTATTTGGTTTCAGGCGTTTTTTCTAGAGACCAGAGACACAATGATAATAGGTAGCCCCAAACTGGGCATCCGGGATCAAGTACCATTAGTAAAGTAGACTACAGGAGAAACTGAGTGCCTTCCAGTTTGTTCTCTCTGTGGGGTGAATACTGTGGGGGATCTTGCAGCCTTTCTCTCTAGGATGCAAAACCTTTGTAGTTACAAAGAGAACAGTTGAACTTAAAAAAAAATGTATGTTCACCTTGTGATAAAAAATTCTATTGTTTAGAAATGGTCTCTCTCTCCCATCCTTTCTCAGCTTGCTGCTGAGAAATAGAAATCATATAGTACATACAATCTCTTGAGAAGAATCTTTGATTTTTAACATCAGTATTGAAAATTAGGGAAAAAAAGGCATTAATTAATAGGCTTACTTTCCCCCCACTTTGAATTCCCCTTTGATTTATTTTAAAATGATTCTCCTTTGGTTTGTACCTGCAAAGAAGTCTTTTTTTGGTAGGAGTTTGCTTCATCTGCCTAGGAAGTCCTGCAAAAGCTCCCGATATTTCCCGTCTCAAAGCCAGGCATGTGCAGATCTGTCTTCATGATAAAAAGAAGGAAATAGCCACAAAGGTTTAGGGCTTCATTTGGTGTAAACTACTGACTGTGAGAAAGAGATTGATCCATTGTTGAATTTACAGGACCTTTTGTTTTTAACTTTCTGTCTGTATTTCTTTCAATACGGCTTCTAAATTGAGGATGATGGAGAAAAGGAAGGGACTAGTCAGAGAAGGGAGAAGGAAAAAGGGCTAAGGGACATATCAAAGCTGGAAAGATAATCT
The DNA here is from genome assembly GCF_041296265.1 of Equus caballus. NCBI lineage: Eukaryota > Metazoa > Chordata > Mammalia > Perissodactyla > Equidae > Equus > Equus caballus. The sequence goes on from NC_091688.1 coordinate 74,779,538, forward strand.
TGCAATGCATTTTACAGGAAATCCTCCTTTGGAGTCAGACCAAGCTGATAAAACTCCAGGCTTTCTGGGTTAAGGGAGGGGGAAGAGGCAGAAAGAAACACTGCTCTTTCACCTTGGGAATTACAGAACCTGAGGCTTGCAGGTGAAAAACTAATGAGTGAATCAAGTGAAATGCATGATTACATCCTCTAACGCTTTGATTTGAGGGCAGTTTTTATTAAATCACAAACGAGATTATTGCCCATCCCCAAGCAAAGAGTAGGAAAGTGGAGTGTTTGTCCCTCAAGGAAAGGAAAACCAATACAGTCTCTCTTTCCGGTGGGCACTGACTACTGCTGTCTACTTTCTAAAAGTGCTATCAGTAGTTTAAAAATCCCTAGTGTAGGGATAGTCTTGCATTTAAAAAACAAAAAAACATATAAACCAGTTTAGACTTGGATGTAGTCACATGCCCATTTGGGTAAAGATGATTGATTTTTTGGGGTTCCAGAGCCTCTCATACCTCCATCTCGTACAGGGATGCATTTATATTTGTTATATACACATATGCGCAGACATTCAAATTCAAATATGAAAAACTCTTTTGAAAGGATAAAGAAACAAATGATTATTTGTAGCACATGAGATCTAAAGCAGTGTTTCACGGAGCGCTTTCCAGGGACAAGCTCCATCAGAATTACCTGGAGATGTCTATTAAAATGCAAATTTTTAGGTGGCTGCAGACTCAGTGCAAGAAAATGTCCGATATGGGTCTTAGTTTGTGCCTGGGTGGGGCCTGAGGGGCATCTTCAGTAGGCAAACCAGGTTATTCTTATGTATTAAAGCTCACAAACGTTAACATTTGTGAACCACGAGTCTAAATGTGTCTTGGGATCTAAGCGTAGCTCTAACTGATGTGTGCAAGTCAGTACACATTTATTGAACACTGTATTAACTCTTACAGGTGACAAATATTAGATGTTCTGACGTAGAATTCAGGTAGCCACAGGAAAAGAAGAATGTGTGCATCTCAGAAAAGAATTCCTGTGCCTTATCATAGACATTGCTACTATCGAGTCTGTGTATAATCCAGCCATTCCATCTTCAGTTGTCACTGCACAGGGCCAATGAAGCGACCTCTTATGGATTCAGTTACAATGTACTGGTCTGAAAATATCTGAGCAAAGAAATCACATAAAATAGTTTCCAAGAGTCAAAATATCAGAGCTCTATTACTTAATGTATTGCTATCTCTTGCATTTATTAAGTACCTTCTGCATTCAAAGTCTGTTCAGAAAGATTTTGTGATTTTCATCCTCATAGGCACAAATCATAGTATTTTCTTTTGGTAAATTTATACCCAATCTGATTCTGGCACTGGGTAGGAGAAGGAAAAGAAAATCTCTGACCCTGGTTTGGCAGAATAGAAGGCTGAAACTACATGAAATATAATTAGGGATTGTCTACAAGTTTTCTAAACTTTCCATTTTATGGGTGATAATAAATAATGAGATATATGTTTATTAATCCATGTGTAGATTAATGACTATGTCCATTACTTCCAAAAATTTTAAGCAATAGGATTTAGACAAATAAAAGTAGGCATGTCTGAAAAACATTCTTCTAACAGGAAAGAAATTGTGTGGTGATTATTTGGCAATCTATTACACATATGCACAAAATATGCATGCAATATCATTGCAAGTCCAGGGCAAAAGGGCTAATTATATGCCATTATTAGTCTCAATAACTTTACTAAATTTTGCTTCAAGCAAAAAGAGAATAAGGAAACATCTGAAACTTCTGTGATTTATAAAGGGGAAAATTGATAGTTCTGGAGGTCCAAACATGGTAAATGATGGTAGTGAGTAAAACTGGGAAATGAAAGAGGCACCAACGGAGTGAGCCATCGCTAGCTGAACAATGTTGAATGATTGCATTATGCAGTGTTTGAATTTATACTTTATCTCTTAATTATTCCTGTCATTCCATCCATTGTTCTCCTACCTTCCAGGAGAACAGAAATTAATAGCCAGGCTCCTTAAAGAAGAGGATTCTGTCCCCTTGTTCCCTAGTGCCGTCTGCATCATCAGTAAAGCAGATGTCTGATAAGGCAGCTATTCTGAGCACATGGAGCAGAGGAGGAAGTCTCCCCACCCCAGTTGAGGCTTTCTCCTGAAAACTCTTGAAATAACCCCCTTTTGCCCTTCCACCTGCCACAATTCTGTGAGTTCGGGTTCTGCACTAAAGCTGACTTAAGGAATCAGATGAACAAGTAAAATAGCCAGGTTTAAATTCATCACGGGGACTGAACCAAAAATGAAAAAATTGTTTACCGTCCATTCAATACTGCAGAGAAAGAGGAATGTGAAAGCTTTTCTGCAGTTCAGCCTATCTGTAGGAATATCTAGAGATAAGAATATTTTTAAAATTACACCGAACTCAGTTTCCTTTCAACCAATGCCTGCTGAACATAGACACCGGACTGTAGGAAGGACTGATAGGATCACGTGAGTATTCTGAAGGGAGACGCCATATTTCTGCCTTCTCTGTATTACTTTCAAATGCAGGGTAGTGATGAGGGGAACCGTAAGTCTTAGAGATTTATGTTAAAATACATTCCACTGATATCAGATCTGAATAGACTCTTCAATAGAAATGTTTTTCTTTAAGACCAGACTAATAAAAAATGAGACAATTGGATGCCATCTTATGGAATAATATAGCAAGTGCTTGTCTTGTTCCCAGTCCACACATTCATTTCAAAAAAAACCTGGAAGGAGTAGACTAATATGACCAGTCATAGTACATTGCATTTAAAAGAAGCTTGGGTTCAGCCTGAATGTTGTTCAACATTCCCTCTGAAATCTCAAGTTCAAGAGCACTGAGTTCCTTTAAGAGCTAGCAATTCTGATGCACAGCAATTGGGAAAGTTATATGTGTGCACACGCACACGCATATGTACATATGCACACATGCACATATACTCATACACTCAAATGTGTAGATGCCAAATTAAGTTAGATATGGTTAATGAGATCCTTGATTTATTCCTGACTCATCAATTTATCTCACACTGATATTTCTATTCTTAGTTATTTATTACTATTATTTGTACCTTTTCAATGCTCATTCCTCTTTTCTTCCCTTTGAATTGTTTTCTACATAAACATTGATCTTGCTTTAGTTTTTATGACAGTTTCATTCAGGAGCTCAGATGAATTATAGCCATAATTGTTCCTTTGACCTAGGATGTTTCAAAAATTTGAGTACAGAGCAAAATAACTGTATATGCAGTTAGTTATAACTTGTTGGGTAAGATTATAGCCACAGAATTCTTGCCCAGGTTCCAGTAAATTTGCACCCCTAAACTTCTGGCATTGGTTCATGAGATCTGTTAGACAGATATGTAGCACTAATATCCCCATCAAAATTTCCAACTCAAAGAAGTTTCTGGATATTGAACTGATTTTGACACTTTCCTGTTCCACCAATTGAAAGCTGTCAGGCTAACCAGAAAGGAGAGTGAAATACAGGTCCAGAATTTTTTTCTGTAATTCTTTAATTCCCCCAAAATTCTAAAAACTAAGATTTTTACTAAGTTTGGCTCAAATTTTGACACTAAAACCTGACCTTTATTGAGAGGAGGATATTCATAGTTCTTGTTTATACCACTTAGCATGAGTATTCATAAGTTTCTCCACAGATATGTTAATGCATTTGATAATGGATGCTACCTCAGAACCTGCTGGGGATATTACATAACATACCACATGGTATTGCATAATATTAAAAATTCCCTTAATTTCTAGACTCTTCTGGTCCCACACATTTCAAGTAAGGAGTTGTGAATTTATACGTACTTTAAACGCAGTTTCCACATAAAGAAATTGGACAGCTTTCTATAAGGTGCAATACTTCCCCTAAGGAGTATATTATAAATAACACAGAGCTGAAGACAAAACAATCATGAAAGAGCCACTGATTCATCCACTCCTCATAGCCCATCTCTCTCATGAGGTTCATGTCAAATTTCTCCCTATTGTAGGCTGAGACTGTTGACCATGATGTGGTGGGGGAGAGAGAGTTCTGTTCTCTTTGAGCAGTAGAGGCTCCTTGAGCATCCTGCCCAACAGAGGTGTGACAGATGGTTTCAGCAAGCGGGATGGGGCAGGATGCAGTCAAGATGACAAAAATTCTAAATGTCCGCCCCACCGGAAACAAGTATTCAAAGGCAAGTCCATGGGGGGTTTGACAAAGTTCTTTTCTGAGCTGCTTTTCGCACTTCCATACAGTTTTACCAAGCTGAGAATCACCAGTTAGAGCTGAACCACATTGTTTCAAACAGAAGCTCACAGAAAAATCTGCAAAACAAAAACAGAAAACCTGTGAGTTATCCGTATTCCTTCCTCCTCCTCGCCAATACTCAGTTAATCTTTTTCAACCCATTCCCTCTTCTACCCGCTCTACTCCTCAGCCTTTCCTTCTTCAGCTGTCCTCGACACTGCTAACAAGATAACTTTGACAAAACAAAAATGGGAGCATTTGCCCAGAACCCCTCCCTGATGTCCAAACAGATGTTTTTTGCAAGTCATACAGGTCCCTCAGCACCCAAGCTCCATGTGCTTCTCCAGCTCCTTGCTTTTGCCTCACTCCTGAAAGCAGTCCTACAGGCATCCGAAACTCCAGGTCCTCGGAACCAGGTGTACCCTGTGGTCTCACACCGGGTATGTTTGGGTGTCTGCTTTCTCCTATCTGGAATGTCCTGTCTCTACTTCTCCCCCTGGTGAATCCTTACTCACCCTTCAAGACTCAGCTCCCAGAACTCCGTAGCCTTTGTAGAAGACCCTAGCATGGTAAATGAGCTGCTCTTTTATGCCTCTACAATGTCTTATACATGAGATCATTTATCTCATAATGTTGTCCTTAGAATGTCAGTCTTCCGTAGGCTCTGAACTCCTTGACAGTAAGACAGGAATCTTATCCCATTCACCTCTGTATTCTCAGTGTCTGATACAGTGCTTAGATTCAGAATCCGAGCTCATTAAATATTTTTGGAAAAAATATTATTCATGAATATTACATTTAAGGAAAAAAAATAACAAGCTCTTCCACCAAGAATCATCTAAGAGCCTCTAATTATGCCTATGAAAAGCACAAACATACCTAGAAGACTAAAGAACTGGCCTTCCACATTTTGGTCTTAAGCATTAAGTTACTAATCTATAGTCACTAAATGCAAAATGTGCCAACTCCACAGTTTAACAAGATGTTTTGCGCGGAGACCGATTGATACGTGAACTAAGGAAATTGTTAATTGCACTACGATCTCCTTCCCATACACTACCACCCACTTCCAAATCCCAGCGAGGTAAATTAGTTCTTAGAAATGCCAATCCCTGTGAGACTAACCTGAAGGGAACCTCATTTTAGAACCCACATCCCCCCAAGCTGGAGGTATCTTAATAATACTTCATCATTCCTGATCCTCTTTCTGTGCTTTCATTGCCTTTGATTATTCAAATTCCTTTGCATTTTATTTTAACTGGAAATACTCATACCTCGCAAGTATATTGTATGCATTATACCAGAATGGCTGGGACGGCCTATATAATTGGGCCAAAGCTTTTCCTCGGGGAAATCCAGTAAAATTATCTTCCATTATATTTCTAAAATACTACTCATTAAAAAGAGAAATAAACTTTTATACTCATGGCTAACAATGCAGAAAAGTGTCTCCACCCTGCAGCTTATCTCCATTTCAGAAGGGAGGAGGAATTTTCCAGATGAGTTGTGGTTTGATTTGATTTTATCCACAATTACTATCAAAATCTTTTCCCCCCGGCTTGTTTGGTGGTGGTTTTAAGCTTTGTCCTTACACCCCATTTTCTGAATCAACATGTTTTCTAAAAACACTGCCCAATTACTGCTCATTTGAGATTCAGAAGTATCTGCAATTTCTATTTCTGATGAACTTTCAGTATTTATAGTCAGGGATGCCAAAATAGAGAAAGAGAGGAAGAAAGAAACCCCACTTCTCTCCAGTAATCTGTGTCCTTCTTTCCTCCTGCTGAATTCATTGTTTTGATTCCTTCATGTGCTGGCAAACTTTCAAGCATGCCATATGAGAATTTTAAAAATGAAGCTCTCATTTAGGAGTCACACAGTGGTGATATACACACAGAACTTCAATTTAGACCATTATTGCATACCATCTTTTTCCTTTTATAATAATCCATTAAATGCTTTCAAGTATGGAGAAGGAATAGCAACCTGTAGATCCAAATGGAACCCAGATGACCTATAAAATACATACGGCCTCTCTGCCTGTTAGAGCTCTCGTCTCTAATGGATGGCATTGTTATTTCACCATCCAGACAACCACACACATCAATTATACATTTTCCAATGTCATGAATCACTTTTTGAAGGCAACTTCTCTTTTGGTTGTTATATATGTCGTTTTTTCTTAACCTCTGAACAAAAATATGTGTGTGTGTAAAAGATGATGTCCTTGTTTTGAATATATTGGTTGATAATTGGAAAATATTTGGGGGGAACACTTAATGTTTATTCTCCCAAGCACAGACGTCACTAATATTTGTTCAGTAATTTTCTATGACAACAATAGCAGCACTCAAGAGTATAATGTACGGTAAGATATTTTCTTCCAGAAAAATGCCATTTGTGTTGCTTTGTACATGTGAGTTAAGGCTTAATTTCCCGTTTATACACACGCAAACTCTCCCTCTCACACACGTACATACCTACCTACTTCCTTAAATACATTTACACTTACATTGCTAGTCAAGATATGCAGTGTCTTATAAATAGCACGCAAGACAAAACAATTATGAAACCCTCACTCTTTAGTTTTAAAACCGTTTCTCCAAATGGTTTATATCTGCAAATGAATGGAATATTGTAGCAAAACATTTAACCTTCATTTGCAGTATAATCACCCAAAGGTTCTAAACATCTTATTAGTCTAAGTAAACAGGTTATTATAATACCTACAAAAAGTGAAACTTACAGAAAGCACAGGGCTATCTGAAACCCCCAGGAAGACTAACACATAATAAGAACAGCTGGTTATCAATGCTATTCATTAAAAATATTTAGAAAGGAAATTGTGCAGTATCTTTTGTTAATGACTCATGTTACTTTCAACTAAGATTTCTTGTTGGTTTGATGTTGAGTGTGTTGTGTTGTTTGGATTGGTTTTTCATATTTGCCTTATCTTAAGAGCATTCTCGTTAGTTTAAGACATTTTCTTACTTTTCCTGTCTCAAAGTGAATTAAGGATATTTGTTTACCATCTTACAATTCATACTACTACCACTAATACTGTAATTATTGAACTCTTGCTATGCTACAGGCAAAGAGCTAAGTTCTTTACAACCATTATTTCATTTAAACATCCTAAAAATTCTAGGTATTAGCTCTCCATTTGACAGATGAAAAACCAGGTTCAGGAGGCTCAGCACATTTACAACTTTATAAAGACAGCCAAAGCCTTTTTAACTTTTCCCTCTTGGCTATATCAAATAACAGTTTTAATGTAGAACAGCTAACAATCAGTTAAAATAAATGACTGAAAGTTTACATTTATATACTTTGTCACTAGTTGAAAAAATAGTTACTTTATATTACAGAAAGCTTTGTAATTAGGAGAAATTCTAGAACGTTAGGCATTGTCTAAATGTCATTGAAACAGTCATCAAGTGCTTTTTAGACATTTTCTCTTCTCTCAGTTCTTTCCTCTGGGAACTTCATATATTTTCTTCACCAGGCCCAGTGTTGCTCCAAAGTTCCAATGCCACATTTCCAACCACTTGCTATCTCTCTCCATCTGGGTGTCCTACCAACTCTTTATGCCCCCAAGTGTCCAGTTTCTCTAGATTTCTTTGTTCCCATAAATGGAATCCTCGTTTGTTCAGTACACCTGTCTCACAGTCCTGCTCTTTTCTTCCTTCCCCTTATGCATTACCACCTATAATCATCCATTTAGTTGTCAAACATCCATTTGATTGCCATATCCACCTTGGAAATGCCTTGCATAGCTAGCCTGCCCCCCTCCATATGAATTTAGGAGGGACACAAAATTCAGTTCATAACATTTATGTTCCACTTACATGCTTTGTTATATTTAGAATGTTCTCCCCCTTTCTCTTTCTATCAAGATTGCCCCTTCTTCAAAAGTCAATAAAGCCTCCTCTTCTGCAAAGCCTTTTCCAATCTTTTCTAAGCAGTTTGAATATCTCCCTTTTTTGGGCTCCCTTTTGACCATTGTATTTTTCCTAAAAGACTCAACTTTACTTGTAGTATAACCAGCCGTGTACTTGTTTAAGTCACCCTGCTAGATTATCAGTGCTTTATGGACAGAAAATGTATTTTAATCATATTTGTATCCCCTGCAACACTTAGCACAATGTCTAGTATCAAAAGAGAATTCAAGAATGTTTATGAAATTGAATCGTAAAAGTTGTTAAACCTGGACAGGGACTTGGGAAAAAGCATAGCATTATTTCTGGGAAAAAAGAATTAACGAAGTAGAATATGATGTCCCAGTCATTTAAGTATTAAAATCCTAGTGAAAAGAATGCTAATCTTTAAAAACAAAGTCGGGGGGGGGGGCGGATTGGGATAAAGAACTAAATTTTTGAATTGTTCGCCCACTATTGGGAGTCATTAAAACTGAGAGAATTTCTTATTCTCATGGGATGGCAAGAAGGAAAGAGACAGATTTGAAGTTACGCTGGAAAGGGCGAGGGAGGAGCCATGGCCTGGGGCTCCTTTTGCTTGGAATACTTTTACTCTTTTACTGTATCTCATTCTACTCATTCTTCCAAATTGTTCAGATGCCACTTCCTCTTAACCTCCTCTCCGGATGTGATCTCTGTCCTCTAAGAACCCATTAACATCCTGGATTGTTCTGAATGTTTCCCTGCAAGTTGTGATTTCTTGAGGGTCAGAATTATTTCATAAACTTTTACATATACAACTCAACCCAATGCCTGGCACAGACTAAATGCTTAGTAAATATTTGTGGATTGAGTTAACTGATTAATTGAACTGTTTCCACTATCTACAAGCTTATGATCCTGGATTAGTCACCTATCTTTGAACCATGCTCTCTACATCTGCAAAATGGAGATTAAGATTGCAATGAAGTTAAGGTTGTGAAGAGACTCAGATAAGATAGTGCATATAAAATACAAGGTACATTTATTATATATCCATTATGGACTATTATTATGTATAAGTCATCAGTTTTTAATTAATATAACACTGTGATTTTACTTCTACTCAGAATGGTTTTGAACACTTTTCCCTGCAAATCACTCAGCATCCAGCATTATCTTTGGGAAGGTAATGCAATGCCGTTGCATATTTCTTGGTATACGTTTGTTTCATAAACATAGTATTTTTATTATCCAAGTCATTTCTGCACCCCATTATCATAGTTAATGAAAAACTCACACGTGAACTGACACTTCTGTCATGAATGCTTAACTGTCAAAGAACTCATGTTCTCACCATAAATAACAAGGCTTTAGACAATAGGAAACACAGGACTGTGATCCGGAGGGAAAGTAAACCAAGGGAGCCCCATACTTGCAGTGGTTTACTGCCCAGAGGCAGTTTGCAGGCCATGGCACAGAGTGAGGAGATCCATACAGAACCCCGCACTCTCGATGAGTTGAGGATATAGAGATTCAAGTTCATGAGCACAGTCAGTTAGATTGGCAGTTTGGAATAGGAGCAAGGAGGGAGCTGCACGTAGACATTGCTCTGGAGAACCACATGGAGGTTCCCTTCAACCTTTAGCTGAATAAGGATCTGTGCATTAGGCGGAAACATCCACAAGATTGAGAAAAGAACCACCAGAAAGTGGTACATCAAAATATATCCAGAGTTCACACAACACTGGGAATAATTTGTAGTCCCACCAGCCGGAAGAGAGAGACCTCATAATACATGAGGGCACTAGGCAGAATCCTCAGCATGGTATGGGTTTACAAATATTGTTTGAAACTATCAAAATGATTCCAAATAATTTAACTACTAGGTACTGAAGAGAAAGAAAAACATACATCCACACAAAGATGAATATTTGAATGGTCACAGCAGCTTATTCATAATAGCCAAACAACCCAATGTTTATCAACTGGGGAATGGATACAAAAATCGTGGTATGTCCATCCAATGAAATGCCATTTGAGAAAGAAAAAAAAAAGCAAAGAAAGGAACTATGAATGCACAGAAAAACATGGGTGAATCTCCAAAGCATTATGCCAAGGGTAAGAAGCTAGACCAAAGACTGCATACTATATGATTCCATTTATAGGAAATTCCAGAAAAGGCAAAAGTGTGGTGAAGGACTAAAGATCAGTGATTGACAATGTTGAAAGATGAGGAAAGGTTTTTCTACATAAATGAAGTTTTGGGGATGATGCAAATGTTCTATCTTTCTTGTGGTGGTGGCCACAGGAATATGTACGTTTTTCAAAATTCATCAAATTGTGCAGCTAAATTGATGAAATTTATTGTACACTAGTCATATACCAATAAACCTTCTTTTAAAAAACTGACCCTATGTCTAAAAAAGCATTGTTTGGAACATTACCTGTGCATCTTTAGTCCTTCCACAGAACTCGTTGTTAAGCTTTACAATTATGCCTTAATGTTGAATGTGTGCTCTGTAGCCATCTTTAGTTTCAAGGAAGGCTAGGAAAGTGAGCAGGAAAAGTGGAATCCTTTTCCACTGTCTGTGGTAGAGAGGGACAAGGCCAAAGAGAACTAGGAATGGCTACTGAGTCATCCAATGAACAGGCTCTGCCACTGTGTCACATTAAATTTTAAAGATAAAATAGAATAATTACAACCTAAATTAGTCAGAATAGTCAAAGCATGCTGCAGTCTAGTTAACTTTATATGCTGGTTAACTTTCCTTCCTTATTAAGTACAACATAGGGAATTATTTAAATTTTGTTTTTATTAGTGCTGAATCTTCCAGTGCTCCCATTCATCACTTTGAGCATTAGGTTTAGTCTGCAGGTGCAGGTAGAGACAGATGTAGTGAAATGTTTCTCAGTTGGGTTCCACAGAATGCTGGTCCTGCAAACCACAGAATGCTGGTCCTGCAAAATCTCCTCCCTCTCAATAAGTGTCCTGTAGTTAATTACATTTGGATGACATTGCCTTTTATAGCTACCTCTTATAATGCCATGAAGCAATATGCTTCATTAAAATTTCTGAAGTATCCCACCAAAAAGAGCAACCACAAAAAACTCATTGATTCTCTTTAAACTGATTGATTTGAGTAGAAAAGTGATCGTTTTTATAATTTATTTACGTCAACTTCCTAAGACCTGGAATTCCAATGGGACGTCCTGCTGCTGTTGTGCAAAGACCACAGGCTGTGGTGCTAGACAGAGCTCCGTTTGAATCCTGACTTGGTGACTTCACAAAGGCCATAAATAAGCTTTAATCTCTTTGATTCTCAGTGGTCTCATCTGTAGAGTCAGCATTATAATATAAACGCATTCTTATAAGAATTAGAGATAATGTCTATAAAGCTTCTAACACAGTGCCTAATGGAGAGTGGTTTCTCCAGAGTTCTAATTTATCATCAATTCATCATCATCACCATCACAAGACTTTCTTTCCAAGACCTCTAGAACTTGGATTTGCTTATTTATTTAATTTTTCCTAAATTCTTGATATTACTTTTTAAAAAATGTATTAATTTCTTCTGCTCTAAAAGAGGATTGGGTTGAGGGAGTCTATTAATTGAGGTTTCATTTTTACTTATTTTCTAGTTAATCAAAAAGTCTTACTATACTTGGGACAATAAGATCACATTGCCTGGTTAGTAAGGTTATTGGACCCTAACCAAGCTACGTAATGCATCTTAGGCTGAAATAAAATTCATAGTTTTCATTTAATTGTCTTTTATTCTTTTGTGGTTAAGGAGATTCTTAGATATAATTCCCACATCTATCATAAGTACCTGTAGAGATTTCAGGATGGTTGAGCTAATAACGTAATATAATAATGTATTATGGTCGTCTGGTTTATTATATTTTTGAAGATTCTACTCTGTTCAAAATTGTGGATCTTCTTTCTCATTTTTCCAGTGGTAATAATAACAATAATAATTGATGATAGCAAAAGTAATAAAAGTCCTCTTAATATTTTATACTGTAAAACACTGGTTGTTTAAGGCTGTCAAGGCATTTTCTAAATAAATGTTTTCATAAAGCAATAAGCAGACTCTCTGAACTATTATGTAACACCAGGGAGAAGGTCATACAGCTTTCCCATAAAAACTCCTTTTTTTGCATCAGGTGAAATGTTCCACAATAATTGTATTGGCTGTCCATCACAGCACCTCAGGGAAGCATGCTGTTAACAGGGTCATTTCTCCTTCACAGTTGAGCATACTGAAGCATAGACACATTAGTGGTAACTTGTCCAAATGAACACTGTGAACTAGTGAACCAAATCACTGTGTGACAACGACACCACTCAAAGGCAGGCACCACACAGGAAATGGCATCATGGAGGTTAATTTCAGACTAAACTGGGGCAGCATGCACGTTGGGTCATCTTGGGAAGATGTGCTAAAATGCACAGAGACAAGGTTAGTCATGGTTCATAAACCTCACCTGAGAGAGTTCTCCGTTGTATGTTTAGTCATTCAACTTTATTTCCACAAAATAGCTGTGGCAGGAAGACTGTCTTTTATTATCAAAGGGGAAATAGAACACAATGCTTTTTCTTCTTCCTAATAAGCATCAACAGCTTCATCCACTTTGGGCTGCCAGAGGTATGGCTCCTCTGTTCATAAGGAATGATTTTCAAAAATTTTTAACTGAAATGATATGAAGTAATAAAGTAATGCCTGCTGGTTACACACTCAAGAGCTGTTTCTAGTAGCACAAGTTCACAGTGACAGTGCTCACTCAGAGGAGTTAATTGCAGAGAGAAAGCAGAGCTTTCTTAGCAGACCCAACCAAAAAGTACTAACATGGAAGAAAGCTCTTCTAAGTCATGGGTCATAAGCTTTTTTGAGCACAGATTCCTTCCGCTCCACCCCCTACAGGTTCTAATGCACTATCCACCCCAAATATAGTGTAATATTTTAAGATGATTGCAGAATTTGTTGCCCTACACAAACTCCCTAGAGTGCCGTGAATCCCAGGTTACTATCTCTTTCTTTCTCTCTCTCTCTCCCTCTCTCTCTTTAACATCATTTCCAGTTTCAAAAAGGAAAACCAGGGTCCAGCAAGGATAAATTCTTTCACAGTTATCCCACATTGAAGAGATTCCTATCTCTTTGTTTTCCACATCTCCAGAGTTCTTACAAGATCTGAGAAATGTAGTACAACAAATATTAGGCAATGATGAGTTTTTCCAGGCTCTGTATTAATTCTGAATACACTTATTGTTAAGCGTCCTAAAAAAGGTGGTAGTCATCTTAGCAAGCTAATAACAATTCAAGCTGTTTCATTGAGGTAATGGGAAAATATACACTGACTTATCAAAGGAAGGTAAGGATGAATGCCAGTGGAATTCATTTCACTGTACGATGAATACTAATTTTGTGAGGCAAGCCTCTATGATTATAGCTTATAATAAGGCTTTGACTTCTACCAGCATGATGTGAATATTTGTGTATAATTTTAAACTTTGAATTATTTCTGTCTCAAATTGTTTTTAAGCTAAAATGTATACCTTTAACTGACAACACCAAATGTTGGTGAGGATGTGAAGCATCCAGAACTCTCATATGTTGCTGGCAGGGGCATAAAACGGTACACTCACTTAAGAGCATAGTTTGGCAGTTAAAGTTAAACACATACTTGTCCATCACTTCCACCCCTAGGTAATTGCACAAGAGAAATAAAAACATATGTCCACATAAAGAATTGTATAAGAATGTTCATAGTAGCCTTATTTATAATAGCCAAAAAATGGAAACAATTCAAGTATTCATCAATTGGAGAAAGAGTAAATAAACTGTGGTATACTTACACAATATAATATTTCTCTGGGATATAAAGGAATGGATTATTGATGCTACCAACAGCACAGATGAATCTCAAAAACACTAAATTGAGTGAAAGAAGCTGGAAATGGGCATGCATAATGTATAACTCTATTGATATAAAATTCAAAAACATACAAAAGTAATCTTTGGTAATGGAAATTAAGATATTAGTTGCCTATGGTCTGTAGAGATTTTTATTTGGGAAAAAGTAACAGAGAACTTCCTAATAGGGTGGAAACGTTCTAGATTTTGCTAGGAGTATGAGTTAGATGGATGTATATGTTTGTCAACATTTGTTGAACTATACTTCTTTTTGTTGTTGTTTATACATTTTTTATTAAGATTATGATAGTTAACAACCTTGTGAAATTACAGTTGTACCTCATTATTAGTCATGTTGTAGGTACACCACTTCACCCCTAGTGCCCTCCCCCCACCCGCCTTTCCCCTGGTAACCACTGATCAGTTCTCTTTGTCCATGTGTTAACTACCACCTATGAGTGGAGTCATACAGAGTTTGTCTTTCTCTGTCTGGCTTATTTCACTCAACATAATACCCTCAAGGTCTATCCATGTTGTTGTGAATGGGACGATTTTGTCCTTTTGTTGAACTATAACTTTAAGACATGCATTTCCCTCCCACACACGCCCCCCACACACACCCCCGCCACGAATGTATAGCTTCAGCTCTGCTTCTGCATTCTCTTATGGCTAGAGTTTTCTTGATAGACTCTCACCTCACCATGACCTCTGGGGCATTTCCCTGGGTTTCCACAAGACAGGCTTCATGTGAACTCACCACACAGCTGTTCACTGCCTGTATGTCCTTCCCATCTAGCCAGATTCCCCTTATAACTTAAATGATCCCTTTCTAGGATTCTGATTTTTTTCAATATCATAAATAAATCAATAATAAAACTATTTTTCTTTTTAATTTAGGCTTCAGGTCCTGACATCTGTCTACCTCCAAGAAGAGTTAATTTCAACATGGTGGTTAGCAGGTTACCAATTTCCTGATAAATTTACATAGAGAAGGGGGATTATATAGTATGTGTTATAAAGTAATGGGTGAGAATTAGGAACTTAACTGATGACTAATGATGTTATGATGAAGGAAACACTAAGACAAGAGGATGTCATTTATCTCGGCTCTTTCACACAAAAGAATTTGGCATTCGGTAGGTAGCCTAGAACATTGTCTTCCAGTGGCACGAAGGGAGGCAACAGCTAAGCATTTGCTCTTCTCTGTTTCAACACTGAGGACGTCATCTGTAGTCAACTTTGGCACCGTCCAGGTTACTTCCGTTAGGGTGGCAGAGTTCTCAGGGTGAGGACCGTGTTTTAGTCATTGATGTTAATCTCTCACCACCATGACTGGTTCTACGTGGTTTGTGAGCAGAGTGATAATTTTTCTGGGATTTTGAACTTGTCAAAATGAGAACAAAGCAAATAAGGAAAAAATTGCCAGGTGTTTTACAAATGCTAAACTGTATCTTACAGCATTGTCTAGCAATTTCTATACACTCCCATGGCATAAAGTCATGCCATGCTCTCTCACATCAGCTTTGATCTCCACAGAATGATTTCACTGAGCCTAGAGACGTAGGGTAGCAAATTCCATCCCACACTTCATAAATTTGGGGCTACTATTACTTTAGTGTGGCTTCTTTATATTCCACTTTATTATGACTCTATCTATATAAATGCAAACACTGTTTCTGTGGATATAATTTCATAAAGCAAAACTATCTTCTATCTTTAGCAGTGAAATTCAAGTGGCAACTATGACAAGCAAAGAAAAATGAATGCAGTTAACTTCAACCATCCCTGCTCATCTGAAAGCTTATGTCAGTTTCTAAATAAGCTTTTCATTTTTCTATTCAGTCTGCTGATCTTTGTTGATTTACAGCATGAATGAGCATGGCACATTGCAACTTGCATAGTGTATTTTTCCTAAATAATAAAACATTTATTGCAGACACATCAAGCTAGCTAGTGGCTCTAAATTATCGTGGCAATGAAGTGCCATGTTAACAACTCATTTACATCCTTCTGGTGACTCTCCATTACCAAGGTAAGTAATTTAATTCCGTCTAGGAAGAACGACTTTGCAAAGTGTAGTTACTGCAATTTGGTAAAAATATATTTAAATCAGATTACAAATTATGATTAGACCACTCTGAACTCAATACAAACAAAATAAAGTCTTTAGTCAGGATAGGCTGAGTTACCTCTTATACAATTTTTGGTAAAGATGTGCTAAAATACCTTCAGAAAGAATTACAATATATACTCAGCTATGCTCAATGTACACTGCTTTTGAGTGCCTATGCTTTATAAATTCAATTTGACATTCTTTGATTCATCTTTGCTTTCAATTCTTACTTTGGGCAAGTTACAAAAAGTTGAGTTAGTTGTATTCCACATCATCAGGGCAGCAACACTTCATAAATTTAGGAGCGCATCCACATATTACCTGTGCCAGGCACTTGCATATATATATAAGTACAAGCCATCATGTTGCTGCAAGGCCCCTCTCTTATTTTATTCCCTTCCTTCTTCATCCTAGATCCTAATTCCCTTTCTTCTTCCTATACCCAACTAAGTACATATTTTGATGTATTTAGATATATCCTTTTGTATGTATTCTTTTAAAATATAGCGCTTTTGTGTGTATGTGTTTTAGTTTATATAAATAGTATTGCTATATCTCTTTATTACTTCAATATAATTTTTACAAGCATCAGTTATCCATGATGCCATTAGTTTGTGGCTTCTAACTGCAGCATTGTATTCTGAAATAGGCATCTTCCACATTTACTTAACTATCCCCCAACTAGATTGCCTCTAGCTCCCTGCTATGACAGATGATGAAAACCCTCATACATGTCGTCTTATGAACCTAAGAAAGAATTTCTCTAGGATATATAGGAGTTGGCTGCCTGAGTCCCACTCAGATAGCATGAACACATACTCAGCAAGGATAAACACATGGCACCAAGGATGAGTCCGTGCTCATAAGCTTGTATACGTACATAGCAAGGTTATAAAGAGGTTCACATATTCAGGAAGGATGAAGACGGTACTCATTAAGGATGTACTCATAGTGGGTGGGATGAACACATGCTCTATAATCAAGATGTCCACATACACAGTAAGTGTACATACACTCAGTGTAGATTACCCCTAAGTAAGTTGGTAGATACACCTAATTTCATGAGTACTGCACATGGTAGTTTAGAATAGCTGCAATCTCACCAGAAATTCCAGTGTTCCCATTTCCTTATATTTACTAAAAAATTTGGCTTTATTCATAATTATTTTTGCTTATCTTATGGATGTAAATTATCACTTCATTTTTATTGTATTTATCCTATTACTTTCGAGTATTTTTAAGATACTTGTAATCAGTTTGGGCTTACCTGTCTGTGAATTATAAATATAAAATCTTTGCACATTTTGAATCGATATTCTGTCTTTTTCGGTCATGATTTCAGAAATTCCTTCTATATATGTATTATTATATATTATATAATATATTATATGTGAATATATGTGAATATATTATATATAATATGACTTTATTATATGCTATGTCTTATATGCTACAGCATCCTTCATTACTAACAATAGTTAATTCCATATAGTAAAATCCATTCATTTTTTTGTACCATGATTTTATTGAAGACTTTCACCACTCATGCTCCAAGTTACAAGATAGTTTTCCTCCTTTTCTTCCAATAGTTTCACAGTTTACCTTTTCCATTTGGATGCTTAATGGATCAGAAAGGCCCTTTTGGATACAATGTATATTCGTGATCTAGGATGATGTTGTTTTTTTTGTAAATAGTAAGCAGTTTCTAAAGACAGTCTACTAAATAATACATACATCCACTTGTGGTGCTGTATTTATCATCATTTTTTCCCGTGTATAAGTGGATCTCTTTCTGAGTTTTCTTCTTTGGTATACTTATTTCTTCGTGAATACCATACAATTATTACTAAATAGCTTTAAGGTTTATCTAAATATCTGAAAGGGAAACTAGCTCTAACTCTTCTTCTTATGAATCTTTATTCCTCCAAAGGAATTTGCCAAGTTCCAAAAAAGATTCATCTGTAATTTTGTTTTGGATTTCTTTGGGTTTATATGTTAATTTAAAGAAGATTTATATCTTATAATGATAAGTTGCCCCATCCATACATACGGAATATCTTACCATTTAGTTAGATTTGTTTATAAGTTCTTTAATAAAAGCATTAATAATCTTGATCAAGGTGGGGTTCATCCTTTGTTAGGTTAATTTATAGAGATATAACAATCTTTGTTACTTTTGTAAAGCTGCATCTTATTTTTCAATTATGTTTTCTATTTCATTATTGTTATAGAGCAGGGGTCAGCAGTTTATTTCTGTAAAAGACCAGACAATAAATAATTTAGGCTTTGCGGACCAGAGAGTCTCTGTTATAGCTATTCAACTCTACCATAGTAGCAAGAAAGAAGCCCTAGATCATATATAAACAAACAGGCATGGCTATCTTCCAATTAAAATTTATTTCCGAGGCAGGTGACGGATAGAGTTGGCCAATAGGCAATAGTTTGTCAACCCTGCTATAGAGAAGTGGTACTAATTCATTTATGCAGCAAATTTGCTGAACTGTCTAATTAGTTATAATAATTGGATTGTTGATTGTATGTAGAGTTTTCTTTTAAATATAGATAAACATATTATCTGTAAATAATGGCAGTTTATCACTTCTTTTCCCATTATTACACTTTATTTCTTTTTCCCTAATTAGAAAGTTGGCTAGGATTTCCATCACTGCATTAAATAACAGCAGGTATGCTGGGCATCCTGTCTTGATTCCAGTCTTTTGGGAAATACCTCTAGAGTTGTTTCATTAAATATGTTTCTCAAAGATTTGGGTTTTATTCATCTTTGTAATTTGATAAAGTTCAGGACATTCCCTTCTATTTCCGGTTAATAATATGTTTTTGGGGCCAGCCCCATGGCCTAGTGGTTGGGTTCACACACTTCACTTCCGCGGCCCTGGGGTTTCGACACTTCCGATCCTGGGCATGGACCTGGCATCGCTCGTCAGGCCATGCTGACGCAGCGTCCCACGTAGCACAACTAGAAGGACGTACAACTAGAATATACAGCTATGTACTGGGGGAGCTTTGGGGAGGAGAACAAAAAAAGAGAGATTGGCAGGAGATGTTAGCTCAGGTGCCAATCTTTAAAAAAAATAAATAAATAATATGCTTTATCAGGAGTGGATATACTGTCTAATATTAACTATCATTTCATTCTTATACATAGTATACTTTATTAGAGCTTGATATATTTTTCTCTTTAAATCAGGCTTTTTGAGATAAAAATTATATACAATGAAGTACATCCGCTTTAAGTGTGCAGTGTAATGAGTTCCAACAAATGTATACACATACGTAACTAACATCCCAGTGAAGACGTGGATCATTTCCATCACCAAAAAGTTTGTGTTTATCCCTTTGCAGTCACTTTACTTCTACCAATAAATCCAGGAAATAAATAATCTTCCTTCTGTCACTATTTTTCCCTTTCTGTCACTAATTTTTCCTCTTTAAACTTTTGTATAAATTAGATCATACAGGATGTTCACTTTTGTGTGTGCTTTCTTTTAATGAACATGTTTGTAATTTAACTGATGTTGAGAATGTAAGTAATTCATCCCTTTTTATTTCTGAGTTCTATTCCATTTTATGAATCAAGCAAAATTTGTACATATGTTTTATTAAAAGGTTGTATTTTTCATTTCCACAAGTTCCAGTATGTCTTTTTTATATATTTTCTCTCTCTCCTTATCTTGTTTTGCTTTCACATGTTTAACTATATGGAACCTGTTAAGATAGCTGTTTTAACATCTTTTCCTGCCGATTTTGCTATTTCTGTCATTCCTGTGTCTGTTTCTATTGCCTGGTATTTCTCTTCTTTTGAGTCATAGTTTCTTGCCTCTTTGCACATCTGCTAATATTTTTTGGATGCTCAGCATGGTTAATTTTATATTTTTAACTGTTGGATTTTTTTAATGAATGTTGGAAAATATTCTGAATGCATTTAATTTAGTAGGAATTAGTTAAACCTTTGCAATCCTTGCTTTTAAGTTAGAGAGGATCATCAAAAGGAGCAGGAGGGCTAATTTAGCCCCATTACTAAAGGAATCTACCTAATTCTCCATGTTACCTGAGATAGCTTCACTGTGCCTAATGGGAGCACAGACATTCTCAGCACTGTGTGAATTCTTTGCTTTCCAGTATTTCTTTCCCCAGCATCATGGAGTTTCATCCCACACTTATGCCCATTAATACTCAGTCCAAGACTTGAAGGGACCACTCTGCAGATCTCAAGAGTTCTCTCTCTGTGAAATTCTACGCTCCAAGGAATCACAGCCTTGTGCTACCGGTTATCCAGTGTCTGAAAACAGTTTTTTCATATACTTTGTCCAGTTTTTTAGTTGTTTAGGATGCCATATAAATCCAATCCTTGCTCTTACATCATTAAGAGAAGCGGAAATCTTAGAGAAATACGGATATATACCTTTTCTGGTCACCTCAGTTTCCTCAAACTCTGGTCTTTCTCCTGAATTCAAAGAAACTTGTGTTTTCTGCTTGGGTTCATGCTCTCTACACCATAGTCTGGAAACTTCCTCCAGGAAGAAAGAAGGGAAGATAACAGGTCTACTTCATTTGTTTACCTTCTCTCAGAGATCGTATGCTGTCCTGCCTATTGTTAAATCTGGAAACAAAAAAGTGCTGCTTCATATTTTTTTTTCTGGTTTTCTTGGTTACGATGGAATTATAATTCTAGTACCACTTACTCCCTCACAGTTAAATGAAGGATGTCTGATGTATTCTTAGGTAATGCACAATTGTATTTGGTTAACTAATATTGTATGTAGGATTTTCACATCAGTGGTCTTTCTGTGAAATGGAATTTTTTTCTATTTGTAGTCTATCTTGCTGTGTAACCAGTGTTATCACAGACTCCTTAAATACATTAGATAGAATTTATTTTTCTACTTTTGGAAAAAACAGATGGAAGAAGAGACAATCCATTCTGTGAAAACTTGTTTACAACCTACTTTTAAAGGAGTCTGAGGCACTTTTTTAAAGGACGGCTTTTAGATAAACATTTTGTTTTCTTTATTAGGTTTTGATGTGGTCAGATATCTTCCTTCCTGTAATGATTTTGGCATTTTCTAATTTTCTAGATGTTAATCTACTTCAGTTAGGTTTTTAAATAAATTTATTTATTACATTCTTTAAAAAGAATTTCTGTTGTATCTGTACTTTTTTTCCTTTTCATTCCATATTTTTCAATTCACATCTCCCCAATAAACCAAGTGGGCACAAATTTCCATCACAGAGTCTATTTCCTGAGGAATCCAACCTAACCCAATTGCTCATCTCTCTGGTTAAAAAAAAATAAGTCTCAATCTAACATCATAAACAAAAATAAATTCAAGGAAATGAGGAACAGGTAAAAATTTTTTACAAAGAAAGTAGAAAATAATGTTATGAACTCAGGATGGAGAAGCCTTTCTTAGACAAGACAAAATTAGCTATTACATGAAGAGGAGATTGTCAAATATCTATAAATTAAAGTAAAATATTTTGTGCAGTAAAAGTAATCATTTAAAAAGTGAAAAGCCAAGCCACCAATTGGGGGAAGTTATTTGACATGTATATAACCAATAAAATGTTAGCACCCAGAATATATAAAGAACTCCTATAAATCAACAAGAAAAATACAAAGCAACACAAGAGAAAATTGAACAAAAGATATAAACAGGGAATTGAGGAAAAGATTGGACAAAATACCTATGCAGAAATAAGCTCAAACCCACTACAATTAGACTAATTAAAACTACAATGTTATACTACAACTTCACGTTCATCAGATTGACAAAAATTTATAAGGTTGACAGTTTCAAATATAGATGAAGAAGTAGAAACTCCGTCATCAAGAGAATAAATTTGTAAAGTTATTGTGGAGAACAATTAAGCGTTAATATGCTCCTGGGAATATAAGTCAGATGATTATTACTCATGTACAAAAAGACACATGTGTAAGGATGTTCATAAAAACCATTGTTTATAGTAACAGAAAATTACTACAAAATGAAATTATATCTAAATAAGAGAATAGATAAATTAATCGTCGTGTAATCATAGGAGGGGGCATTATTCAATAATGGGAGTGAATGATGTAGGGCTCCATGTTCCTGCATGGATGACTCAGAAGTATGACAATAATGTTTTCTGTCATAAGTTCAGCAGAGGGCACACAGATAAATGTTCATTATATTATTCTTCAAACTTTTTTGTTTGACTAAAATGTTTCATAAGAATTCTTTTAAAGAAAGAAAATATAATTTAAATTCAAAATAAGGAGAGACCACATCTGGCATCAAGGAAAAGAAGATCAGAAAGTATTTCATTAAAATTTTATTAAAAAGAAGATATTTGAGATGGAACCAGGAAGATAGATGAGATTTCAACAGCGAAATTAAGGAAAAGGTCAAGATTTCATGGGAAAATTACAATGAACTAGATTATAAAGGTATAAAACAAGGAATATGTATTGAAACTAAAATATAGTCTAATTCTTATATAGTAATGTCATAATCAGCAAAATTTGACACATTTTACAGAAGAAAAACTTGAAGTACAGAGGTGTTAAGTAATACGCCCAGGTTTACTCAGAATATACTAGTCAAGAAAGTTCTCTGGCCGGGAAACCCCCCGTTTCTCCATGACTATGCTATGTTGAGTGATTAACCAACATTTTATGCTTGACTATTTAACAAAATTTCCTGATTTGATGAACATTAGTGTATAATAATAATTTTTAAAAATATTCAGAGTTAATATGCACAGAAAAAGAAGTGCTTGTATAATTCTCTGAAAACCATCTTGAATCATTCTATTGACAATGCAGACAAGCCAAGGAGTTCTTAATATGACCCAAATAATCATAATCAGAGCTGCTTTCCTGCCTCAGACATTAACACATGCTGTTGCCTTTCTCTGGTGTACTCCTCCTCTGGATCAGCAGTGTCTAAAAAATATAGTGTGAGCCAAAAATATGAGCCACATATGTAAGTGAAAATTTTATAGCAGCCACATTATAAAAACTAAAAATAAAAGTCAAATTAATTATAATGTATTTTATATAATTCACTATAACCAGAATATCATTTCAATGTGTAGTTGATGTAAATATTAATAAGATACCTAACATTTTCCTCACGTTAAGTCTTTGAAATCCAGTGTGTAATTGACACTCATAGGATATCTCAATTGGATCTGGCTACATTGAAAAAGCTCAATTGCCACATGTGGCTGCTGACCACCATATTGGACAGCACAGCATGGGTGAAGCCACTTCCTCCACACAATACTTGATGTGAGTAAAATAAGTTTCAAAGGAGACCAGGGCCATACTGAAGAGGTCAGCAGATTTTTTTGTAAAGAGCCAGGTAATACAGACTGTCCCTGACTTACTATGGTTTGACTTATGATTTTTCCACTTTACAATGGTGCAAAAGCAATACGCATTCAGTAGAAAACATACCGTGTATACGGAGAGAGTAGGAGAGAGAACGGGGGGAGGAGAGAAGAGAGAGAGCAACATTTGTAGTTGTTCTTAGTGGAAGAGTTAGTTTTCAATAAACATTTCTGCTATTGCTGGAATCAGTTATCAACTTTTAAATATAAGAGAAGATACCTAACCTCCCTTGTAATAAAAAGTATATATTTTAAGTATGAGGCTGGCCTGGTGGCACAGTGGTTAAGTTTGACAGGCTCCACTTCAGCAGCCCAGGTTCAGATCCTGGGCATGGACCTACACCACTTATTAAATCATGCTGTGGCAGTGACCCACATACAAAATAGAGGAAGATGGGCACAGATGTTAGCTCAGGGCCACTCTTCCTCAAGCAAAAAGAGGAAGATTAGCAACAGGTGTTAGCTCAGGGCCAATCTTCCTCACCAAAAAAAAAAAGAAAAAAAATTATGTTATAAATATGATGTAATACCACTTTTCACATATCAAATAAGTAAAAATCAGAGTTTACTAATACTCTGTGTAAGAGATAGTGTAGGGAAACCAGTAATCTCATGCATTCTTTGTGGGAATAAAAATCAATGATTATATAGCGCAATTTGGCTATGGCTATCAAAATTAAAATACACTTATCCCATGACCTAGCAATTCTTCCATGTAGAAATTTATCTACACAAAGGCTTGTACCTGTGAGAGGGAATGTTTATGGCCACAGTACTTGTACTAACAATGACTTGAAATCTAAATTCTCCAAATGAGGGACTGGTCAAATTAATTTTTTAATTAGCAAAAGAATAGACATAATCTAAGTGCCATTCATTTTGTACTGGTTAAATAAATTGTGGAACAAATTTTTTTTTTTTTTGAGAAAGATTAGCCCTGAGCTAACTACTGCCAATCCTCCTCCTTTTGCTGTGGAAGACTGGCCCTGAGCTAACATCCATGCCCATCTTCCTCTACTTTATATTTGGGACGCCTACCATGGCATGGCTTTTGCCAAGCGGTGCCGTGTCTGCACCTGGGATCCGAATCAGAGAACTCTGGGCCGCCGAGAAGTGGAACGTGCAAACTTAACCGCTGCGCCACCGGGCTAGCCTCTGGAACAAAATTTTAATGCAATAATTAAATGGTTTTAATTAAAAATAAATTTTAATAAGAAAAAAGTAATGATGAATTATGGTACATCTTGTGCATAAGTTTTTATAAACTGGATCTCTCTGTACTTATTTCAAATGGACTCTGAGTTATAATGTTTAAAAAGAAAAGGCACAGAAAAGAATGTATAGTGCAAATATAGTATCTTCCATTTGCACACTTGCATATGCAGAAAAGATATATAAAAGTGGCTTTTTAACATAGAACAAAATAATTCTATTCCTGTACCCGTCTCCACCAGTCTAAATCCTATCTGGCTTCAATTGCCAAATTCTCTAAGAATTCTTCTTGATCCTCCATTCAAAAGTAATCTCATATTCCTCTGAACCTCAAAGTAGTTATTTGTGCTAAAAATATTAATCCAGTCTGCATTTAAAGGAAGAATTTGTGTGCTTGGCTAAAACTACTATTATATAATAAACTCCCTGATAACAAAGATTTTTTTCATTTTTTTAGAAATCTTTAAATCCCTATAGCAACATACTTTAACTTTTATATCAGGAGGATGAATAATATTAGTTGAATTGAGCGGAATTCTTATTAAGTGAATGAACTGAATAAACGAACGATATTTTACTGCATGTGAAAGATTTTCTACCTTGCAGGCTATGAGAAACAGGTTCAATTGAGAGGATTAAATGAGTTCCAAGCTTATGAACATCATTTACAATATTTGATTGCACCTAAGATTTGAAGAAATCGTTGAAGCTTGGGTTTTTATCATCAGCATATTTAGTATAAATTGCAATTGCTTCATAATATGGAAAGAGCTTAGGTTCCCCTAAGCCTCTTGTTAATAAAATTAAATACAGGTTTAGATTTTTCTAAAAAACAGTGTGTTATCTTAAATTTGATTCTACTGCCTAATGGAGACTGCTTCATCTGATTCTTTGAAGCAGTACAAAGAGGGGAGGCAGACAATTTAGGAATATCATTTCCTCAAATTTACAGCCGTTCACCCTGAAAATACAATTAGGTGTACTAGACTACAGAAAAACACTCTTTCTTATTAAAATTTAGCTGGTAAAATGCACCAGGCAGAAGTCCTGTCTCTTGTCTCTATTTTGAGCCTCCAGACAGATTCTGAATAAGAGATAAGAGAGAGAACTTTGGAAATCCATGTTGCCAGCTAAATTAAAATAAGAAGGATCAGTTTTTCTTTAGCCTAGTGCAACTAATTATATTTTTTTTAGGGTGAATGGCTGGAAAAATAAGACAAAATGGCTTATAATGATTTTTTGGATTGAGACCCCTTCCTTTGGAGAAAGTTGTATGCACGCACCAGCACCCAAACCAAATTTTGTATATTCCTGCTCAGAGGAACTCCAGTTTATCCTACTGGGCTTGCTCCATCTCTGAAGAGGAGAAATATTAATATGAATTAAGGTCAACGTCAAGACACTAGTAGTTGGTTCACCCTTGTATGAACCGAAATCTTTGCATGGGGAATGAGAGATCTGAGAGCTATTCTGAGTCTATATCAGAGAGCGTCTGTCGAGTCTGCCCCTTGGTTGTCTCCTGGACCACATTCTTTTCTTGACCATCTTTACAAAAACTCCTAGGGTTGGTCCTATAAAGGAGACCGGGAGCTGCTCCTAGTTTTGAGAAACTCCTTGCTCTAGGAAACGCACTGGACCAGAAGGGGGTTTAAGAGAAAGAAACATCACTCACCTTCTGAAACTGTCTTCAATACAAGCTAAAGGTTCATGGCTCCTGCCTTTCCAGGAGATCATCTTGTTTTGAGGGAATTTTGCCTCTCATTGTTCATTTTCATACTGTTCATAAAGTAACAGATTACGTAATAGTCTGATTAAGCATATGTTTAGGGCATTACCCAACACAGGGACACTGGAAAATAGATTTTTTTTTTTACAAGAATAGAATAATTCCTAGAAAGAAACAATCATCATGGAAGCAAATGAGAACTTTGTTAAATTCTTTCAATTTATTTCTGAACTATTATTTGGAAATAATAGTTTCATAAGGAGATGAGTATAATAACCTCTTCAGTGCTTCCAGAAAGACCTCACTCTGAGCCTTGATCCCAAGGGTGTTGCTATAGACTGAATGTTTGTGTCCCCCTCAAATTCATATGTTGAAACCTAATCCCCAATGAGATCTAAAGGTGGGGCCTTTGGGAGGTGATTAGGTGATGAGGGCAGAGCCCTCATGAATGGGGTTAGTTCCCTTAAAAAAGAAATCCCAGAGAGCTCCCTCAGCCCTTCCACCACGTGAGGATACAGTGAAAAGACAGTCATCTGTCAACCAGGAAGTGGACCCTCACCAGACATGGAATCTGCCGGCGCCTTGATCTTGGACTTCCAGCTCCAGAACTGTAAGAAACAGATGTTTGCTGTTGATAAGGTACTCAGGTTATGATATTTTTGGTATAGCAGCCCATGCAAACTAAGCCAGGGGTGTCAGTAGTGTTTGGACATCATGTTGGGATCTGACTCTACTCCACAGGCTTTGGAGTTCTGTTTACATTTGCCTGTACAATCAGGTCAAGTTTGCCCTAGAAGCTGTCGTATTTCCTCGCTCATCTCCAAAATGAAAGACTCACGTTCCCTTTCCTATCTCCCATGGAAATGCCTGGAGGAGTGCGAACAGTGTCTTAGAAATTTGATCTTTCTAAATAACTATTCCACATCTTTTATTTGTAACAATTATAACTAAATTTTGTTTTGAAGTAAAGTTGTTCTTTCAGCACCACCCTTTACTAGGTGTCACTGGGTGAGTTACTTAAGTTCATTATGACTCAGTTTTGTCATCAGACAAATGGGGATAATACAATATCCACTGCACAAAACTGTTATGGGGATTAAATGAGATAATGCACCTCACGCATAATAAAGGATTCACAAATATTAGCCATTACTGTTTCGACTCTTCAATGTCTTGTTGCTTTGTCATAGATAGAACTTATTTAGCCTCTTTGCCAGATAGAAAGCTTCAAAAGGCATGAATCACACAGGTGCTGCTTCTGAAAATAATGAAGCCCCAGTGCCAGGAGGAAGTGGAATTCAGGAGACATTTGAAGAAGAACAAGAGGGTACTTAGCAAGCTGAGGAACTGTTCCACTCCTGAGAAGTGGCCAGAAGTTAAGATCCAAATAGGAAGGCAGGTGACAACAGGGACATGGAGAGAATATGGCAGGGTGAGGAGAGGTAAGGATAAGAGGAGAGTGGCAAACACAGAACCTGAATGTTTCTGGTGACTTTGTGGAAATAAGCTTTGGACTGGACTAGACGAAATGGAAGAATCATAAGAAAATGTCTCAGAAATAAGAAGAGATGTTGAACATAATGGATCAAGGTAGGGCATATTTCCAGAAGCTGGGTTTAGAAAAAGTAATAAAAATTGTAATAAAAGAACCTGAAGTGACCCGAACACCAGCCTGCATTAGAATGAAAACTTCCCACAAGTCAGTGAGAAAGATGGCAAATATGGGTTAAAAAATGGATTGAAGAAGATACGTTATAAATAAACAGTAAGGGAGATTGGTAGATAGTACTTTAAAAGAGTAGCATAGCTGTCATAAATTTCACAGTCCTAGAGAACCAGCGTTGTTACCTAAGGTTAATAGCTCTTAAGAAATGCAGGAATAAATACCATGTCATAAGACAAAGGAAAAGACAGGGGCAAAGCAGCTACTTTCCCTCAACCTTAATAAGAAAATGTAAGCACAGATAAGAACACACTGGCTGTTACAATAGCCTTCATTAGGAAGTGTCAGTTCTGGAGTCCGCCATTTAAAAATTATTCTCTTTACTGCCACTGGGTGAGTTACAAACCAAAGAAATTAACAAAGGCAAATGAAAGAAATGAAAGCAACAGACAATTTAAGGGTTACTTACCTGTTGCCTTGGGGTGGTGGGTAATGTAATGTCAATTAAGGAAGAGCTCTTCATTCTCATTCATGACTCCCACCCAAAAATGATTAGACTTTTCCTCAGTGCTACCTTTCCAATGATTACCTGAGGTCATCATGCCATGACAGTTGCCATTTGACTCTTTCTTTTAAATTCTACCTGTCACTCCTCATCCCAGAAAGAAACAAAACAAAACAAAACAAAACAAGAGTCCTTTTATCCTTCAACTATTGCAACATAATCAGGTCCCTGAAGACACAGGGATTTTCCTTCTTTTTCATCTTTCCTCACTTTACTCTTCCAACTTAAGGCCGCAGTTGTCTTTTCTAGTTGACCTCCCACCCTCCACTCCTTCATGAAGGGATGGGGCGTCACGTCTCTCAAAGCATTATTGGCTAATAACCCTTGAAGTTCAACCAAAAGAAGACCAAGCAAAAAAGTAGGTGCTTGTAGCTCACTGAAGTAAATGTAATATTCTAGGACCTAAGGCATATTGACTGGAGGCCTTGTGTTGGTGAATCTCTTCAGGGAGGGTATTTGGGTTTGTAAACTAAGAAGGAATGTGGTCTAAATCTCTAAAATTATAAAGTGTATGACCTGAGTGAATACAGATTTGTTCAACATGAAGTGGAATTTTTTTTGGGGGGGGGGGGGAAGAATAGCCCTGAGCTAACTACCTCCAATCCTCCTCTCTTTGCCAAGGAAGACCGGCCCCAAGCCAACACCCATCTTCCTCCACCTCAGACGCCCATCCTCCTCCACCTCATACGTGGGACGCCTACCACAGCATGGTTTGCCAAGCGGTGCCACGTCTGCACCCGGATCCGAACCGGCGAACCATGGGCCGCCGAAACGGAACGTGAGAACTTAATCACTGCGCCACCGGCACAGCCCTGAAGTGGAATTTTTTAAAGCTTAGAGTAATAAACTTTGGTGCAGTAAAAGAGGAATTGCTGTGGTCCCATTCTGCAAAACTTAGAGTGCCTACTCCATGTCACATATTTTTCTAGATGCTAAAGACACAAATAGCTTTTAAAAAATTTTTCTTAATTTTTTCCCACACTTAGAAAATTATGATCTGAAAAGAAGACACACAAATACACAGAAATGGATAATTTTAAGTCAACTTGATAAATGCCATGATAGGAACATGCACAAGGCATTACGGATACAGCAAAGTGGGGAAGGGTCAGGGAAGACTCATCCAGTAGGTCATGCATGAGCTGAGTCTTGAAGAATGAGTAGGATTTGGCCAGTAGGAAATGGAATGGAGGGTGAGAAAGGCATTTCCATGCAGAAATGTCATGAGCAAAGGCAGAGAGGCATGAAACACTATGGTGTGAACAATCGGGTACTACAAGTAGTTTGCTGTTGCTGGAGCATAAAATGTGAAGAGGAGACGAGCCTTGAGCAATAGGTAGAAGTGGTTTGAGTTTAATTTTACAGCATAATTAAAGAGTTTTAGGAAAGGAAGTGACCTGAAGTTTTGCTCTTCACCAAGATCTCTTTGGGGACCGTGTAAAGAAAGGATATGGAGTGTGATTGATTGGACTATATTATCACTCTCAACTCTTCATTCATTCCCTATAATAATATTATATGCTCATAACTTTTGCTATGTGCATTGCAGTGCCTCCTGCAATTAAGACTAGAGTCTGAGGCATAATTTTCCCACCCCATTGCAGTTGGACTGGGTTTGGCTAATGGGATATGGGCGGAAATTACAGTATTTCAGTTCCTAGCTGAGGCTTTATGAGGCATTGCAAGTTTTCTCCGTCCTCTTTAGATTTCCTTGGCCATGAGAAAAACAGGTACCAGTTAGCCATTCTTCCTTGAGGCTGAGTTCCAGATTGATGAGCCTGACCCAAAGTCTGGAATCAATCTAAGACCAGCTAAACTCAGCCAGACTGCAGCAGATCTATGTATTAATGAGCATGAAATAGATGTTTGTTACTTAAATCATTGAGATTTAGGGGTTATTAGTTGTGCAGCATTATTTCAAGTGAAATCAGATTAACACAGGGAGATAAAACAAAAAACAGGAAGATCAGCCAAGAGGTTGTGGCTATACACTGGAAAAAAGATGATCAAGGATTGAGCATAGCAGATTAGCAGAGATGAGAAGAAAGAAAGTGGAAGTAGAGATAAGAAATATTTCGGAATAAAAGTTTAAGTTTGACAATTGGTAGGGCAGTGATGAGAAAGAATAAGAACTTAAGGATGGCTCTCAAATTTCTGGAATGTTAATTAGATGAATGATAGAGCCATCCATCCAAAGGTGAAATAGTAAACAAGCTTATTCATTCTTTCTAAAATATTGATTGGGAAATAATTCCTTGCCAATCTTAGGTTAGGCACTAAGTGTGTGGTCAGTAGGTCAAAAAGTTTTCTGCCCTCATGGACTTTACATTCCAGTTGGGGAGATGGTTACATAAGCAAATAAATGAATAAGTATGAATGCTTTAAAGTACTATGAAGAAAATAAGAAAGGAGATGTAATTTTTAAAGTAGCTAACTGAGTAGAGGGGGCTCCTTCATGGAGGGTGGTCAGCAAAGGATTCTTCCAGGAGGTATCTGGGCTGAGGCCTGATGGGTGAGAATGAGCAGCTTAAGGCAGATGCAGTGTTCACTAGGAGGCAGGAATAATGACGATGAAAATGCCTCAAGGCAGGACAGAGCGTCGTGTTCATTTCTGAGGTTCATTCCTGAAAAGGAACAGGGGTAAAGGAGAAGGGAAAAATATGTGCTTGGTTATAGAAACCTTTAATTTGAGGTGTCCGTAAGATATCCAGAGGGAGACAGCCCGGTGACAACCCCAGGCAGGAGTGTGAAGTCCTTGAGGATAGGCATGGGTAAAAACCTTGACTCATCACCCTGTAGGTGGCAGTTTTAAGCACGAGCATGACCGAGATTGTCCAGGGTAATTTAAAGAGTGAAGCATGAAGTTGTGCTAAGAACAAATCCTAAGGGTCACAAATATTTTTAGAATTTTTAGAGGGAGAGACATCCAAAGAAGAAACTGGGAGGAAAATCTAAGAACTAAGAGAGGGTGAAGTAACAAAGTCAAGTGTGTGTGTCAGGGTTTTTGTTGTTGATGTTGTTTTCCTGTCTAACACTCGCAAAATCTTACAGCAAAACAAATTTATTTTTTAGTCATGGGTCTGCAGGTTTTCTATACTTCATTTTATGTAGACAGTGCCAAGCTGCACCGGGCCGGACCCAGGGCTCTTGATGGTTCCAGGTCTGCTCCATGTGTCTTCATTCCAGGGCCCAGGCTGAGGGGTCAGCAGCTGCCTCTAGGATGCTTTGCTAACGAGAGATCACAGGGACTCAAGTGTATGAGTAGGAACACAAGTTACCTCTTAAGACTTTGACTCAGAACTGACACATTCTAACTCTGCCAACATTTCATTGGCCAAAGCAAGTCACCTGGTCCAGCCCAATATCAATGTGTCAGGAAGTATATTTTGCCCATTCAAGAGGGAGGGTCTGCAAAGTTACATGACAGAGAGCTCAGATATAAAACTCTAATTCAAGGAAGAAGGCAAGAACGAGGAGCAATGATCTGATACCACATCAAGGAAACAGTTTCAAGAAGGAGGGAAAAATTAGCAGGGCAAGCTGTTACAAAGATGTCTAAAAACGTAATAACATAAGAACTGACCAGATTCCGTAACATTAGTCTTAAAAAATTGTTGCTGGTGACGCTAGTGGGAGCATATGTTAGAGAGTGGTAGGGACAGAAGCTAAGGAATAAAAAGCAGCTTAAGAAATTGAGAGAATGGTAATAAACTACTCTCTGACGCCTGAATATTAAAAGAAGAGAAAGCAAAATTAAATGAGTATTTTGTTGGTATGTGTGTGTGCTTGTTACTTTTTAGAATGTGAGAAATGGGAGCATGTTTTTTCATCAACGTTATCATTAGTAGCCTTTATTGAGGGCTTACTATGTAGCATACACACATTTAAGAGCTTTATATGCATTATTTCATTTAATTCTACAATAAACCCGTGGAGGTGTTATCTTACTCATTTCATAGATGAGGTAACTGGGACACAGAAATGAAGTAGAAAAGGCTATCAAGCCTTGTTACTCAAAGTGTGCTCACAGACTAGCAACCTTGGTGCCATTTGGGAGTTTGTGAGAAATTCAGAATTTAAACCTAACAGAAACTTGTTGAAGCAGAATTTGTATTTGCATCAAGATATCTTGATAAAACGTAAGAAACACTCTTTAAGAGAATGTTTGTTGCTTTATCTAAAATCTATTACCCCATTTCCTGATAACAGCACCTGGTTTTTCTAGAAACATCAGACTGTTCTTTAATTCTTCCTATTCTTCACAATAACGCCTCTACAATACATTTAAGAAATTGCCAAGGACATTAGATTCTTATTATGTGTGGATTCCATTTTTGTGAATTCACCTACTCAGTAAAATTTATTTGTAACCCCCAAATCAGTGCTCGCTTCCCTTTCATGGTCATTTGTGAACATGCAAGGAGGTGCAAAAAATTTTAGTCAAGGACACACACATTTCCAGCTGACGTCAAACTAGGCAATATTCTGCCTTCTTGTTTTGGTTTTCATTTTGTAAATAGGTGTCCTTTTTCCAGTCTATTCAGTGCCATGTTTTTCACATTTTGTGTTTTTCGTTGGTGATTTTGATGTTTCAAATGGCCTCCAAGTGTCGTGCTGAAATGCTGCCTGGCGTTCCTAAGCGGAAGACAGTTGTAACGTGCCTTACAAAGAATATGTGTGTGTTAGGTAGGCTTCATTCAAGTGTGAGTCATTGTGCTCTTGGCCATGAGTTCAATGTTAATGAGTCAACAATATAGAACATCTAGAAAAAGGAGAAGGAAATTCATCTATCTGTCTGTGAAGTCAGGCCACTCCAGAAACTCCTAAAGTAACATGCATCATGCATGATGAAACTACGGAAAAGTGGCTAAATTTGTGGATTCATGACATGGCAACTAATTAAAAAAAAAATTAGTAGAAAGCATTATTGTGAGGCTGGAAACCAAAGAAATTTATGACCATATTACCCAGAGTCAGGAAAATGCTAAACCCTTCATTTTTTTTTTAATGTCTATCTTTAATTGCTTTGACGTCATTTTTCTTAGGACGTCTTTTTGCTACTGCAATTTCTGGAGACCAAATGTGAGGAAATGAGTTGACTGCAAGTCTAAGAATCTTTTTTTTTTTTTTTAACTTTATTTATTTATTTATTTTTTATTGTTTTGAGGAAGATCAGCCCTGAGCTAACATGTGTTGTCAATCCTCTTTTTGCTGAGGAAGACTGGCTCTGAGCTCACATCCGTGCCCATCTTCCTCTACTTTATAAGTGGGATGCCTACTACAGCATGGCTTGCCAAGCGGTGCCATGTCCGCACCTGGGATCTGAACTGGTGAACCCCGTGCCAACGAAGTGGAACGTGTGCACTTAACCGCTGCACCACCGGGCGGCCCAAGTCTAAGAATCTTTACGTGCAAAGGTAGCTTTGTAGTCTAGAATCAGGCAGGAAGGACTGGAGCCAACTGGCACAGAATTAACAAAATGTGAGAGTTGAACTGGACTTTGGTTTGTGAGTCAGAACACATGAACAAATGGTCTTCAGACTATACCAGACAGGAAACTTAGTATTATGCCCTCCACACTTTCAGGCTCCCTGTCTCCTCTTGAGTTAAAACACCCTTACCTGGGGACACTGGTGGAGCCCCTCTGACCCAACAGGGCCAACACCCCGACCTGGCCAGCAATGACATCAGGAAGCAGGGATAAGGTAATGAGGCCTCTTCTAGGGGCAGGGAGCCAGCACTAAGATTCCTATAGTTCTTTTCAAATGGTTCTGATCCAAAAACAAGGTCCACATTCAGAGATCAGGAGGCTCGTCAGGAAGCTGTAGTCAGAGATTCAGAGTCAAGCTACCACTTGAGGGCAGGAGTCT
This sequence comes from Equus caballus, assembly GCF_041296265.1. Taxonomy (NCBI): domain Eukaryota; kingdom Metazoa; phylum Chordata; class Mammalia; order Perissodactyla; family Equidae; genus Equus; species Equus caballus. The sequence continues at coordinate 74,814,162 of NC_091688.1, forward strand.
GAAGGGTGAGTTTAAACAGTAACCTTGAGGACTCTATCTGTCACTCCACTTCAGAGAACTTCTCCATCATCCTAATGTTCACTTGGATGCAGATGGCTCCCAAATCCATACCAAGTTTGCTTTTCTTGTTGTGGGGTTTCCTGAAGGCTCATAGCGCTACTTCTTAGGATTTCCTTGTAGGAGGATGATGCCCAAATGGTCACTGCTCCCTTCCCAGTGCAGATTTTTGTAAGATCCATGTCTTTGTCTTGTCCATTGCTTCCTGGTGCCATCTTGTTCATCACAGCTTTAGAAGCACCAATGTGACATTCAGAGCTCGTGGTGGTGACAGGAAAAGTCTTCTGCAATTGAGGTTCTGAACTGCTAAATAGTTTAAGGTTATGGAAAGATGCACTGGTCCTGGAGCTGTGGGCAAAGAGGTTTCACAAACTCTTCCCACCAATGCTGACTTTGCATGCTGGACACATCCTTGGAGGCTTACATACGTCATCCCACTTGTCTGTTACGACAACTCTGAGCGATAGGCATTTTTATCCTTACTATGCAGGTAAGGAAACTGAGACCCAGTAGGCACTTAATCAGTGTCTTGATTGACTTTCTTATTCTTTTTTGAATAGTGTGTGGAGTTATCAACAAGAGAGTTAAGGAAAGAAAGTAAAAGAGGAGATCCTTTGGTCTGCTAAGGAATAATGTTATAAAACCATAAACCCCAAAGTTTGACGGATTCAAGAAGTCATCTAACAACCTAGCAAATCAGGTAAATATGATGTTATTTCACCAATTGTAGAGAGAATCCCAGAGAGGTTTGCCTAAAGTTCAAAGCCAATAATTTTAAGAGATGAGAGTTTTCCTGACTCTTAGCATAGGGTCTTTTTGTACTTAAGGCAAGTATTTAAATTTGATCCAGAAATGAATCCTATCAAGGGCATATATATCTTATTGAGTAGATTCTATGTGTTAGCTCAACAATGCCACCCTAAAGTATCTTCAATTTATTGTTTATTTTTTCCTCTTTGAGATCTATTTCCTCTAAAGTAGTATATTAATCAATTCGGCATATAGTCAACTACTTATTTTTCTTTCACTAGTTTATACATTTAGTCAATGAGTAATGATTGTGTTCCTACTGTGGACTATGCAGTGTGTTAGTTACTTAGGCCTCAGAGACAATAAGTCTGGACAAACCTGAGTGAAAGATTATGCCCTGGAGCTACTCAGGCTCTAGAAGCAGAACCACCATATTTTAATTGTACTTGAAAGTTTCCTTCATCTAAGAAGGTGGAAAATTGGGTGATGAATAGTGAAATAGAAGTATCAAGATATTTGGAATCAAACAAACCTGGACTCCAACACAACTTCTCAACAGTCATGTCGACTGGGGAAAATCAACTCTGAGATTCAGTTGAATCCTATCAAAATATAATTTCAGAAAGTTATGAAAACATAACTTTCAGAAAAGTTGGAAACAAAAGCAAGCATGTGTTAAAGATTTATGTCATTAATGAGGGAAACAGCAGGATGGCAAAACTGGTAAAAAGGAGAACTTGAGAAGCAGAATTATAAAGCCTGTCAGGCAAAGCATGCTGAAATAAATGTTCTAAATTAGAGATAAAACAATTTAATATCCTACAGGGCAACAAGACCTTAACTCTTGGGGTTATTTGTCTTCTCTGCTGGATAGAAATAATTTGCATTTCTACTGGACAATAATCTAAAAAATAACATATTTTCACAAATTTGTTCCTGAATCAATAGTGCATAGTAAAACTATCAAAGATAGTCCTCAGAGAATGAAATAACCCTTGGTTGATCTTATTGGAAAATGTGTCAGTATGATTTTGAAAGTACATGTAGTCATTCTTTGGCATAAGCATTATTTTGAGCTAATGGCAACTGAGAAATAGCAAAGAGAGATCTCTCTGCCTGCCCTATATCTGCTTAAAAATGGGACATAAATTTCTCATGAGAAGGGTACCCTTCTTGTACCAGGAAAAAGAGTAACTCTCATCATTGAGGATGGGGAGCTGATGCTGAGGTGAGTCTGCATGAACAGATCTTACTAAAATAACCCTTATCTCCCATTAGTTCCCCCAAGTATTTCATAGTCACTTTCCCACAATTTATCATCCCTCAAAGCCCAAACTCCATTTCCTTTTGTCTAGTCACTTCTCTACAACTTATTGCCCTTTGTTAAAATGGTATATAAGCCCTGAGTCTAACCATCTCTTTGAGTTTTCACTTTTTCTCTAAGAGGCTTTCATGCACATAGAGATATTAATATCAGTAAAATTTTTATGTCTTTTTTCCTGTTAATCAGTCTTTTGTCAGTTTAATTCTCCAGACACCAAACTTAAGAGGGTAGAGGATACGTTTTTTTCCTCCTCTGCAGTTCCAAGCTTTGGATGATTTTTCTTACATTCTTCTATAAAATGAGGTTATATTAAAAATCCCAAGAATGTTGTGCCAATTAGGGGCAATCAATGCCTGGTGGATAGCACATACTCAACAAATGATAGCTAAGTGTCTGACACCAGACTTTTTCCATTGTCCCTGTCTAACTCCTTTGTACTATTACAAAGCCCCAAAAGGAAGGTATTGTGAGAACAGTAGCAATGGTAACAAGTCTGGATAATCCACAAAATGGGCTGTAGGCACAGTCTTCCACTTCTCAATAATTGACAAGAAGCAGCGTGGAACACCAGTATGACTCTCTGAACAGTAGGAGGCCACTTTAGCCATGTGGTTTGACGCAAGTTGCTCCCAATAGAAAATAGTGTAGAAAACTAACCAAGTAGTATTGATTTAGTGATGCCTGTTAATGCTGTTCTCTTTGTTGGTCATATTCCTGCATTTCCAATTACTCCCCAGGTTTTCCAAGAGCAACTGTGTTGGAAAGCTCCCTAAGTACACAATGCCATCTTCAATTGGTTTGACTACGTAAACGTGGCACAATTTAAATATTTCTCCTGCACATTCACTTTTTTCTCTTTATTACAAATAAATTACTCAGCTCACAAAATTATCTGAACAGTAAGGCACAAATAAGCTGGCATTATTGTTTGCTGGTTGAAGAGATAAGCAGTTAAATATCTAGAGGTGAAGTGGAGGACAATTAACATCCCAGCCCACTCAATTATCATACAATGCCCACTTCTCAGGGAATTAGAGCTATTACAGTCTGCTACTATGAATAAATGAGTATTTTAGCTCTCAGAGGGTAATGCAATAGTCTTGAAAGTAATCTTTTTATGAGATTGTGGCTTTATCAGTTATAGTTTAGAGTCAGGATAAACACTGACTATGTATCGCATCATAATGACTGCTGGAGGGTAGTTGCGTTTGGGTTTTCAATGTTATTAATTTTGCAGTTCTACTCTTCTTGTCTAATACACTTTGTGAAATCAGTCTTGGCAAAGAGACTCTGGCTCACTTTTAATACTATCTTCCTTAGTGAATTTTAGCAGCAAAGAAATTAAGTTGTAAAAACTGCCCCAAAGGAAATGCTTTCTAAAGGACCTGTGGCACGATGTTTTTCAATGTAAATAGATGCCTAGGACTGCATGGTCTCTCTGACACTTAGCCGTGCTGAAAACACTCAAGAACAGCTTAGGCACAGCTTCAAAGTGAAAAGAAAACAAAAGAGAACACTGTGTTTGTGTGTGTGCTCTCAGGCTCAAGCAATGTAGAGAAGCGTTTTGTTTGTTTGCAGTGTTTAACAAAAATCTTCTTCCTGGGACATTTTGACCCAGTTCTTTGAATCTTTATCAACTGAGTTGCTGATTTCCTCTGCAGCTGCCAAGGTTCAGAGGGTTGTTTTTTTCTTCATTTGACCAGCAGACAAAAGCAAAACTAAATACATGATAGCTTTAGAGAAGACTAACTACAAAAGAAAGCTTTAGAGGCCCCAAATAGTGGACCATATGTGAAATCAAATGGGCCAGCCATTGCATCAGCTGTGAACATATTGCACCAACTGGGAATGAAAATAAAACATTCAACTACCAACTGTTATAATCTGTAAATAGTCAAACTAATTCCTGTGGGCTCCAAAAATACACGCAAAGGGTGCTCATCAGGACCCCATTGTCCTGTTCACAGGTAAAGTGGCTTATTTGTTTTCTTGAAAATCAAGTAGAGCTACAGAGACTGAATACGAAAAAAAAAAAAAAAAAATCCATGTGGTTTAAAAGACTCCGGGGATTTGGGAAACTCTATCCAAAGATTACAAACTGAGGATAATAAAAGGGTAGTGAATTTCTATGCAACTTTTCAACACGCAAATATCCCAAGCCTGAGATCCCCTACAGTCAAAAGCTGGCAATGAACCCTAGGAAATGGATAGATTATACCAAAGCTCTGGAGAATTTAGTTTGCAGCTGGCAAATGTTCACCTACCTTCTAGTTGCCTCCCATTTAATAATGTATGTTCGGAACAGATGGATAGAGTGTTCCTAGGCGGACTAGATTCTCTCTAGTATCAGTAGCAATGAAAAACTGGACTTTGAATATTTAACAGCATAGAAAAATTGAAGTCCCAAGAAAAAGTTAGATGCTATATGTGCAATATATAGCATTGCTTTAACACATTTGTTTAATCCTAAAGCATGTGTTTCATTCAAGAAAATTTAGGAAGATTAATCAAACAGCTGAAAAGCACATATACATACGTTTGTTTTTACTTAAAGCAAACACTCTGCATTTAGATCAATTAAAATAACATGCATGTGGTAAGGATTAGCACTAATTACAGTAGTATTTATTTTTTTAATGGTAAAGTTACTTTGAAGCAAGAAAAATCCTCTGTACCAGTAAAACACCAACAATTTATTTAGCTCTAAGCACAGAACACGAAGACTTGGCTCTGCCATTCTCTTGGTGTATGACCTTGAGGAAGTCCCTAAATGGCTCAGAGTCTCATTTTTCTCATCTGTAAATAAAGACGATAACAAGCACCCTGCCTGCTCAGAGGGTTTCTGTGGGAAAGACAACAGATGCCATTTAAACTGTAAAGCACAATCCAAGGTGCATTGATCATGCCTGGCAGCACTCTGAAAATACAACGTAGCTCTCTTTCTTAAGGACTTCTCAGACTCGTGGAAAACGACCCATAAATTTATCACTGTAACACACTGTGGAAAACGAACGAATATACTCATATATAAATGAAGGAATATACTATGAGATATGGTCATAGCGTTCAGAGCCTGAAGTGATGGCATATCAAAGGAAATCTTGGAGAGAGTGACACTTGAGTTGGATCTTAAAGAAACTATAAAGCATTATATACACATCAGAGATGGCCTACTAGAACAAATTTCATAATTGCTTGGGAAAAACAGTATATAAATATCCATAAATAATCATATTAATACAATATAATAACATAAATAATGCAATAAAGTATAAAATACAAATTTGTTTATAACATATATTGCAAAAATATTAATAGAATACATAGTCCAATTAAAATGCAGAGACTGTCAGAATGAACAAAAATATAATACCCAACTAAATATAATTAAAGCAGATGCACTTAAAACAAAAAGACACAGATAAGTGGAAAGGAAAATGTTAGAAAAAGATATACCATGCAAATAGTAATCATAAAGTAGCTGGAATGGCTATGTTAATATCAGATAAAATAGACTTAAAGATGAAGAATATTATCAGAGATAATGATTATTTTGAAATGATGAAAGGGTGAATTTATCAGGCAGACATATGATCATAAATCAAAATAGATGAATCAAAGATTGGCAGATTTAAAGAGAAAAATAGACAATACCTAGATCATAATTGGAGATTTTAACATTTCTCTCTTGGAAATTAATGGAACAACTCAACAAAAATTTAGTAAAGTCATAAATGATCTGAAAAACACTATCAACAACCCTGATTTAATTACATTTGCAGAACACTATAACCTACAACTGGAAAATACAAATTGTTTACAGTTATGTATGGTGAGTGTATTCATGTACTGTTGATCACGGTGCCTGATGGAGAAAATGCATGTATTAGATAAACTTCATTTAGGCATGAGTTATGTTGCCATTGGCAGAGTTCAGTGTTAATGAATGAGCAATATATATTAAATAAGATGTCTTTTAACAGAATGAACATAAAATAGTTTATGTATTTATTGGCTGATGAAATGTGACCAGAGGCTTGCAGGAACCTAACGGTTTATTTCCCTTAAGAGCAATGGTTCAGTATTTAGTAATTCAGTGTTTGCAGTGACTTTATATAATGTAACTACCACAAATAGCAAGAATTGACTGTATATGAGTGGACAATAAGCTTATGCAAATATGCTCGGCATTAGTCGTCAGGGAAAAATAAATTAAAATGATAATGAAAAATCACTGTAGACTCAATCAAAATGACTAAAATTACAAGGACTGGCAACAAAAAGTAATGGTGATGTTGAAGAGTAACTACAATTCATACATTTTAGTGGTAATATAAAATGATACAAAGGTCTGGTAGTTTGTTATAAAACTCCACATACATCATTACAATGACCTAGCAATTCCACTCTTAGGTATTTACCCAAAAGATGCAAACTTTGTGTAGCAGCTTTATTCATAATAGGCAAAACCTGGAAATAGGACATGTGTCTGTCAACAGGAGGATGGATGAAGGAGTTGTGATATAATTATAGAATGAAATCATATCAGCAATTTAAAAGACACAAAATTAGTGTACATACAACTCATGTCATGAATCTCAAAAATATTATGGAGAGTGAAAGAAAACTTACACAAAAAATCCAAACTATATTATTTCGTTTACATGAAATTCTAAAGCAAGTAAAATTACAGTGGGAAAAAATCAGAAGTGCCTCTGGGTGCAGGATTGACTTGGAACAGACATCAGGAAAGTTTCTGGGGTTGTATTAATGTTCTTGAGAGGGATCTGGCTTACACAACTGTATACATTTGGCAAAATTCAGGGACTTTACACTATTTGAAATATACTGTTTGTGTATTTCATTGTATGTAAATTTTACACCAAAAAAATGGCAAGTATTGAATTCTAATTAATCACATTCATGTTGAAATATTTAGGAGGACATGTACTGATATCTGAAATTTACTGCTAAATGTGTCAAAAAATAAAGTGGATCTATAGATAGATATATGGATATTTAAATGAATAGATATGTGACAAGCAGGTAAAATAAGTGTTAGTGATAGAATCTAGGTGGTGAGTATACAGATATTCAATGTGAAATTCTTTCACATTTTCTGTATGCTTCAAATTTTTCATAATAAAATGCTGAAAGCAAATAAGAAGAAAGGCTTAACATGCCAAAATTCATATCTATAAATGAATATTTCTGAAACAGTGACCCTGGGAATGAATGCATTTAATCCAATTTTGTATCACTTGCTAAAAAATAAATAAATAAATGTGTGGCTCCTCTTTTAGCGATGTCTTCAGGAAACAGTTTAGAAACCACAGAAGAAAATCAGTGTTTTTATCTTCTAGTCACACCTCGTATTCTAATCCATGTGCTGTTATTGAAAAGTGTGCAGACTTGGCTGCAGCTAACTTCTGAGTATTACCGAAAGCAAATCCAGTTTAAGATGATAAAGTTGTTCTGCCACTGAGAATTTTTTTAAAATCCTTAAGTTTTTAAGGCAATCTCCAAAGAAAAGTCCCCAAAATGTTCTGAACAATGCAGCATCATTTGAATGACTATATAACCCTAGCGAATAACTACTTTAAAGAGCATGGCCCCAATTCCCTCCTTCCTCCTTCCCTCCCTTATTTTCTCTCTCTTTCTGTCGTTAATCAAGAAATATTTTAGCACTAGTTTAGATGCTAAAGAGAAAATTTTGATATTATTCAAAGAAGTAAAGAACTCAGTTGAGTGGAAGAATTGAGCATTTGGAAAAAGATAAATTACAATTCGACACAATGTGGACAAAACACTATGCTTGCATATGTAAATTCTGACGTTTGTTAATAACCTACCACATTATTTTGTATGCATACCTAGTAAATATATGTCAATCTCTTACGTTCAATATCTTTAACTTCCTTTATATTTTGGTCCTAATTATTCATTATTTCTCAAATATTCTACCTACCAGTCACCATTGTGAGGATAGTTAAGACAACACAGCCCTCGTTATTCTTTTTCTTTTCCTTCTAAATTAGTGGATATTCTTTCATCTTCCCTGTAACTGTCACTGTGATCACCCCCAACCCCATGCCTTAAGTAATATTTTTTTAACCTCTCTCCCCTTTATGTCTCACATTTATTCGATGACAAGTCTAAATAATTATTCACTTCCCCATGTGACCTACAATTTCCGTTACAAATATAATACCAGTTGATACCCATAGAGAGTATACAATAAATCAACAACAAAAATTACCAAATCTCTATGCATTTGGAAATTTTTAATATTCTGTTAAACAATTAATGCGTTAATGAGAAGATTTTTACAAAAAGGAAAGTACAAAAGCAGGCAAAGTTTGGAGAAAAATTGGTGACAGCCAGAACTCTAAAAGCAGCAGGAGGCAGTTGAGTGAGGAAGGCCAGCTGAGGTTATGTCTGTAAAAAAAAGAAAAAAGAATGGAGGCAGCTATGCCTAAAGATTAACGGTGATTAATTCTGTGGTAAAGGAGGTTATTGCTATTTTCTTCTTTGGGTTCTTTTATATTTTTCAAATTTTAAAAAGTAAGAGAATGAAAGAGAGAGAAAAGAATAGAAGGAGGAAGGGAGGGAAAGAAGGAAAGAGAAAGGAAGGAAAGAAGAAAGGGAGGGGAAGGGAGGGAAGGGTGATGCTTGGGACACTTTGAATGACACATTAGGAAATGTGTTGATTGAAAGAAGGTAGACATTTAGTGTAATAATAAAGATGAGAAGAAAGAAAGGAGGAGAGAGAGAGAGAAAAGAAAGAAAGAAAGAAAGAAAGAAAGAAAGAAAGAAAGAAAGAAAGAAAGAAAGAAAGGGAAAGAGAAAGAAAGCAAAAAAGAAAGAAAAAGGAGGAAAGGAAAATCGAAGAAACTGTATTGACATAGCAGAAATGAGGATGGAGAGGAGTTTATTAAATGGGTAGATTTAGCAGGATTCAAAGACTGGATAAGAGTGTAAAAAGAGAGAAAAGAGATTTTTTTTTTGGAGGAAGATTAGCACTGAGCTAACATCTGTCGCCAATCCTTTTTGCTGAGGAAGACTGGCCCTGAGCTCACATCCATGCCCATCTTCCTCTACTTTATATGTGGGATGCCTACCACAGCATGGCTTGCCAAGCAGTGCCATGTCTGCACCTGGGATACGAACTGGCGAACCCTGGGCCACTGAAGCCGAACGTGTGCACTTAACTGCTGTGCCACCCGGCTGCCCTGAAGAGAGATTTTTGGCTATTGGTCCATATGTTGTTTCCATTAATTCAGCATCTCAGGAAGACAGAAAGAGTAGCCATTTCTGAAGAAGATAAGAGAACAGTCAGGTTTGTGTTAAACATGTTGAGTTTGCCGTACCTGTGGGACGGCCAGGTGGAGCTCTATAGTAAGCCTTTGGAACTAATGTTCTAAGGTTCATAGAGAAGCATTACATTGATGTTACGAATGAGAGAACTATCAGAAGTGGCAGTAGCTGAAACTTGAACTCTGGATTCGATTTTCCAGGAAGCCTATTTAGAGAAGTGGCTCCTAAATTAAATGTGATATATACCTATGGAGAAATACAAAAGCAACTACAATCATTTCAAACCAAAATGATATGGTACGATCTAGTAGGGCTCTGGATCCATAGTGTTTGGGTTCAAATCCTAACTCCACCTGTTATTAGCTTCTGACCTCAGATATAAGTAACCTATTTTTGCCTGAGTACTCTTCTTTATAAATGGAACTGCTAATAGTGCCTAGCACATAACATTCTGAGGATTCATTCAGTTAATATGTGCATATCACTTTGAGCTTTTCCTGGCATGTAGTAAGCACTTAACGTATGTTAAATATTATTGTTAAATTTAGGGATCACAGACTCATTTGAACATCTGAAGAAGGCCATTCACTTTCTCCCCTGAGAAAACTCAAGCGCAATTCAACAGGTTGATAGATCACCCGGGGTCCATCCATGGAATCCAAGTTAAATGCTCTTGACATTGAGTAAGAAGAAAGCAAGGCCAGGAATGGAACCCCAAGGAAACCCACTATTAATAAATAGAAAAATGAAGATGATTCTCCCAGATTATGATTTCCATCCACTTCATCGATATGTCTCCTCTAAGGTAGACTTCACCACCACCTAATATGGCAAGTTAACTCTTTAAGGATCTTATCAGTTTTTCCAAGTCCCTTCTAAACCCCACAGCAGCCATCATATTCATCTTTCCGGTCTCTTCACTTCTGGGAAGTTAGACAGCTTGCCAATCCCCTGACATTTGATTTTGAGAGTTTCTACAACTCACATTTTTTCCTTCAGAGTCCAACATTTTCTGTTCTTTTAAGTCTAAAGCATTTCCAGATTCCACTTGTTCCAAGCAATATTCCTAATTAACCCTATCCCTTCACTGATAATGCATTTACACCTTCCCAAATTGATGGACAGAACTGTACCACTTTCTTTTACCTTCCCTCTTAGTACCTAGTAAGGAGCAATTTTGTCTATTTAAATTAATTTAAATAGACACAACATGTGTCTACTTAAATATATTTTTAAATATATTTAACCAACAAAAGAGTCATGAGGAAAAGGAGCAAATTGATAAAAATCATTTCTTAATAACGAAGAAATAAAAATAAGTCAATATGGAAAGTTCTTTTTTCCAATTGTCTCGGCAAAAGCCCTTTTCTCCTTTAATCTATGTCCTGCAGTCATCACACTACTCTATCAAAGACTTCATTTATTTCAGGTTTAAGAAAGCCAGCTGACCCAGATACTAGGTCATTCTAAAGGAGCTATATCAGAGCTCCCTGACACAAAAGACACTTCCATTTTACATTTCATATGAAAAGCAAATTACCATAGCAGTTGACCTCAAAGAGTGCATAATGAATAAGATGGTCAAAATCCAGCATAAGTAACACATGCATTTCTTGTTTCTACAGTATCACTTTTGAAACAAGCCTTTCTTTAAAACGGCGACTTAAAAGAATCCCAATGTATGCAATAAAAATCCCATGCATGAAGCATTGCGGAATTCATCCTCTATATTCTCTCTCTGGTTGTGGTAGAGCAGATTCCATATTTACAGAGATAGAGAAAATTATCTAACTAATAGAGGAGAACAGAGGAGGGGATATTCCTAAAAGATGAACCTCTCTCTCTGTCTTTAGAATGTGTCTGTTTACATATAACTACACTTTTGCTATAGGTGTGGAAGGGTTACCTATGAAGTTTACAGTTAATTGGGGTGCCTGGAGTGTTAATGTTCACAGAGGACTTTTAATTACGCAGAGTAGGTATTTATGTCAACAGGAAATGAAAGGCAAGACTTGCCAAGAGAAGTTGAGAGCTTTCATGTTTCCCATTGCAGACTGTTGATTTCTTACCCAAATCAGTAGGATGTCTGTGTACTTTTTGGGATGTTTAAGGAAATCTCCATGACCAATGAATACACATCTTTCAAGAAGGATCAGACACTCAGATTTTTAGTATTTTCATAAACACAAGTGAAAGGAATTTAACCTCAATTTAGAATTTTCTTTGCCTTCTTCCAGTCCAACCATACATCTGCTACAGTTACTAAGCTGCTTGTTTTTTAATCCCAGTGTTGGTCCTGGTGCCTTCTTATTATTCAACTTTTTAATCTCTGATGCTGGCGGCCTTTTCCTCTTCTTCTTCCTACTAAATATCACATACAATAAGGGGAGACAGAGCTTTTTGTGGATTTTTTCTGTGCCCTACTTCTGCAGCTGGCACCTCATCCCCCGCTGCACTAAATCGACACTTCTGGAAGTAGCAGCTTCAGAGTGACTGACGAGAGCCATTGCTTGCCCAAGTGTCAATTTAGTGCAGCAGGGGATGGAGTAGCAGCTGCAGCAGGAGACAGACCTTATTTCATACTTAGAAAACAATTGCAAAAAATGCCAGAGGGAGGGGAAACTGGTTGGAGAATAGAAAGGATGAGAGTAAGAAAAGGAAGCAGAAGTGATATGGGATGTAGGGAGAGAAAATAAGCAAATTGAAAAACAAAAGTCAAAAGAAAAAAAAAGTAAAGAAATTGCAAAGAAGAATGAATAAAAGGTATTTTGTCCTAGAGTTATATCTTTTATTTCTCTAAATTTGGAAATATGTTTTACATAATAAACATATGTCATGTACAATATGAACCTACTATCAATTTATATGTTCCCAAAAGAAAACAAATAACAAAATAATTAAACCAACAAATCCTAAGCTGAGTGTTTCCTACCAAATCTGTTGAGTGCTTGATAGGGACTGAGTCTGTGCTATGTCTCAGCAAGAATATGAGAAAAAAAAGCAAAGATCGGGCTCTGAGATGTATAACTTGCAGACCTATGTGCATTATCAACACAGAAAAATAGGGAAAATTGAGCTGAAAACAAGAGAATTCACTATAAAGAAGCTTCATTAAGATAATATCAGTTCTTTCATTTTCTTCTTGATTTTAATATCCTATGAACTTTTCTAGTCATATTCACACATGGAGACATGTCTGGAACAGATATTTCACATAGACACCACACCCTTCATAGTAGCTGCTAATGTTTCTAGACATGAAGGCAGATATTTCTAAAAACTCGTTAAGACAGGATTACAAGTTGATACACACAAACACATACATACGTATATATCTGCAGGCGTATACATTTGTTAATCCATGAGTTACTTCTAGTTTGAATGCTCTGGTTTCTCTACTATATCATTGTCGTAGCTAACCTTTAACTCCTCAAGAAGCAGAATAAATATTAGAAAATGCTTTCTGAAGTTCATTCAATCATCTTAAAGAATTAGTCACAGAACAACTCAAGTCAGTCCAAAACTAATAATTATGACTATTTGACTGAATCAACCATAATGGTACTTAAACTAGCTTGGTTTGCAAATTCAACTGCAGATGATACCAATGTAGTTCTGACTAGAGTAGAGGGAATTAATTAGATCAATGTTTCTAAAGTGTATTCCATAAAGATAGTATATCAGTGTCAAATCACTTAGAAAGATTCTGTGTACTCTGTAATCCATACGTTGGTGGCCAGAACACAAAGGAAAATATCTGCAAATCTTTGCATTAAGAAAGGCAGTGACAAATTAATATTAAACACAGTCAAGTTATCCACATGTATAAAGACAGCAGAAAGATATTCTTAGATATGGAGAGGATTAGAAACTATCACCTCTGTACTCTGTCTGGAAAAAAAAAGATAAACTTCTTGAAGACATGCTCCAGTCAGTCAAGAGACTAATCAAAGTAAATAAATGAAAAAAAAATTATTGTATGATAATGGTGGCTCATCTTGTAGCCATTTAAATATCATTAAATCAAAAAAATAATTTTAATATTTTACCCAAGAATGCAAACATCAAAATTAAATTGGGGAAAATGCAAAATTAATAATAATAATATAGATATGGAATCTCAGATTATATGCATTTTAACAAAGAAGTTGACGGATCAAATATTTAATTTAAATATGTAAATCAAAGTATGTAAATGATGGAAGCAAGAATGGGTGGAGAGCACAGAGAGACTACAAGATATTCTTTTGTTATTGACACTGTTAATTAGAGAAGCAGAAACTAAAATATGCTTTTAAACATGAAATGAGAACATAAAAAATTTAAGAACAAGCTAAATCACTAGTATAAATGCAAGCTGCGCACATTGCAGGAGATTTTGAAAAGCAGAAAATGGCAAGGAAACATTTTTAGAAAACAAATTAAACATCAAAAATACACCTAAATAAATGAGTAAAAGCAACAAATATAAGCAACTTAAACAACTATATAAAAAGCAGTCTCCCTGGTGAAGACAAACCCCAAATCCCACCGTGTCCTGCAAAAGTAACTCACCAAACAGAAGTGTAAGGGGATGAGATGAGACTACACACATCAAACAAACCCAGATCAGTGAAGGACAACAAAGCACAGAAGGAGGAAGAAGAGGAAATGAGGAGATGGAGAAGAAAAATAATGCTATGATTACAGCAATAAAACAAAAAATTTAAGAATTGAAGGCAAAAACATTAAATGGGATTGAGAGTCAGTTCTATGTTAGAAGCTCTCATCATTTTATATGACAAGACACGGTTTGAAACTTTAGAATTTGTTGGCAAAACTGGGGACCGAAAAATGGGTCATCCAACCACACCACATTAGTAATTATACAATTAAGGTTAATTCTATCCGACTCAGTGGAAGCATCCACATTGTGGCATACTTTACGTTGTTGCTCTTTAGCGTGATGTCATTTTGCATCGTGCTGTGCTTTCTAACATACTCGTACAGCAAAGGTCATTCCCACAAGCCTCAAACCATGTTTTACTCACAGCGAATTGTCCCCATAGTCTACCACTCAGTCTAATCTGCTCAGAGCAGCTTTGTTGTCTAGTATGATAAAAGCTAATAACATATATTGAATGTCTACTGTGTGCCAGGCACTGTGTGAAGAATTTTGCGTGTATTACGAATTGTATTCTTATTTTCCCTCAAGTTAGATATGACCATACTGTTGCACAACAAATAAATTGCCTAAGACACACAGCTAGTTAGTGGTGAAGCAGTGTCTGCATCCAGGTGATCCTGAAGGTGCACCCTTATCACTACATCATCTGCCTACACTGATTTATGTTTCTATAACAGGATAGACATTCAGTTGTAACACAAGTAAATTTTACACGTTGATGAAAAGATGGCATAACACCTGCAGAATTTTGTGGTAAACCCAGAAGGAAAATCTCTTACCCTTTTAGGGAGGGATACTTGTACAGAGATATTCTGTGTATGTACTAGTTGTAACTGTTCTTGTGCATCTTTTTTTTCAATAAAAAATATATTTGGGGGCCAGCGCCAGTGGTCTAGTGGTTAAGATTAGCACGTTCCACTTTGGCAGCCCAAGTTCAGTTCCTCAGTCCCCGGGCGTGGACCTACACTACTCTGTTAGCAGCCATGCTGTGCTGGCAGCTCACATACTAAAAAATAGAGGAAGATTGGCATGGATGTTAGATCAGGGTGAATTTCCCTCAGCAAAAAATATAAATATGTATATATACATATATTTTTGAGATTGCATCATGTTAGTATATAAAGAAATATTTTTTTCTTTTTAATGGTTGGATATTAATATATATCATTAATGTCTGCTACTATGAACACGTGGTTTGTATCCAATACTTTGCCATTGCAAATAATGGGGTAATTTCACATGAATAATTATGCAATGATTTAAACACATCTCATATCAAATCAAGAGTTAGAGTGCAATAGAAAAAAGAAATTACTTTTGCAGTAGCAATGATAAAGTTAAAGTATCTAAAAATAAACTTAACCAAAAATATATAAAAACTAGCTATGGAGTTGCTGGATAAAAGGGTATGGATATGTGCATTTTAAATTTGATATGTATTTCCAATGTGCTCTTCATACAGCTTGAAAGAATTTTCACTCACTCTTATATTTAGAGTTTGCCTGTTTTCCCACTCTATGACTAACATAAACTTTGGATCTTTGCCAATCTAAGTGACAAGACATATCTCTTAATTTTAGCTTACATTTCTCTTATGAGTAGGCTTGATCATCTTGGAATTTAAGAAACTGCTCTTCCAATCCTTCAATAAGCTGCTCAAATTATTTGCTTTTTGCATTCTTCACTTTATTTTTATTTGCTGACAGTTACTCTTTATGAATCAAGATGATTATTTCTTTTTCTGAGATGAATTGCATATATTTTTATTTTTATAGTGGTCACTTTTGATTTAGTTTCTAATGATATTTTTAATCAAGAAATTTTTATGTAGTTGAATTTATCAATGTTTACTGGTATGGTTTCAGGTTGTGGTGTACTGCTTACAAGAGCTTTCCCCACTCTGAGATTTTAAAAGATTTTCTAATGATTGTTTCTAGAAATTTAGGTTTTCAAATTTTTTTAACCATTTATATATTTGATACACCTAAAATTTCTTTTAGTAAAATACTTAAATTGGAATCCTTATTTTTTTCAAATGGCTGTCAAGTTGGTTCAACACCATTTTTTGAATGATTTTCTCTTTCCTCTGTTGATTTGAAATGCCATCATCATTAAATCAAGCATTTCAGTGCGATTTGAACTTTCAGTACTTTTCCTTGGAAGTTTTTGAGGAAGTTTCTAAGGATTACATATTTGAATATTTTATAATATTTATCTCTTTCATTATTCTTCATTTCACTGGATTTTATGAATTTTCTATTTTTATCCATGAAGTTTAGTATGTCTAATTTTTTAAAATCCTGCTGATATTTTTGCTGAGATGTTGCTAAATTTAAATCAACTTAAATAAACAGCATTATGATATTGAATAGTCCTTTCTGGAAACATGTTTTGTTCTTTTGTGTCACTTATTGCAGTTTTATAGTTTCTTCACATAACTTCTACATTTTAGGTAAAAAAAATTTTTTTTAATGAGAAAGATTGGCTCTGAGCTAACATCTGTTGCCAATCTTCCTCTTTTTCCTTGAGGAAGACTGTCACTGAGCCAATCTTCCTCTGTTTTATGTGGGACACTGCCACAGCCTGGCCTGAAGAGTAGTGCCAGGTCCACACCCAAGATCTGAATCTGCCAAGCTTGGGCTGCCGAAGAGGAATGCGCAAACTTAACCACTACAGCACCAGGCTGGCTCCACAGGTTAAATTTATACATAGATGTTTTATATTTTCCCATTGCCATTGTAAATGGACTAATTTATCCCATTATATCTTCTAACCTCTTGTTTGTACATGTAGAGGCTACTAATTTCTGCTTATTCATTTTGAACCCAGGCATTTATCAAGGTCTCTTCTTCTAACAATTTTTGTTGAGTTTCCGAATTTTCCAAGTAAATCCAAATAACTGTTATTTCCTCTTCCTTTACAATTTTTATATATCTTATTTCTTTCTCTTGCACTTGGCAATTTTGTTTTTTGAGGAAAATTAGCCCTGAGCTAACATTTGCTGCCAATCCTCCTCTTTTTGCTGAGGAAGACTGGCCCTGAGCTCACATCCGTGCCCATCCTCCTCTACTTTATATGTGGGATGCCTTCCACAGCATGGCCTGACAAGTGGTGCCATGTCTACACATGGGATCCAAACTGGCAAACCCTGGCCGCCAAAGTGGAATGTGCACACTGAACGACTGCGCCACCCACTGGGCTGACCCAACACTTGACAATTTTTTAATGATTTCCCTAATTAATCCTTTTTGCCATTTTTAGGAAATTAAAACTATATTGGACCCAATCAGAATCCCAATGAAATTCTTCATGGAAATAGAACAAAGAATCCTAAAATTCATATGGGGCAACAAAAGACCCTGAATAGCTAAAGCAACCCTGAGAAAAAAGAACAAAGCTGGAGGCATCACAATCCCTGACTTCAAAATATACTACAAAGCTATAGTAATCAAAACTGCATGGTACTGGTACAAAAATAAACACACAGACCAATGGAACAGAACTGAAAGCCCAGAAATAAAACCACACATCTACAGACAACTAATCTTTGACAAAGAAACTAAGAGCATACAATGGAGAAAGGAAAGTCTCTTTAACAAATGATGGTGGGAGAACTGGAGAGCTACCTGTGAAAGAATCAAAGTAGACCATTAGCTTTCACTATATACAAAAATTAACTCAAAATACATCAAAAACTGTAAGGTAAGACCTGAAACCATAAAACTCCTAGAAGAAAATATAGTCAGTACACTCTCAGTCTTAGAAGGATCTTTTCGAATACCATGTCTACTCAGACAAGGGAAACAAAAGAAAAAATAAACAAGTGTGACTTTATCAGACTAAAGAGCTTCTGCAAGACAAAGGAAATCAGGAGGAAAAGGAAAAAGCAACCCACCAACTGGGACAAAATATTTGCAAATCATATAGCTGACAAGAGGATAAACTCCAAAATATATAAAGAACATACACAACTCAACAACAAAGAAACGAACAACCCAATCAAAAAATGGGCAGAGGATCTGAACAGACATTTTCCCAAACAAGATATACAGATGGCCAATAGGCACATGAAAAGATGTTTAACATCATTTATCATCAGGCAAACGTAAACCAAAACTATACTAGGATATCACTTTACATCCGTTAGAATGGCTATGTTGACCAAGACAAAAAATAACAAATGTTGGAGAGGATGTGGATAAAAGGGAACCCTCATACACTACTGGTGGGAATGCAAACTGGTGCAACTACTATGGAAAACAGTACGAAGATTTCTCAAAGAACTAAAAATAGAAATACCATATGACCCAGCTATCCTACTACTGGGTATTTATGCAAAAAACTTGAAATCAACAATTCAAAGAGCCTTATGCACCCCTATGTTCACTGCAGTATTATTCACAATAGCCAACATGTGGAAGCAACCTGAGTGCCCTTCCACTGATGAATAATTAAAGAAGATGTGGTATAACTATACAATAGAATACTACGCAGCCATAAAAAAAAAATTGTCCCATTCTCAACAACATGGATGGACCTTGAGGGCATTATGTTAAACAAAATAAGTCAGACAGAGAAAGAAAAACATTATTTGATTTCACTCATATGTCGAAGATAAACTAACACATAGACAAAGAGAACAGTTTAGTGGTTACCAGAGGGGAAGGGGGTTGGGGGGTGGGCACAAGGATTGAGGGGTACATTTATATGGTGACTGAAAAATAATAAGGTACAATTGAAATTTCACAACGTTATAAACTATTATCACCTCAAAAAAATTTTAAAAACCTATATTTGAAATAGAGACTAGTAAATTTAACATAGATAATACCATATTCCAAGACAAATTTATAGCCTAAAATTCTTTCATTATTAAACAGAAATTTATAAAAAGTAATTTTCTGATTTCCCCTCAGATTGAAAAGTCTGGAAAGCAAAGACTTTCTATCTTGCTTTGTGTTATGTCAATAATAGCAATTTAAAAATATTTGTTGAACGTAGTCAAAACTTCATTATTTTCTGAACAGCCGTCTCAACATAGCTTAAGAAAACCATAGTTGCTGCAAATGATACAATGTGCAAAATGAGAGGAAATATCTGCAATTCATATATCTCATAAAGGATTGGTATTCAGAATGTATAAAGACACAACCCAATAAGAAGACAAGTAACCCAATTTAAAAATGGACAAAGGATGTCTAGGTTTCCCAATATCATTGTTGAAGTGACTGCTCTTTCACCATGTGTATTCTTGGCACCCTTGTTGAAGATCAGTTGACCATACATGTGTGGATTTATTTCTGGGCTCTCTATTCTGTTCCATTGTTCTATACGTCTGTCTTTATGATAGTACCATACTGTTTTAATTACTGTAGATTTGTAATATAATTTGAAATCAGGAAGTGTGATGCTTCCAGCTTTATTTTTCCTTTGCAAGACCACTTTGGCTATTCTGGGTCTTTTATGGTTTCATATTAATTCCAAGATTGTTTTTCTATATCTGGAAAACATACAGTTGACATTTTCATGGGGACAGCACTGAATTTGTAGATCTCTTTGGATAGTATGAGATCTACCCAGATCATTTTCACAATAGTGTCTTTCAATCCATGAACACAGGATGCCTTTATATTTATTTGTGTCTTCTTTAATTTCTTTCATCAATGTTTTGTAGTCTTCAGTGTACAGCCTTTCAGCTCCTTGGTTTAAGTTTATTCCAGAGTATTTTTCTTTTTGGTGCTATTGTAAATGGGATTACTTTCTTAATTTTCTTTTCAGATAGTTTGTTAAGTGTATGGAGGTGTAATCGATTTTTGGATGCTGATTTTTTGTCCTGCAACTTTACTGAATTTGTTTATTACTTCTAACAGATTTTGGGGGAATCTTTAGAGTTTCCTACCTATAAGATCATGTCATCTGCAAAGGAAGATAATTTTACATTTTCCTTTCCAACTTGGATGCCTTTTATTTCTTTTTCTGACTTAACTGCTCTAACCAGGCCTTCCAATACAATGTTGAATACAAGTGGCGAGAGTTGGGGAAACTGGACAGTCACATGCAAAAGAATGAAATTGGACCCTTATCTTAGACCATATACAAAAATCAACTCAAAAACTTAAACATAAGACCTGAAATTGTAAAATTCCTAGAAGGAAATATAGGAGAAAGCTTCTGGACATCGGTTTTGGCAGTGATTTCTTGAGTACAACACCAAAAGCACAGGCAACAAAAGTGAAAATGGACAAATGGGACTACATCAAGCTAAAAAGCTTCTGCACAACAAAGGAAACAATCAAAATAGTAAAAAGGCAACCTATGGAATGGGATAAAATATTTGCAAGCTATTTATTTGATAAAGAGTTAAAATCCAAAATATATAAGAAACTCCTACAACTCAACAGCAAATAAATAAATAAACAATGTAATTTAAAAATAAGCAAAGAGCATGAATAGACATTTTCTAAAGAAGACATATAAATAGCCAAGAGGTAAATGAAAATGTGCTCAACATCGCTAATTATCAGGGAAATGCAAATTAAAGCCACAATGATACATCACCTCATACCTATTAGGATGGCTATTGTAAAAAAAATGTAGGATGGCCGGTGGTTCAGTGGTTAAATGCACACGTTCTGCTTCAGCGGCCCAACGTCGCAGTTCGGATCCTGGGTGCAAACATGGCACCGCTTGACAAGCCGTGCTGTGACAGATATCCCACATATAAAGTAGAGGAAGATGGGCACAGATGTTAGCTCAGGGCCAGTCTTCCTCAGCAACAAGAGGAGGATTGGCAGCAGATGTTAGCTCAGGGCTCAGAGCTAATCTTCCTAAAAAGAAAAAAAAAAAGCATTCTTGAGGATGTGGAGAAATTGGAACCCTTGAACACTGTTGATGAGAATGTAAAATGGTACAACTGCTATGGAAAACAGTATGGAGAGTCCTCAAAAAATTAAAAATTGAACTACCATATGATCCAAGCATTCCATTTCTGGGTATATATCCAAAAGAATTGAAGTTAGGGTCTTGAAGAAATATCTGCACTCCTATGTTCATTGCAGCATTATTCACAACAGCCAAGATATGGAAACAATCTAAATGTCCATCAACACGTGAAAGCATAAAAAAAGTATGGTATATACATACGATGGAATAGTATTTAGCCTTAAAAAAGAAGGAAATCCTACCATTTATGACAACATGGATGAACCTGGAGGATATTATGCTGAGTAAAATTGATTCCAATTATATCAGGTATCTAAAATAGTCAAACTCACAGAAGCAGAGAATAGGATGTTGGTTACCAGGGGCTGGGGACAGGGGCAACGGGGAGCTGCTGTTCAATGGGTATAAGGTTTCTGTTATACAAGATGAATAAGCTCTAGAGACTTGCTGTACAACATAGTGCCTATGGTTAATAATACTGTATTTGTGAACTCAAAAATGTGTTAAGAGAGTAGATCACATTTTAAGAGTTCTTATCACAGAAAAAAAGGGGCACAAGGAAACTTTCGAAGGTGATGGTTATGTTTGTCACCTTTGATTGTGGTGATAGCATCTCAGATGTATGCATATATCCAAACTCATCAAATTGTATATATTAAATGCACAGCTTTTTTGTATTATCAATTATACCTTAATAAAGCTATTTTAAAAAGTGGGCAAAGGATTTGAATAGACATTTCTCAAAAAAAGATATACAAATAACCAATAAGCGCATGAAAAATGTTCAACACCAGTAGCGATTAAAGAAATACGAATCAAAACGACATGAAATACCACTTTACACCACTGGGATAGCTAAACTAGGATAGCTAAAATCAAAAAGACAGATAATAACAATATTGACAAGGATGTAGAGAAATTAGAATCCTCACGCACTGCTGATGAGAATGTAAAATCGTGCAGCTACTTTGGGGAACAAACCGGCAGTTCCTCAGATGTGGGAAACTAGAGCTCCCATATAACCTAGCAATTCCATCCCTAGGAAAAATGACAACACCCACCCAAAAACTCGTATGTGAAGGTTCATAAAGCATTGTTTATAAAAGCCAAAAATTGGGAACAACATAAGTATTTACCAACTGACAAATGGATAAATAAAATGTGATACATCCATACGATGGAATATTATCCAATCACAAAAAAAAATGAAGCACTGATGGACCTTGAAAACATTATGCTAAGTGAAAGAAGCTCGTTACAAAAGACCACGTATTGTTTGATTCTATTTCTATGAAGTGTCAAGAATAGGCATATGTATGGAGACAGAAAGTAGATTAGTGATTGTCTAGGGCTTGGAGGATGAAGGTGTGCGGGGCTGTGGGGGGCACAGGGAGTGACAGCTAAGGAGTACTGGTTTTCTTTTGGGAGTGATAAAAATGTTTTAAACTTAGGTAGTGGTGATGATTGCACAACAACGAATATACTGGAACCATTGAATTGCACACTTTAAATGGGTAAATTTTACGATATGTGAATTGTGTCATCATAAAATGTTTTAAAAAAGAAAAAAACTGTTAAGTAGTTAACAAATATTGGTGATAGCAGCTTATACTCGTGGAACTTCTACAAGTTCCGAAATAGATATTTAATCAATCAACTTGAATATCAAAATTGATATTCAATCGACAAACTTGTTGATATGAAGTTTCTTTTTTTTAATTTAGGAAAAGGTATCAATAAATTTAAATTATAGATGGATTAAATATTAATTTATTTATTCAAAAATCATTTAATGAACACCTGTTTGCCCACTATATGCCAAACATTGAACTCAGGGGATAAAAAGGAAAAAAGTGATAAAATGTGGTCTTTCCAACCTTGTGGTACAAGGTTGAGTAGGGAAGAGAAGACATAAACACAATACAAGTTAGAAAGTGGTAAATGCCATAGGAGAGGTCAGTCTCATGGGGGTTCAGGATCAGCTTGGCCAGAGAGTGAGCAGGAAAAGCTGAGAGGAAGAGGTTGATCTTGAGGTAGAACTTACCATATGGTGAGGGTTTGGATGTGTGGCAATGGTGCGCGGTGGGAGGCCCTACAAAGTAAGTTAACTTCTACTGCTGTATTTTCATTTTGAAATATTAAAAATAAGTAAATTGGGCTATGAAAGATTTGATATGATAAGGGTTTCTATAATGTGGGATAAATGTACGTTTTGCAAATGTGATGCAAAATTCTCCTAGCTCCTGTTCTAACTCTAGTATACTTATTGCAACACTTTTCATATAAGTTGTAATTTAGAAAAGAGATGATCCAGATACCAGACAAAAGGAAATCAATAAACAGGTAAAATGAAGTGAAATCTAAGATCCAAAGAGAGGAAATAGAATTTTTGAGAGGATAATATTCAGACGAGGTACTGCCTTAATATTATATTTCTGCTCAGTAACTCTTTTCAACACGATAGCCAGTTTCCTTGGTCTTATGGAAGGCCAGAATTGGTTTAGTAATATTTATGCTTAAGGTTTTCCTGACAGTCCTGTGTAATCAATTGTTTTGTGGACATTGCTCAGCAGACATTGCTTTACTTCTCAAACCTCTCAAAGATTTAAATATTGGTCACATTGCACGGAGAAGAAACCTCCGAGGTTATTTGGTACAGTTCAAAAAATTATTCTATTGAAAAGTCCAATATGTAAAGGCAACGCCGTCCACACTGCCTTCTTGGAAGGAACCCGCAGCGTCGCCTCTCAGTCTCTCATTTACGCAGTGGGGCAGAGACGGGCAGAGATCTCCGTTTTAGAGGCACATTCAAGCTAATTGACTTCCTTCACGTCATGCAATTTGCCGCAGATTCACTCTTAGAATTCAGTCTTCTAACTTAAAGGCCAGCGCGTTTTCTGTCAGACACTGCTGACTGTGATTGGAACGTTTATATATAGAACAACCATAAGGAAAAAATTCCAGAGCATTGAACTATTTCTTCCTGATGACTGTCATATCTAAGCTCTTGGGCCCCGCTGCCTCCCCTGCTGCCTTTCTTCCTCTCATCTAGGCTTAAGATTTCCCCTTTGAAACTTAAATTCACTGTACTCTACTCTGGAAGCTAAACTTTGCTTCTTCATGCTCTCTTTCTCTGTGAATTAAGAGAACTAATACCTTCTAGAAAGAGCAAGGCAAGCTGAGCCCCTTTCTTTGAGATGGCACCTCACCATAGCATCATTATGAGTTTCTGTCTACAAGAGAGAGAGGAAAGACACTATCATCCCAAATTCTCTACATTTTAAAGAAACGTAAACAAACAAAAACTCTGAAGTATTAAAGCCCATTGCCTTGCAAAAAGATGTGGTCATACACTTACAGTATTCACCTGGAACCCCACAGTTACAACATGCATACATTGCTGACTGCAATACAAGAGGTGATCTTGGCCAAAAAATGCCAGAAAAATGAAAACATCCTTAGTAAAGTGGGAACCAGGAAAGCCTATAATTGATTTTTTCTTTCCCTTTACTTATGATGAATATTATTTGTAGTTTGATTATACATATATATATATTCTTTATATATTATTTTCCTACTGATTTATTTTGACATGTATGAAAGTCATTCAATTTTAATAGGTTACTTTGTATGATTTACATTTAATAGCATTATAGCAGATATATTGGGCCTTCTGCTCTCTTATGTTCTTTTGTGTTACTATTTGGTTTCTTTTTCTATGCTTACTTTCTCTTTTGTTAGTTCTTAACCTCCTGGACTCGAGTATATTTTGGTTGTTAAATAAATCAATGATGTTTTGAGTTTGTTTTTAATTTTAATAGAATTGTCATTTATCAGAGGAAGTCAAATACTGTATGATTTCACTCATATGTGAAAGATAAAATAAACAAACAGGGGCTGGCCCCGTGGCCAAGTGGTTAAGTTCGCGCGCTCCGCTGCAGGCGGCCCAGTGTTTCGTTGGTTCGAATCCTGGGCGCGGACATGGCACTGCTCATCAGACCATGCTGAGGCGGCGTCCCACATGCCACAACTAGAAGGACCCACAACAAAGAATATACAACTATGTACCGGGGGGCTTTGGGGAGAAAAAGGGGAAAAAAAATAAAATCTTTAAACAAGCAAACAAACAAACAAACAAACAAACACATAGATACAGAGAACAGATTAGTGGTTACCAGAGAGGAAGAGAGTGAGGGGCGGCGCAAAAGGGGT
The DNA here is from genome assembly GCF_041296265.1 of Equus caballus. Classification (NCBI taxonomy): domain Eukaryota; kingdom Metazoa; phylum Chordata; class Mammalia; order Perissodactyla; family Equidae; genus Equus; species Equus caballus. The sequence goes on from NC_091688.1 coordinate 74,839,430, forward strand.
AATGGGGCACGTATATATGGTGACTGATGGAAATTAAACTTTTGGTGGTGAACACGATGGACTCCATACAGAAGCTGAAATGTAACCATGTACACCTGAAATTTACACAATGATATAAACAAATGTGACCTCAATAAAATAATTTAGTAATTGGGTTGCCATTTATAATTTCAGATTATATATCTAATTCTTTACTTTTTAAAAGGACAGTAGTTACTGATTGTCCTTTAATAACTATGAGGAAATAAGCATAATCATATTACCTACCTCATCACCATGCTTTGGTCTGCTCCTCGACTTCTCTTTCTACATCTTCAGATTTTGTATCAATTATTGTTTTTATTTGATGTAAGTTTCCTTTAAATGATTCACTAGTCCTTTTACCCCATCACTTATGCATTACTGATTCTTTAATTTTTTTTTTTTTTGGCAGGGGAAGATTTGCCCTAAGCAACATCTATTGCCAATCTTGCTCCTTTTTTCTTCCTGTTTCCCCCACAAAGCCCCATTACATAGTTGTGTGTAGTTGTAAGTTCTTCTGGTTGTTCTATGTGAGCTGCCACCACAGTGTGGCTTCTAGACATACAAGTGGTATGGTTCCACACCCAGGAACCGAACCTGGGCTGCTGCAGCAGAGCATGCTGAACTTTTAACCTCTAGGCCATCAGGGCTGCCTCCTGATTCTTTAAATTTTAATTCATTGATGACTTGTTTAGAATTACCTTTTTTTTTTTTTTTTTTAGGAAAATTAGCCCTGAGCTAATATCTGCCACCAATCCTCCTCTTTTTGCTGAGGAAGATTGGCCCTGAGCTAACATCTGTGCCCATCTTCCTCTGCTTTTATATGTGGGACACTTGCCACAGCACGGCTTGACAAGCAGTGTGTATGTCCATGCACGGGATCTGAACTGGCAAAGCCTGGGCTGCCAAAGCAGAGTGCACGAACCTAACTGTTAAGCCACCAGGCCGGACCCTAGAATTACATTGTTAAGCAGAATTTTCAGAAACATTACAGGAGCAAAGCAATGCTTAAGTCCTCATATCCTGCATGTGCCTTCATGTTACCTTTACATTTGACTGCAGTCTGGACTTTGGTGGGGAATAGGTGTTTTGAGTCAGTTTCCCCTGAAAACACTACAGATGGTTTAATATCTCTGTGTCATCTAAGATTGCTCAGGATCCCCAGGCTAGGCTGATCCCTTCTGATGTCTAGATCTTTCTATATTTATTTTTCTTTGACTGTTAAGACATATCTTCATGATATTTCTTGGAATATAGAAGCCCTTAAGATCTGAAGATTCAGATGTTCTTTTACTTCAAAAAAACTTTCCTTAATAATTTGTTCCTTCCTTTAGAAATTTCTATAAACAACTTGTCTGTATTTTAGAGCCATTTCTTTCCATTTAAATAGATGCCCTTCTGTCAATCCATTATGTTATAATCTTTTCTTTTTGATTTTATGTGTCCTCAAGCCCTTTTCTCACATTGCCTTCTGATTTTTCTGCTGTGGCCCTATAGGAAAGCGGGATAATATAACGAGAGGCGCTATAGCAGAGCAGTTACGGTAGTCATTAGGTTTCTTTATCAATATGCCAGTTTTTCTCTTCTTTTCATATATACAGTAAGATTGCATTTCTCCACCCTGACTCCTCAAATTTAAGTATGGCTTCCTTTAGCCAATGAAATTTGAGCCTGAGTGACATGATCCACTTCTGGGCAGAATCATTTCATTGCCAGTGCAGGGCACTGAACGTTTCCTAACCTTTGTATGGTGATCACGGAAGCATGAACCAAGAGGGAGTCTCACTCAGCCTAAGTCCCTGAGTGACTCTAATGACTCTGATGACTTGGATCTCCCTGCTGATCTGCTCTGCACAAGTAGCGTGAGAGAGGGGGAATTTGTGTTTAAAGCCACTGACATTTTTAGCGCTGCTTGTTAGCACAGTATAACTTGGCCTAAACTTACTGATATTTATATTTGGCTTCTGAAACAATGCTGCCTTGATTCATATTCCAGCTTTAAGACTTACTACTTATGTGACCTTTAACAAGTTACTTAACCAGGTATTTCATTAGTAAAATTGAGAGAATAATAGTAACTAATTCATAAAGTTATTGCAAGAATAAAATCAGATAAAATACATAAATTACTTAAACTTTACCTGGCACACAGTAAGGCTATTTGCATGTTTGTGATCACTCTCCCTCTGGCTGGTATTTTTCCTCCTTATTTTTTCCTTAGTTCCGATACTCCTTTTCTATTATATTTTGTTGACGTGTTATCTCTTCTTTGCCTTTTGTTTTGTAGAATGCATGTTAAGAGTAGAAAGGAGTTCCTTAAAATTTTCTTCTATTTCCTGGTGTGTCATTTCCTAAAATGTACTTTTCCTCTTAATTTTCCATCTTGCATTTCCTTCATCAATTATTTTCAGAATTTCACATAAGTTTTGGTTAGATGTTTATTTCTGAGTGGGCACAGATCTATCCTGACCTATAATTTGATTCAATCAAGTGTAAATGGAATCTCACATCTTTTGCATCCGTGTAACCAGGATACTAGATGGTCAAATATTGTTGGTTTGTAGGACTTATGTAGTTATGTCACTGTCTGAGGTGAATTATGAAGTGGCTAAGGAAGAAAGCAGCTGTAGTATTTTGACTCTCAACTCCTTCCCTCTAAATGTATTTTATCACCTTTCCCCAGGGTTTTGAATGTTGCTGGTGAGAAATGAAAGAGTGAGTGTTCTTGAGGGTGAACCAGTCACTTTGAGAGCCATTGGCTTAAAGAGTCTGCAAATTTTCTGATTAGTTGACATTTGGCATCAGCTGCAGAGCTGACTCCCATGAAATTATGTTCCATTTAACCTTCATCTTCATGTTTTTTTGCAGATTTCTTCTTTCTCAGTTAGTTGGAAATACATATCAAAAAAGAAATTAAATTAAGGGGCCGGCTGGCTCACATAGTGGTTAAGCTCACAAGCTCCACTTCAGTGGCCCGGGGTTCACAGGTTCAGATCGTAGGCATGGACCTAGCACCTCTTATCAGGCCATGCTGTGGAGGCATCCCACATAAAATAGAGGAAGATTGGCACAGATTTTAGCTCAGTGACTATCTGCCTCAAGCAAAAAAAAAAAGAGGAAGATTGGCAACAGATGTTAGCTTAGGGCAGATCTTTCTCACAAAAAAGAAAGAAAGAAAGAAAGAGAGAGAGAGGAAGGAAGGAAGAAGAAAGAAAAAAAGAAAGGAAGGAAGGAAGGAAGGAAGAAAGAAAGAAGGGAATTATATTCGACAAGCCACAGTCGGGGAAAAAATAATTGCAAAACACATATCTAATAATCTGCTAAAGACTAGCATCCAAAATACACAAAGAACTCAACAATAAAATAATAATAATAATCCAATTAAAAAATAGGCAAAGATCTAAACAAACACCACAACAAAGAGGATATACAGAAGGCAAATAAACTTAGGAAAAGATGCTCAACATCATGTGTCATTAGAGAATTGCAAATTAAAGCAAGAATGGGATATTACAATGCACCTATTAGAACAGCTAAACTCCAAAACACTGACAACACCGATTGCTACTGAGGTTGTGGAGCAACAGGAGCTTTCATTGCTGGTGGGAATGCAAAAGAGTACAGCCACTTTGGAAAATAGTTTGGCAGCATCTATCAACCTAAACGTACACTTACCATATGATCCAGCAATCATCTTCCTTCTTATTTACCCAAATGCCCACACAGAAAGCTGCACACAAATGTTTATGGCAGCTTTATTCATACGTGCCTAAACTTGAAAGTACCAAGATATCCTTCAATAGGTGGATTGATAAATATACTGTGGTACATTCGTTCAATGGAAATGATATTCAGTGATAAAAAGAAATTAACTATCAAGTCATAAGAAGACATAGAGGAACCCTAAACACATATTGCTAAGTGAAATAAGCCAATCTGTAAAGGCTACATACTGTATGAATCCAACTATATGGCTGTATAACCTGGAAAAAGGAAAACTTTGGAAAGAATTAAAAGATCAGTGGTTGCCAGTGGTTTTGAGGGAGGGCTCTCCATCTCTAGGAATGACTAGGTGGAGCACAGGGGATTTTTAGGGCAGTGAAACTCTTCTACGTGATACTGTAATGGTGGACACATTTCAGTATGCATTTGTCAAAACCCATAGAATGTACAGCACAAAGGGTGAACTCTAATGTAAATTAAGAACATTAGAATGTCAGAGCATTCTGCTCTGCTTAGCAAAGCCTGACCGCAAGAGAAACTGTTTTACCAGAACCTAACCTAATTGGGGTTTTATTAGAGCCTGAGTGACCTGGAGGAAGGGAAATGTCCAACTTCAACCCTCTCTAGCCATCCTGTACCACTTAAGGGAATGGGGGAAAAAACCTGAGAACCATTTGTGAAATACGTAGCCAAAAGGAATAAGCTCACTAAACAACTGAACCCTACGAATAGGACTAAAGAATATTTCCTCTCCCCCCACATCTTGCCACTATATTACTAAAGGCCTATTTACTGCAGTTCCTTTTGCCTAGTATATTATGTCTATCTTTCAACAAAAAAATTACAAGGTATACTGAAAGGCTAAAAACCAAAAGACAAATTATGGAGTTTGAGTGAAGGAGCAGAGAAAGCTTGAGAATCACACCTAGATATGGCAGAGATGCTGGAATTATCAGACTGTGAATTTAAAACAATTATAATTAATATGCCAAGGGCTCTAATGGAAAAAATATACAACGTGCAAGAACAGATGGACAATGTAAGTAGAGAGATTGAAAGAAAGAATCAAAAATAAATGCTAGTGATCAAAAATACACTAACAGAAATGAAGACTGCCTTTGATGGGCTCATTAGTAGACTGGACGTGGCTGAGGAAAGGATCTCTGAGCTTGAGAATATACTAACAGAAACTTCCAAAACAGAAAAGCAAAGAAAAAAATAACTGAAAAAAATGAAAAAAAAAACTCCAAGAACTGTGAGACAGCTACAAAAGGTATAAAATGAATAATGGGAATAACAAGAGAGAAAAAGAAAGAAACAAGAAATATTTGAAGCAATAACGACTGAGACGTTTCTCAAATTAATGTCAGATACTAAACCACAAATCCAAGAAACTCAGAGATCAGCAAGCAGGATAAATGCCAAAAAATTACACCCATTCATATCATATTCAAACTTCACTAAATCAAAGATAAGGAAACAAATCTTGAAAGAAGCCAGAGGAAAAAAATACGTTAGCTATAGAGAAGCAAAGATAGGAAATACATCTGACTTCCCCTCAGAAACCATGCAAGCAAGAAGAGAGTGGGATGAAATATTCAAAATGTTGACACAAAAAAAATCCACCAACCCAGAATTCTGTACCCTGTGAAGTTATCCTTCAAAAATGAAGGAGAAATACAGACTTTCTCAGCCAAACAAAAATTGAGGGAATTTGTTGCCTGAAAACCTGCTTTGAAAGAATGTTAAGAGAAGTTCATCAGAGAGAAAGACAATGATATAGGTCAGAAACTCAAAACTAAATAAAGGAAGAGCATCAGAGAAAGAATAAGTGAAGGTGAAATAAATAAAAACTTTTATTTTTCTTATCGTTAATGGATCTAACAGATAATAGCTTATTCAAAATGATAACAGCAACAAGGCATTCAATTATTTGGGCCTGTGTAGATTTATGCTTATGTATGAGTGAAATGAATGACAGGAATGATACAAGGGGTGCGTGGGAGGAATTAGAAACATTGTTTTTATAGGGCACTTGCGTTACCCATGATGCAGAATAGTCTTATTTGAAAGTGGACTTGGATTAGCTGTGCATGTATTGAAAAATCTAAGGCAACAACTAAAAATGTTTTTTTAAAAAAAGGAAGTATAGTTGATATGACATTCTGCAAGAGGAAAACTATGGAAATAAAATGATCAGTGGTTTCCAGAGGAGGGAAGGATGAATAGGCAGAGCACAAAAGATTTTTATTACAAACTATTCTGAATCTACAATAGTGGACACATGTCATTTATACATTTATCAAAACTCATAGAATATACAACATCAAGAGAGTACCCTAATGTGAACTATGGAGTTTGGGTGACAATGATGTGTCAGTGTAGAAAGGGGCTGTAGTACGTGTAGCAGTCCACTTTCAAGTGGTGCCTGCATATCATGCAAAACCATCTGTAAACCAGGCCTGTGTCTTCTCTTCCTTTGTCAACTGGTCATAAGGAACATATGAGCCCATAGATGCAGGCCGAGAGAGAGAAGGCAGTGTGGCAGGAGTGGGGAGCATAGACATTTGAGCCACTTCTTCATGTAACTCACTTGTGCCTTCAGGACCTGTTTGCGTCCGATCATGTACATACCACTTCCACATGAATATGGAATGCTTCTCTGCATGTCCAACTTCGTGACTTGGTGGGTCAGATAACATCCAGTTTATCGTGGACAGCTCGGACCACATGGTAACTTAACGCCCATGGTTAAGTCTTCAGTTTCTACTAGGCCCAGTATCAGGCCAAGAGCTGTTTCTCAAAAGGAGCGTAGTTATCTGCAGAGGAGAGCCAGGCTGCGCTCCAAAATCCTAAGGCCCTGTACCAGAATTTAGTGAGAAAGCCCTGTCGAAAGCTCCAAACGGCATCCCTATCTGCCACTGAAACTTCAAGCACTATTAGATCTAATGAGTCTTGTGGCCCAAGTGGCAAAGCGACCTGCACAGCAGCTTGGACCTATTGCAGAGCCCTTTCTTGTTCTGGGCCCCACTCAAAACTAGCCTTTGCAGGTCACTCGATAATCTGGGTGACCAAATTAAGACACGAGGAATATATTGCCTCCAAAATCCAAAGAAGCCACCTAGGCACTGTGCCTCTTTCTATTTGTAGGAGGGGCAGATGCAACACTTATCCTTCACCTCGGAAGGGATATCTTGGCACGGCCGCACCACAGGATCCCTCGAAATTTCACTGAGGTAGAAGGCTCCTGAATTTTTGTTGGATTTATTTCCCATCCTCTGACACGCAAATGTCTTACCAATAAGTCTAGTGTAGTTGCTGCTTCTTACTCACTAGGTCCAATCAGCATAATATCATCAATGTGATGGACTACTGTGACATCTCGTGGAAGAGAAAGGTGATCAAGATCCTTGCAAACTGAATTCCAACATAAAGTTGGGGAGTTGACATACCCCTGAGGTAGGACAGTGAAGATGTTTTACTGGCTTTGCCAGCTAAAAGCAAATTTCTTCTGGTGGTCTTTCTTGACAGGAATAGAGCAAAAAGCCAGATCCATAGCTGCATGACTATCGTACCAGAGAATAAGTTAATTTTCTTTTTTTTTTAATTTATTATTTTAAAGATTTTATTTTTCCTTTGTCTCCCCAAAGCCCCCTGGTACATAGTTGTACATTTTTGCTTGTGGGTCCTTCTAGTTGTGGCATATGGTATGCCGCCTCAGCATGGCTTGATGAGTGGTGCCATGTCTGTGCCCAGGATCCGAACCAGCGAAACCCTGGGCCATGCAAACAGAGTGCATGAACTTAACCACTCAGCCACAAGGCTGGCCCCTAAGTTAACTTTCTTAAGCCATGAAATTATTTCTGGTACAACAGTTGCAGTTGGAATCCCCACCTGGTTAAGCTTACAATGATCACTGTCATTCTGCAAGATCCGTGTGTTTTCTGCACAGGCCTAATAGGCAAGTTGAATGGGGATGTGGCGAGAATCACCATCTCTGCATCTTTCAGTTTCTTAGCGGTGGCACTGATCTCTACAGTCCCACCAGGAATGCAGTATTATCTTGATTTACTATTTTCCTAGGTGGGGCCAGTGTTGGTGACTTCTACTTGGCCTTTCCTACCATAATAGTCCTCACTCCACAGGTCAGGGTAGCAATGTGTGGATTCCGCCTGCTGCTGAGTCTGTCCATTCCAATTATGCATTCTGGAACTGGGGAGATAACCCAAGGATGGGTTCAAGAACCCACTGGACCACATGTGAGATGGACCTGAGCTAAAAATTCATTGATAATCTGGCCCCCATAAGTCCATAACTAAATAAGTGGAAAAAGATGCTATGCTCATGAATTGGAAGACTCAGTATTGTTAACACGTCAGTTCTCCCAAATTGGTCTATAGTTTCAAAGCAGTCCCAATCAGATTCCCAGGAAGTTTATTTTTTTGTGGAAATCAACAAGCTGATTCTAAAATTTATACAGAAATTCAAAGAATAGTGAATGATTTTGGAAAAGTGTAAAGTTTAAGAAATTGTTTTATTTCAGGACTTAGTATAAAGCTATACTAATTAAGGCAGTGTGATATTGGCATAAGCATGTATATATGTATTAATAGGACTTATGCAGCAGTCCTATCCAATAGAACTTTCTATGATGAGAAAAATGTTCCATATTTTTGCTGTTCAAGGAAATAGTCCTTAGCCATACGTAACTATTGAGCACTTGAAATGTGGCTGCTGGAACTTAGAAATAAAATTTCAAATGTTATTTAATTGTAAATAATTTAAATTTAAATTGCCACATGTAGTTGGAGGCTATCCTATTAGACTATAGATATAGAGAATCTACATATAGACCCAGAGATACATGGCCAATTGATTTTTGACAAAGATGCTAAGGTATTTCCATGAGGAAAAGAAAGTCTTTTTAACATACGGTGCTGGATCAACTGGATATCCACATGGAAAAAATGAACCTTAATTTTTAACCTCATGCCATTCAAAAACTTAATTCAAAATGGGCCACTGGGGGCCGGCCCCATGGCTTAATGGTTAAGCTTGGCACTCTCAGCTGCAGCGTCCTCAGTTTTGTTCCAGGGGGTGGACCTACACCTCTCATCAGCAGCCATGCTGTGGCAATGACCCACATACAAAATAGAGGAAGATTGGCACAGATGTTAGCTCAGGGCCAATCTTCCTCAGCAAAAGAAAAAACAAAAAAAAACCCACAAAAAAAAGGACCTCTGACGTAAATGTAAAAGAAAACTAAAATGCTTCTAAAAGAATATATAAAAGAAACTATTTGAAACCATAGTAAAGGAATAATTTTCTTAAATTGGATATTATAAAAGTATGAACCATAAAAAAATTTTTAATGGGATCATCAAATTTAAAAACTTTTGCTCCTTGAGAGACTGCATTAAGGAAATGAAAAGGCAAGGACCAGCCAAGGAGAAAATATTTATAATACACATTCATGATGAAGATCTTGGGTCTAAATATATAATTCTCACAATTAAATAATTTTAATATATCAACCTAAAGAATGAATAAGAGATTTGAACAAACACTGTACAAACTTAGACATATGAAACCCCAATAAAAACACAAAAAGATGATCAACATCATTAATCAGTAGATCAATGCAAATTAAAACTGTAATGAGATACAACTACACATTGAGAAAGACTAAAATTCAAAATTTAAAATAGACTAACAATGCTATTGTTAGTAAGGATGTGGAACAACTGGAATTCTCATCCAGTGGTCCCCCACTATCCCTGGGGGATATGTTCCAACCCCCCCAGTGGATGCCTGAAACTGCGGATAGTACTGAACCCTTTGTATACTATGTTTTTTCCTACAGATATGTAGCTATGATAAAGCTTAATTTATAAGTTAGGAACAGTAAGAGACTAAAAACAATAATTAACAATAAAATAGAACAAATGTAACAATATACTGTAATAAAAGTTACCATAGATCTTAGCAACCTCAACATATGATTTTTTTTCTTTTCTTATTAAGTCAAGAACTTTCACCTTTTCACTTAGAAACAGCACTTCAGGGCTTCTCTTTGGAATATTCGAATTACCAGCATCACTAGTCTTGCACTTTGAAGCCATTACAAAGTAAAATAAAGGTTACTTGAACACAAGCACTGTCATACCGCAACAGTCAATATGATAACTGAGACAGTTACTAGGTGACTAAGAGTGGGTAGTATGTAGGGTGGATATACTGGACAAAGAGATGATTCATGGCCCAGGCAGATAGAAGGGGATAGCATGAGATTGCATTATGCTTCTCAGAAAGGTGTGTAATTTAAAACTTATGAATTGTTTATTTCTGGAATTTTCCGTCTAATATTTTGGACCACAGTTGACCATGGGTAACTGAAACCAAGGAAAGTGAAACCTCAGATAAATGAGGACCACTGTAGTACATTGTTGGTAGAAATGTAAACAGTACAACTGCTTTGGTAAATAGTTTGGCAGTTTCTTATGGCATTAAATCTACACTTAACATATGATCCAGCAATTCTTCTAGATATTTACCTAAGATAAGTTAAAATATACGTCCACACAAAGCCTTGTACGAGAGTGTTCATGGGAGGTGCTAGGGAAGCAGCCATCTCACTACCAGTCACTCCTCTCCTGGACTGCTCCATCAGTGCCCTAGGCTTAGAGCATTCCTCTATGTGGAATCCATGTGCCAGGCCCATGTCGCTTGGGCCCAGATTCTTCTTCCTTGTTAGGAGAAAACTTCCCCCTGATCTGGGGACACAATGAACTTCCTTGTGCTGCTTAACCATTATATGGCACCTGGCCAGCCACACCAGTATATTTTCCCCCCATCCCCTACAGAAGGAAACAGGGTCTTTGACTCGTATCAGCCATCATGAAGAAACCTCTGCCCATGGGAGACCAGTGCACACTACAGATGCTGATCCTGCTGTGTCTCTTCTCCATGAATACAGCTTGTTCCAGACAGAGTTTAGTGTGTTAAGTCCTCCTTGGTGACTCTGAACCCATAGAAGAATGGAGTCAGTGGGCCAGGTCTGTAGGCTCCTGCTTCTGGCAGCTGGCAGTTTTGTGATCCTTGCTGTCCTCCACACAATGGGAATCCTCACTTGGGACTGGTAGCGGGATCTTCCTGCTCCACAGGTTTATTCATATTAGCCCAAAATGGACACAACCCAACTTTCCATCAGTAGGTGAAAAGAAAAATAAATTATAGTATCTATAAAATGGAATCTTGCTCACCATAAACGGAATGTACTGCTAATACATCCAAAACTGTGAACGAGTCTCAAAAGCATCATTCTGAACAAAATGAGCTCATTTGCATGATTTCATTTATGCAAAATTTCTAGGAAAGGCAAATCTAATATGGAGTTGTAGAAAGGAGAACAGTGGTTTCCCGGGTTGGGGTTGGTGGTGGATATTGACTAGGCAGGAGCACAAAGGAATCCTTTGGGGTGATGGAAATGGTTTATATCTTGATTGTGGTGGTGGTCAAAGGATGCGTACATTTATTGAACCGTATACTTACAATGTGTGCCTTTTATTGATTTTAAATGATATCTCAATAAAGTTGATTTCAAAAATTAAATAAATGTAAACAGACTAAATATTCCAATAAAATCATCAAAGATTGTCAGATGAAGTTTTAAAAATCCATGTATGCTATTTCAAAACGACATTTCCAAAATCAAAATTTCAGAAAAATCTAAATGAATAACCGAAATAAGATATATCAGACAAACGTTAAGAAAATAAAGCTGTTGTAAACAATGAATTAAAGATATAAATAGTGACTTAGAAAGATATTCATGATAGGTTCAGCAGAAAAAAGGGCCAGGATATAGCACATTGTGGGAATGCGTATTAGTCAGGAACCCAGCAAGAGCACACCGGCAAGATTGAACCGATGAGTAGGTGATGAGGGGCTGTTTACCTGGGAGGGGCAGGGGTAAGGGAGCCAACAAACAATGATAAGGTGCCTGGGACAGCAACAACAGGAAGCCACTGCCATCTCTCTGTGTGTAAAGGGAAAACCGGAGGAGGACAGCCTCTGCCAGCCTGGCAGCAAAGGAGGAAGGGACTGTGATTGAGAGAAGGGGAACGAAGGGATGCAAAATCTCCTCCTTCCTTCTGATATTCTTCCAATGCCTCTCAGGAGCAGAACCCTAAAGCAATGAGGGCCGCTGAGCAAAAAAAAGAATAATGTACGCGGGGTACAGAGCGCAAGCGCAAAGCCGTCAACCAGACACTTCTCGTGCAAAACACAAACACAAAAGTGGCAAAGCAAAGCAAAACAAAACACCAGAATTCTCTCTCCCTCATGCTATCTCCCTCTCATCTGTTTGTCTGTCTTAATATGTTTTTATGATTCTGAAGAAATGAGTAGAAAAGCACAAGATTATTGATATCGACTTAAACAAGAAACATTAGAATTTAACAGAGGCTGGGGATAAAAGTATCTTTGTCTTAACTTTTTATTTATTCATATCTTTTCATTTGTTTCCATGTGCATATGTCAGTTTTGTATTTTATGAACATACACTGAAATACAGTGGCATTACACAAATTACCAACATATAAATATGTAAAAGTACATTTCGCAAGAACTGTAAATATTGATGGTAGTGGTTTTGACTTGTCTTATTTCTTTCCACTATTTCTCAAAATTTTTTCAAAAATATTTTCATATTGGTTTTCTTCTTCTCATCAAAACTATATTGACAATAAAAAGGCCTCAAACAAAACAGATTTGCTATAGGCTAACAAATGGCCTTATGACTGAACTTAAAGTGACAATACGTGACCACCGAAACCATCTATGCGGGGCTGATGTGCTAGTACCCTTAAGAATCATGGTTACTATCTTTGAAAGTTGCTAAATTTAAAATTCCTAAGTATAGAAGTACATGAGTGAGTGAGTGTATGTGTGTGCACATGTACATGTGTTTATGTGTGTAATATACGTATATTTTTTACATAAAATGGAATATTTTTATACAAAAATAGAACAGGAAATCCCTCTCAAATCAAACCCTGGATGTTCTTGTCCATTATTCTCCATGGTTCCTGGCTCTAACTTCTTCTATGACCATCATCATCATTATTTTTCCTTGCCTGGCATTCTCCTTGGTTATATCTGAAGTGAATGTTGGGGAACGTGCCCTCTCTGGGGGCAGAAGAGCTTCTACAACCTGCTTTCTGCTGAAGCAAGCTTGGCAGCAAGCAGGTTGTTTTAGTCTGGGCTTGTGGGTTTTTTTTGGCAATATAATTCAATCAAAAACTTAGTAGGTTTCTGATCTATTTGCTTTCAGTCAATTTCATGTGCCAGTAAGCATACCCTAAGTTTGTTCTTAGACATAATTCTGAAACCGAATTGATTTATTTTCTTCTAGCCACCCTGCCTCTCTTTTTTAGTATAATGATGAATACCTTTAGGCCATCTGAAATAAGAGGTGAAAAGATCACACTCTATCTGATCTCTTTTGTGGGGCTAAATCTCTTTGTTCTCTGAGAAGTTTTACTGAGACTTTGATGCTCAAAGTATTTTTCAAACTTCTCTCTTACTGTCTGAAGTCTAGGAACAATTCACCATTTCCCAGCCTTGGAAACTCCAAATATATAGTCTTCTCTATTCCCTCTTATTTCTGCTTAAAAACCAGTCAGTACTTTCTTGTGTTGATCTCTTTATTTTAATACTTTGCCAAAGGCAGCCAATAGTGGCCAGCATAAATAAACAGTCTTATTATTTCTAATCACTTTCTCTAAAGCAATGATTCTGCACTGGGGGCAATTTTTCCCCTCAGGGGACATTTGGCCACGTCCGAAGACATTTTTGATTGTCCTGACTAGGAAGATGCAACTGGTATTTAGTGGGTAGATGCTAGGGATGCTGCTAAACATCCTACTATGCACAGACAGGCTCTGATGACAAAAATTATCTGGTCTAAAATGTCAGTTCTGCTTCTGTTGAGAAACCTTAATCTAGAGACACAGGTTCGGGAAGTACGTGGTCTGTCTTCTGACTTATTATAGGTGATAGGATAGGTGATGGTATTATGAAATGCTTTGCCATTGCATAACATGAGTTGCCATCTTTCCAACTTTTCCCAAATATTTTTTGCTACCTGGTGTTAAGCTCATGTTATGAATATTAGAGTTTTTGTTACATTAATTCCTCACTTCAAGGTAAAAACTTTTATGGCGAAGCTGGTCTAAGAGCCACAAGAAAAATTCCAAAATTTCAGTGACTTACCACAATAACAAAGGGTATAATGAGGCTGCTTGTAGACAGGTAACTTTTTTCCAAACATGCCTCAAAGACCGAAGTTTCTTACCTTCCCCAGCATTTCAGAATCCTCTACTGGGAAAGCAGAGAAGGAAAGAGTAGAGAAGAACATGAGAAGGTTTTGAGATCTGAAATGGCACATATAATTTCCATCTACTTTCTTTAACCTGCCACAGGATCTATCCTTGCTCTGTTCTTGATGTTCATAGACACGTCTCTAACTCTAAGTTCTTTGACTTCTTAAAAAGAAGTTGCACTACATTGTCCTTATTTCAAAGATACCGGGCATTCAGGAGAAAATGTTCTTAATCAAGGAAGAAAATAAAATTGCCCACTCTTCAATGGTTATTCCCAAATTTTGCATGTGACTCTTTCTATATTTCCATCCCTATAACTCTTTAGCATATTATTTTTTTCTGATGTGTTAATATCTTCAATTACTGGCCCATGAGTTATGTCATTTTAGGGACTGTCCTTCTCTCTACTCTGACTCATTTCTAAATTTTAAAGTTGAATATTTAGAGGACGAACTTACTCTCTTAATTCCTTAGTTCTTTATAGTTATCAATTCTCTCCATGTAGTCTTTATTTTAGCAAAATTATATTTTTCCTTATTATCTTGAGTGAGGAGGGTACAAGGATTTATGAATTCCTATGCTTAGAAAGAAACCAGACTAGAGCTGTCATGAAAGAACTTCACCCAATTCATCAGAAAATGCCTTATCCACATCTGTGGATGGTGAAGTGTAGAGGTTTCTAATGGTGGGGTCTGTAAAGAACCTACAAAAGCACCCACGATAGAAAGAGTCAGTGGTTGGACATTTGCCACTCAGAGGGCATTGGATGGGAAAGGAGGCAATAACAGCATCAGCAGCTTAAACAGACAGTGTTCTGCTTCTCATTAACTTATTCACTTATTCAATAAATTTAGTTCAAGCACCATGTGTGCGTATGGTTTGAGCACCATACGCTACCATTCTAAAATCTGGAGATAGGCCTGTGAGCAAAACAGATAAAGATAGCTACCCTCTTGGTGCTTACATTCTAATGGGAGAAATACAGAACATAACCATAACGAATAACTAAATTATATAGGGTGTTAAAAGATGGATTTAGAAATCAACAATGACTTTGGAACATACAGCCAGTTTTCGCTGGGTGAAAACATGGAAGCAGAGAATACTCTTTCCAGAAAAGTACCTTTAACAAGAAGGGAGATATGACTCATGAGGACAAAGGCAGGCCTTTATTTTTCTTTAAAATGAAAGAGATTATTCCTTGTTTATATGATAAAAGGGAAGAGTTTGAATATATAGAAGAGTATAGGTCAATTTGTGGAGTGGGAGTCCAGAAGTGACAGGGGGTAGAGCTCACATCAGCAAGTTGAAGTGTCCTTCATCAGGGGCTTACTATGAAAGAAGAATTTCTCTACTAGTCACTTTCCAGATCTCTTTCTCTCTCTCTGTCTCTCTGTCACACATACACTTGCCTATGTGAAGTGTGACATTATGTGTCACTTTAGCTGATAACATCCAAAGGATTATTGACCTTTTTGATACCGTTTCTCATCTGACAATGCAGTAGAACAGAGCTTGGTAACAAACACAGTTTCCAGTTTTGTACTCCAGTGGATTCCTGTGGTTTACAGAAACTTGTATGTAATTCTGGGAGTCTCATTAAGAGCCTCTCTCTCTATACATAGATATATAAAGATATGTTTATCTGTCTATATACATATAGACAGAGAGAGAGACTCTTCATATATATATCAATATATATAGATAGATATATAGATATATAGATATGCAGTGATGTGTCACATAACAATATTTTGGTCAATGATGTGCCACATATACAATGGTGGTCCCATAAGATTAGTACCATATAGCCTAAGTGTGTAGTAGACTGTATCATCTAGGTTTGTATAAGCACTGTAGGAGAGGAAGAAATTTTCCTCTGCTTTTTTAGATTCTTCTGGATGGTCTAAGAATTAAATTGACATGAGACAGATTAATAGGAGAAAAACAAAAGTTTAGTAACATGTATACATGAAAGAAACCCAGGAAAACCAGGTAACTCACCAAAATGGCCAAAGCCCTCGCCTTAAATACCATTTTCAGCTAAAGACAAAAGAATATATTAGGGATGGAGAGAGTCAGGGACTTCAAAGGGAAGGAAAACAATTCATAGGTAAACATTTGGAAAACAAGTGTTTGGCCACACAGAAGCAGAAGAACTCAGAGGGAAGCCCAACAAACAGGCTTTTCTAGGTTCCTCCCTATTACCTAGTTCATGTTATGCTAAGGTAATAGCTGGCCTCTTGAGACAGGTTTTTTTTTTTGTCTGCAGTTAAGGGGCAAGTAACAAGAAAAACTTTCGGAGTCTTTTGTTTCTTAAAAATAATCAGCCTAAAATGACCCTCACATTAAAGAGACACATTTTGGGGTGGCAAATTTTCTTCCCCTTCAGTATATTCTATAATGTTCACATAACAACAAAATCCCTTAAGGATGCATTTCTTGGAATGTATCCCTGTCATTAAGTGACACACGACTATATTGAGATATCTATATCTTGAAAGATAGATAGATGGATAAATCTGCAAGCATATTCTCTTGCATGACATCACAGGGAAAATAGTTTCTGAATTAAAGGTGAGAATTTGGGGGTGTTTTCATTTTCTAATTGTTTTCAAAAGTTCAGAAGTTCAGAGGCCAACCCGGTGGTGCAGAGTTTAAATTCGCACGTTCTGCTTCAGCAGCCCTGGGTTCACTGGTTCGGATCCCGGGTGTGGACCTATGCACCGCTTGTCAAGCCTTGGGGTGGCAGGCCTCCCACATATAAAGTAGAGGAAGATGGGCACAGCTGTTAGCTCAGGGCCAGTCTTCCTCAGCAAAAGAAAAAGAGGAGGATTGGCAGCAGATGTTAGCTCAGGGCTAATCTTCCTCAAAAAACAAACAAAAAAAGGAATTAAAAAAAGGAATAAAAAAAAAAGTTCAGAAGTCCAGCTCCTTTTTGCCTTTTTTGCATCTTACTATGACTAACTTAAAAAATGACAGCAAGTGACAATAATAATTTAAACAACCTATCTAAATATCTTTCTGAATCTTGAGCATATGGTTTATCTGATCGTGTTTTTCAAAATCTAGCCCACTGCTAAGCCTTTGTATATGTTCTCACTACCTCATTTTCTTTTCTTCGCAAATGGCACTGATCACGTGAAAGGAAAATAGCAAAGGTTATCCTACTCTGCAAATAAGGTAACTCATCTAATTCTAATAACTATGGTCTAATCTTGGCTCTTCCAATAATACTAAAATAATTGAAAACTACACCATGAACAAGTCTAAAAGCACCAAAGTGACATAAAACTAATTAATCACTATCAATTTAATATGTGCCCTATCCATTCAACCAGCTCAGCTCCTCTTGACTTTATGGATGATTTTCACTCAGCTTACTGTGCACATCAATTTTTCAGAAAACAGAGTTCTGTCTCTTCTCCACTTACAAAAGTAGTTTCATACTGTGAACTCTTTCTATCATAATTCTACAGGTCAATCCCATCAGCTTTCAGAGACCACCTCTTCCTCAAATGAGTGCATGAACCAGAGCTGTGAATTTGCATCAGAGTTTCGAAAGTATTTCTGGGCCACATTTCCTTTCTAAGGTTGTTCGTCTTCTTTCGAAATCACCTTGGAGTCCTCTTCACTGGCATTTGTATTTCTCATGAAGCACCACAAAGGTCAATGATAATTTTTTCCCTTTATTTATGTGTTGTAGGTGGTATTATGTACAAAATGTAGTTAATCTATTTGTAATAAAGAACACATTCATCATCCTCAATGCTAATATACTTTTTTATTCAATACACTATCAAGCACATTAATTGTATTTTATTTCTATCTTGAACTTAAAAGCTATAGACTCTTCAGTTTTTAAGTAAATGAAACCCACTACATGGTATTAGGCAAGCTGCATAAGTGTTCAAAGCAGCTATCTTTTTTATTCATTATAAGGGAGAAAAAATACCATTTATCCCATGTAGTAAAGTGCCTGAAGTGTTGGATAAATTGTATATATCATCTTATTTTTACTCTTACTATTATTACGCAGTTGCTGTATGGCCTAAATGTGTTACCAAGCATAGCTGACCAGCTTTGCAAGAAAAAACAATAAAGAGGATCTCGACCTGAGGCTCCAGGGTCATTGTTTCTGCAATCGTGGGGTATGAGCTGTGTAAGAGGCTGATGATTATAGGCAAGTAAGAATTTTAAAGTACAAGGATAAAGCTCCTTATGAAGGGATCACGAAATCTCATAAATCTTGTCAGCATAGGAAGCATGATGTTTCAGGGTCATTCTCTCCTTAGACAGGTGTCCTACCTTTGGAAAAGAAGGAACTCTTCATGACATTTGCACATTTATATAATATTGAGTTCATTTTTTCCAGCCAGATCTTTCCTGCATAAAGATTTTGAAATGTGCATCTGCCTGGAAAGTGGCATTTCTAGGGGCTCCTTCTTTAAAGAGGTCTGGGACTCTGCCAACTTCATTGGAACTAGTGTGTATCAGCCAGGCAAGTTTCATTGAAATTGTATAGTGACCCTGAGTAGGAAAGCAGGTTTTATTTTTCTCCCACAGTGTTTAAAAATATCTATCGATTAAGAATACAAGGTTAGAATATGAGGCAATCCTTATGTCATTGTTTTTCAAACTCATGGTGAAAATAGTGCTATGTTATTTTGGATGTGCCAGAGCAATCACTATTTTTCAGTCACCAAGCCCAAAGTTGATGGAAAGACTGTGGCAAAGTAGGTTAGTTTCAGAAATATTCACTCTATGGGGGGATTTATTTTTCAACCTCCTTGATTCTGCATTTGACTATGAGACTTGCTTTGGCCAGTGAGGAGGCGCAATGCAAGCAGAAGTTTAAAGAGTGCTTTGGGTAAGGGGGGCTTGCTCTCTTGCACCCCTTTCTTTGACTTGGAAGAATATGCCCGGGATTGCTTGCTGGTTCCAGCAGGCGGATGAGAAATAGTTGGAGCACAGCTGAGCTCCTAGGATAGCCCAGACTAATCAGCTGCCTGCAGACACCTGAGAATAAGTGATTATTGTCTTAATCCATGAGTTTTAGTTGTTTGTTATGCAACGTATTTTGGCATACAGCAGTAGTTGACTTAATTGTCACATTGCGCCATGTAGCACAACTTGTGTTGGTTTCTATACTTAATTTTTGGAATATTTAGTTAAGCCCAACCCAGATACCAAAGAACTATCATAGGAAACTCTGACATAAAAGGGAGATATATGAAAAACCAACTAGATGGACCCCACTTTTTTTCTCTATCATATAGCTCTTATTTAAGACATTAATAAAAATGGATAAATAAATCACACCACCATGATTGTGCTTAGCACATTCTTGGAGAGACATTGTTGGTACTCTATCCTAGTCCCCACTCACAATGACTTCTCCCAAGTCAATTTCAGGGGTTGTTTGGGGGATGTCCTTGAGACCTAGTTATGGCCAATGAGATGTAAAAGCAGAAATATCTGGGTGGGGCTTCTAGGATACATTTTTAAAATAAAAAGTCTCTGGTGGCATGCGATCTTCAGCTACCTCCACTCTTCCTGCATGGAATATATGTCCATTATCATGGACAGAAGTGCAGCAGCCATCTTTGTGACCATGAGTTGACATATGAGGAAAAGGTCAAGAGATATATGGAGGCCGTGACTCTACCATCACTGAGCTTCCCAACCAACGCCAGCAGTGCCCTGTTTTGCAGGCTCCCAGTTATATCTGGAAAATAACCTCCTCCATAAGTCAGTTCTCTGTTTCTTGGAGCATTTGTAAGCCTCTCTATTTCATTTTACAGCAAGCAAAAAGAAAAAGTCAAGGTATATCATGGCAGATGTTAAGCTTATTAGTCTGGCTATTCTCAGTAACCAAAATTGTCATTATATAATATCTATCGCTATCAAATCCTTCAACACCTTTATTACCTGAAAATACAGGCATTAGTACTTGAACTAAGTTGATTAATTTCTACGTTTTTACTGTATTCAAAGAAAAAAGATGCTTTAAGATTAGACTCTATACACTTGGTAAATGAAAAAATAAAATTTTCTACAGTTATTAAAGACAAAATGCTTTTGAAAAGGTTATCCATATATCAAAGGCTCAAAACATCGATATCAAATAGCCAGTAAAATTTAGACATACTCTAAGATATGATTAACTTGTCTTCAGAGTATCACAGCTTCTCCTGTAAGCCTAATTGTGAACTCTTTCCATGGCTTTCTTGTAGAGATTAGGAAATCATTAGCTTAGCCATTAATTGGTAAAGATTTCTTTCCACCAGCGAATTTTCATTGAATATTAACACATGATTAACCCCATCTCACATATCAAGAGAAATGATGTGAAACCATGTGAAACCCTGGAAATATTCTGTGCCTATTGAAACCTACTAAGTAGTACCAGATCATAGATCCAATGCCTTTGTTCAAATATTAAAATTATGTCCTTCTATTTCATGATGGAAACATGGGCAATGCAATGATAAGGTTTATAAACCTCACCCCAGGAATAGGTCAGTAGAAACCGCCTTGATCCTTGATTTCTTTTCTCTAAGTCACTGAAATAACTAAGAATTTAAGTTACGTATATCATGTATATTTGATTGACACCATGAGGTCTTCATCTAAATTTGAAACCTAACTCTGCTTGGATATATTTGAACATTTTTATTTCATTTAGTCATGAGACTTGAATTCTGATAAGCTAGAATGTGTGATGTGGCTAGATCACACCAAACAGGTTACTTCTGAAATTAGCTTGAATCAATAAACAAGAAAAAAGGCAGTAAAGCCTATTTTGCTTTAGTTCTGTTAGGAAATAAAATCAAAACCATCAAAATGAAAACTTTTTTCATCACAAATATAATTTGCAATCTACACTAGATAAACAGGGGAAATAGAAGCTAAAATAGATAGATAAAGGCAAAGAAAGGAGCTAAAGGCAAAAGGAAACTAGTGATAGAAACAGAATGTAGGACAGCAGGCAGCCCAGCCAGCACTGTGAAAATGTGAATAAGCACATTTGGTAACCAACCTCCAATCTTGGATGCCTGCTGAATAGGATGCTTTCTCATTAATCTGATAGAAAATAGAAGGTTTACTTGCCCATGTCAGAGAGCTATGGGATGAGTACCTAGTCAAAAAAAGTCATTTCTTTTCTTTTAAGGAGGATAGGATTGAATGATTGTGGAGAGGAAGGAAGGAGAAGAGGAGGCACTCATTCCAACTTGATCTGCTTCCCCAGTGTCAATCAAGTAACAACTGGGAAAGCAAAATGTAAAAGCTTATTTTGTCTGGAATTGGTGCGCTTCACTAAATTCCCAAATGATGAACACCGAAGCAGGCAAAGGAGATGGTCATATTAGCAAAAGGCGTTTTTGCACTGACTGTGGAAAGCTGCTACTACTGTGTTATTCTTGGTAGCCAGACCTAAAATATGGTCCCTCTGTGATGTCCCTGTCTGTGGGTTCACACCATCAAAGATATTTACTCAAAAGATGCCATCCTTCCTTATTCCCAGTCATAGTTGATTTATATTGAAGCTCTATGTAAAAATCAGACCATTGAAATGCCATTCAGGATTAGTTCTCAAGGGCAGAGCAGTCAGAAGAGGAGGAAAGAGGAATCTGGGTATAGCTCTCCTTTTCTTTCTGCCTTCTTGCAACAATCCAAGCTCTTTGAACGAAGAAGAGAAAAGCCATAGGCTTAAGGAGTATATAGCCAGGCAGATCAGTGTCTCCACACCGACACGTCTTTGTTATTTCTTTTTTAAAGGAAAACTTGAGCCTTAAATAGCTATTAGAGGCTCCATATGATGCGGCCACTGTATATCTCTATTCAATTTCATCTTTCACATCATCGTCAGCTCCAAGAATTCTAGACAGACCAAACTCTTTGCTTTTTTGAAATCTGCTCGATCTTTTCTAGATTTCCTAAGAAACCCCACTTCTCACCCTCCACTCTGCCACACCACGCTTCTGGTCCTCTAACAAGACCCAGCACTCTTTCCTCCACAAAACTGCCCCAACCAAGTAGCCTTCAGTCTCCCTTCCCTCTGCTTCTTTCTATCTTGAGAACATATCCATTAGAGCAATTTCACAGGTTGGCTTGGTAAACTATTTTTCAAAAGACCATAAGCAAATTGAAGACAAGAACTTCATCTTGTTCAAATTGTTATCCTGAACAGCAGTTACATAATAGGTGCTCTAAAACATCCATTTTTTAGTGAACTGAGGTGCTTTTTCCTCTTTTTATGTTATACTTGATACCAGTTCCCTTCTTAGCCACAGAAAAAAATGCTTGTCAATTAAATCCAATTGATAGAGCCCATTCTTCACCCCTGACGTTAACTCGGTAAGTTTTCCACCTGTGTTAAGATTATAGAAATAGATTTTGAAAATAGTTCAGTGTAATTTTCCAGATGATGGGTTGTTGGGGACAGACTCTGACTTATCAATTTGTCTCTTTGTATTTAAATCATATTTTTCCTCAATAAAAGAGCTGTGGGCTGGGCTCAGGAATGCAATAAAAATCCAGTCTTTATAGAAGAAGAAAGCTGCTAAGTGAAGCAACAGAACAGTGTCCAGGCACTACAGGGGACGGCCTTGTTATTTCTCAGAGATATTAATGACGTCGTTGGCTATCATCCTGCAATGTGGAGTCCAGGGTATTAGAATCGACTACCTAGAGAAGACAGCCAAAATTTGTGCTTGCTTCAGTCTAGGTTCATTCAAATCAGCCAGTTCTCAGTCTCCTAAACACTGACACCTAGGAAAACTGAAGCTTGGTAGCCACCAGATTATCATTTCTGTGACCAGGAAGCCTGGTAAGAGTCAGTCTGATTTGGGCTCCACTCAAGTTTCCCTTCTGTGAAAAACAAAAAGAAAAATGTTTTAATCATGCCTCCATTTACGTCATACAAGATCCTCATGGAGGTGCAATTTTCTCTCTCTCTTTCATTGAGCACCAATTCTAGTTTTTCATCTGGATCAAGAATTAGCCCAGGAGAATGAGAATTTCATTTGAAACAAGTACATTAAGTCAAGAGAGTTGATAGTAAGCCAATGCTTGGAGAAACCATTTCCAGGAAAAGCTGGTGTTTGGCTTCTCATCACGTTGAATATTAATGAGTAGGACACAAATCTTCATTTTCATAGTTGAGACCAGTGCTATAGTTCCATGGAATGAATATAGTTCCATAGGAAGAAGTTGTCACTTCTGGTGCCATTGGCATCAGCCCCTAGAATTCCAGCCCCCCAAACAGAAACTAATGAAGATGGCTCTGCCGCAGGGCAGGTTCCAAAGTCTCAGTTGTATCTTTTCTCAGATCATCCAGTTCCAGTAGAAGTGTAGGAAGAGCAGCACCTCTCCCTCATGGCATGGCTAGCTGACATATTTTTTAACTGAAATATGTTGCTACCTAGCATTCTGCAGCCCTCCATCGTCCGATCCTAACATAAGAATGATGACACAGCTTTCACCATATGAAGAATTGACCTAATAAGTAAATATTGGTCTGACCATGGCTAACTGGAATGGGGTTAAGAGGTCAGGGGTAGAGAGCTCTCAATAAATAACAATATGAGTGGTGTCCTGAAAACCATTACCCAAGTTATTTGGTAGTTAACACCTTAAAAAATCCACCTTCTGATTTTAGATTTCTTTCCTCCTGCATGTCAGAGCAGAGCAGAGTGTATGTGGAACAGATGGTCTCCATGTACACACCCCATACTTAGTGTCGTGCCAAGCTTATGCTTCCTTCACTTTCTTCATGAAAACAGGCATGCTGAAAATATGTTTGCGGATGGCACAGAAATGCTGTGCACATTTTAGCCGTCATGTCAAAGCAGGAAAAATTCAGAGCCATAACAAGTAAAAACAAAAACCACTGAAAATTATTCTTTCCTCTACCAGGCAGTAGTCATTTCCATGCCCGAAAATGGCGAGTCACAAATGTCTTGTGTTAAGCACAGTTCAAAGAAAGAGGGGGTGGGTATTATGGACATCATGACAGAATATCTTGGAATAGGGCCAGGCATCTCATGCTGTAACAAAGAGTTTTCAATTCTTGTCCATTTCAGAATGCAGGTCTCTGCTTCCATGGTGAGAAAAGCAGTAAATGAAGAAGACAGAGAGTTGGCTTATTAAATGTCACCTAGTTTTGCACTTTGGTGCCTGCCCAGAAAATTGCAATTTGCCTCTTTTTTTCTCTAATAGTTTATATCATGTAAGGTACAATCCCATAAGGCAGTTCAGACCCATAAACTAGGTAAATGTTATAATTAACAAAGCAAATATTAAAATATTAAAAATAATAATAGCCATTGAGCCCTCAAGCTAGTATTTCGCTAACCAAACCACATCACTTCTGAGTCCATTTGTGGACTACCTCCTTGTATTCTGGATTATTCTGAAATTAACAAGGAGGGCTTTAAAAAAAAACCAGGCATATGTGTTCTCATGTTCCACACAGTAAATATTCATTCATAGGAAGCACTGTCCTAGACGTTGTATCAGCAAATTACACAAGGCAGATTCCTTCTTATAAGTCATTTAATCCCATGTCATTAACTTCTCACAATATTTAGAGTTGGAAGAGATCTTTGAAATCAACACATTCCCTTTTTCTAAAGTATGGAAATTGATTCCATTGAATCATAAGCAACAGGCAGTCCACCTATGCCATAACGCACAGCACTTCCAAAGACAGCCAACTCCCTACCAACTTTTATTCTTACGTGTACAAATTTTGTTTCATTAGTTCAAGAAATAGCCACTCCTTACCTTCTGGGAACCAAATCCTTTTTGAGCACTAAAAGTATAAAGAGGAATAATGAAGAAGTCCCCACCTACAGGGAGCTCACAGCCTAGCTAGGGAGCTTGACAAAGTAAACAATTTCAGTGCAATATGATAATTATTGTGGAAGAGGAAATTCCACTGTAGTCATTTTTCAGCACACTCTTTGCTTTTTCCTATGACCATTGCCTAAGCTTGTAGCTACATATTTATTAGTATAATTATCCATTTAATTACTGTCTCCCCTGTTAGAATGTAATCTTCATGATAGAAGGGACTAAATCTGTTCAGTAGTTATCTCCAGAGCCCAGAGAGTATCTCAAACACATAATAAATATGGGTTGAATAAATGTGAATGATTGATTAACTCCAGCAGGGCACTTTACTAAGTGAAACACAAGTGGGATAAGGATCTTCCAAGTGGACAAGCAGCATCTAAAAAGGCAGGAGGTGAAAAGGGGGCACTTTAGGCAGGCACCAGAGCTCCAGCTTGGAAGGAACTTAGAGCAAGACATGAGGAGGCCAAGACATATGCTAGGCAGGAAATGCCCTGAATTATGAAGAGCCTTTATGTTGTGCTAGAGAATTTAGATTTCTTTATTATTACAACAGGGATCTATTAACACATTTCAAGTAGAAGAGTGACATCACCAGCTCACATTTTAGAGGGATTGGTCTGGCAAGACTGTGGAGCATGGGTGGGAGGAGGGTAAAGGAGAAGCTGTTGTGGTGCACGAAGGCGAGAGATGGGAGGTAGAAAGGAGAGGGTTTTTCAACAGGGAAGAATGAATGATCCTATGTGGGAGATCAAGGATTCATCACTGCCTCCCAGACTTCTGGCTGGAGTGATTGGTAGAACTAAAATTGTGATATAAAATACTGTAGGAAGTTCTTTTGTTTCTGTAGGAGGATGTTATATTGACGTTCTCTTTGAACATCCGGATGGATGGCAATTATATAATTCTGAGTTCAATAGAGAGATTTGGGAGCAAGCAATATATCATAATAACTAATATCCAAGCAGGAACGATTTCACTAAAAGCATATGTAGAATGAGAAGATGTGAGTGATGAAGAATGAAGGACAGCAAGCAGACAGTTACTAAGAAACTAAGAAGGAGCAGTCAGAGGGTTAGAAAAAAATCAGAATGAAGCAACATCAGGGCAATCATGAAAGAATGTCCAAAGACAGAGAGTGAAAGAGCGGGTAGTGAACTGTGTCAATACGGCAGGGTGGGAAGGCAAGACCAGGGCTGAAAAATCGTTCTCATCACATCCAGAATTTAGGTCATAGGTGGTCTTGAGAGTCATTGAGAAGAGTGAGAGAAGTGGAAGCCAGAAAGCTGTCTTTTATTTCAGGGCTAGCTCTAGATAATGTAATATTTTCTATTTATTATTCTGAATCAAGTTTTCCCTTCACATAGATGGTTGAGTATCTGGGGAGGAAGGAAGTGCAAATTTTATGAGTTTCAATGGAGAACTATAGTAAATATTTTATTTTGTTTCAACAAATATTTATCAAGCATCTGCTATGTGTCAAGCTCTATGCTAGGTGTTAGAGATACAAAGATGAATAAGCCATGATCCCTGCCCCCAAGGAGCTCAAAATGTATTTAGGGAAACATAAATATACACTTCAATATGGTAGGAGCTATAGTCAAGGTAAGTATAGATGCTATGCTACCACAAAATGTGAAACCATTGCCTTTGCCGAGGCTAATCAGGGACAGAGGTTGCAGAGAAGAAAGGGTACTTTGAATGGGACCTTGAAGAATTGATAATATAATATAGATTTACCTCTGTTTAGTGTGGGATGTATGTTTCTGAAAATGAATGAACTAATGAATGATTAAGCAATATGAGCTGTCTTTCTGGCATGATCCCCGTGGGACCACATAGCAAGCAACATACATTAAGGCAGCTTTGGAATTCTCTTTAAATCCTCTCAAATCATGACACATTTCAAGCCATAATTTCATTCACACAGTGTTCATACAACAGCAGATCAATCCGCTAAGCCGTAGTCATCTATTTGATGCACTTTATAAGGTAGAAAGTACTTCTCCCAATCTCTGTTTGCTGATCTTTGCTTTCGAATTCATTGACTGTTACCTTGAATGTGCCATAGAATATATAAAACTTTATGGTATATATTTTTGGAATTTTGCAGTACCTCCAATAGCACCGCTTGTATTCATCTTGTCAGATATGGCTGTTCACCAAAAGAGGAAATAATGGAATAAGGAGACACCAAGGAGGAGAAAAGGTGAAGTGAGAGAGAAAACAGTGCAGGACCATTAAAACTAAAGCATTCTCTGAAAGACTCCTTACTGCTCACTGGCTGAGAGCCTAGACTAAGCATCAGTCTTCTGAACTGGCTGATCCATCACGGATATTAATAAGTTAGATGAGAGATAGAAAGAGAGAGAGAGAGATGGTAGATAGATAATGTGGAAGCATGAATATACACAATTTATCTGAGATAGAGAAGAAGAAGGAAGGAGATAAACTTGAGGCAAGTACTGATAATAACAACAAAAGGTGTTAACACGGAATATAAGAATCAAAAAAAAAACCTCACAAAAAGCATCTGGGATGATTATCATCCAATCAAATAAAAGGTGAAATTAAAAATAAAAATTAAAAAATAAATAAGTAATATTGTAGAGTAATTTATGTGGTTGTTTTCCATGTAGTGTTAACTTATTTAATATTTTATTTTCACTGGAGAATTTGCTTTATGGATGCATTGTGTCTGGAGCCCAGAAGTATAAATTCTAACATTTCACAATACCTAAATTCTGATGAAATTACTAAAGTGTCATAACAAGTCAAGTAGAAAAATCATAGAGAGACTATTAACGATTTAATAGTTCTAGTTCATGGGGGAATGCTAATCCCACTGAAGTACAAAGTTATGGTTATTATGATTAAGAACATATAAGAAGAGAAATGGGAAATGGGAAATTCATATTAAAAGTATGATATAAAATGCAATTATTATAAATTGACAGTGAGTCATGCAGTAAAATTTAAGCTAACTTTCTTGGGAAACTATTACCTTGTGAGTCTGAACATTTATATAGATATTTGTCCCACAGGGAAAGTACTCGGCACTCCCATTTTGATTAACTTTCCCAATAAATGGTTACTTCAGAATGAAGGAAACGCTGTCAGTGATCCTCCCAGATCCCCTCTGAATTTTTTTTACCATTTTCAGGAGCCTCCTTCCTGCCTTCCCTGTGTTTTGTCTTCCTTCTTTGAGAGGACTTCACACGTAACTGGAGTAGCTTTGCCCACAGGCACAGAGAGCTGGGCATGTACCACCGTGGAAGGTGCTCTTAGAGCCGTGAGTGACTTGTGAGGGTGGATGACACCTCCGCTCTCCGGTACTGCAATGGGGTGGACAAGGCTGATGCTTAACTCACACTTCAGAGGTGCCACTGCCAGATAAGGCGGAAGCGTCCCTCCACAGTACTCAGCCTGAAAGTGCCTCCTTCCTTGGCTACGTTCCCATTTCCCTGCCCTGTTCCAACTCCTGCTTGGCTGATTTCTCCTGGGCACACTTTCTCAAAAACTCATTTGCACAGGAATCTGCATTTCAGGAACCGCTTCTGGGAAACCTGATTTAGGACAAGAGGGTTTATGGGCTTACTTTGGACAACAACAAGCAAAATGTAAAATTTGCGGTAAGATTAGGGCAGTTAGGTTATTTTAGTTCTAACAATACAATAATAATGTAAAATTTAAATTATTAATCCAAGAAGAACTAATGGATGGAATAATTGATCAAAATGATATTAAAGCAATTTTAGGAAAAATAATTAGAAGATTGAAAAAAAATGATTTAGCAGAAAACAATAGTACAGACCTTAAGTAAACAGCCATTTCCACTGAAAAGGAATTGGATGCTTTGGGCTATAATAGTAGCTTATTCCCAAGAAAATTTATATTTTAGATGGAGGCCTAGATGTGGCTATTAGTGCTGTACCCCACAAAGCAGTGTACAATAATCAGGCACCTCTAAAGCGGTCTCTCTCAACCTTCACACTATTGACATTTTAGACCAGATAATTCTTTATTGTTGGGAGATGTTGTGTCCATCATGGGATGTTTGGCAGCATCTCTGGCCTCTACTCAATAGATATCAGTAGCACCCACCCCTACCCCTCTGCCCCCCAGTCACGATAACCAAAAATGTCTCCAGATCTTACCAAAGATCCCCTGGGAGCAACATCACTGCTCTAAAGTGACCTCCTTGCCCAAGAAGATCAATCAACTCATTTGTGATGAAGAATCTAGTATACATACATATTTAAGCAAATGTGAAATTAACAGCTCTGGTTTTGATTTCTACTACCTTATGAATTTATGAGCCATTCACTTTGTAGGAAATCACATTCTAAATGAAGGTATAATAATCTTTGTGCTTTACTGGTTCATAAGACTAGATTGTCTTTTGAGAAATCCTGATCTATTCAGTAGCAAAGCTACCTCACACAGAATCACAGAATTAATCATATAGAAATAGTGATATTTTTCAAATGGAACTCTTGCCAATATATATTTAAACTGTGGTCATAAAGATATAAATATTTGTCCATCAGTTGCCAGGTACTTAAATGGACATAATTCCTAACAAACAATCTTTTCCAATGTAGACTAGACCTAAATATGTTCTTCACAGTTGTCTATAAGATGTAGTATAGCACATGAACAATTTCTTTTGTAAATAGGGTCATTGTATTACCCAGATCTTTCAGGAGCTGTGGGGTGGTGGGGTGTGGGGTGTGAAATCCACAGTTACGTGGATTTCAGCAAGGCATTGATAGGAAAGGAAAATATGGTCTCAAAAATATTACAGTTAATTGGTTTACAAAGTTTACACTATTGAATCAATATCAACACAAAGGATTCAAGGCAACACGAAGCAGATCAGGGTGGATGTAGCCTTCTCTCATTCAATGATTTATCAGTGATTTGGATGAAGACCTAGAAAGTATGCTCATCAAGTTTACAGATGACAAATTTTAAAGAAATTTGGATATATTAGATGACAATAAAATTTTTAAAATCCGAAAAAATGTGTCTACTTTAACAAAATGAAAAGAAAGGAATAAATGGAGAAGTCAACATATTAGCTTCAAAATAAAAGACAACTGCTCCTCTTAATATTTTCAGTGGCAGGATCCATCCACACAACTCCTGTACTGCACCTGGTTGATCTCCAGGTTCTCCTGGCTTGTCTGGAAGCACACCTGGAATCCATGACCTCCACTCCACGGGTGGCATCATTGCCCAAATTGAGGCCTCATTCTTGCTGCATGACTGCTCACGGTGCTTAACCCATTCTCTTCTAACCACGCCCACTTTGAATTCATCTCAGCATGTCAGCCAGAGCGGTCTCTCTAGAATACACATTGGACTACTCCGTCTCTGGCTGAAAACCCAGATATAGTCTCTTGCAGCTTAGAGAATAACCCTATAGCAACTACCCATACTTCCTTCTCCATGCTTTCCTGTCTCAGGCTTAACTCTCTGTTAACATCAAATTACAGATAGTTTTGTCACTGAAATATCACGTTATGTTTTGCTTCCATGAATTCACTCAGGTAGCTCTCTGTCTGTAACATCCTTCCCAGATTTACCGATCGGACTGAAACTTATTCATCCATCATGACTCAATCCAAGCGCGACTTCCTCCGGAAGTCCTTCCCTTACTCCCTAGGTTAAGCTAACGTTCCCATAGCATCCTGAACATGGCGCTCAGGGAAGAAAGACAGACAGTCTCTTCTTTTCTCCATTCCCTCTCATCACATTAATCCCCACGAATGGGTCAGAGTCCAGGGTCAAGTATATTTTATCCTTCATTATGGTATTGGGTAAAGTTTCAAGTGTGCTGAGGAGAGATGCTAACACTCGAGTCTTTATTGGTTTCCTAGGTCTGCCATAACAAAATACTACAGACTAGACAGCTTACACAACAGAAAATTATTTTCTCATAGTTCTGGAGGCCAGAAGTCCAGGATCTCACAGTTCTGGAGGCTGAAAGTCCACGGCAGGTTTGGTTCTGAGGTTTTGAGGCCTCTCTCCTTGACTTCCAGATGGCCACCTTCTCACTGTGTCCTCACGTGGTCCCTCCTGTGAGCCTGCCCCTGTGGTGTATGGACCTTCTGTGAGTCCAAATCTCCTCTTCTTATAAGGACATCAATCAGATTGGATTAGGGCCCATTCTAATGGCCTCGTTTTAACTTAATCTCTTCTTTAAAGCTCCTATGTCCAAATACAGTCACATTCTGAGGTACTGGGGGTCAGGGCTTCAGCATATGAATTTTAAGGGGACACAGACAGCCCATAACAGAGTCCAAGTGGGATTGGTCAATGTTTGAACTCTCTTCCTTCCAGAAGCCTGGAGAGGGAAGGTTCATCCCGGAGCCTACTCCCTCACAGGAAATGTCTCAGCCACTTCTCCTTCTCCATCCTACCATGGTCAAAAGGCTGGACAGGTGGGGAAGAACCAGTGACTTACTCCTGCCTGGAAGAAATTGCAAGCCATTTTTCTTGCCAAGACATTCCTTCCCTCCACTGACTCTTTTTCCCATGTGAGTGAAATAAGAAAGTCATCACCACTTTATTCTACTCCAGCCTCTGGCCCAATTAAAACGTGGTATCCATGTAAAATTAGTAATGCCAGGTGAGGATTCATTCAACATTTACTCTGACAATTCTGCTATGCTAATGCGATTAGCCCCATTTTACAGATAAGAAAACTGAGGTTTCGAAGGATTGTGATTTTCCAACATTGCACACTCATGAGTCATGGGATTTGACCCATGGTCCACTTAATCCCAAACTTTGGACTCTTTCTGATATGTCATGCCACCTCTTTGACACCCAGAAAGTCCTTAAGCACTTTTATTGAATTGACAATTACATCAGCAGTCGTGTAGTTCTTCCTAAACTTACTTGATTATAAACAAATAACTTATTTGCACTTTAAATAAAATAAACTTGACTACAACTAAAATGTCCAAAAATAACGTATCATAGAATCTTGATGGATATATATGTTTAGATTAAAAAATGATCTCTAACATGTATTGCTGTTAGAAATTTAATCCATATGTTTTAATTTCTTGTTTTGATACAACAAATACACTGTAGAGCAAATTAAAGTAGTTTAATCCCTTTTATTTTAATAAGAACAAAATCAAACAAAATAAGGCAAAATAAAAGAAAGCAAATCATCTTTCATTTCATATTTATTATAAAATAAGCATTTTTAATATGAACAGTATTTTTAAGTCTTTTTCTTTTGTAAATATCTTCTTAAAGTAAGGAACAATGTCACTGAATCAGACTCTCATATCAAATATAGTACCAAGTACATTCTTGTCTTTTGTTTTCTCTACAAAATGCTATGAAATACATTTATAGGCAAACTGGTTTATCGCAGATATCCTACAGCAAGAAGAAGAATGTAAACTACATATCCGCCAAATTCTGTAATGCTTAAATCATAATGGTCCAAACACCATCAATGGTTTCATCTTGGATAGTTCATTTCCTCATTTCTCTAGACTCCAAAAGCTGTAATAAGATCCAAATATGCTACTTATTTGATTGAGACAACCTAAAAACTACAAGATTCTGTTTTAAAATTATCTTCTTTATAAATATTTAATAATATCACAAATATATCTCGAAAGTATGAGGAAATATGTGACATGGATCAGCGATAATCAAATAAATGTAAAACTCCAATGCAGCATTCGTTGCAGACCTTGAAGACCCTGCAATTGTGCGTCAGGTCTCATGCGATTACCTGAATTCTTCGGGTATATGAAACACTGTTTCTTAAAGGTGAATGGGTGTATGATGATGAAACAACTTTATATAAATGTGTATATAAATCTTAGAAAAGTTTATTGTCAGTTTAGATTTTTTTCCCTTGGAATACCACTAATATTTTCTTGGGAAATTTGAGCTGTTAGCTTAGAGGGAAGTCAGCTATGTTAGTAGTTCAGTTCTCTCAATTCCCTCTGAATTCCTACTAGGGAAACCTGTCAGAGTTGAGGATCATTTCTACAAATGAGAGTATCGAAAGATGTTTAGAATGAAGCAAATAAGAGCACGAATTTGGATTTTCAATGGATTTATTATCATAAGCTTTCATTCACAGCTTGTTCTCTCTCTCTGTCTCTGTCTCACTGCTACACATATGATAACATAATCTATTTAGACCCCCCAGTTCAGATCTTACTAAGACAGAGAGAAGCTTCAACTATGGTGGGTGATTTGTTTGGAATGTTCCATGAGAAAGTCCATTTTCCATACCCTTTTAGATAGAGGAAAGAAAGCCTGCTCAAGCCGTCAGTAATCAGCCTGATTCCCCTAAAGTGGTCTCCACCTTAGGGTGAAGATCCATAGTATGTCTGGTTGTTTCCTCAGGGCCAGTTTGCTCTTTATGGGGAATATATTCCTTTCATTTTCCAAGTTCTCCATTCTAACTAGTTTGAACTTATCTACAAATGAACAGATGCTAATTCAGTTTCTCAGCAGTCTTTGTAAAGCTTCAGTCTCTCCTTTCACTCTCTTTGTAATTTAACTTGGAATGTAAATTTTCTGTTTTCAGATCAACTGTTGTTTAGTCAACACATGTTACCGTGTTGTATAGTAATGAGTGGTCGAGCTTGCTCTTTCAGTTTGCCACAATATTACAGTATTTAATCCTATTTTTTTTTAAATCAATGAAGATCTTTAGATCTAAGATTTTCACAAGGTTGAATTTGTAGCCAAGGGGAAAGAGATTTTGAGTTAACTTTATTCCACGGAAAAGAAGTGGGGAAAAAAGTAGAGGACTTACCAAAAGTTTTACTTAAAATTCCAGACTTTTAACTTATGCTACTGAATTTAAGAACATAGGAAATACATCTTGTGTCTGAATGAATTAAAAGCTGAAGTCATTCCAAATTGTTTTGAGCCATGTTTTCACAATGTTAATTTATATAAGCTGTTCAGACCTCATCTCAGATCACATCCATCATAATAATGGTAACACTTTTAGATCTAGGACACAATTTGTCATTTAAAAGAAATGCACGGAATGCTATATTTAAGATACCTTATTTTAAACTACAACAAATTTCCACAGCAAATATCCCCTGCCCTCGAGCTACATTTGTTAATTCTCCATTAAAATGCATCCTTTTCTCACTGTTCTAATGAGCACACCCACCCATTTACCATGAAATCATTATTAAATATTGATCAGAACCCTAGCTTCATCCAAAGGTATCGTGTGTAGTTAATCATAGCTTCAAAGAGAAGCTTTTGTATATTAAACACATTTTAGAACTTTCTAAGGCAACTCATGTAAAGATTAGTCCTTAGATTTTAAACTATGCCTTTAAACTATGCTGTTAGCAAAATGAGGCTTGTTTAAGCATGATTTGTGCCATCACTATGAAAATGGGATGATCCCCAAAATATGTAAAAATTAACACAGGAATGAAAATTTTTCTCATTTTAACTGTTAAGAAAAAAGTATTCATGACATTTGTAAAAGACAGGAAGACTTTGTTCAATAGGGGACTCTTGTGAAGACTTTGTTCAATAGGGGACTCTTGTGATAGTTGTAGGGATCAGTGCAATGGGGTCTTGAAATGAGGAGAGAGACTGAGCTCAACTCCAAACACAAGGAAAAGTAGGAATTTATAGTCAAGTGGTGGGGGTGGGGCAGTCAGTGGATGGAAAATTACTAAGAGGAAATATCAGGGGTAAGGGGGGGGTTCTGGTTAAACCAACGTAATAGGATTCTTGCTGAGGGCGGGCCAGGGTGATCACATACAATCAGGGTGGTGGAGAATGAGGAACCCAATCAGATATCAAGGAGGGCTAAACTGACTTAACAGGATTCTTGTTAAAAACGGACAACGTAGAGATGAACATGGAAGTGCAAAAGTCAAGGCCTAGTTGAAAAAGAGCTCAGAGGAGCCTGACTAGAGTTCAGTCAAGGAGAGAATCTTTGTCAAAATTAAAGCAAAATCCATAAGCGTTTGAGATAAAAATGGCTCTATTCTTTTTCTACTTCCCCTTATTTTTTTTTAAGCTCTCTTTCTCTGCATGACCTTCCATACTTATCAATTATTAAGTCACTCTTTTGTTGGTCTGATTATAAAATCCTTCATCATCATTAAAAGATAACACAATTCCAAGATTCGCTTGTTTGGAAAAAAACCCATCTTGTTGATTGGAATAGAGAGGGAATGAAGGAGCATGTGAGGGTTGTGTGGAAGTTTCTTTTATTGGACCCTACTCCCCCTCATGCCGTGTAATCAAGTGAAAGGGCATGGGAAAAAATATAACAATTGGAAAAACTATTCTCCTTTTCATTGTTTCTCATGATTTCTACCATATACAAAGACAGACAAACAAACAAATAAAAGGACAATTTGAAAGAATCTTCTAAAAAAGTAAAAGTTTCTGTTTGTTCTGTCCTCCAAGGGCCAGAAAGGAAGTTTCCTAAAATACAAATTTTTCTAGGGAAAAATTTTTACACCAATGAAAAACTATTCATTGTTTATACAGCACTCTTTGCCCTTATCTGATGTTGAAACTTAGGAGGTATTTTACAACTCAGTAAACCTTAGGTAACTGTTAGCAATGCAAAATTTTTGTCTGGAGACATGCAAATTTTGTCCTGTCTGGTGGAGGTTCAATTGTCTTCCCTTCCATCCAGTGGAAAAACCAGCTTTACCTCCTTTTACATATTCATTTCAATATTCCCGGTCTATAAATGTGTCTGTTCTTTGGGTTCTCTTTCGACCCAGTTATAATATCTGCCTAGTTCCCTCATTGAATGAGTTAAATAAAATCTTTAACACATGTTCATTTTTATATCTGTGCTACAATCAGGATTTTACCTTTTTTAAAAAAAATATCTTTTAACAGTTCTCAACACACCTCTACCCTGTTTAAACCACTGGCTAGAGTCTCTGAGCAATATCAGTACAGCATCAAAGATCCTCCACAGTTCTACCCCTCTCCTGCCGGTTCTTGCTCAATAACACTGACCTGTTTACAGTTCTTTTAAAACTTCCATGCAGGTTCGTATCTTTATGACTTTGCACAAGCTGTTCATGGGTTTGAAATACCCTTCCTTTCCTTCCCATGCACAATTTTCTGCTCAAGAAATTCTATACATATATTTCAAAACTCTACTTTTACATGATCTCTTCCAGGAACCATTTCTTGATTCCTGGTTCAGTGGGCACCTTATCCACATCAACAAGACATGTTAGGAACTACTGTTCATTGTAGACAGCTTGTGCAAAGGGCTGGGGGTCAGGGGAGATGCTGGAAGTTGAGGCTGAAAAGTAACAGGACTGAGTAATGAATACAGCATGCCTAGTGAACAGAAGTGAAAGTTACACTCAACTCTGTAGGAGAGGAAAAAAACCTTTTCCCTCCACTCATCTTAGGTTCTCTGGCTAGGGCCATGGAAAATTGGACTGACAAAAAGAGATTAACAAGAGAAAAATGAAAGTTTATTAACATGTGCCTCACGCACACACATGGGAGTATGCAGAGATGAGTAACTGAAAATATTGGTTAGAACTTGGCTTTATATACCATTTTAAAGAAAGAACAATAAATTTTTAGAGAGATGACAGGTCAAAGGAAAAGGGCTTTGAGTTTCTGGGGTGGCAAATTGTGAGAAGGCAAATATTTGGGAACTAATGGTGGATAAGGGTTAGTTTAGCAGGATATTTTGTATAGATTCCTCTGGCAAGGTCTCCAGGCTGCCAAGTGTCTAGAGTTGTCTGCAGTAATTTAACTTCTGTCTTTTCTGGTGGAGAGCAGAGGGGACACCACACCTTTACAAATTTATGTCTTGCTTTGAGGCAAATAGAAAGAGGGCAGAGAGATTTTCTTGTATCTGCTTCTTCTCAATTACCTTCCACTCAAAATCATCCTTGTGCCAAAATGACATACTTCGTAGTGGCACATTCTGCTACTCTTTCTCTCTAAGCTGGTCAGGAAACAACTGGAACATTCCTTTCTGCACTGGGTACATACTTCAAATTACATAAAAAAAAAAGTTCTGATCATAGTAGTAAGATAACGAGAGGATTAAAATCATGCCACGTGAAAAACTA
Source organism: Equus caballus (assembly GCF_041296265.1). Taxonomy (NCBI): domain Eukaryota; kingdom Metazoa; phylum Chordata; class Mammalia; order Perissodactyla; family Equidae; genus Equus; species Equus caballus. Next base: position 74,876,523 of record NC_091688.1, read on the forward strand.
GGGAGATTTCTCTTAGAAAATAACTCTGAAGGAAAGGAGGCAGTGCAGGCTGTGGAACCGCACGCCTGGCTTTAAATCTCAGCCCCCTGACTCACCATTAGGGCAATTCTGGGCAAGTCACTTAAGCTTCTTGTGCTTTCATGTCTTCATTTGTAAAACGGCAGTAAAAATAATGTTTATTTCATGTGTTGTTGTGAAGGTTAAATGAATTAACAGATATAAAGGCTTTAAACAATGTCTTTGTCTCGTTGCTCAATTAATATTAGCCATATCATCATAACTATTATCCAACACGTTGAGAATTGCCAGAAGAATAAGTTAGATTGAACCTTGGATGGGTCCCATCAATTAAAGTAGGAACCATGGTGGAAATTGTAGAAAGACAGATTTGAGCTCTAAGACATAAAATGGGAACAGGCTGTCTTGGGGGATGAAGTGTATTTCCTATCTCCTGTGCTTTTCAAGTCAAGGCTGGATAGCCACATGCTGGGGAAGTTGAGGGGAGAATGGATGAACTAAACTTTAAACCCCTTCCAACCTTGAATTTCTGTGTTCTACCTCAAGGCAATCGCTCTCCTCTAGCGGGCTTTACTCCTCACAGTGTATACATTTTTATACTAATGAATATGCCTCTTTCTTCCTCTAGATTGAAGGTTCTTGATGGTGAGATCACTGTCAGAGTCATCATTATTTATCTCTTAATTTCCAGCAAGTTTGCACCTTATGCACAGCAGGGGCTCAATAGTCTGTGTTTAAATAATTAAACTTCATTTCTGTACCTGTGAGCAGACTGTTTTCCAGAAAATCATCCAGCCTACCTGTCCTTGCCGGTAAAGTCCTCATGTCAGGTGTCCCTGAGGCAATCATAAGGCTTATGGTAGCTTATGCTATTTAATTTTTACATTTATGTATTGCTGCAAGTAGTTATAGATGGATTTTACACAGTGATGTTAGAGAAGTTAATTCCCAAAGAGATGCTCAGTGCAATCACTAAGTTGTTTAAATGCTAAATTCTCAAGGCCTTTCTCATTTAGAACCCTGGTCAAAACTTAGAGAGGCAGTCGGTCAACATTATTGAGTGCTAAGAGCTAAAATCAGAAAAGACACTGGTTACTATATACAATAATGCAGAAAGGGAGAAATAAGCATTAGTTCTCTTCCCTAGAAAAATAGATTCTGCCTAATCTTGTGGGCTGACATTGTCAAAGCCCAAACATAGTGAGATCAGTCAGAAATAAGAAGGCAGAACAAGGAGCTTATATAAGAAGGAGAAGCAGGCTTTTAGAGAAGCAAGTGGGTCATCTGCAGCGAGGTGGTAGTGCTGGTGAGTCCAAAAAATATGCAATAGGCAGATGGTTTAGCAAGATGGCAGGCTATCTAGTGAGTACAGTCTGGCCACCTGCAAGAACTACTCAAAATTACAACTAAGAATCAAAATTCCACTTTATTAATAGCTTCAAGAATGCTAGGCACTCCAGTAAAGAGTTCTTATAAAGTAAAATGGATGCACATACTTCCCTCATTATCCAAAATATAAGTCTTGGAGTTTTAGCATTTTCACCCTTTGGCTGGAAAGATGTCAAGAGAAAGAGGAAAGCTAAGGTGTTGGGTCGGCAGAGCAGAAGAGGTCAGAAGCAAGAAAGAGTAGAAGGCATTGAACACACAGTGATCACACTAACTGAAAAGACAGCCTGATTAACGTATTGGACTCTAGGCGTTCATTCACACAACACATTTCATTAAGTCCTTTCCACGTATCAGGTGCCCCTGGTGAAGAAGACATAGAAAGTACCCTGACCTCATGAAGCTTGCAATCTACTGGGGATGGTGAACAAGGTAGGCTATAGAATTCAGCTCCACTGATATCCGTCTGCCTCTTTTGCAGCCGTATATTAGCCATGAGGCGACAGATTTGAATGAATGGATCAACCCTAATTAATTACTAAAGTATGCTGGCTCCTATTTGTAACATTATTGATGCTTTAAAATTCACTAAACTACAGCCATATCATCAACAGTTTACTGAAACCATACTCAAAACTTTCTGAACCTTTACTGGAATTGTTTAGGGCCTCTCCAAGAGGCTGTAAGGACAGTAGTAAAATTCTAAGTAGTTTTCTTTATAACCTGTAACTAAATACAGACTGTAACAATGATTAATTTTTTTAATATTCTTAGTGTTTCAGGACTATTATATTAATAAGCCCATCATGTATCACTGTTATATTCCAACAGAACTATTAGTCTTTGTACCAGGTTAGTGTAATTACAGCCTAATGGTTTACACCATTATAAAGGCACTAAATATTTTACTAAATGGAGTACAGTATATAAAAATTAATTTAAATGGCTCCAGGCTTGAAACAATAGAATCAATGATGAAGAAAACTCCTTCATTTCAAATAGAAAACAAAGGGGAATTTTTTTTAAAACAATCTGAATTGTAATAAAAATATAAAGGTTTTTAAAATAAAAATCTAACAGCATCTTGTCATACTTTACTCCTGTCTTATAACGTAATCTTCCTCATTGACATGGGGAAAGGATAAATTTTCTAAAACTGTACACTTTAGAATCTTTTTCTTTTTATGTGGATATGATAACCCATTTGTGAGGGATTGGAGGAAACATACATGTACTAATGGTAAGATGCACCATAAAATATATACCTCACAAATAGACCACAATATGAGTGAACTTTTAATGGTCTTTTTATGGACTTAAACGTCAAATACTTAAATGAGAACCTTCTCAGTATGGAGGGATACAAGTATTCAACACATACACATTCATTGATTGGATGCATACGCGAGGAAAGAAATTAGGCGAAGGGCTGACTATGAAGTCAAATAAGGCTAATAATAAATTATCCTAATAATAAATACTCCAATTTTAACAATAATGTTTAACATGGCAAAAAAAATATAATTAATGCTTATTGCACTTACTCAAGTTTTAGTTGCCTTGAAGATTCTCTACATTTTTATCAAACACTTGAAAACACTAAGATCTTCCCTTCTCCTCTACAAGAAGATTCCATCCTTAACATCAGTTTTCTCATTATATGAGTAAGTTAATTTTATTTGTCAACTTGACTGAGCCAAACGGTGCCTAGATTAAACATTATTTCTGGGTACGCCTGTCACACTGTTTCTGGACGAGATTAGCAATAGAACCACTGGACTCAGTATAATAAATTGCCCTCCTCCGTGTGGGTGGGCGTATTCCAATCTATTGAGGGCCTGGATAGAAGAAAAAGGCAGAAGAATGAGGGATTTGCCCCTTTTGCTTCCTGCCTACCTGCTTGAGCTGGGACATCTGTCTTCTCCTGCCCTTGTACTGGGATTCATATAACCAGCTCACCTCATTCTCAGACCTTTGGACTCAGACTGAACTACACAACCTTCCTGGGGCTCCAGCTTGCGGGTGGCAGATCATGTGACTTCTCAACCTCCATAACTGTGTGAGCCAATTCCTCACAACTATTCTCTTCCTACATATATATCCTACCGGTTCTTTTTCTCTGGAGAATCCTGACTCATACACTACATAGCCTCACCTCATTGAAAATCTGGTTCTTGTTTATTTTTCAGAATTTACCAAAGTCAATCCAATGTATTAACTTGCAAATGTGTATGATTTAGGAGGTTTCAAATCATAATTCATCTCTGACTATTTACTTCAAGGGGATATTTTTATTAATGTTTCTGTGAATTCAAAATAGCTCCCGTAGTATGATTGGATACCAGAAATGACAGAATGTGGTAGCCTTTTTTATATTTAATTCGATTGCCTAAACCCTATGCAGTGAAAGCTGCTTCTAGAGCTGCATGGGCAGTATACTCTCTGCAGTGTTAATAAGAAGTTAGAGCCTGTTCTTCAAAGAGCTGTTTCAGCTCCCCAACACAGAGATGGGAGGAAAATTCCAGGACATTCAGGCCCAAATTAGGTCCTATCCCAGGCCCCTTAGAGAAAGTACCACCTAAGCTTTTCAGAAGTTAATACCAAGGAGTTTGTATGACGCACCTCGGTCAAGTACAAAATTTTCTCCCAGGATAGCACGTGAGACCACGCAGCTTTCATGTCAAATCTGATGAAAAAAAGATTATACAATTCGCAGTCTCTACTGAAGCAATGGTGTTGGGTGGTGGGAAAAATCATGTCCAGTGAATTCCCACTACTCTGGGCTCTCATACCTGCTCTGCCCCCAGCTAGCTGCAAAGCACCATGAGAATCCTTTAACTTTGCTGAGTCATCTGCTCAGGGAGAGCTTCCATGGAGCACCTGCTTAGCGGGAGCACTCCCTCTCTCTAACACTTTAATTAAAGGGTATGAAAAGATGACTCCAGCCAAGATCTAATTCAGCTTTAGACTATAATTATCCATTTTTATTATTTTCACTGGAAACCAGTAAACCAAAACTTACTGTCATATTTATCATATGTTTTATACTTTCACATGTTAAAGCTTAGCGTAAATGAGAATGTTGATTTTAAAAAAATCACTTACTGATGTGAGATTTTATTGATTCTTCTTGTTCTTTAAAACTAATTTGAACCCAGGCAAAACCAGTTTCTGTTTAAAATGCGTCAAAACTTAGATTATTATTACAGAACTGGGATTACAAAGTATAATGTATTCATGTACCTTTTAAGAAAAATATTCGAATAGGTCTTAAGGCACCCCACACTACCTCTAGCTCCTTTCTGGCTACACCTGGTACATCAGGCTCCCTTCTGAGCAGAGCTGGCAGGGAGGGGAACATGGAGCACATCCCTCCAAATCTAAGGAGAACACGCTTCACAACTGAGGATGAGCCATCGAAGACCAGTATTTGTGGATCAGATTTCAAAGAAGCTCGTACGACAGACTAGGGACAGGTGTGTAAACACCTGAATTCACCTCAGATCTTCAAAGCAATAATCTACTTTTTAATAACAGAAGCTCTTTCACAGGTGTGGGAAAAATGTTTACTTCCATTGAACTAATTTATTCTAAATTGAGAAAACATTTAGGAACTGAAAAAAACAAAGAGGTTCCTGTTTTCCCAGGACAGGAATAAAGAGAAAAAGGAGAACAACAGTACACCACACAGCTTAATATTTCAACTTTTCCTCCACTGATCTGACTAGATGATGTCTATTTTGCTTTGTTTTTTTAAAAAGCGCAATTCCAAGGTGTGACTAAAATAATAAATATACATGCTTATTTTGCTAAGAAGTAATTAAAAATGTCATTTGCTGGCAAAAACAAATGTAAATCTAATACAGGAAGCTTGATACTTTTGTCTGGATAAATATTTTTGCATGCCTCATTTTGGGAGAAGGTGGTTGTTTTCATACATCAGGGGAAAACTCTGAATTAAGAGATAACTCACCTTTCCTCCCAAAGAACTTAGAAGTCTCTGCTTCAATTGATTTTCATAATCTCTCAAAAAAGAGAAACAAAACACTCCACTTTCTTTTGTTACTGCAGCAGTAATGTAAAAAAAAATAATAATAAATTACTGCTTTAAAACGTATAGCACATATTTTCTGAAGAAAAAACCCTGGCATCTAGGCATCTATCTGCATTGTAAACAACATACAGGAGTGGGCTTTTCATAAGAACCACACTTTAAAGTGCAGTTCTTGTGCCTAATGATTTAAATCAAAATTGAAATAAAATCCACTGTGTTTACATTTCCCTACCCCTCTCCCCGTCTCCCACTATACTTTTCGTCATGCGAAATAACCCAAATATCTTTAGCTTTTCTTCCCAGGACCCATAGTCTAAACTAATCATTTTTAGTCACTCTCTTTTGAGCTCTCTCCAAGTTTTCTCCATCTTGCTTCAAACAAAGGGCCTCAGATTAGACCCTGTACTCCCATAAAAGCCTGATGAACGCTGATCATAGTCAAGGAGCTGCTCATGGTCGCTCCTCCTCAGAGAAGAAAACAGTCTTGATCTCACAACTTCCTTAACCATTAGAAGCCACTGCCACCTCTGACTCAATTATTGGGTGGTAGGGTACGGTCCCTAATTTTCCACCTCTGCATCTGATCTCCGCAGTCATAATAATAGTGAGTGCAGCTATTTCTCAAACACTCCCTATGTGCCAAAACCCTGTGCTGGGTACTTTAACTGCCTCGTGAAATACTAAAGCATTGCTATTATTTCTGGTATGCAGATGAGGTTAAGTCAGTCACCAAGGTCACAGAATTTACCTGTGGGAAGGTGGGGATTCAATCTTAGGTTTAACTGATTCTAAAGACCAGTCGCCACAAATATTCTTTATGGACTCCCATGTTTAGCAACATGAAAATCATGCAGGAAGCCCTCAAAACTGAGAGCAAGTGCTGAAACTCTCCACAGGGCAGAGATATTGTGTTAGGTAGTCAGTGCTCCCTTTTGTTGTGTCCCAGGCCACACATATCGCGAGATGCACCAACATGGAGGCCAAGCCCCTGAGCCCAGGTGAGCATTTCCAAAAGCAGGGATGAGCAAGTGCTGCCTGGCACCCTCCAGTGGACAGTGTTATGGGAGGAGGCACATGCGGGCAGAAGCATAACCATCTTAATAGTGACTCAGCAAATAGTTCAAATGCATGCACAAGAACGCCGTGAGGCAGTTCAGCCAAAGACAACGGCCTATCTCATCAACCTGGTCAGCAACTTAGTCTGTTGTCATTTAAGTATGCATGTTGCTGTTCATTGCATTTTTTAATAATATGTGTTAAAACAATGAAAATGAAATAAAAATGTGAAGAATCTCTGAAGCACCTGGAATAAAATTTGGAAATCAAAATTTGCCTCTTTACATGAAAAGGCATCTGATTGCTTATTGATTTGTGCTTTGTCTATCCAGGGCTCTTGATATTTTGAGTTGTGTACAATAAAGTTAAAAGACATTGACAAAGCAAACATAAGCAAATAGCATTTTAGATCAGAAAGAGAGCCATCAGCCACTTAATTTTACAAACAAGGTAACCGAGCTCATGAGTCATTAGAGAGAATTTACTTCATTGTTTATTCTTCTTTGCTCATTGTGTACATGAATATACTTTTTTCATTAATTTTATTTAGAGACTTAATCTAGTATAAACAGGATGATGCCTAATTTCAGAAGGAACTCAACATAATTCATACTTTTAATTATGTTAGAAATGATTTCAGGATTGTCATAAGGCATTTGTCTTCTTTTTTTAATAAACTAAGACTATTATAGATAATTTAAACACCTTAGTTTTTTTTAATATAAAATAAACTTCTGAGTAACAGCAGATAAATTTTCAGATTCCTATCTCCCCTGAATGATAGATGGAAGAGTAAGGCAGAAATTTGTGACATATCTCTTTAGTTTTGTCTGCAATATCACTGCAGTGATGTTCATTTAATAACATAGGCTAAGCATCATTCTCCAAACTTTCCTCTCTCACTTAATTTCTTTAGCATATTATGCTTTGTGTTCTCTTTTTAAATTCCTAAACTCCTTGGATCCAAGGTCACTGTTTTCATTATCTGAAGTTGATGAAATTAATGACTCATGATACAGGCAAAAGCAATTTCCAGTTTCTGTTTGGTTTACAAATTCCTCCTGATTTATAAACCATTGACTTAGCCATAGCCAGAAGCCTTCCACTATATCACCATTCTCCTGCCTACCCACATTTGCTGCCTCCTGGCCCTTGATCCTCTCACTCTTCAAATCCATCCCCTTGCAGTCCTCTGAACTTGTTTTTTCTAACTGGCTCCTATCCATGCCTCAATAATTCTCTTTTCCTGAGTTATCATGCTTCTCTTCCTTTGTGGCAGGAGAGCTTACTGTTTAAAGGCAGTCCCTGGGAATAAAACTGTCTGGACTTGAATTTAGTCTCTGCCAATCCCTAGCTGTTTGTCCTGGAGACATTTCTTTAATCTGTCTTTGCTTCACTTTCTCTTTCAAAAATAGAAATAACAGTAGTACCCACCTCACATGATTGGGACAATTATGTAAGTTACTAAGTTTAATAGAAGAATATTGACATATGCTCATTGTTTAATAATTCTATGATTATCATTATTGCTCCTTCTCCTATAATCAGGAAGCAAATGGACCCTTACATAACTATTTACTTTTTGTTTGTTTTTATTCACCCCCTCCAACTTCTGTAACCAGAAATAAATGAGGCCTCATGTGTCCTCTGCATGGTATGAGTAAAAGAAAAGCAATCTTTCAGAGGAAATAAAAACCTTGAAAGGAATTTTGTTCTTACTTTGATTCTTGAAAAACTACTGGAGGATTTGGGTTTAGGTAAGGGAATATATTATTACTGCAGAGCAAAATATCTTAAAATTCCTTTCTCTCCAGCTCTGCCTTTCTCAGGATCAACCCTATCATGACAGATGCTCTTCTAAATCTTTTCTTTTTACCGATGTATTCTTTCAATCCTCAAAATGCCCTGAGCCTAAACTACAAGGTTGTTCATTTCACAGTCCAACCCCTTCCCCTTTTCTTGTATTTTTCGTTTTCCTTCTGTTTGTCCAGTTGTTCTCAAACATGAGTGCCAGTTGGAACTACATGGAAGTGCTTTAAAAATACTGATGCCTTGGACCCACCTCAGAAATCCTGAAGTAATTGGTCTGCAGTGTTGCCCAGGCATTGGATTTTGCCAAGTTCCCTGAGAGATTCTAATGTCCAGCCAGGGTTAAGAGCACAGGTCATCATTTCCCCTCTTCTCTCCAGTGTAAATCTTTTAGCTTCTCACTTTGTTCCCATCCCAAAGCTCACGATAAAGTTCAGGAGCTTGAAATGAGGAATGCAAAGTGTTCAATACCAGAAATTTTTTTTAGGGGGAATGAGAAGAGAAACATACTCTGGATACCCATTTGTGTTTGATTTTTGTCACTGTGATACTTTCCTTCTCCCTGAGGACCTCAGCTTTCTTCTCGTATCTCTGCCACCTCTGTTCATTGGCTGGAACTCTCACATAAGCATCTATTAGCTGAAGCATTGTTTGGATTCCCTTAGGGAGCCTTACCCTGGTTGCTTCTATGGGTAAGTGACCCACATTTATAACGACACAGTTTTTTTTAAAAGTCTGTATGTAAAACCAAGGTATATGTTTTGAAAAGTTGCTAAGGTGTAAGGACAAGCACTCTATAATGGGGTAAAGCCAGGATCATGACTCACTGTCACCCACTTATCCATGTAACCTCAGGTGTCATCTGTGAAATAGTGTTGATGGCATTTTGTCTACTATACCACTGTACGGTAGAGGGAAATTAAGTTATCACTCTGTCTTTCTCAGTATTATTATGTATTACTTTATGTCTTCCATAATAATTTACTGCAAACTTAGATTGGCATTTACTGTAAATTCACAGACTTGAATTTGCATCAGGTAAACTTTTTAAAAAAAACTCTTTTGCACAAGATTTTGTAATTTTCTAACACATTTCTTGAGAATATGGACACCAAATGGGATTCTGTGCTATTTTAGTTCCTAAGCTCTCAGAAAAGAGCCAGCCTGGGGAGTCATGGAAATGGCATAAAGTTCTAGAAACATCTGTGTCATGTCTGTGTCACGCTGCCGCAATACCCTTTTGCTACTTCCAATCTCTATATCATTCCTTGTCCTCTGGGAAATGTTAGGCACACATGCTTTGACTAAATGTCTCCACTCTGGAGACTCCTTAAAGAGGACTCTGGTGACCGTCTGTCTGAAGCAAAGGCTCCTGGCACTGTCCATCCCTTTCTCCTACTTCGTTTTGCTTCACAGGCCCTGTTACTACCCGAGAGTGCATACGATGTTGACTAATGTTTCCTCTCCTAGAATATAATGTCCAAGAGGGCAGGCTCTTTGTGGTCCTCACCCGCTCATCACTGGGAGCTGCTGCATCCCAACAGTACAGTGGTGCTCTGTGCATCATAAGCATTCAATACTTTTTTGAATAGAAAAATAGTTTTAAATTATAGATGTAACTATCATTCTAATAGTCTGTTTGCCTTTCATTTAAGCAGGGGAACTGAGGCCCAGAGAGGTTAAGTTGATTTCCCTAAAGCTCCAGCTAGGGATTGGCAGTTAGTGCTCTTGCAACTAGCAGGCTCCACCATGCCACCCCATCCTCCACCGAAGGGCCTGTTTTTATCTCTTCTTCTTATAGACTTGATTCTAGGAGCTATGCAAGGGTGTCTAAAAGTACTTGAATCTGAAAAACATGTATTGGTTGGAATTTTAGCTAAAAAATTCCCTGAACAAAATGAAAATCTAATTAAATGTCTATGAAATGTAATGTGTCAACTACTTAGTCAGCTCGTTGTTCGACCGCCCCTTGACTCAATTCCTATACTTTTATATAGAAATTAGCCTGGGATGTGAGTACATTAAAATACATTTGATATGATTAGAGGTATGGTGACCTCCAAAAGTAAAAATGCCTAAAACCACTTATTCCTATTAAGATATTCAGAGGTTGGAAGAGTAACAGCTATTGCTAGATTTTATATCAAAATAACTGCAGAAAGGTCTTTTTTTGTTGGCTTTCTGAGGAAAGTGGTTATCATAATCTGATGTTTGGACTTCTAATTCCTGGCATAAATCTTTTTATTAGAAAAATTGTTTTCCTAACAAAACCCTTCTGTGAACTCATTGGGCAAATAGTAGTTAGCAATTGCAAGTGACACAGTGGTGTTATGAGCTCAGGTTCTGTGGTCCAATGACTCAATTTGAGTCACTGCTGCCTCACTTATTAACTGTGACCTTGGGCAAGTATGCTGACACCTCTAAGCCACATTTTCTCTCTAAGTGGAGACCATGAGAGTCATTAACCCCATAACCTTATTGTAAGAATTATGTAAAATGATATATATAAAGAATTTAACATTGCTGCTGGCACACAACAAGTGTTCAATGGCTTTAGCCATTATTATGATTACTATTAGTCATTATTATTATCATTATTTAATGTATCAGATTCCTCATCTCATGAGAGCTACTGACACATTTGCTGTCCCATCTTCTCAGAGAAATTTCATGGGTTTAGTGTTAGTAGATGTCAACTCCCAATTCCTGTACAGCAGAATGGCCAATCCTCCCGTCTGTGAGGAAGCCGCACACTGTCAGAGCATCTACCTCAAGTATATCTTCGGAAAGGGAGCATCACTTGCCTGGCTCTTCAAAGGCCAACCCCTGTGGCAGTCTCAAGCCCACCAGGGCAGTGTTGAGGGAATAGGAAGAAAGAGAATCAAAAAAGAAGACTCTCTTCTCTCAAAGTCCCCAACACCATTTCTTTAATACCTTTTCAGTTTATGAGATTTGACAAGGAAATAAAGGCATTGCTCCAGGCCATTCCAATCTCACAATGTAAGTATTCTTTTAAAATTGCTACATCTAGGAGAGCCTTTATATCCGTGTCATTACTGAAGGAAAACTGTGAGGATACAGGGAAGAGTGTGGCGAAATCTTATTAAAACATTCACACACACAAAAATCTCCTACCTCTCCATTTGAAAGGCATCTCTTTCTACTTACTTTATATCACTTATCAAAAATGCCATGAGAAGTTGAATGATTACTATCCTTCCAAATGTTCTGAAAAAGTCTGGTACATTAAAGGGAAGGAAAATAGAGCACCTTTCCAGTTGTAGTGTTATAGTCATGAAATACGTATTGAAATATGAGTGTATGATAAAGGCATGAGGGTCCGTAGATGAGAGAATAGAAGATGAAGGTGTGGATTTGATTTAGAATAATATCTGAAGCCAAGAATGGGAATAGTCTTTGCAACTAGATCTCACTGAAACTTTACTGAACATTTTATGCTAGCTGACAGAAAAGAATTATACGTGTATGAGCATGTGTGCATGTGTGTACATACATATATATATATATATATATATATATATATAAAATCTTCAAGCTCTTTAAGCAAAATGACAATTTAAATATATGCAAATATAAACATCTTTAGAGATCAAACAGGAAAATTATATTAGATGAAAATAATATCAGGGTAGGGGGTGGGAAGTCAGCAGAAACAAAACTATTTAGAAAGGAATGATTATATTTATGATCTTATCAGCAATGATGAAGTAATGTCTTTGCAGTTCTGGAGGAAAATGTTGTTGAATTGACATTTCATTCTCATTCAACTATCAATTAAAGGGGTGGGTGAAAATAATTTTTTTCAGCTAGTCAAGAAATAAGAGAGTCTTCTCTCCATGTACATATTCTAAAATATTAACTGAAGATAGGCTCTAGCAAAATGAAAAGAAAGAGAAAACCATAGGGACAAAATGCAAAGTAAAAAGAAAACAAACAGTCAGAACAAATCCAGAAGAATGTCAAAACAATTCTAGGAGAGCTGCACAGCGCCCCTAGAACACAACCGACACGATTGGGAGTGGAAGGCAGTGATCTGTGACCATGAGCTCCTCATGAAGAATATAAAGGATTCCATTCAGCAGATGTTTGTTTAAAAAGCTGCAAGATCTGGGGCTGGCCCAGTGGCATAGCGGTTAAGTTCGTGTGCTCTGCTTCAGCGGCCTGGGGTTCACCGGTTGGGATCCCAGGCATAGACCTAGGCACTGCTTATCAAGCTATGTGGAGGCGGCATCCCACATATAAAATAGAGGAAGATGGGCACGGATGTTATTTCAGGGCCAATCTTCCTCAGCAAAAAGAGGAGGATTGGCTGGGGATATTAGCTCAGAGCTAATCTTTCTCAAAAAAAAAAAGCTTCAAGATCTTAGCAATAACTTGAAAAAGGCATGTGCTTCTTTGGCCAACAAAAGAAGACAATTAGAAATTCCAGAGAAAATGAAAACAAAAATTTGAGCAAAAATTTTCCAAATATGAAACAAATGGAAAGGTAACATGAATTGAAAAATTAACTGGCAAAGAAAATGACCTTTTCTTCACTTTGATGCTTCAAGAGAAAAAACTTCTTTAAGGAACAAACTCCTGTAAGTGGCTCCAGCTTGACAACAGTGGCATTTCCTCTTCTAGGGGTCCTAACTTACTCGGACAAAAATGAACAATCACAAATTCACAAATATTGTTTACAAGTTTTCCATTTTTGCAATCAACCTCTAGACAACGAAGACTGAAGGGTAGGAATACAGAACAGAAAGTGTGACACATAGCTGGAGCAGTCTGCAAGTGGGCAAGGAGAGGAAAGAGGAAGGTGATGCGTGAGAACTAACTTCCTCATTTTGCGTAACGGAAAGCAAGAAATATGTCTAATGTTTATGAACAGATAGGTAAGTAAGTATATTTTAAAATCTTAGTAGAACTGTTAGTTAATAGTAACTGTAAGTTAATACTTAGAAGAACTAGTAAAATAACTTAGAACGTAAAACGCATGTGCCAAGAGGCAGTTTGCGCTAGACCAACGGGTTTCCTGGGATGCAGAGAAAGTCTCAGACAAACCTGGGCAAGTTGGTCCCCCTAGAAGTATAAGCAATTTCTCAGACTTAACAGCAAGGAGCTAGAAATAGAAAAAAATATGAATCAAGAAATAGAGGCATCTACCGGATGAACCAATACATGAATGGGCCTTGAGGGCATTATGCTAAGTGAAGTAAGTCAGAGAAAGATAAATACTGTATGATCTTACCTATATGTGAAATCTAAAAATAAAACAAATTCATACAGACAACAGATTAGCAGTTGCCAGAGATGTGAGGTCAGGCGTAGACAAAATGGGTGAAGGTGGTCAAAGGTACAAATTTCCAGTTATAAGATAAATAAATCCTGGGGATGTAATGTACAGGATCGTGACTATAGTTAACAATATTGTGTTATATATTTGAAAGTTTCTGAGAGAGTAGGTCTTAAAAGTTCTCATCACAAGAAAAAAAGATTTGTAACTATGTGTGGTAATGGATGTTAACTAAACTTTCTGTGCAATCATTTCACAACAGATACATATATCAAATAATTATGTTGTATACTTAAAACTAATATGTTATATGTCAATTATGTCTCAATTACAACAAATAAAATTTAAAAAAGAAACAGAGGTATCAGCATATTATTTGTGTACAGTGATATTAATAGCAGCAGTTAGCATATTGCTCTTGGAAGTCATACAGACCTGGGATTGTAGACTCGTCTCTACCAGTTATTAGCTCCTTGATGTTGAGCAAGTTACTAAACTCTCATAATAGTGTCTACCTCATTAGGTCTTTGTGAAGATGATGCAAAATAATGCACATAAAGTGATTATCCAGAACTTGATGCGTAAGTCCTCAAAAACTGTGTATTATTATTATGGTCATTACTGTTATTCTTTATGGAACCCATTCACTGCATGTGAAAAAACTACTTTGCAAAAAGCATACTAAGTTGTTCAATTAGTTGTTCAACCCTTGATTATCTATGAAATGAATGTTAGGGCTTTAAACAACAGGCTTACACATTAAAAATGTTCAAAGGTAGTTACCTCTGGGATTTGGGGAGGGAGAGAGGGTCGAAAGGTAAGCAGTATTTTCAATGACAGAGTTGCATGGTACTTCAGTTTAACTCATGTAAAATCAACTATATCTGAGACAAAAAGAGAAAGAGAGATTTAATGCTGACAATTCTACTAGCCATCTCTCGATGATCCTTTGCTTCTGGCAGTAGATGCAGTCATGCCCGAAATAACCAATTACTTGAGGGAAATGTGGAAAACACGTGTGCATGTTTTTAAGTTTTTCTCTGTGACTATAACTTAAAATATTTCTGTAATCAGATAAATAAGTGGTATGACTTTGTCAACATTCTTGGAGAAGAATGGAAGGTCATAGAAAAATGTTGACTGAGGAAGAGTTAGTGTTCCATATGTTCACTTTACAATCTTAAATATTAAGTCCTAAGAATAATTCATATAAAACCAATTTTTGTTCTGTATGCTGGCCTTATAACTTAAGCTCCTATAAGATATAACTCTAATTGAAAACTATTTTCCACCATGTGCATTTAATAGGATTAAGTTTTTATAATGAAAAATAAAATGATGCTTAAGATAACTAATAATGTAAGGAAATGTTTATAATAAATGCTAAATAAAAAGAAAGATATAAATTTTTATGTGCACAATGACTACAAGGAAATAAAAAGAGTAGATGGATAAAATGACTTAAAAAAGAAATATACCAAATGCTCACATTGGCTAGGGTTATGTTAAGATTATGAGGTATAGGTGATTTTATTTTATTTACTTCAGTTTGTAAAATTTGAAAATTTGTAGTTTTAGAAACCTATGGAGAAGGAGATACGAAACATTAATAACACAATGTACACAGGTGCTCTAACCAAAATCCATCTTTAGAAATTATTCAGATCTGAGAATTATGCAATAATCACAAATTTTAATGACTCATCTTCTCTTCAAGAGCTCCGAGTTAAATTGCTTCACTGCATCACCCAGTCTATCCACATCAAAGTAGAAAATAACAATAGCTTATGCAAGGCTATCTGTATTTGACTTTGAAATATTTCCAAAAACCATTTCAGGCAGATGTGCACTTAGCCGCATTAAGTTCCTCCCCCAACCCCACTCTAAGCTGGCCGAATGCCTTTCCTACCTGATTGACCAGGTTAAATCAGATCACACCATTATCTCAAAGCCATGGCTACACCAATGTTCCATAGTGGATCCAAACAGCAGAAGTTGGGCTCCTCAGCTAGACTTTGGAAGGTAGTCAACACACGCTTGGGTTTGCATCCAGGCTATATCTTGATTACCACAAAAAGACCTATTATTGTGGGAATTAGTACATAAAACACATCAAATCTTATCCCAGAAACAAAACAACTGCAGACATTGCAAAGCCTATTAAATATAAGGATCCTGTAAATTTAGCACATTTTGCTTTTTTTATCACGTTTCATAAATAGTTTGATTCATCATAGATTCTTTCATGCATTCAATAAACATTAATAATAAGAGCTAATATATATTGAGTCCCTCATATTTGCTAGGCAATGAGCTAAAAATTTAACATTTAATCATTATCTTGCTGATAAAAGAATCTGAAGCTTGTAACGGTTAATTAACTTGCCAAGAAACCATTGAGAAGTAGTGGACCCAGGACTTGAACACTTATTTGCCAGTAAAGCCCAAGCTCTTAACTATGCTGTAAGGCTTTGCATTTTATTGAGGACTTACTGCTAAGTGCCTGGCATTTCCAGGTGCTAGGAAACACAAAGATGAATCAGGACCTGGCCATTCAGGAGATAATAAAAAACCATATATTCCTCTCCTTTAGAAGTTTATAAGTATCTAAGGTTATTCAATAATATCCCTTTCTACTTAATCCTCAAGGTTTCAGCAGCACAAGACAATTACTTAAATGTAAGGTGGGCTATTTAAGTCATCTAATTGTCAAGGTAGACGTTGACTTGATTATTAACACCTTTTCCTTGTAGATACCATCAATTCTAGAATCTCCAAATGGCTGCTCATGTGTGACTAAGTTCAACAAGGTGGCCCTTCTTCCTGTGATATCCTCTCTGGTGAATACCAGGGCCTGGAAGATGAAGGATGCAGCCTTGAGCAACAGGAAGGATGCAGTCTTGAGCAACATGTAAGATGTATCCCCTTCCGCCCAGGGCTCTGGTACTTGGCACTCAGCTACTGAGTTGCCTCTGGCCCAAGAACCATATAGAAAATCACTGAGGAAGCCAGGACAGAATGTCCTGCCATGGGCAAACAATCACAGCAACGCTCACAGATTCTGCCTAGATAAATATTCTGCCTCACCACTTGCCCACATCCACTGCTGCGCCACTCCAAACTCTTCTCCACATAATAGACAGAATGATACTTTTAAATGAGTATGGATGTAACTTTGGAACTCGCCTGCCGAAGATCTTCAGAGGCTTTCTATTTCTTCTGTGGATTAAATTTGCAAGATTTTGTTGCAAAGACAACAAAAGCTCAAAAAGCTCAGGACTCGTTCAGTGAGAGGTTACAAGGGACATCACCCAGCCTGTGGCTCCCTCTCCAGCCTTATCTCAGGTGCTCTTCTCCCTGCTCACCACATTCCGGTGATAATGGCCTCTTTCCCTTCTCTCTTGCAGAGCTTCTGTGCATGCTGTTCCTGAATTCATTTTGCCCACCCACTATCCCTAAATTCCTAGGTTTTTCTTGGGGAAGCTTTTACTGCCTCCACATATCAAGTTAAATTGCATAAAATGTTCTCTTGGAATGAAGAAATGTCACTAATGTTTCTACAAAAATCTAAAATCTGCAGCCTCTCAAAGCACTCTACATCTCCTTCAAAGCTTTTATCTCCACTGACTGGAATTCAGTCATCATTTGTTTGTGAATTACTTTAATGTTTGTCTCCTGTGATCCATTTTAATTTGGTGAGAACAGACAGCATATATCTTGTTCATTATTGAATCCCCAGGACCAGGCACATAGTCAGTGCTCAAAAAATTATTTGTTAAATTAATGAACAAAACACAAAGGGACAGTCTTTCTGTGCCCCGTTACCACGAGCCAGCAGTGATCTCACCTGATCACCTGAAAAGGCAGTCTTTCTCTTACAAGCCCGTCACTTCTTGCAGCTTTCTGGGCTCCAATGGGCTATTTCATCCTAAAAACACTGACTTTGAAATATCTGAAGCTTGATGATACAGAAGTTTCCCCAAAACTAGGGAGACAGGCAGCTTCCTTCCCTCTGTAATAGGACATCACTTGTGAAAGTCTACATGCTTCTTTAGAATCATTCATTCTGTTCATTCAAAAGAAACTGAGAGCCCCCTATATGTCTGGCACTGGTGAGAGCTCTGAGCATTCACACATGAAAGGCAGTCCTGTCCAAGAACATCCTGTTAAATAGGAAAGATGGGAAAACTAAATGCAAAGGGTTACTGGATCCAATTCCAAGGGGAATGTGTAGAGGCTTCCCCACATCAATAGGCAGTTCTCAGATGCCCAGCAAGGTGTCTGAGAATTCAGCTCAATTTTGACACTATTTATCTGGAGATAGAATCAGCTTCCACAGGTAAAGGGCTCTGGCCCACAAGACCACCCTCCACTTCAGCCACCAATCCCAAGCCCAGGTTGTTACCTGTGCTTCTGACCCATGAGTTACAACCTGGAGGTTCCAACAACTCCCTCCAACTCGGGATGCCAATTGCAAGGCCAGGTTATTACTTGTCCTTCTGACCCACTAGCTGTAAAATAGAGGTTCCCACGACCCCCTCCTGGAGTTGGATTAATTTGCTAGAGTCTCTCACAAGAACTCAGGAATACCTGTTTACTCACTGGATTACCGATTTATTGCAAAGGATATTAAAGAATATGAATCAAGAGCCAGATGAAGAGATACATAGCATATCACACATAGCATATGAAGAAGTCCTGATCAAAGGAGCTTCTGTCTTCGTGGAGCTTGGGGCCTGGCATGGTGGCACATGGCATGGAAGTTTTCTGGTTCCCCAATGTAGAAGCACTCCGAAAAAGGTCTGACAAGCTGTCCTTTTGGCTTTTTACAGAGGCTTCATTACATAGTCATGATTGACCAAGTCACTGGCCATTGGCAATTGATTCCACCTCAGACCCCCACCCACACCCTCGGCCTCCCTATTGGGACTGAAAGTTCCCATCCTCTGATCACATGGCTGGTTCTCCTGGCATCCAGCCCCCACCTTGGGTGGGGTCCAAAAGTCACCTTCATTACCATAAACAAGACGCCCATTTCACCTTTATGGCCCCGAAGCTTCAGGAATTGAAGATAAGAAACTAAATATTATAAGAAAAGATGTTCCCATTGCTGTTATCCAAAGGTTTTGGGAGCTGTGATCTAGGAACCATAGATGAAGACCAAATACATATATATCTTATAAATCACAATATCACACCAAGCCAATGATAGTCACACAATGTGGCAATTCTGAGAGGGGATCTCAGAAGAGGGACACCTAGACCACCAGGAAAGATAGAAGAAAAGGTTACCAGGAACTGCTTCTAAGAAGAAGTGGGGCTCAAGAGAAGACTGCCAGGAGAAGGCACGGGAAAAGCCATCCAAACAATGGGACCTATTTGTGAAACAGCCAGGAGGAGAGGGGAGAAAATGCAGGTCCCCAAAATGCCAGAAGTTTGAAATTGAGTGTTAAGTGATAGACAGAGCTGGGCAGGGCACACAGCGTGGAGGACATTTAGAATCCTATCCTGAAGACAATGGGGTCTGTGAAGGCTTTTAAGCCTAGAAGTGAGGGTGAGGGAATCAGATTTGCATCTTTGAAAGAGCTCATCAAAACAGTGTCAAGGATGGGGGAAGGGAAGTTGCAAATAGACAAAGGTCCTGAAAGGATTTCACAAAATATTTTTGCATATTTTGAGATGGGAGTTGAAATGAAAAAAGTAATAATTTATGTGTGTTGAAAAATGGTTGTACTATCCTAATATTTGAGCAAATGTTTACATACATCATTTCCCTTGAGGTAATTTAGGAAATGAGGATAATGGCTCTGCAAAACCTGAAGACTGCTGGTGACTCATTATCCAATTAATTGATATGAATAAATTGGGTAAATCAAGCTAAATGAGAGTCAGTCACTGCACACAAGTAGAGAGAGAGCTGAGTCAGCGTTTACTGGATTTTTGGTTTGGATTTTTTTTTTCAAGATAATAAAAGAAGAGACCGTGCACCCCGTTGAGAAGCACTAGACTGGGCACTTCCACTCAGCCCCTGACTCTCAGCGACAGGGCTTGCGGACGGTGCAGGTGATGAGGACCTCAGCAGTAGAGGTGGTCAGGCTGGGCCATGGGAGCCTCTGCCGTACCCTGACCCACCCAGTGCTGTATAATTTTTACAACTTTGCAGGTTTCTTACAAATCAATTTATAATCCATACCATTAGACAGAAGCACACCCACAAATCTTTTCAGACTAGGCTCTTCTCTCCCTGTATCTTCTTGAAGCTGCTATAGAACAATGCTCTTGAGATGCTTAGAAGTCCTATTGTTTAATGGAGAAGGTATGCAAGGCAGATATACTTATGATCCTTGGAAGACATTTTGTCTAGTTGAAAGGGTCTTTGATGTGCTGACCTAACTGTTTCAGAGGTTCTGAAGCCATATTCTTGGCTTTATTTTCTCCTGCTAATACCCTGAAATTGATCTTTGCCATAGGCTATGTGGGGGACGGGAATTGGCCACCCCAAGATATGTCTCTTTGGCATGAGGATTATTTTAGGCTGGTTACTTTTAATAAACTGCAGCCAGGAAAGGAGGCTCTGAGGGGTAGAATTTACTTACCCTTTGTTAAGAGACATTTACATTGTAAAGGAAATCTCCATCTGTAAAGGTGTCTCCCTCTCTGTACCAGGAAGAATTGGCAGATGAACTTTGACCTTATCTCTAGAAACTCTTAATCAATGCTAAAGGCAAGGATTTAAATCTGTATTTGTTTACTGTACTTGTGTGGTAATCTCCCATGATCGACTCCCCCTCCACCTCCAACATCCTCCTTTGTCATCAGCTGAAGATGATATTTAAGGTGGTGGCTTCAGCAATTTTGGCAAGTTGCTCAGTTTGCCTGACCCTCTCCCATGTATACATGTTGTAAAGCTTTGTTTAATTTTCTCCTGTTATTCTGTCTCATGTGAATATAATTCTTTCTCCGGCCAGAAGAACCCAGAGAGGGTAGAGTAAATGTCTTCCTCCCCTACAGCTATTTCTTACTTTGAGAACCATGTGCTAGATTTAAAGAACATTTGGAGCCTCTACATTTCCTCTAAATCTTGCTTCAAAATGGAATAGTTCATTCATCTCTCTCCTCTCACACTTTATTACAAGCAGCTGGAAGAGGCCACACAGTGCCTTCAGTACCATATGGAACTCTCCTCCTCATGCCATGGAATTTGTCAAGTACATTTCTTACTTTCCATGTTACTGCAGGTGACAACTGCTGCCAATACCTTCATACCTTCATGCCCTCACTGGCAACCTCCCTAAGTACTGTCAGGCTTCTGCCTGCCACTCACTCACAAAATCAATGCCACATATTTTAGGATTTATTATAGCAGAATCCTTCTTCCAGGACCCAAATTCTACTTCAGTTATCTGTTGCTATTTAATAAACCACTGCAAAACTTATTGACACAAAACCACATCCATTTATGTCAACTGGCCCCACCTCCCATCCCCTCATTGTCTTGATCCAGGTAGGGGTGGATGCTCAGCTCTGGGCAAGGCTTGGAGGAGGAGTCCTGACTATCCCACTTCATGTGCACTGCTGCCTTCAGTCTCCTTGATCCCAGAGGGGGGTGGAGGTTCAGCTCCCCACTGGGACCCACTGACCCTGGGGGGAGAATGAGTAACCAGAGTGCCTGTTCAGTCTCATTGCCTCCAGGTGGGTGCAGAGGTTTAGGGCCCCACTGGGCCCCAGTAACACCACGGGTGGAAGTGGAGCACTAATTAGACTGGCCCCAGTTCACACCTCCTTGTTTAGTCTCATGAATGCCAGGACTCAGTGGAGGCTCGGCTCCTTGCAGGGTCCTGCTGACAATGACAGTAGATGGTGAAGCCTAATAGTGACTAGCCCAGCCTGCCTTGCACCTTTGCTTATGTCTCACTTCTTGGGGGGAGTGGACTCTCGGCTCCACTGGCACTGCCTGGAGGGGAAATCAGAGCGCTGCCTGCTTCTGCCAGACAGAGGATGGAGATCAGCTCCCTACTCAGTCCCTCTGACACTACCCTGGCAGGGAAATTGGAACACCACTACCCACTTCCACCAGGAAAGGGATAGATTAGCTTCCCCTAGGTCTGCTGACATCCTCAGCAGGGGAATCTGAATTTCACCACTTGCATCCTCAGGGTGGGAAGGCAGCATGGAAGACCAGCTCTCTACTCAGTCCTACTGAAACTGTAGTGGAAGAATGTGACATTTTTTGTGTTTCTCTGGTGTAGGACAGGTATTGCCAAAAAGCTTTCTGTTGTTAGGCTACCCTTTTCCCAGTGCTCTGGCTAGGGGCAGCAGGCTTTTCTTTGAGTTGTTTTGTCTGTGCCTGTTGGTGATTCTGGGATGGAGGTTTTTGGAAATTCCTGTATGAGATATATGGGAGCAATAAGGAAACCTAGGTGACCAGTCGCCATGTCATTTCTCAAGTTGAGATGTCTCTAGACAGTCCACCTTCTGCTTTCCGTCTTCCAGAGACTTCCTACATTTGTTTGTTTTGTAATGTCCTTGGTTTTCTAGTTGTAAGGAGAACCTGGGACAAATGGGGCTACTCCATCCTTGCCAGAAATGGAAAAGCCCAGGGGTATTTTTGCCTATACAGGAAAAGGTGAGCAAGTATCAACTAGCTTGATAGGAACAATGTGGTGATCATTTCAAAATATATATGAATATTGAAACATTACATTGTATACCTGAAACTAATATAATGTTCTATGTCAATCATATCTCAATAAAAAAATTAAAAATTCAAAAAAGAAATAAAGAAGGCAGAACACAGATCAATAACAATAAAAAAGGTAGCCTCAAGTGACACCAAAAAGTAAAACAAATGGGGTTGATACCACAAGGAAGAGAAGAGGGAATGATTACTTTGTTACTTTATTTATGGTCTTGAAGTCTTGAATGCACTTATAGCCTTTCCTCTTAAGTTTATCACTAGGACTGGTATTAAGTGAGGTGAATCCTTTCTCTAGTAGTCTTTCAACTACTGATTTTAGTCTTACTTAATTTCTTCTTTTAAACTATTGTGCACGCTTAGATAGAGATTTGTATGAATCATTCTGAACCTCGATGACTTTGGTGCTGATAATCTTGCCAACACAAGCAGAATTTTTTTTTTTTTTCACCACAAGGAGTCCTATATCTTGAGAAGATTTTCAATTCAAACTTCATTTAAAACAAAAAAATACCAATATATCAATCTCTAAATTGTCTATTATTATCTATTATCTAATTATAAGTAGGATAGTCCTCAGAATTTCAAGAAAGAAGCCAACAATAGTACATTTAGTCTAAAAATTCCATTTGCCCACTAGACCACTCCTTATTAACTTCACAGTTGTGATGTCACAGAGGAAGAAAACAATGTTATTCAATTAAAAGTTGAGGGTGAAGATTATAGACTAAAATAAAGGAATGTCTGTCTAGAGATTGTTAGCTTCTTGACTCTAAGAGAAACATAGTGTAATGGTGGCAGAGCTTGTGTTATCAATAAACAATTTGGCAGACTGTTCTTTAATGTTTGCAGAAATTTCTCTATGTGAATGTGAGGGTAAAAACGGAAAAATGGACACTGAATTTCCCTTTGGAAGTATTGGCCCTGTCTACCCACTTTCATTCTTTCTTTCAGTTTCTTGACTATCACAGTTCAATCAATTTTTCATTGTTCTGCTTACATTGTCTACAGGTGTCTTTATCAATAAGTTCCTTACCCTAGTTCTTGTGATTGCAGTGAAAACATCCAATCTGTCTGTAAGATCACCAATTTATTCTAGATCTTATTCTGATTTTGTTTTAAGGCTATTTCAAGATGTATAGTGACTAGCTGGAGACCCAGTCACAGAGCTATTTCCCATTCCTGTTTTTGCTTTCATGTTAAATCCCTTGGCTCTGGCTTAAGGCTGTTCAGAGAAAGCAAAGAGTTAGGGGTCACATGTGCTTCAGGATCTATTCCTGAATTCTGTCTAAAGGTGTTAAAGAACCTATTCCCCAAGTCACCCATAGACTAAGCCTTTCTTTGCCTGTGGAGCAAGATTATAGGGCAATCTATTTTCAAAGAACAGACTTTGAGGATGGCCTCTTACAGCTCTTGCTCAACATCTACAGCTTTTCTAACCTCTCTAATCTCTGATATTAGGTCAGCCTCAGAATATTTCCACTCTGACTTTTCCACCCAAGTTTTTGCATTTGAGATTCCTATTAACAAATGAACCAATTGATATAAATCTGGGATTTCCAAATTATCGGATCGTAAAACAACTCTATATTCCTTTGTAAATTTGTCTCTATTATGTGTGTAGGTTTTTGAGAGTGGTTAACAATGGCTCTCAATTCAAAGACCAGGGTTTAAAATCAACCACAACAAGGGGGCAGGTCCCGTGGCTGAGTGGTTAAGTTCACGTGCTCCCCTGCGGTGGCCCAGTGTTTCACCAGTTCGAATCCTGGGCGCGGACATGGCACCGCTCATCAGGCCATGCTGAGGCGGCATCCCACATGCCACAACTAGAAGGACCCACAACTAAAAATACACAACTACGTACTGGGGGCTTTGGGAGAAAAAGGAAAAATAAAATCTTTTAAAATCAACCACAACAAAACATAATCTATTCTGAAGTGGGTTTAAATTTAAGAAACATTTGAAATTTAGGAGTTTCCTGTTGGCCAGAAGGGAAAGGAGCTGAGTCAGGAAGAAGGCTAGGAGCAAGGGGAATGTAGGAGCTTAGGAAGAAGGAGGAAGAATGAAGGAATATATTCAGACTGCAGATCAGGAGAATCTAAGAGAAACGGTTTCATGAGTTTTACTTTTTTCATTTTCCTTGGCTAAGGAATCTTTTGAAAGTATTAATTTTGTAAACTAGATTTCTTTTGGAAGTTTTCTTATGCTAATAAAAAATGCAGACCATTTCCTTTCTAAATTGCCTCTCAAATGAATAATTTCTTTCAAATTGAAAGTTCACCAGAATAACCCCTGTAACTCTAAATTATCCTTGGTGTAATTATGCCGCTTAAATGGATAAATAAATGAATTATAGTGAAAATACATTTTGGAAACAAAATTCCCAATGTTCTGCTGAAATCCAGAAGCTCAAAGACCTTGACTTGGAATAGCATTCTCCCCTGAGGTCTCTCTGACTGCAGTGGGGCATGAACTTAGACTGAGACATCATCACGAAAGCAATGATCTTCTGAAGACCTTGCTTGTGTGCTTTGTGTCTTAGGCCCCTGTATTAGTCAGCTCAGGCCACCATAATAAAATACTGTAGGCTGAATGACTTAAACAACAGAAATTTGTTTTCTCCCAATACTGGAGGCAAGGAAGTCCACAATCAAGGTGCCAGCTGATTTGGTTTCTGGTGAGAGCTCTCTTCTTGGCTTTCAGATGGCTACCTTCTCACTGTGTCTTCACATGGCAGAGAGAGAGACTAACTCTTCTGTCTCTTCTTATAAGGACACTAATCCTATTAGACCAGGGTTCCATCTTTATGACCTCATTTAACCTTAACTACCTTCATAAAGGCTGTATCGCCAAATACCGTCACATTGGAGGTTAGGACTTCAATATATGAATTTGGGGGAAACAAAAACATTCAGTCCATATTGAAGCCCCCAACCTAATCATTGGTCATCTCAAATGCAGTTGGAAGGTTTGGAGTAGAGAACTTTCCTTGAACCAGACTCTCATGGGTAAACGAGACAAGACAGAGGAAAGATCTCATAATACTTTAACAAGTAATCCAAGATAAAGTTTGACCTATAAGGAGCCTGTGTGAGAAGACTGTCTGAACTCCTCAAGAGGTGGAGGTATCAGACCTACATCCATCCTCCTCCTTTGATCATCTTCTTACTTTCAACAAAAATGTTGAGAACAGACAGTAGTAATTTTAGTCAAAAGTTGGCTTTCCTCCAAGAAAAAGACTTTTCAAATCTAATCAGATAATCAAAGGATTCTTAAACAAGGATTTCTTCTTCCTCAAGACACTTGGGAGCTGATCATAAAGAAATCACAACTTTGGCCCACCGAGGAAACTGTTATCCATCACAGTCAGAGAGACCCCAGATGGGAAACTCAAGGAGTCTCCTAGGAGTATGCAATTCCAATTCCAGAGTCTTGAGACACCATAATTTGGTAGATTCTCAAGGATTTTCTACTGTTGAATCCCCAAAAGACCGCCAGAAAAACTCGTTGATCAAGTGAAGCTAAATTTGCTCAATGTAACACAGTAAAGAAGACCACCACCTTGGTAGAGGCTAAGTAGTGTCTGGGCTGGGAAGGATGATGTCTGAAAAGGTTATTTATAAGGTGTATATGGTTTATAGGACGATTTTAAGAGAAGTCTTGCAAGGAGGCATATTAATCAGGATTCTGCAGATTTTCTGATATAATAGACTTGGATTGGTGGGCACAGTGAGGTAGGAGTTTTAAAACAGGGTTTGATGAGTAAGCTGTTAGTCTTGATGTTATCTCTTCCAGTTGGTTCAAGTCTTACCTTCTAGGAGCAAGTATTTCCTGGAGCAAATAGCTAAACATGTTTGCCTGACCCCAGTATTGTTTGGTATGGAAATAGGAAAGTAAACTTGGTTAAAGAATTGTTTAGCACGGGGACATGAAGCAAGGTAGGTGTGGTCTGAGGATTCACTGGTGTAGAGAAAAGTTCTGGAATACTGACATCTGAAGATTCTTTCTTAATAAATGTCTTCGAATTAAATCTAAACAAAATTGCAAACTGTTTCTTTTTACATTTTTATTTTTTAGTGTTAACAAGATGAGTTGCAAACAAAAAAATGTTTAAGCTGTTAAAATAATAATAATAATAATAATAATAACAAAAGTAGCAAAAAAGAAGGTAGGGTCACTCAACCTTAAGAATAGATGATAATGCCAACTCTGTATTTGCCACTTGAAGAGTAGGAAGAGGAAAGTTTGCATTTGACTTACAAAGGAAATAATCCTTTAAATTTAAAGGATGTATATTTAAATACATTTAAAATTTTTGTATCACAAAATTTAAAATGTATATCACAAAAACATTGTTTGATTTGGGAAGCAGATTCCCAAAAACTTATATATGTGGGAGAGAGTGTGTGTATTCGAGCATGTGCCTGTGTGTCCCATCACCCACGAGAAAATGCAGTGTGTCAACACCAGCTTTTCTCTGCAGATGGAGAGTCAGGGTGAGTGTTCATTTTCTCATCAGACAGGTATGGAAGGCACAGGCTACAGGCTGGGCTCTGTGACAAACACTAGTAATACAGAGATGAATGAGGATCCCTGGCCTCAAAGAGCTCAGGGTAGAGGAAGAGGGGGACTCGTGTAAATGGATAATCACAGGGAAACAGAGGAAGTGTAGTGGGAACCCTGAGGAGGGACTGAGTAAGTCTAGACAGAGGAATCAGAGAATACCAACGCTGGGGCTGAGCCTTGAGGGATGAGGAAGAGGGAGTCGAGCAAAGGAGAACAGGGTGTGCCGGCAGCTGTGAGGCCTCCATGTGGCGGGATGTGTGGGGATCAGCACGCCCTCCACTAACATATGCAGGGCCTAAGGCAAGAGCACAGATGGAGGCCCCTAGAGCATATGTCTAAATATTTAAAAATTATAAATCAAGCTTAAAAAGCTGTGAAATAAAAAAATCCAACTCCTACCTTGAAAACATATCTTTAGAAAAATAAAATTGAAATATATACGCAAAACTACGGTTTTATGTAACAAAAAGTTGGCAAAATAGAAAAGGCAGCTAAATTTAATTATTATTGAACATTTCTGGGGAAGGACCAGCAATGTTTTGATGAGCAAAAAGGCACACAATTCATAAATTATTACGTATTTATTTCATGATGTTTTCTTGCTTTCAATTCAGCAAAATCACCATGTTATAAACAAGATTTTAACATATTTGTATTCCAGTAATAACTTAAAGAATTACAAAATTAAGTGCAATTGTTTTCAATGTCTAAAAAAATGAAATATACTTTCATCAAGAGCACAAAGTCAATGCAAAAATCAAAATTATTTAATAAATTTTCCAAATCATTTCTTTTTAAAATATTAAAAATTATCTATTAAAATTGAAAAATAAAATCAAATCATAGTTAGGGAACATCAAATTTTTAATCAAAAGATTTAAATAAAGCTGAAAATTTTATTTGATTTTTAAAAATATTTTAATTAATATACTTAATTCAAATTAAAAGTCTTAATTAAAATTAGTATTTTAATTAAAATTAATTTTAACTTTAAAAATAATTTTGAATGTTAACAATAAATCTTATTAAATATTTTCACAAAGATGAAACTATTCACAATTCTAGTTTCCATGTCTATCTATTTGCCAATGCAAAAAATTGGTAGCATGCCTCACACTTGCTACATCTACACCTACATATAACAAATTTAAGAGTAACGTAAATTGTTTACCATTGCAATATGTTCCTCTACTTCTGAGTACAACTGTAGTGAATACAGCACTATTTCTTGTGAGTGCTTCCAGAATTACAAACTGGAGAGAAGCAGTAAGAAGAATGCTGAGAACTTCTAGGAAACAGCACTTTATTATGGAAGTAGTTTATTGTTTATTTATTATAGCTACATTTGTGCTATCTCCAAGGACTGATCGGAAAACACGTAGGGCCCTCAAAATAGGGATCAAGGATAGGAGTCCCTGGATAACAGGGCAGCTCTAGGAATCAAATTGCTAAATGACAGATAATGGTGACCAGATTGTCAAAGGCCTCATGAGCCGTGCTAGAGAGAGTCACTGACAACTGTCTACTAACAGGGAAGAGAACAAATGTATAACAGCCCTCCCTCACTGTTTTTCCTCCTACAGAAGTAACATCATCTCCTCTCTAGAAGAGGTAGAAATCTAGATGTTGGCTCTAGAAATGATCAAAAATGAATTTTGGAAGTGCTCTGTGGAGTTCTGAACCCTCATGTAAGAGAGAAAGAAGTCAGAGGATATAGCAGTTTACAATTTCTTTTGAGAGTCTTCTGTATTTCCAGGAAGAAATTTATATTTGGGAAAAGAATATACATATTTACAATCACACATATAGATTCACAGTTACGTTTACACATATTGAAAAAGGCTTTCCTCGCAAGTGATTTTGTTTCCCTGTTGTCCATAACCTTAGTAAAGTGATACATCTAAACCGAAATTTCACCACAAGACTCCCCAGCTAAAACATTCTTCAAAGGGTCTCTGTCACTTGCAGGAGAAAGCCCAAGGTTCTTACCATGGCATCGGATCTCTCACCATCTCTCAGCTGCATCACTGAGTGGAACCTCCTTGAGGATCTCCCAGCTTCTTCTTGTGCCTTGCTTAACTCAGTCTACCCAAAACAGCCTGAGTGAGAAATGAGATGATGCTGTAGGGGAGGAAGACATTTCCTCTACCCTCTCTGGGTTCATCTGGCCAGAGAACGAATTAAATTCACATCAGACAGAATAGCAGGAGAAAATTAAACAAAGCTTTATAACATGTATACATGGGAGAGGCTCAGGCAAGCTGAGCAACTCCCAAAATGGCTGAAGCCACCACCTTAAATATCATATCCAGCTAAAGACAAAGGAGGATGTTGGGGGTGGGGGAAGTCAGTTACAGGAGGTTACCAGAAACAGGAATAAGATTATTATGCAGATTTAAGTCCTTGCCTTTGGCATTGATTAAGAATTTCTAGAGATAAAGTCATCCCCCTCTTCTTGCTGGTACAGAGAGGGAGGCACCTTTATAGATGGAGATTTCTCTTACAAATGTAAATGTCTCCTGACAAAGAGCAAGCAAGTTCCACTCCTCAGAGCCTCCTTTCCTGTCCCAGTTTATTAAAAGTAACCAGCCCCAAATAATCCTCATGCCAAAGAGACATATCTTGGGGCAGCCAATGCCAGTCCCCCACAATGCCATGACCCTGATTTAAAAGCCTGTTAATACCTTTCTCTTGCGCATGGAACAAAACATAATCTCTCTCCCATGAACTACAAGAGGCTGCAGGATTTGACTCCACCTACATCTCAAGCTTATCATCTGCCACTTTACTTCTAGCTCCCTATGCTGTAGCCTCTTTAGCTTTCTTTCACTTTCAAGAGCATATTAAGTTCCCTCCTACCTCAGGGTTTTTATACTTCCCATCGATTCTACCTGGAAAGTTCTTCTCCTAATCTTCACATGACTGATTCCTAGACAGTCCTTCCCTGGACACCTCACTAAAACTCATTCTCAGTCATTCTCTCTCTAGCACCCTATTTCCTATTTACTTCCTGCCCAACATCTTTCACAATCTGTATTTTGCCCATTGCCTATGTATTGTATAACTGATACATGCCTCTTTAGTGTAGAAAACTTTTCTGATTTGTTCAGTGATATTATCGCCAGCTTTCAGCGCAAAGCTAACACTTGAGAGGTGCTGACTAAACATCCCTTAGTTACCTACCTCTATAGGCTCTTTTACTAACACTGAACACCTTGTATTTTGGGTACCAGTAAGACCAAACATCTCACAGTTTCACCAAACCCTCAAGGGAATAGCTAGAGCTATTTTATGCCTCTATGCCTTTGCTTGAGCCGTTCCATCTACTCAGCTTGTTCTTCCCTCTTTTTTCACCTGGCTAACTTCTACTCATTCTTCAAGCCCCAGCTCAGATATCTCCAGGAGACAGAGCGAAGTATCTCTTGTGCTTCCAGAGAATTCTCTGACTTTGTCACAGTGTTTATCACTCTTTATGAGCATGCGACCTTCATTTAGAAGGCAGGAACCATACCTTATTTATCTTCTATCTCCCTAATTTGAGTACAGTGTTTAGTATACTGCAGATGTTAATAAATGTAGTTACATGGAATTTATTTATTCCACTTCTAACTGGGAAGGTTACACACATGAATTCTGGAATCCCATTGGCCTGCCATCAAATCTCAGCACTGCCACTTACTTACTAATCATCTTGGAAAAGTCACTTGAATTTTAAGCTGAATTTCCTAATCCATAAAATGGAGCTGAAGATGAGGGCAATCCCATAGTTGTTATAAAGATTAAATCACTTAATACATGTGAAATATTTAGAAATGCTTACATGTCTGGTCAACATCCAATAAATGTTACCTGCACCTTTATCTGAAATGTGTTTCTCGTAATCTTTTTCTTCTTTTAGGACAATTGGAACAAATAAAAGAAGTCCTTCCAATATCTCTTCTCATGTGACAGCAATAAACTTTAGTTTATGGCAAATTTGTGATTATCTTGGCACTAGCCTCTTTTCTAATTGGGCACACATACATAAATCGTGACTTTAGCTGCTTGACTGTTGTGTAACTTAAAGAGTATGTATATTGCCAGTCTGTGCCACTTGGCAGCTTAAAAAATTTAATTTAATTTAATTTAAAAAGGGAGAAATGCAGTACATGCGAGATTAGTACTATGTAAATATGCTTAAAACTATCCCCATATGTTTTGTTCAAAATGTTTTACACTGTTCAGTAGAAAAAGAAAACAGATCTGATCATATATCACCTC
Organism: Equus caballus; assembly: GCF_041296265.1. Classification (NCBI taxonomy): domain Eukaryota; kingdom Metazoa; phylum Chordata; class Mammalia; order Perissodactyla; family Equidae; genus Equus; species Equus caballus. The sequence goes on from NC_091688.1 coordinate 74,907,666, forward strand.
CCTGCTCAAAATTTTTCTAGAGGTCTCAGAATAGGGGAGAAAAGTTGAAATATCTCAACAGACCCTCAAAAGAAATAAAATGAAAAGGCAATGAAACAATAACTGGAAAACACATAAAAGGATGAATAATCATATAAAAGTCATGCCTATTGGCAATCAAAAAAATCAAATTAAATCTAAAGTATATCTTTTATTTTTCAAATAGCAAGATTTAAAAAAATGAATGTTCAGTGTTAGTAAAAGTGGAAGGACATGCACACTCCTACACAGTACTTCTGGGAGGGCAACTTGGTTCAAGCTCTCAGAAAAGAAAATGGAGATAGATACCAAGGGCCTTTAAAAATTTCACACCCTGTGAACTTAAAATCTCTTTCCCAGAAATAGTATGAAATAATTGAAAGTTTTGGCAAAGTTTTAGTATAGATTTTCATTATGGTATTACTTATAAAAATGAAACATTGGAAATAACCTAACATCCAGCTAAGTTAATTTATGTCACAGTTATACAATGAAATATTATGCAACATATAAAGTATTTTTGAAGCATATGTGGTGACATTAGAAAATGTTAATGTTTTATACAGGTTAAATAAAAGTGTATAAAATGTATATATATAAAAAGTATATAAATGAATGATATTTATGATAATGCCAATTATATAACATACATGTATATATGTGTGTATGTGTTTTGTGTGTGAAAGGAAACATTAAATGTTAGTGATGGATTACATAAAGGTATTAAGGTAAAAAAGCTGACTTGTTTGTGGTTGTTGTTGTTAATGGTTTTCTTCTATATTTATAAAATTTTCTACAGGGCATATGGTATAGTTTCCTAATCAGAAAAATAATCGAATTAAGGTTAATAAGAAAATTTTCATGTTGGCATTAAAAGCTCTCTGCAATTCAACACAAACTACCGTACTGCAACACTAAATTCCAGTTATAACATGGAAGCTATTAGAATAACAGGATTAGGAGACAGATGACTAAGGTTGTTGCTAAGTTCTGCTCTGACTTTGGAGAGAATCACATAGCCACTTTGAGCCTTGGGTTCCTCAGCTGTAAAGGACATTAACAATTTCTGCCTATTCCACAAAAGTTATTGTAATTGCTGAATGAAATAGCACACTATACTTGGTAAGTGTTCAACCAATATCTATTAAGTAAATGGAGTGTTTTAACATGTTAGAGATATGTATAAATATGAGCATTTATTACAACTGTTAACCATAATAATGGTAAATAGATACTAAAAAGTAAGCAAAGATGTGACACAACTATGTGATTTCGTACTTAGGTCACCAAAACCAAAAGCTATGATTTGATCTTCCCATCCTTTTCTGCCCATTCTATAATAAATGATCACTCTTAGTAAACTTAGTGAACAAAAACTTACAATTACTTTTAGGAAACCTAAAAACACCTAACATTCTGTTTTTCAGTAGTAAGGGGAATTTTGGGCATCAAATTTTCTCTGTGTGTATGGAACAAGTAGAATTCAAATTTTCATTTCAATTTGATCCATACCTATTTTCCTGAAGAGCCAAAACCAAATAGTTGCTTCTTAGCATACTTGAATTGGGCCTTTTGGTCATTATTTTCAGTAAGAATATATTGCATTTATTTAGCACCTCTATATGTGTCAAAATATTTTCACTTAAAATCTCTTAATTGATTCTCACAACCACCCAGGGAGGTGCCATTAGCAGTTTTCCTTTAATTCATTGACATCCCCAGTAGTCTACCAGAACCAGCTCTTACCAGCCAGCAAGAGCCAACTGTAAATTCTTTTGGAATTTTACAAGCTAGTTGTAAAGCACAGACAATATTAAAAACTTAGATAAATCATATGTATAACCTAGATATAATTAAATAAATTTTATCAAAATTGTTAGAAATACTCAAAATTCATCACTTCCTAATTATTTTATTACATTTTACTATATATGTTCTCTGGTTTATTTATGCCTGTTGAATCTCTGTAGTGAAAATATTACATAATAGTGTGCTACGAACTCCGCATGCAATGACATCATGTTGGTAGCTTGAAATCAGCTACAATGGGAGTATTTAGACCACTAAAATTGGAAAACACTACAAACCATGGCTTGATTTATTGTTGTGTTGATTGTCTAGACTTAGAAAATGATAGAGAAAATGCTAATAAGGAAGATTAAGCTTAAATGAGTGCCGCATCTATAGCCATTAGGCTGTGAATAGCACAATAAAGTTGAATAAATACTCTTCCAATATTTGAAAGCTATTATCCCATTCAGTGAAAAAGTCACTCGTCATTGATAAATGAGTGAAGTTCCAACGTATGTCTGCATTGTTTCTTTTTTGTCTTACTCATTGATGTAAAAGAAAATATCAACTAACATTTCATGTCAGAACTATGCTCATTCGTCAACTGCAACCATAGATTGGCTACTCTACAAAAATTGGCAAAAATCAAAGAAAGCATTCTGTGAGAATTAATTGGCTAGATGGAATTTATAATAAAGGGTATATATAATTATTATTTGTAAGTTATGGGCTATGCATCCTCTATATAAGTAAAATTTATTATAAAGTCACGTATGTATAGATATCCACACATTTCAGAAAAGAGCCAGTTGTTAAACATTTATTGGCACACCACCATCATTTACTGACAATAACACAGTAACATTTAGATAGACAAAATAAACGGGAAAACAATGCATGTTGAGTGATGACTTCTATCAAATAATGACTTTATTTTTATTTAATGCCCTTTCATGCTGGAAAGCATCCTAAAATATACCTTTCTCAAATCTCAATCTAAACGTCAAATAGATCACAATGGTGTTTCTATCACTTTCCGTGATGATTATGAGTTCCAGCGGTTCGTCCCAGGTGTCAGAGAGAGATCAGGCACAAACCTTGTGTGCTCCTCAGATTTCTTCCTCTGTCCCTCCACCACGGCCACCAGCCACCCATGGCCACCATCTCTCCAAATTGAAACCTCCCGCCTGAATGGCTTTTGTGCCCCACATGCCAAGCCTATCTATGTTGATTTGCGCGTATGCTTCTCGACATGTGTGAGATACCACATCCCATCGTGCAGGATTTGGTTTCCTGAGCCATCACTGAGGGGCTGGTTCACTTGTCTCAGAACTGAGTTGTTGTCAGGGAACTTTGACCATAGGAAACAGGAGATAGTATGGAGCCAGGCAGATAATTTTTCCTTCCTTTCACCTTTCCATGAACTACTACAAGGTTCCTCCTTGCAGCTTTCCAGAGAAGTCCAAATGTGGTTGATACAACTGCTGAGCCACATAGTTTCTCTCCTACAATCCAGTCATAAGCAGTAGCCACTATAGTAACACATCACATTACATTGCTTCACGTTCCTCCACTTCATTTTTTCCTTACTCTGCTTGTATGTCCTACAAAAGCATCCACATTTTAATTCTTACCTCAAGAACTGTTTTCTGGAGAATCCAGGCTAAGACACAAAACTTTAGCTAACTAATAGCATTTATTTTTAGAAATCCAAATGATTTAGTTTCCGGTGGCTGCTTTAACAAATTACCGCAAACTGGGTGTCTTAAAACAGCAGAAATTTATTCTCTCCTAGCTCTGGAGGCCAGAAACCCAAAATCGATGTGTCAGCAAGATTACACTCCCTCCGATGGCTCTAGGGAAAAATCTCTTCCTTGCCTCTTCCAGCTTCTGGTGGCTTCAAGAGCTTCTTGACTTGTAGCCACATCACTCTAATCTTTGCTTCCATGGTCACATTGCCTCCTTCTCTTCAAAAATCCTTCTGCCTCTCTCTTTATGAAGATACACGTGGTAGCAGTTAGAACGCACCTGCATAATCCAGGATAAACTCCTCTCAAGATCCTTAACTTAACCACGTCCTTTGCCATATATGTTAATATTCAGAAATCTAGAAGTTACTACCTGGACATATCTTTTGGGAGGGTATCATTCACCTCACTACACCATGGAAAAAATAATTTTGCTTGTAGTCACAAACCAATTATATGTTAGGCAGTGGAAGGATTTTTCTGTACTAGATAGTTTTTGTAAATTATGCAAAGCATAATACTCATGTGACAGCATAATTAGATATACATTTATTCAAACAAAATGCAAAAATCAAGCACAAAAGAGTGGAGATTAAACAATGCAAAAGTTTTATCCTGTTATTCATCCACTACAACATTAGGTTCCTATCAACTGCTCCAGCATGCACAGAAGACAATGACTGCCTTTGAAATGCAGAATAAGTGTTTTGAAGTAGTAGTGGTTTGGAGGGAAAGAATTTCTAATTATTAAAGCAAAATCATTTTTTTTAAATAACTGCTTAGGGTTTACTTTCTGTTTTGTAGTGTTTATTCTTTACACAAAAGGTTTTGGCTTCATTTCTGCCCTTTTTAAAAAGTAAGGAAAGCTCCTGGAGAGGAAGGGAGAGGAAAAGGAGCAGGTAGTTCTGTAAAGTGAACAGCTGGGGTGTGCCTGATCTGAAGGTGGCTGCTAATATTACATTGTATAAGATCTCTCAGCCTGAATTCCAGCTGTGATCATGTACTCTGTGCTTCCATCTCCTGTGTGTACAAAAGGAATAGTTGTCATTTGCATATTTGAATTCCACACGCATTTTTATTCATTTGTGAGTGTCTTCAATTTTTCTTCTTCAATTTGCTTTATAAGAATAGGCTTCCTTCTCTGGGCTGGAAAAAAAAAAAAATCCTGGCACAAAATAATATGATGTGTTTATATTTGAGTTTCTAAATATAATTCATACCATATTCATCTATCATTGTCTCATTTATCATTTACTCTTTGTACTGCAGTTACTATTATGACATCCAGGAGAAAGGCAGGTTCTCTGCCTCCTAAATGCCCCTGGGTCTTTCCTTGCTCACTGAGCAGTTATAAATGAAGTACATTTAACTCACGGAGTTGTAGGTTTAATGCAATGCAATTTTCAGTTTACAGGTAAATTTAGTTATCATTAGAAGCTTATAACAAACCGCACAAGCAAAATCATTTAGCAAAGAAATGCTTCTATTTTGACAATCTTTGTATTAATTCATAATTCAATGAATACATTTTATAACTTAAGTTTTGCACATTACCTAAGATGACTGTGGCTGTAGATATCTTACCCTTTCCTAACTCCTAGAACTCATGTCAACAAGTTTGATTGTATAAACCAGGCATGTCTTTGCCTCTTCCTTCATTATTGCCATGTAAAACCCCACTGCACATCTACTGGGGGTGAGTCTCAGGGCCCTGGACCAGTCTCACACAGGCCACTAAGATCAGCTTTCCTGAATCCCCTTTGTAAATACTTGGAGTAAGCTGTTTCCAGAGGAGTGCAATATTCTGCATAACAATGTTAGACATCCCTACTTCTTTAGTAAATGGTCATATTCTGATTATTACAATAGTTCTACATTCAAAGAGCTCTGGGTATCTTTGTTGGTATACCTTGCTATGTATGTATATATCTTCTCCAAGAAAATGTAAGCCATTGGAAGACAAGGATTATATCTTATACAAATTTGAATTTACCACACTGCTGTCCATACAGTAGATACTTAAAGTGTTTGTTAGTGGCCATATGGTTAGGAGATAGACAGAGAAGTTTGGTTAGAAAAAATAACTGGAATGTTCAATTAATTCCTTACAAAAGACTTTAGCTCATGAGATTGAAATTCAAATATCATTTCTGGAAGAAAATTTCTGGCAATATGACTCAAAACTTAAAATTATTTCCATCCTTTGTGTAAAAATTATATATTATAAATGTATTCAGGAAAATTAACACACAATGGCAAAAATAAAAATGTGTAAAGATGTTCAGTTCATTATTGTTAATAATAAATAAAATTTAGGAAAAAAGTCCTAAAAATCCAATAATAAAGTACTGCTTAAATTATGGTGTATTACTATGTACCCACTAAAATGATATAAAATATACTCATTCACATGAAAAGCAATTTAAAATTCAAATGTGAAAGATAATTGACTACAGAGTAAGGATTAATTTCCAAAGCAGGTGAGAAAATCAAAGCTCCATGTGTGAAAACTAGATTAATTAAATCAGCTAGTGTAATCCATCACAACAACAGGCTAAAGAAGAAAAATCATATAATCATACCAACAGATGCAGAAAAAGCATTTGACAAACTTAACACCCATTCATGATAAAAACTCTTAGCAAACTAGGAATATAGAGGAATTTCCTCAACTTGATAAAGAACATCTACAAAGAAATCTACAGCTAATATCATACTTAATGGTAAGAAAAGATATTTTTCTCCTAATAATAAGAACAAGGCAAGGATAGTTCTCTCACCTCTCTTATTTGACATTCATTTAATGCAATAGATGAGAAAAGGAAATAAAAGGTATACAGATTGGGAAGGAAGAAACAAAGCTGTCTTTGTTCACAGATGATATGATTGTTTATGTAGAAAATCCCAAAGAATCAACAAAAATACTCCTGAACTAACAAATGATTAGAGCAATACTTCAGGATAAAAAGTAAATATGCAAAAGGTAATTGCTTTCCTATATGCCAGCAATGGATGACTGGATTTTGAAATACAAAATACAACACCAATTATATTACCACAAAAAAAATACTTAGGTATAAATCTAAAAAAATATGTTCCAGAGTTATGTAATAAAAACTACAAAACTTTGATAAAAGAAATCAAACATCTAAATAAATGCAGAGATATTCCATGTTCATGGATAGGAGGACTCAATATTGTTAAGATATCAGTTCTTCCCAACTTGATCTACAGATTCAACATGATCTCAGCAAGTTATTTTGTGGGTTAACTGATTCTAAGGTTTATATGGAAAGGAAAAAAGCCCAGAATAGCCAACACAATTGGCACTACCTGACTCTTACTCTCTCTCCTTCTCTGTATATATATATATAAGTAATATAAAGTTAAAGTAATCAAGATAATGTGTTGGTAAAAGAATAGACAAATAGATCAATGGAACAGAATAAATAGGTTAGAAATAGACCTACACAAATATAGTCAACTGATCTTTGAAAAAGGAGCAAAAGCAATACAATTGAGAAAGAATAGTCTTTTCAACAAATGTTGCTGGAAAAACTGGGCATCATTTAATGGAACAACATTAAAAAATATGAATGTAGACACAGACATTAACTCTTTCAAAAAATTAACTCAAAAGAGATCATAGATCTAAATGTAAATGTAAAACTATAAAACTTCTAGGTAATAACATGGGAGAAAATCTAAGTGATCTTGGGCCTGGTGATAACTTTCTAGATACAACACCAAAAGCAATACATGAAAGAAAATATTTAAAGTTGTACATCGTTAAAATTAAAAACTTATGCTCTGTGAAAGACATTGTTAAAAGAATAAAAATGAAAATACAGGCTAGAAGAAAAATATTTGCAAAACACAAATAATAAAGGCTTACATCCAAAATATACAAGAACTCTTAAAACTCAATAATAAGAAAACAAGCAATCCAAGTAAAAAATGGGCAAAAGATGTGAACACACATCTCATCAAAGAAGATGAACACATGGCAGATAAACATATGAAGAAATGCTCAACATCATATGTCATTAGGGAATTTTACATTAAAATAAAAATGAGATATCACTTCCTATCTACTAGGATGGCTAAAATTCAAAACACTGACAACATCAAATGCTGGTAAGTATGTAGAGTATTGGAGCCCTCATTCATTGCTGGTGGGAAAACAAATGGAACAATCACTTTGGAATACAGTTTAGCAGTTTTTTACAAAGGTAAACATAGTCTTACCATATAATCCAGCAATTTCTATCCTTGGTATTTGCCCAAATGGGTTGAAAAATTATGTCCACACAAATATTTGCATATGGATATTTACAGCAGCTTTATTCATAATTGCCAAAACTTGGAAGCAGCCAAGATATCCTTCAGCAGGAAAATGGATAAATAAACTGTAGCACATCCATACAATGCAGTATCACTCAGAATTAAAAAGAAATGAGCTATCAAGCCATGAAAAGACATGAAAGAAACTTAAATGCATTACAAAGTGAAAGAAGCCAATCTGAAAAAGCTACATACTGTATGATTCTAACTATACGATATTCTGGAAACACAAAGCTATAAAGACAATAAAATAATTAGTGGTTGCCAAGGGGTTTGGGGGTAGGAAAGGAGGGATGAATAGGTGGAGCAAGGAGGAGTTTTAGGACACTGAAACTATTCTGTATGATAATGTAATGATGGATCCATGACATTATGCATTTGTCAAAGCTCATTGAACTGTCCAACACAAACTGTGAACCCTAATGTAAACTACGGACTTTAGCTAATACCAATGCATCAATACTGGCTTATAAATTGTAAAAGATGTGCTCAAACTAATGCAAGATGTTAATAATGGGGGAAACTGGGGAGAGGGGAGGGGATATATAAGAACTCTGCATTTTCTGCTCAATATTTCTATAAACCTAAAATGGCTCTAAAAAATTGTCTATCAATTTTTTTAAAAAATGGATTACAACTTGAACTGAGATGTTAGAAGGGGAATGATATTCTAGTGATGAGATTTATTTTAGTTTCAATGGTGAAATTTAAATTAAATGCCATCATTTATTTTAAAAGAGAGACAAATGAAATTTCCACTTCTGTTGATATAAATCAACTGCTACTAGACTTGCTTTCTCACCATAAACAAATAGAAAAGTAAACAAAATATGCAGAAAGAACTATTTTCAGACATTAGACTACAGGCAGAGCAGGTCTGTGATCCTAGAAAGAAAAAAGGCAAAGGAGCTAAATGCTAAGATTGTCCTGAGTCTCTGCCTACGTGCACTTTCTGAATCACAGTGCAAGAAGAAGGCACTCAAGAAGAGTAAAACAGGATCACTGAGTTGAGATTGATCAGAGTTTGAGGAGTCTGAAGCAGAACAAAATAATGGAAATGAGGGAGCTACACAGAGAAAGAACTTCATAAACAAACATAGAGCTCCTATGAGCCTGGTACTGAACTCTAAGCCGTGTGTGTGTAGGTGGAAACTCCATAAGGCCTGACAAAGATAAGCTTAACAATTCCTCAAATTTACACAAGGCTGGAAGACATTTGAGTTTAGACCAGTCAGAGAAGAGAGATTTCACTAAACCACCAAGACTCTCAGGAAAGATTCATAGCAGTCATACTTTAGAAATGTGGCTAAACTAGCCCTATAGTAGGCTACTAGAGTCCCATCCTAAATAAGCCTAAAAAAAAGATTACACCATTTTATAAGAAACTTAACTGACTATAAATACAAACTTCCACATTTTTAAAGGAAGACAACAAAATTCAGGTGCACTAAAACCTGATATTCAGAACATATAGCATCCAATTAAAAAAATCTAGATATGCAAAGGAACATAAAAGTGTCCTATAATCAGGGGGAAAACAATCAATCAATAGAATCAGACCCAGACAGGATAGATCAGATGGAACTAATAAAGACATTAAATAGCTATTATAAATATGTCTAAGGATTTACAGGAAAACATTAACATAATGAGGAGATACATTAAACCTATATAAAAGGAACTAATTAGAAGTATCAGTGACATGTGGGATAACATCAAGCATTCTAATATACATGTAATTTTAGTACCCAAAACGGAGAATAAGCAAAATACTTTGAGAAATACTGAGAGAAATCTTTCTAAATGTGGTGAGAAATAAAAATCCACAGGTATAAGAAGCTCAAAATTTCTAAGCAGGATAAACACCAAAAGATCCACAACAAAGCACATCAAGATCAAATTGCTGAAATCCATGAATAAAGAGAAAATCTTAAGAAGAGTCAAAGAAAAAAGACATGTTATATAGAGAGGAATGAATATAGATAGGAATGATTATAGCCTTCTGAAAGACAGTTTAAGCCACAATACAATAGAATGGAGTCTTTAAAGTTCTAAAAGAAAAATAAAACTGCAAACCTAGAATTCAATACCCAGTGAAAGTATTCTTCAACAAAGTTAAGAGGAGTCTTTCAGAGAAACAAAAGCTGAGATAATGTGTCACCAACAGGCAAGCACTATAAGGAATGTTCAAGGAAGTTCTCCAGGCTAAAAGAAAGTAATATCAGATGAAAATTCAGATCAATACAAAGGAACTATGATCTCAGGAAATGGTAAATGGTTGGGTAAACAAAATACTAGCAAACGAAGTTCAACAGCACATTAAAAAGACCATTCACCATGATCAAGTGGGATTTATCCATGGGATACAAGGATGGTTCAACATACACAAATCAATAAACATAATACACCACATTAATAGAATGAAGAATAAAAATCATATGTGTGTGCCAGCAGATACAGAAAAAGCATTTGACAAAATTCAACATCTTTTCATGATAAAAACTCTCAACAAATTAGGTATAGAAGGAATGTACCACAACATAATAAAGGTCATATATGCAAGCCTACAGCTAATAACATACTCAATGGTGAAAAGCTGAAAGTTTTCTGTCTAAGATCAGGAACAAGACAAGTGTGCCCACTCTCACCACTTTTATTCAACATAGTACTAGAAGTCCTAGCCAGAGCAATCAGGAAAGAAAAATAAATAAAAGGCATTCAGACTGGAAAGAAAGAAGTTAAATTGTCACTGTTTGCAGACGGCATGATTTTGTATAGAGAAAACCCTAAAGATTCCACCAAAAAAAAAAAACTGTTAAAACTAAGAGAATTCAGTAAAGTTGTAGGAGCAAAATGAACACATAGCATACGTAGCATTTCTATACACTAACAATGAATTATCCAAAAAAGAAATTAAGGAAACAATCCCATTTACAGTAGCATAAAAAAGAATAAAATACTTAGCAATAAATTTAACCAAGGAAGTGAAAGATCTGTACACTGAAAACTATAAAACATTGATAGAAGAAATTAAAGAAGATGCAAATAAATAGATATCCTATCTTCATAAATTGGAAGACAATATTATTAAAATGTCCATACTACCCAAAGTGATCTATGGATTCAACGCAATCCCTGTGAAAATTCCAATGGCACTTTTCACAGAAACAGAGAAAACAATCTTAACATTTATACGGAACCCCAAAAGCCAAAGCATCTTGAGAAAAGCCAAAGCTGGAGGCATCACACTTCCTGATTTCAAACTGTATTACAAAGCTATAGTAATCAAAATAGTATGGTACTGGCATAAAAATAGACACATAGATCAATGGAACAGTTTTTTGTACATCAGTTATACCTCGTGAAGCTGTAACAAAAATGAAAGGAGAAATTTACAATGAAATAGTTAACCTTGAGGAAATAAGTTCTTCCCATGTGCAACTTGTAAAACTAATTGTTCCTGAAACATACCACCACAGCATTCAATGCCACGGCAACCTGAGAATGGCTAAATAGGGTTGTTTAAATAACATCTGGTATTCAAGATCTGGAGCAATCGTTGTCAAGTAGAAATTTCTACCACATGTTGCTAAATTTAATAGTCAGTTCTCCATTCTCACTTTACATGAGCTCTTGGTAGCACTTGACAGGTTGATCACACCCTCTTCACTTGGCTTGTGTATTTACCTTCTACTTCACTGGCCACTTCTTTTTAGCCCCCTTTGCTTCTGTCGACCTATTATCGAAATGACGGAGTGTCCTGGTTCTTGGACCTCTTCTCTACATCTAAATCCACTTCTTTGATTGTCTCATCCAATATTATTGCTTGAAATATCACGCAAATATTGATAATTCCCAATTTCCATGACCCGCCTTGATCTGAACCCTTGAACTCCAGAGGTATATATCCAAACAAATACTCCACATCTCCATTTGTAAGTTTAATAGAGAGTTCAAACTTAACATGACCCAAAATAAAATCCCTGATACCTCTCACCTTTCCAAACTGCTCCATTCTGTTTCCCTCACTTTAATGAGTGGCAACTTCATTCTTCCAGTCGCTTATGCTACATGCCTTGCTTTATCCTGCATCTGATCATTCAGGAAATCCTATTGGCTCTACTATCAAATATATTCTTTATCCGATCACTTCTCACCACCTCTCTTGCTAGCACCATCATCTGCCACCTACATTGTTACAATAGCCACCTAACTAGCTTTCCTGCTTTCATCATTGCCCCTCCAACCTATTAATATGCACTCAGAGTAATACCATGCATGATCTGTCTTATTTCTCTGACATGGTCCCCTTCTACTCTTCCACTTCCTCAAAACTCCATTCCAGTCACCCTGGCTGACTAGCTGTTTTTCAAACACATCAGGAACACTCATTGTGGGAGTGGTGCTCTTCTTCCAGATGTCTGCATGCTTTGCTCCCTTATCTGTTTCTTTAAGTAGGTCTTCTCAGTCATGCCTTTTCTCAAGTGTCTCTTTAAAACTGGAGTGAAACCCCAGACCCTCACTGTCTCTAAGTACTCCCTCTTTCACTCCCATTTTCGTTCTTTCCAAGCACTTATCACCTTCTAATATATTTTAAAATTTCTTTTGTTTATTATTTATCTTCCCTCTCCCTAAGAGGTAAACTCTGTCATCACAGGGATTTTTTTCTTATTTGTTCACTGCCGAAATCCTTGGTGCCTAGAAGACATTCATTAAATAAGTACATGCATGAGTGAATGAAGATGTTGCCAACAATAGAGAATGATATTGTTTTAAATTCTTAATTTAGTACCATAAATGCATAGATTTATATGTTAGATCTCATATCACTGAAAAATGATTTAAAAGTAATGTTAATTTTCAAGATTTGAGGATACCACTTGTATGATTGTTGGGTTTTAAATTCTGAAGGAAGTTAAAGCAAAGTATCATTGCCGAGTTCAACACTTACCAAAAAATACAGAATTTTCTGACGGAAGCACCATTGGTACTCGAGCCATTAATACACAAGTGAGCTTTGCTACAATAAAATAGTTCAGATCTTCCCATCTAATCAGTTGTTAATAACTTCTTTTTCCTTATTTTGAACCTGACATATAAGGTAAAATGTGGCTCAAAGGGGGTTTTTCCCATGAGTACATAGCAGACACGAGTACAATAAGACTGAAAGCAGACAGATAACAGGTAAGGGAGGTATCTGCTTCACAGACTTCATCTTTATATCTCAAAAATGATATTTATAGGTGTGCTTTAAATTCTATAAAATAAAAAATCTTTACAAACTATATGTCAACGTTTCATAGATTGTTTTAATGATTCCCATTGCCATACCTATTAGTATATCTCCTCATACACCACTTGTTTTGCTTATTTTGGAAGTCAAAGGATCGGCTGATGGCGGGGGCGCTGGATGATATTTGGAATTTAAATACACATTCATACTTTTCTTAGCCCACTTAGGAGACATGTTGATCATATTTGTATTTACTGGGAGTGTAGCAGGCAAGATAAAATCAGCAATTTTCTCCTACCTTCTAGGACAAACCTGACCAACACTTCTGATGAAACAGGTTGGCTTCAAAATGTCCTCTTTGTACCAGAAACTTCCCTTGCTAAAAGAGTAGCCTTTTGTTTATTTGACTTTTTAAAGAGCTCATTTCCTCCCTGCCCCCAATATTTCTGATTTTAATCTTCGAAATTTTTAATCAAAATGACTTGCCTTAAATAAATATACCTATTCCACTTGAATTCATTCAATAGGCTATATTTTAAAACATAATTTTACATTTTCACTAAAACTAAAGCTTTTCTTTTGAGTATAAACCCGGTATTTCTGAGAATAATTAAGAAAATTCACCTAAAATAAGTAATGTGCAAGACTTTTTCCCTTCATGGATCCAATAATTTTATTTAAGCCCTCCAGCTTATTTCCTTTCCATGTGTTTATTTTAAAGAAAGTAGTTTTTGAGCTAAAGGAGTATAAACATCATACTTCTGCAAATTTGGTAATAGTAGTGTTATCAATTTGTTAATTACCTGATTGCATTAAATTAGTTATTTATTTATTTTTTATTTTGAGGAAGATTAGCCCTGAGCTAACTACTGACAGTCCTCCTCTTTTTGCTGAGGAAGCCTGGCCCTGAGCTAACATCCATGCCCATCTTCCTCTACTTTATACATGGGACGCATACCACAGCATGGCGTACCAAGTGGTGCCATGTCCACACCGGGGGTCCGAACCGGCAAACCCCAGGCGGCCGAGTAGCAGAACGTGTAAACTTAACCACTGCGCCACCAGGCCGGCCCCTAAATTAGTTTTTTAAAAGCTTACTGGTGGAGTCCACATTAAGTAAATGTTCATGTTGTCACTCACATTGAGCATCCAGAGAACAAAATCTTGGCCTTCCTTTTCCCACACAGACCTGGTTGTTAAAACAGGGCTTCAGACCCTGTCTCAGATCTTTTAATGCTGATCATTTGCCCTGTGATATTCCTCCGTCTCTACTCCACAGTTGAGTCTCTTTCAGGAGCCCTGGTTCATTGGCTGACGTGCTGGAGTACTGCCTAATTTTTGCCAAGTTACCAGAGATACAGCCTGTTCCTGTGTCCCTGGTTCTCTGCTAGGGTTTTGCCACACGTGCGTGAAATTCTCAAGGATGGTTACTAGGTCACTTCATTCCCAAATATTGACTGATGTCAAGATGTTTTTCTATCTTTACTGATCCCACAGATTAAACACCATTTCCAGAATTAGCATAGAGTATATTGTATTCTCCATGCACTATGTTTAACACACTCTGCTATCCTCTCCAGAACTATCTGTGATAGCTGAGTCAGTGCTCCCAGTTTTCCTCTTGCCTTGGAGGGGAGATCTTTGGCCTCCACTTTCCTCCTTTTGTTGCTAGGATGCAGCATTCCAGATAAGTACTGGCCATACTTCTCAGTTCTACACAGAGACACACCAGGCCTGGTATTTCTCCTGCAATCATTCTTCATAGATCCTTCTCTTCTTTTCACCTAGTAGGGTGGTGATTTTCAGGCTTCTGTCTTTGGTCTCTTTTCTTTTCATTCTCCTTTGGTGATTGTACGTACTTTCATGATTTTAATGACAGCTTAAGTGTCAAATCTTCATCTTTAGCCTAGACCTCTCTCATATGCTTCAGACGTATTTATCCAATTGGCTATAGGCGTCTCTGCCTGGATCTCCATCCCACCAATGCAGTTCCCTGAATTCAATGCGATTTCACCTTTCTGAGTCTTGTACGTGCTGATCTCTCTACTACCAAGGCTTCCTCCGTTGTTTCAACACACAATTCAAAGGCCATCCTAAAGCTGACTGTTATACCCTTTATGTTCAGGCTGGTAAAGAATGCCGATGTTGAGGATGAGTAGTTTTATTTATTTATTTATTTATTTTAAAGATTTTATTTTTTTCCTTTTCCCCTCAAAGCCCCCCAGTATATAGTTGTATATTCTTCCCTGTGGGTCCTTCTAGTTGTGGTATGTGGGATGCTGCCTCAGTATGGTTTGATGAGCAGTGCCATGTCTGTGCCCAGGATTCAAACCAATGAAACACGGGGCCACCTGCAGCGGAGCGTATGAAGTTAATCACTCGGCCACGGGGCTAGCCCCTAGGATGAGTAGTTTTAAAGAGTCACGAGATGGGGAAGAATTCTTAGATAATGAATAGAAATTGAGTGTAGACAAACTGTAAAACTATTGTATATGCTGAGACAAAGATAATTTTGTTCATATTTCACTACTACTTTCAGTAATAATTATCAGAGCTTAGTAATAAAGTTGGTAATAAAAATTTATTAAAGTGAATTTTGGGAAACTGAAGGAGTAGAAATCCAATCAAATACCAATATTTAAAATGTAATTAATTTTTATACTGTAACTTATTTTATTTATAAAGATTTTCTCTATTGTTTATGAAAGTATACATTTATTAGAAGGAAGAACAAAAAGTTACCTTAAATATATACTATAAAAACACTGCTAGCAAAATAGCGGTACGTTAAAAAAATATATCAGTCAACATTTTGTAAAATATAAAAAGGCCCAATCATATTCTTTGTCATATTTAGGACAGCACCAGAATTGATTTGGCCAGCTGGCCCTAATTTAGCAAAATTATATTTTCATATTCAGCTCTAGTAGCAATGAACATTGTTTTCTCAGCTGTTAAGACACAACATATCATTTTACTACCAATAGAAACCTGGAGTCCAATAATATTCACGGCCAAAAGTAGCAACACAATGACATGACAAAAAGACATGGGTCTAGGTTTGATGTCTTCTTTGGAAATGACAGCAACTGGCACCATAATATATAATTATAATGCAGGTACGTGATTTCATGGTAACGTCTGAGATCAATGAATACACATATTGGCAACAAACATGCATGAAATAACTAATCCTAGCTGGCAGTGTGGCATAGTAGAATGACCCAGACCTGAGAAGTGGGAATCTCAGAAGCCAAGATCAACTTTGTTACCAAATATATCCTTGGGCAAGTCCTTAACTTCTTTAGCCCTCAGTTCTTCCATCTGTAAAAATGTCTGGTCTAAAAGTATAGGTCACCCCTAGTTCTGAAGTTCTTTTATTTTAAGACCTCATCACCATGGAGCCAAGGCATGAAGCTGCAGGAAAGTGGAAGGCCAATTTAAGGTGATTTTCTAAATTCACCTGTCTATCTTCTCTTACGTGTTCTACAGTCTCCTGAGAGATCAGGAATATGACAACATCAGAGCCTAAAAAGAAGGAGAAACTCAGGGGAGGGGACTTACATGTTCTTTTAAATATTGGGGGCTTCAAGTCTGTATCATATTTGGGGACATGGTGTGGAAAGTTGTCACTGCACAATAAGGAGAAGATGAGCAGGATCCAGTTACTCTGCCACTTTTCCTTCTTCCCCATCAGGGGTAGACTATTTATAACCACAGACCTGAGACTGGAAACAGCTACCTCTCTATAAAACCATGTAGGCTAGTTATTAAGCTACTGCCTCTCAGCTCCAGATCCACCCTTCCAGACTCTCTTTCGTGAGGCTGGGGTTCAGAACTCTGAAACTACATTTCTCCTTTGTCAGTAGGTTCCCTAGAGAGTTCCACCAATGGGAAACACTAGATAGAGAATGGAAGGCTGGAGGAGGGGCAAAGGGATTTCTTTTTTCCTATTTTCCACTATTCCCATCAATACTCCCTCAGCACTGTACTTTATTCCAGCAGCAGCATTTGGTTCCATCTCCAGGTTCTTTCAGTAATCTCAGATCTAGTGCCATATTGCTGCTTCCAAGGGATCCCCAGCAGCTCTGCACATTCCTCCTGAGAGATCCGAGCTTCCACTTCTTCAAACCTGCTAGCTCTGGCAATTCTATCCTCTTTCCTTTGTGTCCACAGCCCAAGAAGTGATGCTTCCCACAATTGTATTTCTTGTATTTTCTCAGTGTTTCATTCTGCTCTTTTATTCCTTCAACACCTGTGTAGCACCTCCTTGTTATAAATTCTCACTCCTGAAACACCTACTGTGGATTCAGTTTTCAAGACTTGGCTTTTGCTCATCTGTGATTTGAAAATTATCTTTACTTGTCAGCTATTTTTCACCACAACCACACTTTCAACGGAAAAGGATGAATGAACATTTCCACTACCAACTCCAGAAGATTCATAAAGGGTAATGATCAGACTCCCTTTCACTAGCACCCATAACATTTACCAGTTTTGTTATTCCAAACTGTTAACATTCATAATTAATAGATTCAGATCTCTTAAAACTTCATCTCTCAAAACCTACTGTAGTCATCATAGTTCAGTAGGGGACAAAGGAAAGACTAATTTTACTGAGGGGAAAGGATGAAGGCACGGAAATGCAGACTTGTCTAAGGTTTCAGAGCAATTCAGTGGAAGAATGAGAAATCTAACTCACGTTTCTGGAATCCTAGATCAGACCACATCAAATTGCTTCAAAAAGTTACTTCTTAGGAATTTTATAAGAGCCACAACAAGGAGGACCCACAACTAAAAATACACAAATATGTACCGGGGGGCTTTGGGGAGAAAAAAGAAAAATAAAATCTTAAAAAAAAAAAGAATTTTATAATAAAGCATTTTTCAAGTTTTCTTAACAATGTGGGAACAAATTTCAGTATATATTTTTAGTAATATTAATTTTCGTATGTACAGCACAGTATAGTTAACAATGCATTTTCTCAAGTGTATTCCCATAGACTTCACCTCACAACAACTCTAGGATGGTGACAATGTAGAACTGTGATTGACATTTACCGAAACTGACATTACAAGAGGTTAAAGTGACTTACCCAAAATCACCCATCTAATAAGTAGATAAATGCCAACCCATGTAAGAAGCAAGTACATAGCTCTATCTATCCCAAGTCCAATAATCTCGCCACTATATCAAACTGGCTAATTAATATCATATATGTTCATGCTGATAACATTAATGTAGCTTATTTCATGCTCTTTATAAAAAAATAAAACACTCATCAATAATTAGCAAGAGCCATCAGAAGGATTATCTTCTTCATTGAATTATTTCATCATCAATAATATTTTAACTTCCCTAAAGCAGAAAAGCATCGACTCAGTTCAAATTACCATAATGGATAGTAAGGGAAAAAGCTACTCTGTTACTGTAAGAAATCATTATTAAGGAAATTAAATAACGAAAGCAAACCAAGCCTTACCAAATTCTTTCAGAGAATAACCTTTCTTTGCCTGGACAGTATGTTATTAGCATCTGAAAGAAAACCAGGATTTTGCTCTAAGCAGCAGATTCAAAGTTAATGTGCAAAGGATACTGCCTCTTTGTAATTCATTCAATAATACAATACTTTATTGAATAAAGACAGCCATTTCAACTTTACATATTGAGCAATTGTTCATCTGCAAAAAATGTCAGAATGCCAAAAAAGCAAAGGAGCCAGTTACAAAGGATTTCCAGTTCCTTAGATAAGACTTTAAAGCAACACATAATATCGTTCATATATATATTAATAGCAATGGCAAAGTCATACTGTTCCCAATTCAATAGTGAAAGCTAAATCTGGAAGGCACCTCAGTTTGTATTTTCAGGAATTCAGTATGACTGCTTAAAGTAGATTCAGGTCAAGTAGCAGCCATGATATTTTATTTCAAGCCATCATTGTCCATGATAAAAAAACAGCATTGGGAAGAAAAAAATTCTTATCTTCCTATTTTAAAACATACTGATAATTTAAGCAAATGGAAGTAACAGTCAACATCTATGGTAGCTAGAGATGCGTTCAAGAGTACAAATTAACCTTCCATATTTTGTCTGTTGCTATTGATCCTGTGATTCAAAGACGGTGTGGACTATGCATGAGATTTCCAGCCCTGAGTGAATCCAGGGCCTAAAGCGGCCCAGGGTCTTCAATTTTGAGCCTCAGCTAGTGCCTGCTCAAGCTTCCTCTTCTACATATTCTCCCTCTCCTTGCCACAAGCCCGTTATAGTATGCTGGTGTCCAATCTAGGATGGAAGGGTCCCTTACCAACACTCAACTCAGGAACGTGACCATGAGAAATCCTCCTCTTTCTCCCCTGTGCGTGACTTACCTGATTTTAAAACCCCTGCTAACTGGAAAAGCAGAAGGAGCTTCTCATCTCCAAATTTTGTTGGAGGGGGTCACTGCTGGGGAAACTCTGAAAGTCTCCTGTATGATTCTCCTTGCTGTGGCTTTGGATATGACCGTAAGTATAGGAAGTGCTAGGTTTCTACTTACAAGACCAAGACAATGGGGTGTAGGTGTCAGTGGGGAGCAGGGAGTAGAATGCGGCCCTGGGTCTCCTAGGGCTGAGTCAAGAACATTACATAGGATGGACCAGGAAAAGCCACAGCTTACCCATGCTATTTCTGTGTCGTTATCTTCAGTCTGGAATCCCGAGGGGAGGAAGCTTAGTTGATGTACTTTTCAGAGAGCTCCCCTAAGATCCTGATGGGGCTTCAAAATCTTCACGGGGTGAATAGAGTCTTTCTCTAAACACATTCTCAAAAAGGTGTCCTTTTAAAACAAATAAGGCCATGTGTTAACCTGTTAAAAATAAGGCAATATGTTGAACTAATGAGAAAAGACCATAGAAGAAAGTGAGACCAGGAGATTCACAAAGAAATTAATAAAAGGATGCTGACATTTTTAATTTGCTTACTTCACACAAAACTATAGGACAGGCCTTTCCCAGCCATACCCCCAGGATCCCACCCTCTGATGTTAGAACCAGACTGTTACTGAAACCAGAGTGAGTTTGCCTCCTGGCAAGTTAAATCAGACTCTCCATGGAAGTAGTTGTCACACAAAGTAGAGTATATTTGCAGCAAATAAGAGGCCACACAGAATCATTTCCAAAGTCATGGTGTCCTGGACAAAGGGAAGCAGGGACGTTTTATTTCAGATGGGGAATGAATATTCATAGGGGAGAGGGGGGCGTTCGCTTGAGGAGACTCCCCTGGAAAAGATGTTTCCACACACACTTCAGGTTATGGTGATAAGGCCTAAGCTCCTCCCAGAGGAGATCTTAGCATTAAAAATGAGGCAAAGGTCATAGGCCTCACTCTTGTGGTGGGGCTTGGTCTGGTTCAGGGTGTTTGATGATTGCATCTCTTAAACAGTTAATTGCTTCCAAACCCACCCTTGAGTTGCTCAGGGCAATTAGTCAGTGACACACCCTCCAGAATATACCCAATGCTCAAGTCCTAGGTCTGAGAATAAGGCCTGCAGTGCCAAGTTCTTAGTGCGGGTGTTTGGGTATTGGAGGAGGTGAGTAGGTTTAGAGAGTGGAGAGCAGTTTCTCAATTACTTATGTTACCAACAAAGCATTCACATACAGGTGAGCCAGCCTCAACTCAGGGACATATCCTCACACTAGAGATACAAGATTTACTGCCCCAAGATTCAGCAATTTGACATTTACTGCCTCGACTGGATCACATCATGGCATTGGAGTTCTCCTTCTGAAGGTAGATTTTTACCAAGTGAGCAACTTCAAGGTGGCTCAGAACTATTTCACTGTTGCCAGGCTGGGATATCCTAGGGACCATGGATTTAGAGGCTCTGTGGTTAAGTTCACATCAGCTAGACTGGGGTAGAGCAAGAGACAGGATGTGAAAAGGAAGGTCTATGATAATGTCAAGAGCAATGAAAACATCTAACATCACTACACTTTATTCTTTTCCAGGCATAGTGCCGAGTAGTTTATGTCATTTAACGCTCACAACCCTGAGGGAAGATTTTTTTTTTCTCTGTTTCGTAGACGAGGAAACAGTGGCACAGATACTTCAAAGCAGTATAAATAGCAAGTTGCAGGGCTAGCCCTTGAACCCAGTTCAGCCCACGCCCTTAACCTGTCCTTCTACTTCAGTACTTGTCACCTCTGGGAGAGTATCAAGACAAAAGAGTGGGGCAGGGATGTTGCTAAGAAGAAAATTGAGGTCAAAATTGGGGCGGCTGAAAGTGACACTGACAGTTGAAGTAGTAGTAAGGTTGATATTCAGAGATTGAGACAAAGGGAAGAGAGTCAAACATAAAATGCATGTGGCGGGGAGAACACACTAGTTTTGCAAAGCTTGGTCTTGAGAGAGGAACCAGCTCCCTTTCACACAAAGCCCAGCTGTACCCCTGGTGGGCTCTTAGATGCTGCCACACTAAACTAGATGTTATGAAGCAATACTCACAATTACTCAAGACAACTGACAAAAGTATTGCTTCCAGAAAGACCCAAATCAGAAAGCAATATTTCTTAAGTCTTTCAGAAATTGATTTGCAAATAATTGTCCTGAGATACCTTAATGAAGGAGAGCCTAATTTGTTCCCATTTGTATTTTGTAAATATGTAGGTTGCTAAAATATTAGCAGCCCTTTTTGTTCAAGCTCTTTGACTCATACACTTAAAAAAAATTAAACTACACTAGCTCCTTTTTTGTACCAGGTATTTAGTTCTTGCCATTAATGGTGGCAACTCCTATCTAGAGGAAATCTGTGATTTACATGCCATTAAAGGATAAAGTCACTAACGTTTTTTTGATTTGAGATGTTTAAATCTTATGGAAGCTTAACAACTTTTTTATATATTATTTATTTTAGCTTTTTATTATAGCTTTTGGATTTATTTCTCAATCTTTCTGTGAGTTTAGCTTTTGAAATGAATTGCAGTGTTTCTTACTTGAATCATCCATGCAAGTCAAGTACATTTTTGGGGTGGATTCAACAAGATTGCAACTACTAACACCTAGAATTTTCAAACATTAAAAATATCTATATCAGAAACTGTAGGTATTACAAGATTAATTCTATCCTTTCTTCTCTACTGGCCTTTTGGCTTAAGGCCCTGGGGCTATGCATTGTTGTGAAGAAGTTCAACGGACAGGCAGCTACAAGTACCATGTTCAGACGTGATTTACTCAGGGTGTAAGGTAATATTTACTCCAGGTATTAATGGTCACAATCCACAAATGGCAAAATTGTTCCACTTCATCTCTCCTTAGCTATAACCCACAAAAATGACTGGCAAAAGTAGCCACTTTCTAATAACAGCTTCCAGAGGTCATGGAGAGGTGAAATTGTTGCTGTGATGCACATACTGTGCGGGCGAGGCCATTCTCAGACACTTGTGGGTTTTTTTAGTATTATGATGGAAAAACTGCCAGCCACCCACATTCTGATTGAAAGTTTCTCCCAAAATCCCCCCAGACTTCTCTATGACTCTTAGTAAACAATGTTATACGTTCCAGAGAACAAAACCTGTTGAAAGTTCTTTGGACCATGGTATATTGCTGCCAATCTAATTTAAATTTTCTCTGGTACTGTAATTATTTACACAGTTAACTTGGGTATAACTCAGAAATGACCTATTTGTGCTCTTCCTCTAGAATTGTTCACAAGAATATCCAGAAAGATTGAGTCAGCAACCGTGCCCAAGGATCTCTAGGCCTGGTCTCCTGAATACAGTTGTGTGCAGGAAGCAGCCTGGTGAACACAGACTGCAAGGTAGGGTCCAGCGTAAGAAACTGACAATGGCCCACAATCAAAGTTCAGTTTGGACCAGTCTTGGGTCAACATTGATGAGGATTTTTAGGCTGCTTAATTTTAAAATGGCTTATGATGAGGATTTTTAGGCTGGTTAGTTTTAAAACTACAGATGAGATTCAGGCTCCAAGGAGTGGAATTTGTTTTGCCCCTTTGTTGGGAAACATTTACATTTCTAAGGGAAACCTCTATCTGTGAAGATGCCTCCCTCTCTGTGCCAGGAAGAAGGGGGAATGGTCTTATCTCTAGAAGCTCTTAATGGGGAAGGCAAGAACTTAAGTTGGTTGCTGTCTGGCAATCTCATGTAACTGGTTTAGGGTGGTGGCGTCTAACCTTTCTAACCTTTACTTAATCCGATTTGATTCTTGTCTAAAAGTCATGGGATCACCCAATGACCAGACCCCACCCGCACTGATACCATTTGAACTTTTTTTCATGTTCTTTCCTTTGTCTTGTAAAGAGATGAATCATATACCTATGCCTTATAAAATTAGCCCTAACCCTCAACTCGGGGCAGCAGCAGGAGCTCTGACTGCCCGTGGGTCCTGTCCCCACGCACCAGCTCTGCCTGCCCATGGGTCCTGTCCCCATGCCAGCGGGGGCAGCAGCAGCAGCTCTGCCTACCCATGGGCTCTGTCCCCATGCCAGCGGGAGCAGCAGAAGCGGCGGCAGCAGAAACTCTGACTGCCCATGGGTCCTGTCCCCATGCTATTCTACTCTCTAAATAAAAGAGCACTACTGCCAGATCTTGAGAGTCTAAGAAATCTTTCTTTCGACTCCTCGGCTCACCGACCCTGCATCAAACATTGCACAGCCAGCTTCATGGCACAGAAGAGCAATACAACTTACTGCAAACTTCTTTGTTTGGTGGAGATGTAAGAATGATACGTGAGTTACCATTTGCCCTTGCCGCTTAAACTGGAAAGGAAAGGGGATGAAATCATCGAAATCTGTGGAGTAAGGTTCAAGGCTTTCTGACTTTGGGGTGAAAAGCAGCTCTAGTGGCTAATGTGGTTAAGGCAATTTAAGAGACTCATTCCAGAACGTGGATCCGATGCTGGTAATGAAACTTAACAGATGTGAAGGAAGACTTCCTCTGGACCCTCAATTGTTCATGAGAAAATCCTAGGAACAGAGAAGTAAGGTGTAGAGTATATAGGACATAGAAATCCCTAGGCCAAATTTTGGAGAAGAGCTCCATACTCTCCTGCACCAGCTCTTCCCGTCAAATGGCAGATATTATTGTTCTCTACCCTGTTTTCTAATTTAATCTTGTTTTCAGAAGAAAGTTGGAACTCACTCATAATTAAAGGTTTTACAACAACCTAAAGAGTCTCTCTTTCTATCTCTCATATACACATATATGCAAATATGCAGCATTTGTATAGGTGAAGCTATAAGCTAAAGCAACAAAACTCGTATGGTAGAAGCTACAGCAATAAAACTTTGATGGCAGAATCAGGTATTGAAAAGGAATAACAGAATTATTGTGTACGGAGTGGTGAAGGCAGGGGAGACGGGGAGTGGGCACAGAAATCACATTATATTACACTCGGTCTTTTGAGAGTCATTGCAGAAAAAGTTTATTTCAGCATTGAATCTTCTTTCTTCACATAGCAAGAATCTGTCTCTATGTCTGCTTTTACTTTTGATGTGTAAAATCTGTGAGGGTAGGGAAATGGATCTGTCATATTCCCTATATCCCCAATTAGAACAGTGTCAGAACTAAAATAGGCCACAGTAAAATTCTGTGGAGTGAATGGGTAAATGACCAAGTAAATTTTCAACCAGAACTCTGATTATTGTGAGAAATCATAAGAAACTATTCTCAAACCTAGTGAGTATTAAATGGTATGATCCTTCCATATTTTCTTTCTTTGTTTTGTTTCCTTTGGTTATAGAGTGCTAAGATCTAGCTTCTGAACACTGACCATTATGTAGATTGGCCACAGCAGAGGGGAAGAGGGCAAAAGGAATTGGGGGTAACATCCATTGCAGATCAGAGATTAGACAAAGAGATAGGTAGATCTCACTTGTTCATTCATATGTGAATTATCTCTAGTCTCCATTCATCTGGCAAAATATCAGTGTTCATTCATCCCGCAGGAGATTAAATTCTATGTAAGTGCATTATATGTACGTGCACATCTAGAGATCCAAAATTTGTGCTCACTGCAACATTTGCATCACCATGATGAGCTATCGCATAATTACGTTTCTAAAAAACAAAACCATGGTTCAATATGACATCAAATAAGTGTCTAGGAGAAAAAAATAATTTAGGAGCAATTAAGAAAATCATGTTATTGACTCACATTTGAAGAACTTGTTTTGTCTGATTAAAATTGAATACGGCCCTGCAAAACAGGAACATAAGCCTGGTTGCTTCAGGAGTCCCAATCGTCTGCCCTCTTTCTTTCAATTTCTGCTTCCTCTTTGCAAGGACAAGCTACTGGAAACTTCCATTTTTATTCTCTATGGTTTAAAACATTTCAAAAGTTGTGGGTTTTTGAACCTTCTGTGTAAAGTATTGACAGTCACCACAACAGAATTCATCTTTTTACAGCCTCATAAGTGAGTTAACACATAAAATCATCATGTGTTGGATATTGCGCTTCATTTTTATCTGAGTTCATTATCATTTTGTTCTTTTAGAAAGGATTTTAGGCATCTATTCTGATGCAAACAGAGGCTCTGGTATTGAGGCAGATGCAACACAGCTCTAGAGACAAACACTGACCAGCACTCAGCAGTTGACCCTGCCATGGAGGAAGTCAGAGGAGGGTCTTGCTTTCCTCGATGGGAGCAGATGAGCTTTTCCCTGGGGTACTCCTGGAGCAGTCTTAGCTTTTCTCTGGATCTTGGGCAGAGAAAAGAAAAATATTGGACCAACCAGATGCGTGGGTTCTTGACTCAGGGAACCTATTCCACCTCCAGAGATCCTTGGCTGTGTTTGATCAAAGAAGCTAAAACAGAACCAAGAAGAGACTCCATACCTCTTTGTGCTTGGGGAAAATGAACCCTAACCGCAAAGGACAATGAGATTCATTCCACCCAAGCATAACTACCGAGACAGGTGAACTACTTAAGCAATATCATTCCTATCCATCTACAGGCGAATTTCTAGATTTAATATCAGTGCAGAAGGTTTGTGAATATGCCATATCCCTCCTCTGACCCATAGAATGGTGTTTTTTTCTATCCTAAGTATGTCCTGTGTTGGCCTAAGACTCTGGATACTCCTCTGCATAATTCCTCCAGAAAACTCATAGAGAGATCTCCATTTTCCTAGACCACACATCATCTTTTTAGCCATCATGTACAGATGAGAGGAACCCACAGAATTGTCAATGGGAGGAGGGCCCAGCATGTGGGAGTGGCATTATCTCAACTGGTTCCAGAGATTCCTGGTCATAGTCTTAAATCTGCCATGAGACATAAGCCCAAAAAGTATTAAAAATAAAACTATGTAGATTGCATATAACTTTAGGTATACTGTTATTTTTTAGTAAAATAGAAAATGATAATACCGTTAATAATGATGATCACAATAACTAAATTTGGGTGTATCTCTATGATGCACTTGGACTGCACTAGGCTCTTTAGATGGATTATCTCAGTGAGTTTAACCAACAAGACTATGAAGTCATTTCTTTTATTATCCTTTCTTTTTTACAGTGAAGAAACTGAAATCTAGAGAAGTTAAGTGACTTACCCAAGGTCATGCAGCTGGTAAATGGTGGAGTTGCGTTTCTAAATTAGAGCTAGAAATGATCTCACGGATAATCAAATTCAGGGCTCAGCAAACTTGTTCTGTAAGTGACCAGATCATAAATATTTCAGCCTTTGTGTTGCAACTACTCCGCTCTGCTGTTGCAGTGTGAAAGGAGCCATAGACAATATGTACACAAATGGGAACGGCTGGGTTGCCAAATATACAAAACAGGTGGTGGTCTGGATTTAGCCCAAAAGCTGTAGTTTGCTGACCCTTAATCTAGTCCACATCACCCATTTTATACATGAGGAAAGAGAGACCCAGAAAGGTGAGGATATTTATACTGCTGTTTATCATCAGAAACATGATGAAAGGTTTCAATATTATAATCTTTTCATTATATCAAATTTCAGAGGTTCACAATTAATATGCTAATAACTTTTAATATCATATATTAAAACAAAGGTAAAATTCACTTGAAACTATGACAATCCTTATAGATCTTTATATTCAATAAATGCTAATTTGGAACTGAGAGTTCCCTACTTTACCTTGTTTGTATTGATATGGTACCCACAGCTCCAATACCAAGCAGAAAAATCCAAAACACATCTCATTAAGTCAAATCAAGAACTAGGGGAGGCCAGTGCTCAAATTGTTACAGACAAGATGATGAAGCTAGTTGAACAATCCCACCAACATGTGTGCAAAAATTTAATTGTGAGGAAAACAAGACACAGGCCCTTCCTCAGTTCCTTACCACTGTAGCTGCTGTCTAGATTTCTCTCCAAGGCTTCATGTAAACCTGTTAATATATTCTCTAATTGACAAAGACATATTTCCCTCCCACCATCTCTGTTGTCAAAATTCACGGCCTCTGAAATTTCAGTTGAAATGAAATTCATCAAAAATTGAGTAATAATTATTGCAAGTTCTGACTCCATGGAACATTTTTCATCGAATTTAACTTAAAAATTTATTAAATAACAAAGCCACCAAGAAAAAAAGTCATGCTATATCAAAGAGCAAATGAGGATTTGATCTTTGACGAAATGCGATATTTAACAACAATAACTACTAACAAGAACATTAGCAGCTAACATTTATTGAGTATTTCTGCTAGGCTCTGTACTAAGGATTTTACATTTAGTCCTCAAAACCACAAATAAGAACACAGTGGCTCAGAGAGGTCAAGTAACCTACCCAAATTTGTAGAAACTGTGAGAGGCAGGACTGGAACACAGGCAGCTGACCTGAGAGCTGGAGCTATTGACTCAGCTCCAGAACCTGAGCCCTCGAGCCAACTTGTCAGGATTCAGGCCCTGCGGGCTCCCCTCCTCCTTACTAGCTGGGTGGCTTTGGGTTGGTCAAATCCTCTGATCCTCAGTTTCCTGATCTGTGAGACAAGCATAAGTATGGTACCTCCTTTAGGGCATTTGTGTGTAATCCATGCCAAGTGCTTAGCCACACACCAACTTAAATTTCAGGGATTATTATTATAATTATCAATATTATTAAATTTCTTTAAATATAAACAAACCCTTAGGGCCAAGCAGACCTGGATTTAAATTCTAGCTCCACAATTGACCAGCTATGTGATCTCAAGTTAGATAAATGTTCTCATCCTTAATCAGTTTCTTCTGTAAAACAGAGATAAAAATACTGATTTCACTGAGTTCCCATAGAGATACAAAGAGGTGATGCCTTCGGAGTCCCCATCACAGGGCCAAGGAGGGGGTTGGGGTTATGTCACTCACGCCCAGTCTCGCTCCAGAAACTTCCTGCTCCTTTCTGCCTGTGAAAGTCCCAAAGCGCCTTCAAAGTCCTGCTCCACCAGACCTCAGGCACTGTCCTGAGCATAGAGTCTAGTAGAAGACACAGGGAGATTACAGTAATTGTAATAAAATAAATACAGGATGACAGAGAAGCAGTAAATCAGGTATGAGATCCAGGAAATCTCTCAGAAATGCTCTGAGAATTAGCAAGAGAAATGTTTTAAATGCCCCAAACAGAAGGAAAGCATAAGAAAAAGCTCTGAGGCATACAAACTAGAACATTCAAGAAATTGAGATCAATTTTCAATGTGGCTGGAGCATCGAGTTCTAGACAGAGCTAAAAGACGCTGTTGTAGAAATAGGGCCTGGAAAAATCGCTGTTTCCTGAAGACAGTTTCAATGGGGTGGGTTAGGCTGATATCATCAAATTGGCATTTTAGAAAGATTATTCCAGGTGTACCTTCTTGGGTCCTATTCCATCCTATAATGTTTTCTCCTCACTCAGAATCACCACTACTCTGACCATTTGTGCCATTTATTTAACATGTAATCATGTACAGTATCATTTGAATTATAAACATTCTTTGTCTATTTTTGTGTTTTACTTCTTTGTATCTTTCACAGTGCTCTGCAGACAGTAAATGCTCAAAATTGCTGAACTGCCCATCACTCCCTAAAGCCAGGGCTATACCTTATAGTCCGTTTATATCCACCACAGTGTCCAGCAGTTGTACATAGTTGAGTAATATGCTCAAACTGAACTGGGAAAAAAAAATGGTGTTCTTCTTGTCTTTTTCATTCAAAGCTTCCCTCAACCCACATTGTTGTGATAGTTCTAAATGTACAAGCTTAAAGGGAAACAAAAGTAAACAGAAAACACAAACCCATTCCTGACACACAAAATCTCCCCACTGCCAGCTAAGATGCCCTTCTCATTCAACTATCTGTCATCACCATGATTTAGGAAATCCATAAAAATTTGGAGCCCATTAACCCAGAAAGTCATAAAAGAAAGAGGAGAAGGTGTGTCAGCAGGAAATCAGGAGGCAGCTGGGCAAGACTCTTAACAAAAATAAAGAATATGACAGATCGTAGTCTGCCAATAAATGCCTGTGCCACACCTGGATGGAGTCGGTTCACCTGTGACAGCTCAGTGAACAAAATGTCAGATTTCTCCTCCTGTTAGAGAAACACTTCCCAAGAAGGTCGGTGAAGGGGCTAGTCGTTTATCAATGAAGGGGTTAATTAAACTATTCCACGGAGATGGTGACAGCACTTGACACTTGGTTGCTTGCTTGAACTGTATAGAAACAAGCTGAAGAAAAGGATTTCATCCCGTGTAAGAGCCGTGAACTGCCCAAATTTGGTGCCCTAGTGACATTTTCTAAAGCAGTTCAATGGAGTAAACATAAGTGATGCTTTTGTAAGTCAGCTCTTCGATGAGGTATAAAATTCCTATTTTCCCCTAAATAGTCCTCTGATTTAATAGGTAACTTGAATTTCTCTTTAATGACTCATAACAATGCTATTAGCAAGTCACTCTGAACCTAAGCTGGAGAAGTAAGAGCATTGGCTCTGAGGTCTGAAAACAGGCCACACCAGCTACAGATGGTGAGGATGCAATCGGGTATGAAACTCGTTCCAGGTTTTGTGTTAGGAAAGGAAGAAACTCGGGGCTGGCCCCATGGCCGAGTGGTTAAGTTCACATCCTCCACTGCAGGCAGCCCAGTGTTTCATTGGTTCGAATCCTGGGCTAGGACATGGTACTGCTCATCAAACCACGCTGAGGCAGTGTCCCACATGCCACAACTAGAAGGACCCACAATGAAGAATATACAACTATGTACCAGGGGGCTTTGGGGAGAAAAATAAAAGGAAAAAAATAAAATCTTAAAAAGGAAGAAACTCATTAAGCTGCCTCACACTAACATCACTGTGGCTATAAGGAAATGAGTATTCTCTAAGAAAAAAAGGCCACAAAGTATTCTATGCAAGTATTTTCACAATGACTTTCTCCCATAAAAAATACATTCCTAGGAACAATCAATAGTCAGTGAAAAACTCTGTGACCATAAATGAAAAACTGCCATTAAAAACATATTAGTCTCTGGCCAGTAGTGGCATAGTGGTTGAGTCCAGCTATGCTTTGGAGAGTTCAGATCCTGGGCATGGACATACACCACTCATTGAGCCATGCTGTGGCAGCAACCCACATTCAAAATAGAGGAAGATTGGGACAGATGTTAGCTCAGAGTGCATCTTCCTCAACAAAAAGAAAGCATATTGGTCCAAAAGTGATTGCCCTTGGAGTGGTAAACCCTGCTGGGAGTTCTGTTAATAGGCTAGCTTGGACAGCTTGGAGCCAAGGAATGACTTCTGGGAGAGGAAAAAGAACTGCTGTGTTAAGAATCTTCAACTTTTACAGTAATCTGGATACAGGGCTCAACTTTCAGTAACTTAGTAATTGAAAGTGAGAGAGTGATAGAAAGCTTTACCTGGTGCAAAACAAGGCTGTAGTACTTGAGTATACTTTTGAGTATGTATCTTCCACCCAAGCAATATGCCATTTAATGGAGATGGGGTTTAAAGGATGGTAACATAATGATAATGATACTAATAAAAATTATCATGGTCCGAGCAGCAGTTACCCATTGGTTATCTGTGTGCCAGGCACTTTACTCCTGAAATATATGACTTCTTATTCTCACAAGAGCCCTCATCTTAGATGACATCACCTTCATTGATAACGACAGAGCCTAGGATTCATCAGTTTCTCTTTCTGACAAATTTCTTTCTAAAACCTTATACCCTAGAAATGGCAAAGGAAATTGCAGAGCATTTGTGGGTACCTAAATAGCCTCATGTAATCCCAAGAAGACCTCAGTGACATCTTTTTGGCTTTGATGGGTTCTATTTAGGCACACAGCTTGGTGGACCTTATCATTTGCATATTAAAGGAAACATCATAAATTGTTTCCATCACTTATACAGCAATAAATTGGATACTGCTCTTTTTTTTCTGTCTTGTTATAGTTCAAGGAAGAAGCAAGGTGAGAACCTGTCCGTCCTACTGGGGTTTTGACTAGAACATAAATCCTGTACACTTCCCTTCAAAACTTCGAAGTCTGGGTATCACTAAACTTCCGAACGAGCTAAGTCTGTCACATGCTCTCTCATTTGAAGTTGTTCTACTCTAAATCCCACCAGCTCTTTTTGCAAATTGTATCTAGCCTTTAATTCAAGCTTCCTGCCATTTTCTCCTCTCTGGCCATTTTCCTTTGTGCTGACTGCAGTCCCCTGGTAGATGTTATCTATCCCTATTCTGTCTAGTTCATAGCCACCAGCCACATGTAGCTATCGAGCACTTGAAATGTGGCTAGTTTGAATTGAGGTGTTCTGTAAGTGTAAAGCATGCGCAAGATTTTGAAGACTTAAAGTGAGAAAAGAATGTAAAATATATCAATAATTTTTATATATAAATATATCAATAATTTTGATTACATGCTGAAATGATAATATTTTTATATATGGATTAAATCAAAATAGTACTAAAATTAAATTTCACCTATTCCTTTTTACTTTTTAAACATGACAATTAGAAATTTTGAAATTATATATGTGGATCACATTTCTAGCTCAAATTACATTTCTATTAGACAACGCTGATCTGTATCCTTCCAACTCATTCTGTGGTCCACAGGCCAGCATCGTTTAACCTGGGAGCTTGTTATAAATGCAAAATCTCAGGCCCTATCCCTGACCAGCCAGTGGAATATACAGCTAATTTTGAAACCTTCAGAACCTCTAGTCGTAGATCATCTGTTTCATGTATACATGTTACATTTCAACAAGATGCCCTTTGGAGTAAAGACAAAACTTTGTATTTCTTGTATAATTCTCATAGTACCTAGAATGGAAGTAGACACCTAGGAAACACTGAATAAGTTGCCAGACAATATAAAAGTTATTCTTTATGAAGTCAGATAGTTCCACCATTTTCCACATCAATTCTTGCATGTGTTAAATTTTGATCTGTGTTCAAAAATATTTTACAAGATGATGAGTTAAATCTTCAAATAAAAATGAGTGGAAAATAGTAAGGTTTAATTGCAATGTTGGGCTTATTTCTATACTTTATTGCTCTCTATCCCAAAATTAACTTTGGAACTGAAGTGATTTACTAAAATCTCATAATGTCACGATTGACTTCTCTATATGGGAAGTCACCAATAATTATAAAAAGAAAAAAAGTTTGGAGGAGAGGAAGCTAGACATGGGGACATCTTCAGTGCAATTTCCTATATGTTCATATCTACTATTGGTCTATACAGAGCTGCCCTAACCTCATCGACAATCAAATGAGATAGAGGATGTGAGCGCTCTTTGAAAAGATAATAAACTGCACATCTACAGCATCCTTAGTGAAGAATGGTGTTCAGAATGATGACCTTCAGACTTTGGGCCACAACTAGTGATCAGGTAAAGACTCTGTTATGGACACTAAACTCACTAAGGAAAGAAGGTCAACTAGTGTACATTTGAAATGGTAGTAAAAACTGACTCATTTCAATTAAATTGATTGGAATACCCTTGTTCTCTGAGCATTCTATTTATTTGAGGTTTACCATCAAAAGGTCCCCCAAGTTGGGTTTTAGGTCCTTCCAG
Source organism: Equus caballus (assembly GCF_041296265.1). Classification (NCBI taxonomy): domain Eukaryota; kingdom Metazoa; phylum Chordata; class Mammalia; order Perissodactyla; family Equidae; genus Equus; species Equus caballus. Next base: position 74,940,791 of record NC_091688.1, read on the forward strand.
AGATTAGGTAGTCCACGATTTTATATTTAGAGTTTCCATGTTACTCTTGTTCTGCAGTGAGCCTTTGCAGCTAACCTCAAAAGTAGTTTTGGTAAATATTATTACTGTTCAATCTCAGAACAACTAAAATTTCCATTAACTATAATGTGTCATCATAACTCCTATAAGTTATTGTAATTTCCATATGATGCCAGGATAATATAATGAAGATATCCAAAATTGCATGTTGAGTGGAGACCAAAAGGGTTCAGAAATTCTGTACTACCTCACAATTCCCACAGCAACCATGAGGGCAAGCATTGGACATCTCAAGCCCAGCTTACAAAAGGAAACTTTTCCTGCTGTACGTAAAGGCAAAGACCTTTTCCTCCCAATATAATACTACCTCAATGCAAGAAAGAGAAAGCAAGGAGTAAGAGGAGAAAGAATTTGGTAATTCTGTTTGTGGGGTCTCATATATTCTTTTTATGGGCTACAGGTACCACAGTATTTCACTATAAATATTTCCAAATGGATACAAGTTCTCTCAGGTCCTTGGTGCCAAGAATACCATCTCTATCTGTATGTATTTATACTTGGTAGAGTAAGATGAGCAGAAAAAGCATATACACCCATCTAGCAAATAGGAGAAAGGCAAAGAGCCTCATCACTAACTACTCACCTATACCCAAGGGTCACAATGGAGCCCATAAATGTACCCTGAGACAAGAGGAAATACAGACCACAACCAGCTTATTTTACCTTGGTTGAGTAGTTGCTGGGTGTGGTGTTACCTGCCACTTTCTTTCCAGGGGCACAAAAGAGTAGAATGTAAAATAACCAATAGGTCAAGTTTAGGCTATCCAGTGCCCCAAAGGCAACTTTCCCCTTATAAATCACCCAAATTTTGCTTTCATATTCCTCACAAAACTTCTCAACAAAATAAAGAATGAAAGTAGGAAGAAAGAGCTTTGGGGGAATTACCATCTCATGGAATTTGGAAAATGGAGTTAGGCATATTTCAATTAGAAGACAGGTAAAAGACAGATGTGCTGAAGTTGGAGTAGGATGAGAGAAATCATGTGTAGGACAATCAGAACCCTGGCTTATAGGAGATGGGAAGGGACGAGGGAGAAGCATGGTTTATTCTAGTGTTGTACTTTCCTCAAGGTTCTTGGTACATTAGAGCCGACAATTTGGGGCGTGTTTTGTAGCTTATAAATACCAATTGCCATTGTGGTAGTAACAGAGGCAAGCAAAGAGTTGTGGGCCAACATTATCTGTTTTAATGTTGACTGTAATTCTGGTCTTTCGTAATTATTGCCTTTTTTTCCTTAAGCTGACTTGTTTTTAGCAGCACTGTGCATAATTTATTGCCTGTGGTATATCAATTGGAAAAAAGCTAAAACTTTAAATACTGACTAACAAAATGAAAGGCATTTTATTACACAAAGGAAATTAACAAAAATAAACAAATACTCACAATTTATAAGGCTAGTCTTTCCTTCTGTATGCTTGTAAACTACTTTCAACAGCTCAGGAAACCCTCCTAGGACCATTACTCCTCCACAATTTCTATTTCTGACCTTGATAATAATAAGTAATCTACAAGCTTTAGTTTTCTACCCTAACACCTCCCAAATAGATAAGCCTATAAAGTCAGAGCCCAGCATGCAGATTGCTTTTCCTACTTTTGATCTGTCAAAGCCAATTAAGTAGTTAAAGATCATTTGCACAGTCACAATCTTAGCTAAACAAACAGCATTTCCATGGTCCATTTCAGCCAGAATGTGTAAGAAGAAAATGTCCCAAGGATAAATATTCTCTTGCATCTACTATTATGGATACAAATAAAATAGCAGATGGAATATCCAATTTTTTGGATGATAGCCTACTAACTATGGATTATGCTGGCCTTTCTGCTTGGATACTATAAGGAAGGAGGTCACTAGGAAGTCCAATTAGTAATCAGAACTTATTCTCTGAGCATTCCCTTCACATTATTGCTCCAACTACAATCTGGCTCTTCTCCGAGCTTCCCCTGCAGCCCTCTCAAATGGTGTCAGTGTTTTTCTCAGACACCTCTTGTCCTACTGGGTCTACGTGGATGAATGATCTCTGTGCTCTTCCTTTATGCTCTCAGACCATCCTTTCTTCTTCTCAGAAAAATCTCCAGCTTTGAATCTCAGCAGACTGTGTCACCATACCCTTCATTATTGCTGTCATCCAATGATAACCCTCTCCCCCATATACACACACACCCAGGTCATTTCTCCTCATTTCTAAAACATTTAGCTCCCAGCTCATACTCATTCACTCTAGTACTTACCCTGCCTTTCCTTTTGGTGATTACGTAATTAACTCCTCTAACAACCTGCCCTCTCAATGCTTTGGGTTTCTTTCCTCCATTGATCTTGTACTCCACTCTAGCTCACCACTCTCTCTTATGGTCATAATCGAGACTCTATCATCACCAATAGTAAAATCTTTCCGTAATCTCAGTTTCATGCCCCTCGCTCTGCTGACTGTCTCCAACCCTTCCAGTTCATTCCTTTTAGTATGCAGACCCCAACAATTTTTTGATCCCATCAGGACTTCTAATGGTTATGATCCTACAACCTTTTGTGACTTACACCTCTTAATTTCTTCACTTTCCTCCTTATCCACTTTAAACTCCCTCAGCTACCACTCTGCTGTACATCATGTGGACTCCTTTGTCTTTCACTCCTTGCTTTGATATGCTACCCCAAGAAAACCACAGTTCTCCTACTCCACCCCTGTACTCATGAAGCTGAATGTGACTAGAGCAAAATATACAACCACTTTGATGAGACTCACTATTAATTCATGAATTTCAAGTGGCTCCTTAATGCTGCCAGGCAATCATATTATACACGATTATATTACATATTATGTATCATATCACATCATAGATTATATTTAAAAAGCATCTATCTCAATCGTATTATATATCCCTAGTTCATTCACTTATCCACTCCTCTAGATGATTATTTCATGCCTTCTGTTTTATCTGGAAATCTCAATGTCATCTTCACTATCCTAGACTGATGACTCTTGCTTCCTACTTCACTAAAAAGTCAAAACAATCAGAAATTAAGTTCTGCAGATTCCCGTGATCACATTTTCCCGCCTATCAGAATGTGCCTTCCCACCTTGATAAACAGTCACCTTCCTGGCTGAAGCCAATGCTTCCACTTGTGTATTAGATTCCATCTACTCTCACGACTGAAGCACGATGCGCAGCAATTCTCCCCACGGTCTCCTACATCATCCTATTTCCCTCTCAACAAGATTATTTCCGTGAGATACAAACATGCCATTATTTTTTCCATGTTAGGAAAAAGAAAACTTCCTTTACTCTATTTTCCCTAACAGCTCCTGCTCCTTAAGCAATATTCCTTGAAACAATTGTATACGTTTTTGTCTAATTTTTCTTTCCCCATTTTTCCTTAAAGTCGTTCTGATCAGCTTTCATCCCCACCACTCCACAAAAATTGCTTTTGTAATGGTCACCAATGACATCCACATTCTTATATCAAGTGGTTAATTCTGGTCCTCAGTTACTTGACCTATTAAGCAACATTTAGGAGAGGACCACTCCTTCCTCAGCATATTCTCTTCACTTGGCTAGTAGGAAATTACCGTCTCCTTGGTTTTCGTCTTACGCCACTAGTCACTGCTTTTCAGTCTTCTTTTGCATTTCCTCCTCTTCTCTTGATCTCCTAATGTTGCACTGTCCCAGGCCTCAGTCCCTGGACTTCTCTTATTCTTTTTAGGTATTGACTCCTCTGGTGATTTCATCCAGTCTCCCAACTTTAAGTAAAATTTACTCGTCATCAAGTTTCAAAACTATGTCTCTAGCCCAAACCTATCCTGACTCCCAGGCTTATATATCCAACTAACTACTCAACTTGGATGTTATTAGGCCTCTCAGATTCAATATGTCCAAAACTGCTCTGTGATCATCCCTCCACCTCCTAAACTGCTCCAACACAGTTTTTTCCTAATCTAATCAATGGCATCTCCATCCTTCTAATCTGTTAGCCCAGAAAACTTGACTCCACTTTTCCCCTCATACTCAATGTCAGGAAATGCTTTGGCTCATCCATTCATATGGACCCTGCAGGTGATACTCCTATTCACTTTCACTTCTTCCACCCTGGTCTGAATCACCATTATCTCTTACCTAGATCAGTAACTAGTCTTCCCTAAAAAGGCCATACGATCAATTGGTCAGAGATCTTGATGAGGTTGAGAGATGATTGGAAGTCAAGATGCTAAGGAGAAGATATAAAGGGAGGTCTTAATTTATCATAGGGGTCAAGTCTCAACCCCAATATATTGTCAGCTAGGGATGCTGGAGTCCCCTTTTAAGCTCATGTGGTTACTGGCAGAATTTATTTTTTTCCAGCTATAAAACTTGTGTCATCTTGTCTCTTGAAGACCAGCAGGAGCATATCTCTATCCTCTAGAACCTCTTTTAAGGACATAGCTGGTTTTGTCAGGCTCACTCAGGATAATCTCCCTTTGATTAACTCAAAGTCAACTGCTGAGGGACCTTAATTACATCTGCAAAATCCCTTCACCTTTACCCACAACATAATCTAATCATAGGAGTGAAATCCCATCATATTCACAGGCCTATGCACACTCAAGGGCAGGTGCTTATACAAGGAGTTTACACAGAGCAAGAATATTGAAGGCCATCTTAGAATTCCACTTACCTCGCTAAATAACTCAATAGATTGGAATAATGACCTCTCGGTGTCCTAAGCCTATAGAAGGAAGAAAAACAAATGATAGTGTGGTGTAATAAAAATCTATATTTGTTCTGTGTACCAGTTCCTGGTACAACAGCTTCAAAGACTCTTGGAATTTCCCAAATGACAAAGGATGTCTTTGTTATGCTAATGATGTCACTCTTGGTGGGGCCCCTACATAACCTCTGGAGAAGGGATAGGGGCTGGAGATTGAGTTCTATCACCAAAGGCCAATGATCTAATCAATTAGGCCTTCGTGATGAAACCTTGATTAAAAAACTCTTGAACAGTAAGGTTTGGGAGTCTCTGGGTTGGTGGACACACTGATGTGGTGGGAAAGTGGCACAGCCTGAGAGGGCATGGAAACTCTGTGCTCTGCTCCCCCAATACCTTGCCCTATCCCTCTCTTCCATTTGTCTGTTCCTGAGCTGTATCCTTTATAATTAGACTGTAATTGTAAGTATACCACTTTCCTGAGTTCTGTGGGGAATTCTGGTGAATTAGCAAACCTGAGAGAGGGTTGTGGGAATCTCCAAATTTGTAGTCGACTGTACAGAATCATTGGTGTCTCGGGGACACGTAGGACTTACAGATGGCATCTGCAATGGGTGCAGTCTTGTGACACTGAGCCTCTTAACTTGTGAGGTCTGTGCTAAATTCAGATAGTTAGTGTTAGAGTGAAAATAAATTGTAGGAAACCTAGTTGGTGTCAGAGAATTCATGTTGGAAAACAACAGAAATAAATTCAGTTCTCTAATTAACTTTTAGCAATCACCTAATATAGAAATTGAGAATTATCTGGAAATAGCCATAAAGACACTGAAACAAAGAGGTAACAAATTCCAGTAAAATATATAAAGATACACACAAAAAGAATTATTAAAATCTAGTAAAATATTAACCACAAACTGAACCAGAACAAACACTGCTTATTCCCTTAGTCACAAAGGGTACAGTTCCTTACCAGATTTCCAGTGAGAAAGAACTGAAGGTTGAAACCAGAACTCCACTACATTCCCTTTACACATTGTCGTATACATTTATATGTGATTTAACTAGATAACGCATGGCATGAAGTTCTGATTTCAGGATGAGATTCCTGTTGTACTCAACATTGTTTTGTAACTTTCATAAAGTCCTGAGTTTGAGAATCCCCTCCTCATTCGGTGGGTATCAAACCGAAGTGAATGAAGGAAGGGAGTGGCTATTGTAGGAGTCAGTGTATCATCCCTGAGCCAAGAAAAGAGGATTTGGGGGAAGGCATGATCAATAGTGCCAAAACTTTGGGGAGAGAAAAAGAAAGCGACCATTGATTAATTATTACAAAGCCGTTTTCAGGAGGCACCATTTTAACAAGTCTCTTCTTCAAATGGAGATCTAGACACAAGGTTTCAGAAGCAGTGGGCTCCCTGCAGAGTGTAGGGAACCAATCCTGTCTTTCAGTGGCCCAGCTGACTGCTTCTAATATTTAGTCTTGGAACAGGTTTCCCAGGTGTCCCCCACCAGAAGCCCCTGTACACTTCTCAAGAGGTCTCCAGGCCATTTCCCAGCAAAGGAAACACAGATGGAACAAAAGGAGATTCTGATGAGATATAACTATTGCACGGCCCAGAGAGCAGGAGATCTGAAATTCACAGTCAGACAGAGGTACTGACATTTAATATTGTCTCTGGTTTCACGTTCAGGTTTCCCAGGATGTGGGAAGTTGCTGAGGCTAAAGTCATCAAGTGGCTCCCAGGTGAGGGGACAAAAGAACAGGAGCAACCCATGTAGCATAACTATCTCAAGACATAAAACTGATATCTTTGACCTTCCTAGTTGGATCCTATAACCTCAGGTCCACTAGATTAGAAAACAGAAGTTAATAATTCCGGGGCTCAACTCTATCGTTCTGTGTCACTTTGAACAAAATATTTGACCTTTTGACTGCAGATTTTTGCTCCTCCATAAGATGATAATAATAACATTTTGCCCCCTACCTTCTAGCAATTTTGTTATTTCTGATTTTTTTTTTTTTTGCATCCCCACAATGTGCTGGTGAGTACGGTACTGTTCTCCATAGTTCAAGTTCGTAAGTGAGCTAATAGGCAGAGGGCACACACATCAGAGTTTTTGTATGGCTGTTCACATCTACAGAGTCTGTACCTCCTAACAACTCAATCTTGAGCACAACAGCATATAAATAGTATGTGCACACATAGCAGTGGTTCCTAAAATTTCATTACACACTGCATTTTGTTTTTATTTTCGTTCTTTGTATTGAACAAGTTACACTAGGGGAAAACCTTTGCCTAGAAAATGATTTAAAGAAAAACCTCTGTCCCTCATGTGGCCTGGGTGAGCATTCTTGTCTTAGTCTACTCTGGCTGCTATAAAAAAATATCATAGACTGGGTGGCTTGAACAATAGAAATTTATTTTCTCACAGTTCTGCAGGCTAGACGTCCAAGATCCAGCTGATTCAGTTTTTGGTCAGAACTCTCTTCCTGCCTGCAGTCACCTTCTTACAGCCTCACACAGCCTTTCCAGCTGTATGCTCATGTTGGGAGAGAGAGAGCAAGCTCGCTGGTATCTCATCTTCTAAGGATACTAATCCTATTGAATCAGGGCCCTACATGTATAATCTCATTTAATTTTAATTACCTCCTAAAAACTCTATCTCCAAATTCAGGTACATTGGGAGTTAGGACCTCAACCAGTGAGTTTTGGGGGAATGCAATCCAGTCCCTAGCAGGCCTATAAGAACCCTGCTTTCTGGGAGGTTTGGAATAAAGGAGGCAAGATCTTGACTTTGTGGAAGGTGAGATGCTCGTCCAGATGTGTTTAATAACACGAGAAATTGGATGGACTAAACCAAAATCTCTCAAACTTTCTAAAGAAGTAGATTCTTACCTTCAATTTAGATTTGAGAAGGAAACCCAATATATTAAGCAGATAAAAATGGAGTAGTTCTCCTTAAAGCTGAGGTAAGAGGCTCTTCATCTCACTCTAAAACTTCAACTCCACACCTCTCAAAGAGAGCCACGAGAAGTCCATCAGAGCTCTTTATGGAAAATAGCCCTAAAATATTTGTAACCATAAACCAAAATATCCAGCATCAACCAAGCACTCCATCTCTTTTCAGTTCCTTCTGGGAAAATACCTAAGCTTAACTAGGAGTAGACTCTTACTTAGCTTTTCATGTGTCTATCCTTTTCTCTCAAATATGTTGTGATTTCTTGGTGGTAGACAACATACTCCAGATCCCGTTTATCTTCAAAAACAAATCCAATGTCTTATACCTAAAATATTGGAGTATGAAATTTATGATGGATAATGGACTTCACTCTGGTCTTATATTAATATAGAATAACAGAATCTTAGAACAGGACAGGATCTTGAAGATCACCTAGTGAAATCCTCTTATTTTACAGACAAAACTAAGGCCAAAAGAATCTCTCAACAAATCAGTATCTGGAGGGTGAAGAGAATTCACATCTCTGCATTTCCCGCCCAGCCATCTTTTGGCTAAGGTCCATGCCCTCTCAGAATTCATTTCTTGCAATGCCCAGTTTTGAATTCAGAGACTCATATTTGGAAAATTTTGTGAGGTGAATTTTACTGGAAGTCCAGAACCACAGCAAATTCAAAGTAAACCTGGGATGCTCATCCAGCGATTTTCATTAAACATCTGACATTTATCTTATAGAGGCGAGTTTATCTTACCTCAATTCTTCATTGCAGTCATGGGAAAATAGCAGCACTTACTATGTGAAGGTAAATATTATGGCAAGATAAATATTATCTTTTGAAAGAAACCACTCTGGCTGGTTAAAAATCACAAATGACATCAGTTGTTTAAGGTTTACGCTTTCATAGTGTCTCCACGGACAATAGAGTTTCTTGAAGTAAATCAGCTTTTCTCATAAATTTAATATTGGGGTAAAGGTATCAGATACTCTACTCAATACAGAGGAACTTCTTAGTGGCAACCAAGAGTGTGTGGTACAGAAGGGACTCATCCAGGTCTATCTGACCTCTTGCTACACGGCTACGCTTCTCTTCTAACCAGGCTTATCCCTCCTGTGCCTATAAGCATTGACTCTCACTGAGACAAGGAAATTCCTCCTGACTTAATCCCTGGCTCAGTAGTGTTTAAGATCCAGAGATCTCCAAACATTCTAGTGAGAAGATGACTTGGCAATGCCTTCAAATCATCTATACACCATTCGCTCCTCCTTGTTACTTGGGGGTAGCAGTCATATCAGGATGAATAATTAATCTGCCCCTCCTCCCTCACCAGGCTCTGGAGGAAAAAAATGGAAGGAGGCCATGTTATACTTTATGCAGTAAGTGGAATAGCCTATTAACTGTTTGGAGAATGCTTTGTAAACCACCACCTCCCATAATAAAGGCTATTCCATCTTGCTCTTCTCCAAAACAAGAGTATCTTGTCCTGTCTTCCTGTTACCATTTTATAAAAGGGCCCATGGAATAACTTAAAAGATAGAGGATAACCTTGCAAATGCTTACATCAAGCACCTGGAACAAAAGGAATCCTCCAATGATAAACATTCCCAGTGGATGGCTGCTCTCTATGCACACACAGAGGTGGCTTCCCACAATGTAGCGATGGAGGAGTGACAGGGAAAGACATGTTAAATGGAAGACATCAGGTGTCAGCTACATGAATATACAGAAATTGGCTTAAAAGGCATTAAAGAATTTCTTGATGAAAGGAATGTTTTTGATGTGTGTATCTGTGTGTGTGTGTGTGCGTGTGTGCATGTTTGTGTGTGTTCATCTGAACTACTTAGGGAATAACTGGTTCGTGAAAAACATTTCCAGTGGAACTGAGAAAACTAGGTAACCTATAAGACCTTGACTGCCTGAGTACTCACGAGAAGATGACAAATAAGAATGCTCAACCAAGGAAAAAAATGTTACATTGTGAATAAAGTGTAGGCATATTATTAGATGTATATACAAAGCTTCTCTAAATAATTTACACAATTTTAGACCCACAAAGGACCATGACAGGTAATTCACTTATTCTGGCAACAATCTCATAGTTGAGAATAATTTTGGATCTCCCTTTTCAGAACTGCATCTGGAGACAGGGATTCATTCTTTTAACTATCAACAACTGTGTAATTCTTCTTCCTTTGATGGCAAGTTTTACTGCTCAGAAATGGTCACTTGAAGTCAATTCTTATGATCAGATCATTAATAGAAAAGGATAATAGTGTTATTGGCAAGCAATGGTAAAAGACTGTAAATATGAGTTGAAAATTTAAACAACAATGAAACATTTTCTCAGAAATTGCACTCACTCCAAAGGAAATTCAAATAGAGAAGTTTCTGGAAAAGTTTGAGCAGTGGCAGAATTCCTGGAATTGGTACATAGCTCCCAAAAAAGATTATTTCGAAAAGGTAACATTCAGTTGCAGGAAAAAATATTGCCTATTTAGAAGAAGAGAGGCCCATAGCTTTATAGTTTTACTTTATGCGAGTCAAATAAATACAGACTAAAGCAATGACAATTTCTCAGACTCTTGAAAGAGATCTGTTCATAGAAAGACCTTGTGGCAATAATGTTGTAAAATCTTTTGTTTATGTGCAGTATTGCAAAAAAAAAAATAATAATAAAATCCAACTACACAGAAGAAATGCAAAAAGAAGGAAAGTACTTGTCCCTGAGGCGAAGCTGTAGGAAAATGAGAAAATTATGAGACATGAGTCCCCTGAGATTAATGAGTCCAGGAGGGTTCACTTTTGTGATGAACCACCAATCGGGTCTCTTGTGAGGTAGTTTCCGGTTTGGAATTTAGGGTCCCCCAAGGCTTCTATTTCAAAGAACGAACCGTCTATGATGACAAATGGCTGAGGGAACTACATCAAATCATATCTTTATGTGCATGGTTGGGTTTTAAATCACTCTTTCTTGAGGAGAAAAATAAAATGACAAATTTTAATTCAGTGCCACAGGAACTGTTTAAATAGTAATACTAATAAAAATAAAACAGGCACAAAAGAGAAAGACACACTTGCATTCTAGTTCAGGGTGAGTGTAAGAAACACAGGATGCCCTTGGGTACTAGGAATTCTGTTCAGGAAAGAGAAAACTTTGTCAATTTGGGATTGTGAAACATGTTCAAGTTTTAACTTTGGTATTGAAGCTTCTGTTCCATGGATAAAACAAACTCTTGACTTTTTGTGGAAGTAGTTCAAACGTAAACTGAAAGTGACAAAAGGTTACCCAGGCATCAATAGCCCTGAGCAAGAAAATGGTGATGTTAGCTATAGCTTGACTAGGTGAGTGTTAACTTAGCATGTCCAAGCTAAAGGAAGCAGAAGTATGCTTATCAGCCAGGGGAACATGAATTTATCTCGTCTAATCCAGAACAGGTACAAAGTAACCTTTGAAACATACCTGCATTTTTCCGTTGAATTCAGTGAGTGAACACATTTGGGTGATTTTATAAACCTCAACTTTATTGATTTCCAACCCTTTTTTTTTCATTAGATATACTTATACAGCACTATTTGTTGTTTGACTATAAAAGTCAAAGTATGGCTTATTGGTCTTTGTGCCAAAAAAACATACTGGTTAGTTGGATTGGTTTGAAATATTCTGGGAAATATTGGCAAAGAGGAAATAAAATGACAAAAGAGGCTATGTTTTTTTAAAGAATCATCTCATCTCCTGAAGAAATCAGACTTCTCTTCTGAAATCTTCCCAGTAGGAACCATGGAAAAATGACAGGGAGCTGCTGGTTGGTTTTCTTGCTGCTAAAACATATGTTGTTGTGTCATGTCCTAAACAGAAAACTGAAGCATCCCTTTCAAATTCTCAGCACCACTGACACCTCCAACAAGTGCTTTCGTATTGGTTTTGGTCTTATCTGTTTCTAACAGACAGCCTCATGCCTTGGAAATTTGACCTGAAATAAAAATTCAGCCCCAAGTATCTGCTGTCAATTGCGCAGAAAATAGGAGATGACAGCAAAGTCACTTTTGCATGCTGAATTAGATCTCTTTCCAACATCTTCTAATGTCATTATTAGCACTCAAATACACTGTGTCAAAATGTGGCTGTGTAGGGAGAAGGACCGGGCAACATCGAGTTTCCCTCTTAGTCAATTTGACAAGCTGTTTTGAATACGCACCTCTGCAGAGGGAATTATTTAGGAAAGGCACCTGGCCCGTCACAGAGATTTGTAGATGAAGGCATTCAAAAGGGACATATACAGTCAATCCAGTTACAATTAGCTACTTCCAAATTTAGGGCAAGGTAATTGTAAATCTAGCCTTATAGAAACTATAATCCAAGGGAGTCAGCCCAACCTGGAAATTCTCTGAATTCAATGGCTCAGAAATGATAATTCATTTCGATTCAGGATCTTTCATGATGGTCCTATCGAAGATGAAGTTTCCATCTCCCATGTGAATTTGTTCTATGTATATAGAATTATGCTGAAGTAATTAGACTAATTTTATAGTTAGCCAGGATCCTTAATTTATTATAAGCATACTGCATATGCGGTGATGGGTGAATGAATTTCGAATTTTCACTAAATTTCTCCTGCCTCATCCCCAAAGTTCTACTTGTTAAAGTAAAGAATGAATTATCTGACAGATTATATATTATATATAGTTTCCACACAAGATAACAAGATTTGTTCTCATGACTTAGAGAGGAAATCTAGGATAAACGGATGGAAACATGAAGTCAATGGAATTAGATGTAATATGAAATGGAACATTCTCACATTTCCTCAGAGTCTTAGAAAGGTAAAATAACTTATTTCAAGAGTGAGTAAGTTTCCTGTTGTAAGAATTAGTCAATAGTTTGGATGCTCAAGAGTGAATTGAACATAATGATGGCTCTCTTAATTGAATTCAAATGTCCCTTCCTCAAACCTTTGAAATATGAGATTCAATTAATCTTTGTTTCAAAATAAATCAAAGCCATTTCTATTCAAGCAAAGCACTTGTTGCATTTCCAAAATCCCAGAGAAAACATTCTGAAGCTATAGTTAATTAAGAACTATGTGCCTTGGCGGGTGCCTGACACTTGCTTCAAATAATAAAACCAGAACCTGATGTCTACTTTCCAAACTGACTTTGATGCCCTCAGCTCATGGCCTCTTCCATTCATCCACTCCTTATTGTGGACATGCATGCTATCGGACCTGACTCCTAGTACTTGTTCCTTGATACTAACTTTAGCTTCCACTTTTGATTACAACGTGAGCTCTCTTCTTGAATTATGTCTCCTTCTGTCTGCCTTGGGTATACATACCAATGAATCCATTCTAGTGGCCAGGAATTGACCCCTTTACAGCCTTTACAGGGTCAGTGTTTCTCCTAGGCCCATGAACAGGCACTGGATCTCAGAGTAAGAACTTATGTATCCTCTAGTTTATGCAAGATGCATTTTAGCAAACTTTGTTTTATAGACATAAAAAGAATTTTAAAATGATAGTAATGTTCAAATACCATATATTCTATTTAGCTCTGACCTAAACCATTAAAAATTCTGAGGGTTATCAGCATCCTCCTTTATCTTTCTCCTTCTTTCTGGCTTCTCCTTACCCAAATAATCCACCTACACATTCACATACACACACACACACTCACACACACAAGTGTAGGTGTGTACTAAATACTATATTATTTAGTCAAGAATTCTCAATCCCAAAAGATTCAATCAGCCAGAGAGTGTAAGAGCTCTCCACATAACATGAGATTGTCAAAATGAACCTCAGGGTTCACCCTTGGCCAGGCCCACATTAAGAGAGGTGGGAAATGGCAGCTAAGTCAGATACTCATGAAATCATCAAGAAATTTTCAGTTACAATTGGGCCACTTTATCCAGGTAATTCCAGAGGCCAGATCTGAACAAACTTGTGGAAGAAGTCTCCTGTGGCTTCTACTGGAGACAACAGAACTTCTCTGACAGAAGCTGCCTATCAAATGGGCATAGGAAGAAAAGAAACATTTATCAAATATCTATTATGTGTCATAAATGTCCCGGGCACATTTATACACTCTCCATAGTTTCCATCTCACTATACCTTATAAGTTGGGTTTAATCATCCCCATTATTACAGATCAAGTAAAGCATAAAATCCTGAACGTCTTTCCCATTGCTTCTTTATTTGCTAAGAATTCTTTCCTCCCCTCCTCTCCACCCATCTTCTAAACTGAAGTATTTCAGATTTTCTACTCTCCTCTGTCACAAGAGAGAAGAGTGGTGCTGGGTCACTTCGGCATAAGGCAGAAAGCACGTGTGGTTTTTACCTGTACCCACGGTGAGTGGAGTTAGAGAATAAAGGTAGCTAAGGGAAAAGCTGAGTTTGGAGCAAGAAGCTGTAGTTCCCAGATGGTATCTGAAAAGGAAGGTCTGAAATGAGCATGGTGAGCTGAAATAGCAGAAACAGATCATGGACACAAAAGCAGATTGCAGGTCAGAATGATTGAAATGACCATTGGTCCAGCTAGATCCTGGATATGCGTCTATCCCACATGGCTCTCACAGCACAGCTGTGGTCCAACCCCTTGTTTCTTTGGTTTCACTTTAAATAGATGGAGGTGTGACAAACAACCCACCATCCTTCAATAGTCACTTCCTCTCCTAAGATTCCCCAAATCTCCCCACTCCTGTGTCCCAGGCAATTAGTTACTGCATCCTTGGTGTTGTAGCTTCCCTTTGTATGTCTCTCTATCAACGCTTACCTCACCACATTGTAATTGTACATCTCTGTCTAAATTCAGAGGCCCCGTTTGCGTGAACCATGTCTTAACCCTCCTCATTCATAGCCAAGAAGATCATACTATGCCAAACACTCAAAGAACAGTTATTAAGTGAAGGGGTGTGTGAACGAAGGGACTATAGAGTTACCCTGCACATAACTGCTATGCATCCTAATGGCTTCTCTATAACTTATTACACTTCTTCAATTCTTAGATGCGTATTTATGTTAAACATCGTAACATTTTAGAAATTAGAATCTTTTCAACAAAGTGATATATGCTTTAATGTGGTGGGTTCCCCAGCTCCCTCCCCTGCCACACACGCAAACTGTTATTAAAATAGAGGCGTGCCTTCTGTATGTTAGAATCAAGGAAATAGACAGTATACTTTTATGAGCAAAGGAAAGCTCCTTAGAGGTGCAAAGTCTTATCCCACAAAACTATCTCCTTTAATGGTGGGGTCCTTGAGCCCTGGAGCCGTTGGGAGGAAATAATGTGAGCTCCAAATCCCACTGCCCCCACCACCTTCCTAAAGAAGAGCCGCACTACCAGTGAAATTACAGGAGGAGTTGCTTTTGCCCTCTAACCCTCAAGCATGCTGCAGGGAGAATCTTCTCATGTGCATCTTGCAAACAAGAAGTAAGAAGCAATACAACGGTGTCAGGAAGTGGGCTATTAGACCACTGGCTGAGGGTCAATGGTCCAAACATTACTGAGAAAATGTGCAGACACCCCTTCTGAATCTGTCTTCTCTCTGGGCTGCTTTCATGACAATGGCACTTTTCTTTCTTCTATAACAATGTTGTGAATATGCCTCATCTTCCTTTCCAAGCTGTTTCTCTTCAGGGCTGGGACCATGCCTAATTCATTTTTACAGCATTGTCAGGTAATTATTAGAATAGCAGGTAATATTAGAGTGCTTATATGTATGAAAACACTATGCTAAGACTTTGCATATTTTCTTTCAATTAATTTAATAAATTCTTACACAGCCTGATTATTATCTCCATTTTATAGATGAAGAAGCTGTGATTTAGGGGATTGAGTATCTTGCACCAAGTTGCAAAGCTAGTAAGTCGTGGATTAGAGACACAAACTCAGCTTTGATGGACTCAAGAGCCTCACTTTATCGTAAGAGGTTTAATTCAAGCTCATGTTGTAAAGAGACACCCCGAATATTTCTCTGTCTTGAAATAATGAGATGCTGGTGCTATTGTGTTTTGTAAGCATCTTTCAGTATAGTTAACATAAGACAATTCAAAAACATTACACGAAGTAAGAATATATGTAGTCTTATTTCTATCAAGTAAAATCAAATTCCAAACCTTCAGTGTCTTTATATATGCTAGCAACATATGTTGGAGATAGCTGAGAGCTTAGAAAGCAGTGAGACCAATTCTCATTTTTGCAAATTAAAAAAGTATATGTGTCCTATTCAAATAAGCCTGGGAGAGGCATATAGGCATCATGTCCCTAATTTTTTATCTAAAAGAAAACTTGGTTTTCATTCTGGCATCTCGTTGCTTTCCTAAAGAGGATTTCGCATGTAGGAACTTCTTGGTTCAAAGCAAAAATATCTCTGCACTCTGATTTTGTAATGTGTTGCTAAAAATGAACAGCGGTTACAAATGACTACCTATTCATCATGATATTAGTGGTTGTAAATCATTTAGAAAGTGTAAAATGCAATTAAAATATGAACTAATACAATAAAGCCCATCTTTCACAGTTTTAGGGGTGCTAGAAGGAAATGTAAAAAATAATGGAAAAGTTTAAGTTGAGAGGATCTAATAAATTACTTTGGAAAATGCTTGTCATATTTTAATTCTAACAACACTAATGATAAAGAGAGCTAGGAGCACGCCGAATACCCTGCCATCACCCTAGGAGCTTGGTCGTCATGCTGTAACCTTGTTAATGCAGAGGTTTCAAAGTTTTTCCACCCCCTAAATGCAAAGGGCACTCTGCCTTGATCACTCATCGGTGCTATGCCATCTTACTTATTCTGGTTTGGGGCCCTCAAATTTCTAGTGGCTCCTTGACTTCCCCCACAAACAGAACAGGATCCCATTTCCTGACTCTGGGATGCCATCCTGTCCCTGGTGGACCCTCCATTGGCCATTGACAGTGTGTTTTCCAATGTACTTTGTTTCTTTCCTGAACCCTATTGCTCTGGCTTTTGTTCTGCCTGTTTTCCCTACCTGGCATGTCTTTTCCTGCAACGTTTGCCATCAATGGTTAGCTGTATTCCATGCTTACTTAAAACCACCCCTGTCCATTAAGGCATCCAAGCTTCCTCAGCTGGAATTAATTTCTCACTCTCCAAGAATCTCCCCTCACCTTTGTTCTTCCATTAGAGCTCAATCACTTCATACTGCATATTATTAGAAGCATTTTTGCTAGTAGATGTCACTTCTATAATGCTGGTGGATATTTTATTATTTTTATCTTTTTCTTTGAGCCCCCTCCCAGTGCGTAGAAAAGTGTGCACATGCACGTGTGTGTGTTTTAAGTGGGCGTTCTCTATATGTCTGTTTTATTGAATAAAATAATCTTTGTGAAATTTTACATCCTAAGCAACCAAGAAAAGCTTTTTCAAGGCTCAGATTGTTTGAATTTCACCTCTTGACTCTACCCTTTTAAGCAGGCCTCAGCCCAGAAGGATCTCTAAATTTATCATTTTATAGCAAGATCTCACCAGCTCAGAAGGTCTGCAATTGCAGCTGAATATGGTATTTTCTAACCATCTCTTTATCACGTCCCTTTATTGAGCTGATAAGATGTGCCTGCCCCAACAAGTCTCCACTTGGTAACCCAGACGACACTGCACCTTCCAGAGACCAGTTGTCTCCTCTGCTCCCTCTTGATGTTTGGACCAAGATACTACAAAGAGAAGACTGAGTTCTTTTATTCAACAAATATTTCTCAAGTGCAAATAAATTTTAGTCACTCAGAGGAATACAGAGAGATGATACTATCCCTGGCTGCCCCTAAATAGGTTATAGAGGAGGTGGGACTTTGGAATCCAATTGACACAGTTCAAATCCTAGCTCTGCTGCCTACTGAGTGCCCTTTGGTAGTATTAACATGATAACTGATGTGGAGAGAACTCCGTGCACAGGCCCTGTGGTGACACACACTCTTATCCCATTATTTGGCCACTACTTCTTCCTGTCGTCAGTTATGTGAATATGGTAAGTGGTCCAAGGTAAGAAATTGAGTATTTCACAACGCTGTATTCTCCACAGAAAATAGCAAAGTCTCTGACATGTAGTGAGTACTTTAAAAAAGTTTGCCGACTGAATGCAGCAATTGCCAAAATATGAGATAAGAACATTAAATGCTAAGAAAATTCAGAGCAAAATTGTTTGCTGTAAACTGGGGGGAGGGAAGGCAGTGAAGGCCTCCTGTAGGTAAATAGTGCAAATAGGATTGAGGTTAGGATAAGGAAGAGAATGGATAACAAGCTTCTTGGGGCAGAGATTGTGCTTGTCTGGTTCATTGTATGTCCTCAGCATCTAGCATATGGCCTGGAGATAGTAGGCATTTAACAAATATCAGTTATTTGAATGAGAGACTTCTTTGTGTAGGGAAGATTTTTAGTAACAGTAAATCAGGATTGGTCACAGTATGTATTAAGAAAAAGTGAGATGAGGAGATAGTCAGATGACCAGACGGACAGGCAGCAGGGAGATATGGTCAGCAAGGAAAAAAGTAAGGCAGGTGTTGGGGAGCCTTCAATGTCCAATTGAGTATGGGGCATGGGGAGCCATCTTGGGTTCGTGTG
This sequence comes from Equus caballus, assembly GCF_041296265.1. NCBI lineage: Eukaryota > Metazoa > Chordata > Mammalia > Perissodactyla > Equidae > Equus > Equus caballus. The sequence continues at coordinate 74,959,075 of NC_091688.1, forward strand.
CAGGGGTATTAAATGCAGAACTGAGAAAGGGTTGGAAAATTAGGACATTAAGTGGCATGAAGTGATGTGGAATGGACTAAGCGGTGGCAGAAGAGAACAGAAAGGAAGGATGAATAGGCTCAGTGGCTGATGGGATAGGGAGGATGAGGGGGAAAGTCAAGCAAGACTTTTATGATCTAACCCCTTGACGCTGAGAGGATGGTGATGCCCCAGAAATGTGAATGTGAGAGGCTGGAATGATTTGCGAGGAGGCATGGTGTGTCCATTTTTGTCTGTTGCATCTGAGCTGATGGACAGGCATCTAAGGGCGTTTGTTGTCTTGCTCAACAAATATTTTTCAAGTGCCAATATGGTTGGGGCTCTCAGGGGGATACAGAGTGATGATACAGTCCCTGACTGGCCCAGAATGTGCCAAAGAAGAGGATGTTCTTTGGAGTCAGATAGACATGATCATAGGGGATGATATTCCTTAGATCTAGAGATTGAAGATCAGAATTCAAGTTTCAGATGAGATGTCATAGCTAGATTCTTACCATGAGTCGGATCTAGTTTCCCAAGATAAACAATAGAGAGAAGTAGTAGAGAGCAGTGACCAGAAAACAGGCATGGATTTCCATAGCTATGTCTTGGTGGGGTCATGAGATAATACCCTTTGCATAACTAGCTTCTTTTCCTCCTTCATGTCTTAGTGTAAACACTCCCTGAGAAAGGCTTTTGTGGGGGACTGGAATTGGCCACCCCAAGATATGTCTCTTTGGCATGAGGATTATTTTGGGCTGGTTACTTTTAAAAACTACAGACAGGAAAGAAACTGAAAAGCAGAGTTTACTCACCCTTTGTTAAGAAACATTTACATTGTAAAGGAAATCTCCATCTGCAAAGGTGTCTCCTGCTCTGTACAGGAAGAAGGGGGATGACCTTATCTCTAGAAACTCTTATCAATGCAGAAGGCAGGGACTTAAATCTGCATAATAACCTGACCCTAGTTTACTGCACTTGTCTGGTAATCTCCCGTAACTGACTCCTTGCCACCCCCAACATCCTCCTTTGTCATTAGCTGAAGATGATATTTAAGGTGGTGGCTTCAGCCATTTTGGTGAGTTGCTCAGGTTGCCTGAGCCTCTCTCATGTACACATGTTATAAAGCTTTATTTAATTTTCTCCTGTTATTCTGTCTCATGTGAATATAATTCATTCTCCAGCCAGAAGAACCCAGAGTGGGTAGAGGAAATGTCTTCCTCCCCTACACTTTCCACTTTCACCACATTATTCTCTTTCTCCAAGACTTATTTATTTTCTTCTTATAATAGCATGGAACACAGTACTCATGTCTTTACTCTGGAAGAAAACGTTATCATCCACCACCATAATTTATGGCAAGGATCACGGTTTTCTTATTTACCATTAAATCTTTAGAACAGTGTGGCTCAATAGAACCTCTGCAGTAGTGGAAATGTTTTATTTCTGTGTTGTCCAGTATGGTAGTCACTAGCCACAATGACTAACATTGCAAATGTGGATATGTGACTAAGTGAATTTTGAATTTCATTTATCAATTAATTTAAAATTAAATTTAAATAGCCACATGTAACTAATTGCTACAAAATTGGTCCTCACAACTTAAAATCCACCCTGGAGCCTGGCACATAATAAATATCAATAAATAGTGTTTGAGTAAATTCAGTCATGCATTGCTTAGCAACAGGGATACATTCTGAGAAATGCATTGTTAGGCGATTTCATCGCTATGTGAACATCATGGAATGTACTTACACAAACTTAGATGGTGTAGCCCACTACACACTTAGGCTATATGGTAGAGCTTATTGCTCCTAAGTGACAAATCTGTACAGCATGTTACTGTAGTGAATACTGTAGGCAATTGTAACACAACGGTAAGTATTTGTGTATCTAAACATATCTAAACATAGAAAAGGTACAGTATAAATACAATATAAAAGCTAAAAAATGGTACACCTGCATAAGGCACTTACCATGAATGGAGCTTTCAGGACTGGAAGCAGCTCTGGGTGAGCCAGTGAGTGAATGGAGGGTGAATGTGAAGACCTAGGACATTACTGTACACTACTGTAGACTCTATAAACACTGTACACTACTGTAGACTCTGTAAACACTGTACACTACTGTAGACTCTATAAACACTGTACACTTAGGTTACGTGAAATTCATAAAAAATATTTTTCTTTCTTCAGTAATAAATTAACCTTAGCTTATGGTAACTTTTACTTTATAAACTTTTTATAATTTTTTAACTTTTTGATTTTTTTGTAATAATACTTTGCTTAAAACATAAACACATTATACGGCCATATAAAAATATTTTTTCCTTATATCCTGATTCTATAAGCTTTTTGCTATTTTTAAAATTTTTTATGTTTTTTTACTTTTTAAACTTTTTTGTTAAAAACTAAGACACAAACAGACACATTAGCCTAGGCCTACACAGGGTCAGGATCATCAATATCACTTTTCCGCCTCTACATTTTGTCCCCCGGAAGGTCTCAAGGGGCAATAACACACCTGGAGTTCTCATCTCCTATGCTAATAGTGTCTTCTTCTGGAATACTTCAGGAGGTATCACTCTCTTCAGAAATATGTCCACGGTGGTTTGCTTGTTTTATTTCTTTTTTTCATCATAGATTTGCTTGTAATCAGATAATGCATCATGAACCTTCCTGTCTATTAATGGCAACCTTTCAGTGTTGGAGTCCACGTTTTCAAATTTTTTAAGAAGCTTGTCGAGGTCTGCAAAAGCTTCTGCTAAATCCTTCCTGTGAATTTTCTTGGGGGTTCTTCTTTTTCTTGTCCTGCAGTTCCTTTTCTTGCTGTGACATTACGATGGCTGTGACATCACTAGGCAATAGGAAGTTTTCATCTCCACTATAACCTAACAGGACTACCGTCGCACATGCAGTCCGTCATTGACCAAAATGTGTTATGCAGCACATGACAGTAAATGAGTGAAATATAGAGTAATCTAGTCAACTATCTCTGGAAGTTCTTTCTTTCATGTCTTACCTATCATATTCTAGAAACCAGAGCTCAGATATCTCCTATTTGTCTAAAAGTAGAAAATTGCAACATTTCATAATATCACCTTAGCCCTTTTATTATAAAGTCCTTATTATATAAAAAAAAAAGTCTATTAAGGAGGAATCAGATTATGACTCTATCTTTGGTCTTACCATCAAAAAACAGTCCTGGATGGTCTCCTTTTATTTCATATGTTTAAAAATTTTGGCATTTGGATTGACATCTGTGTATCTCAATTCTTGGGTCTTTTCTCTACACCTAGCACAAACAATTGAGCATTCAGAATTACCCAGTTGATATGTAGGGAAATCAACATCTAAAACAAAGGGAGTCTACCTTATTCTCAGGTGGGTCTGTTTAATAGTTACGGAAATGAAGAACGCTCCCCTGACACTCTACCCCCGTCACACACATACGCACTCACTCATACCTCTTATGGAGGGAGATAGAATAATTTCTGGTTGAAACAAGCTCAAGAAATATCAAGATTTAAAGAAGTCAGTAAAGAGAGAGAGAGAGAAAACCAAGAAAATGTATTTTTAAGGTGTCCAGTAGTTTAGAGACTATTTCATTGTTTTATAATGAATCTAAATGCCATATCATCACAGTTAGAACAATGATTTATACTGAAACAATAAACAGAGAATTTTGGTTTTATAACTTACTATAGGTTTTCTACAGTCAATTTACACCCTTAACATTCACAGAAAAAAATGTTTTTGATCACTGAAAATAATCACTAAATAGCAAAGGCAAAGAAAGAAAATATAAAAATATTATTTCTGAGTCCATTGTTCTAATTTTTCTGCCATAATTCTATTACCCCAAGTCCATAAGCTCTTACCGCAAATATAAATAAAAATAGCAAATATAAAAAAAATCAGAATCAAGTTTCCCCTACTATTGCTGTTTTCTTTTCTGGAATTATTCCATGTAGGCCTATGATATGGCTAAAATATTGAGATGATAAAGTTTTATTGTTTAGTAAAATTTAGACCAAGGGTCCAATGAGAGTCTGGCAGTAGACTAAAAAAAACTCACTTGAGATTTTCCTTCCTCATCTCAGATTATAGTCTGTAAACTTCTCTGCCTGAGAGGATCGCTGAATGCTTTTTGTATAAATTTAGATTACTAGCCTTCGGCCAGAAAAGGCACTAGCAGGAAGGAAAAGAGAAGGAAAGGCGATGCGAGAGGAATCATTTGGGTAAACTTAAATGAAGGCTGTACAAATTTGGACCCAGAAAAGCGTCAAGCTGTCACGTAGACATGTCTGGCCTGCTCTTTGAGAATCAGTCCTGTTCGTCACATAGAGCCAGGGCTTCCCAGCCAGTTGCTGTGGACCACAGCTCACAGGGTCTATGCGTGCTGAGAGCCCCCGAGTCCTCGGGGCAACCCAGCAGGCCCTGGAGTAGCCCAAAGTGGAGCGGCAGGAGGCGAAGGCAAGTGAAAAGAGAGTGCTTTTTCCTATGGGCCTTGCTATGAAAGTCTGAGATGTAATTGACTGGATAAAAAAAAAAAAATGTCTTTGAAATGTGCCCATATCCATCAGATACCCCTAAAGCTCTTGAACATCAAGACCGTCCTTGAATATCTTTCAACAAATTAATGTTTTGCACGTCATCTAACATTACCAGTATTTCAGTGCTTATGAAAAGGATGCGGGAAAGGCCTTCTTCCCTCAGCGAAAAAATGGTGATTGAAAATCTTTTCAGACAGAGAAGAGCAGGAAGAGAATATGACTCAGATATGAAAAGCGGTTTAGTTAACATTTCCCTTAGCCACACGTGTGTATTTAGGATCACCTCTCTAATCTTATATAAATGATCTTTTAAGATTTAATTTCCTTTTTCTTGTTTAAATATGTATCAAACTCTACAATGGACTTACCATAAAAATAAATCAAGCTACATAATGTCAAAAAATAACACTTCATGCATATGAAGTTCCAGTGCCATAGAAATGGTAATATCGACCCTCTATGTAAGCCTGCTTTACCAACCCGGTGAGATTTAAAATCATGGCCTTCTTTTACCTGAAGCATTCAGAATTATTCTGAATAAATACCGAACCAATGGGCAGGCATTATCATCTGCCCAGACTATAGGGGAACCATCAAAATTCTCTGAGCCTTACTTTCTACATCTGTGAAATGGGGGAAATATATATTTGGGTGGCCTGTTGAGCGGGTGAAGTGCAACAACGTTAATAAATATCCTGACACAAGGGCCGGTGGCATGTTAGAAGTACCCCAAAATTGTATCATTTACAAAATCATTTGAAAAATGCTCTTCACTTATTAAAATTTAATTTCAAAAATTCCGTCACATTTTAAAATTTAGCAAAACACATCAATGTGAAAATTCCGTTTTTCTTTTGAGTTCAGTGAATAAGAATTTGTCACCATAAATTTGTCTATGCACTTTCTGTGATCACTAAAACATCCATATACATCAGAACAAAACATATTTCACTGAGAAATAAACTGCCTTCGAACATACTTGGGCTTCAGCCTTTCCAGGCACTGGGATTTGGGGTTTGTTTTGTTTGTTTGGATTTGTACAGAGTTCTGTCTATAATAGCAGATGTGAGTTTATTGCAAAAGAAGTTGAAATACACCACACTACAAAGAAACTTAGTGGGAAGTGTAAGTGTTGGCAACACTATGTGATCTATATCTCAGAAAGCAAATTAACACCACACACTTTCACGACATATAGACAGAGATCAATGAAAAGATGTTCTTGCAAATGGAATATTGAAAGGCAAGCAATTGTACACTTCTGCCTTCAGCATCTTTCCAATGAAAAGCAGGTATCAGTACAGCAGAGGATGCTTTTTCTTCTTTTTTTCCCTTTAATGTAGGGCTAGTTCAACTTTCAGGTATCACATGAACCTTTCTTGAAAAAATCACCATTAGGAATTACACCTCTCAATGCAGTGATAAAAAGAGGGGTTTGTCTCCAGTCGGTCCACTCCAAAAATGGAAGAGAACATTTACCCTCAATCTAAAACACCTCTCTGCCTCCTCTCTTTGTGTACGTGTGTGTTTGCACACATGTGTGAATGTGCTCACACACACCTCAGGCTCTCCATGGGAGGAAAACTATTTCAACACCTGAGTGCATATATATATGTGTGTGTATATATATATATAGTGTGTATATATATATATACACTAGTGGTTTCTGGGTGGTGGCTGCTGTTCCATCTGCAGAAAAATGAGATGTGCTGCTGAGCCAGAGGGCATTGGCAGGAGTTGGGGGTGGGGGGAGGCAAGAGAGATGAGAGGAGAATGGAGGCTTATGCTTCATGTACTCTTTTAAAAAAAAAAAAAAAATCCCCATCATGCTACGAACGGGGCTAATTTATGCCTCAAATCAGCTCATTATATGTATTTGTATCCTTTTCCTGTCATTTGAAGAAACATTATGCAATTTAGAAAATTCATAGGGATGTTATTTTTTCATCAGAACGCAATGCTACACCCCACGCCTGCTTTATTGTCGAAAACATGGTCTCATCACAGCAGTTTCTGGATATGACGCAGGTGCAGCAGCTGAAAGAAAGACAATCTGGAACCAAGAAGAGTCTTAGGAAACGAATAGGTGTGGTGACAGGGACAGCCTTTCTGACAGCGAAAGATATGTCTCTGATCTGGTTTATTGGTCTATTCTATTAGTAAAAATCTGTGTTCCTGTGAAATGGAATTTTTTTTTAACCACCATCCAATTAACTTAAAAAGAAAAAAAAAGAAAAAGTCTATTGGATAAATTGGGAAGTCACACTTTTCTAAAAGTCCAAATTGCCTTTTGATTGGTTTTCTGGTAATTGCTATTGGGTAATCGGAAGCTTTCAGCACATTTTTTCTCTTGTCAAACACAAGACAGAACTCCAGAATGAAAGCAGCCATTACCAGCAGTTTCAGGTTTGTGTAAGCCAGTTATATTAAGGGTTTGTAACTGCTCCGATCACGACCATCAGGATCAATTCTGTGGGTCCCCCCCATAGCATTTTTTCCCAGTCATCAGAATGAATGTTCATTTGTGGTGTCTGTAACTGATAGGTCTTCAGAAGAAAAAAATGTATGTATCAAGTAAACTAAATCTTTATTATGCTCAGCATGAAAACTGTCCCTTTTCTTATCAAATTTCTCCTTGAACACATCTGTCTTTGGGGCATTGTCCTATTTTCTCTCACTCTATAATCAAACAACATCAAAAGTATCTTTAATTATGGAAGATAATTAGAGAAACTATTTTTTTCTGGTTCTAGACACCGTTCAAATTTTCCAACTTATAAGGCCTCTTATTTGAAAGTCCTTTGACGACACTATTCTTTGAATCCAGAGCTGGTGGCTTTGATATATCCTCCAGCTATGGAAAGGTGATCCATCTTTCCCTGTTATTGGTTCGTGCATTTTTGATTCCATTGGTATCAACCTAGATGAGGTCTGCAAGCATAGTGATAGTTGTTTTGTTTTGTTTTGTTTTCCAAAAAAATAATAAGCATGAGCAGAGAAATTAGTTAATTGCTTAAATCCCCCAGCAGGATATTAGACATGAAGCAATGATGTTTCCAACTTCTAAGTTCCGCACTTTACAATGATGAGTTTGAAGCGATAATGGAAGATGAAAAAGGATGTGTGATTACGGGGATAAAGTGCTGATCGGCCCCACAGAACCTGTGCATCCATCCCTAACATTTACTCTCACATGCTTTCAGCTTTTAAATCCACCCTCCAAAATTAGTAGGGGGTTAAAGCAGAACCCATTGGGAGGTTACATTTATTTAATATTCAGTCCTTTCTTGGATGAAATATTGCAGTCTATCCTCATAGGTATTTGTCAAACCATTAGAGTAATGGTTTATAGCTATTAAATGAAATTGCAGTTCTGTTTGTAAGTTCCATTTACACAGGATAAGCAAAGTGCCTTCATTTAGATTTAAAATACCTGAAATCTTAGCTTCAGCACATGAAGATTATGTAGACTGTTAACTAATTCATCACCACAGTGTGAACACATCTCCGATGAACCTACTCCAGGTGTCCATGGCATGCAAAACTACGGCCGGCCCCCAGAGTCACACCACCATATACTATGCTGTTCATTTCTTCAGGACTGGCACTGGTTGATTTTTTTGTAACAGCTTATGCTCTTTTGTTTTTTAGAATCAAATCAAAAGGTGTTTTTAATCATTGTTTCCAGCACAGGAATATTTGATATAGTTCCCTTTGATAGTAAATGGAGAATCATGCCTAGAGTTAAGACAAAGCTTCCCTCAGAAGCCTTCTATGTGCTTTTTCCCTCATGCTTTCCACTTTATAAGTAATTTGCACAGACACTGTTGAGTACAAAGGAACTGAGATAAATGAAGTCTTTAGAACCTCACCTTCTCACTAGGTGATGAGTTTGATTGCTTTCAATAGAAGAGACACTCTTATATTCAAATGATTAATTACCAAAACTCACAGTTTTGCTTGTAAGGGATCCTCCAGACCCTGCTCCTTCCTCCAGAGAGTAAGTGAACACTATGCTAATGGGCCTCCTAGTTTAGTGTCAGTTCCCAGAGGATTCTCATCGGAATGCCCCACTCTCACTCACTATTTGAGGCACGTGTATAGGCATGTATATTCTACTCTCCTTAAAGGTTCTATGTTTTAATGAGCATCCAGTGCCCTGGCCAGGTGCCCCTGCCGAGATACACGTTTATGTGACTCAGACAGACGTGCCCCCTCCAGCTGTATCTGCCCCATAGGGGCACAGCTTAGCATTTGGAGCAGGAATTGGATCGCAGGCCTCTCTTCCCACCTTGACCACTTCTTTTATGCAAGGCTCAGTCTGCACAATCATCTGAGGCAGCTCTGACCTACCCCAAATAACAACAAAAATGATTGTGGTGGCCATGAAAATACACTGCTCAGATCTCATCCATTAGGAAGCATAGTTGATTGACATCTCTAGGTACAGCCCCTTTGGATCCACTGTCACATTTATGTCAAGGCCACATTTCCCCTGGATGCTCCTGGCAATGACTAAGCATGGCAGGTACTAGTCCTGACCCATTCCTGTAGGATGTAGCGCTCCTCTAAAAGACAACTTTTGCTTGAAGACTTCTCATTAGCCTGGTCAAAACTCCCTTCGAACTGTGCTGCAGTCTGAGGCTCTCCCCGCCCAAGCCTTCCTTCCCTTCTCCTTTCTCAGGTGTCAGATGAGCCTTCCCTGCCTTCACGGGCTTCCTTCCCTTTGTCCCTCACAGGCACATCCCGTAATTAATCTGTTGCTCTCCGAATGCTATCCTGATGTCTGCTTCTCAAAAGACCCAACACAATAACTAAAGCTTTAGAGTCTTTCCATGTACCAACATCAGGCTAAATGTTTTACCTTCAGGTTCTCATATAACGCTGCCAACAACACAATGAAGGTGATGCCCTTTATACTCTCTTCACTTTGTAGATGATGTAGTGGAGGGTTAGAGAGGGTGAACGGCTTTCCCACATCACACAAGTTGTGTAAGGCAGAGCTAGGATTTGACGACAGATTTTTTTCAATCCATTGTTCTGAATTACTCTATCTTACCAGTTTGCTATATTTTTAGCTTTTATGGGACTGATAGAAACCATTGTTCTGAATTACTCTATCTTACCAGTTTGCTATATTTTTAGCTTTTATGGGACTGATAGAAACCAGAAAGACATTTTAAAGTTGGACGTAATTTTTTTCTCACAAAAAAGGGAAAAGCCGAATACTCCTTTTGTCCTGAGAAAATCACCTAAATGGTCCATTTCGTAACCCAAACATAATAATAATAATAATAACATAGTTATTATTCCAGGAGAAAGCTCCGTAGTAAAACTAACTAGAATTCAGATGCTTATAGACTGAGAAACTAAGTGTTTGATTTGGTAATGATTACTATTTGAGAAGTTACTGATCTGGAGCAGAGAACTAGCCATGTAAGGAAGAAAGTCTAGCAGGGGTCCCTGTCACTCTAACATTCACAGCTGCTGGGAGGGACAAGAAAGTTGCCCAATTTCCATGTTTCAGACATCTCATTGAGGCTGACTTCTACTCAATCACAAAAAAAGAAAAATGACAGAAAAAATTGGATCGACTTCTGAATCAAGATCCTCATGAGTTGTGGAAAAGTCTGGGACAGTTGTGGCCTTAGAGAGGAACAAACGACTAGACTTCTGACTTCTCAGATTGTGGTGGCTCTGTAACAAACTTTCTGTTCTGGAGATAGCCTGGGACACATGAAGTGAAGCCCAAGCTGTGCAGAGAACACTTCAGTTACGATAATAGCAACCAGCATCTATCGAAAGCTTATTATGCATCAAGCCCTGAATTCAGTGCTTTGCTCACATTTCATATGCAGTACAGTATTTCATCCTCTCAACAGTCCTATAAGGTTAGTGTTTTGATTGTCATCTCAGTATCAAAATTGATGAAACTGAAGCTTGGAAATTTTAAACAATTTACTCAAGGTCATACAATTAGTAGGAAGCAAATAACAGGACTCAAAACCAGGTCTTTCTGATGCCAGGGCTCCACTTTAATCACTAGGAGATGCTCGAGCTAGAATTCAGACTATCAGAGACTCATCTCTTCTCAAGCAACGCGTTTCAGAAATTCTGCACTCAAGGAACCCAAGTGGCGTTTTAATAACGTCATCTACAATGAGACAGGAATCACATGCAATAGAGTTTTCCCAAATGATTCATACTGTACCAAGCAATATTCCTCAGTTTTACAAAGTACAAAACCCATTTAGAAATACCGAAGTTGTAATACAGCTTAGTAAAATGAGGTTCTGTTGAGCATCTATGGTGCTCAAGCTTTAGTGCGAACCCCTATTGGGCTTGTTAAAATACAGGTTGCTGGATCTCAGACCCAGAGGTTCTTATTCAGTAGGTCTGAGAATTTGCAGTTATGACAAGTTCCCAGGTAATGCTGAAGCTACTGGTCCAGGCAACTCACTGAAACCCACTGATCTAGAGGTCTCCCTTTTTTTCCTCACACCCAGGGCTTAATGTTAGAAAAATGACAAAATAGCTCAGATTCCTGAACTAAGGAGACCAACGCGGCACCAGTTAATAGAACAAAAATTCAGAGCTATGACAACAGGACATGATAGGACTTGGATTCTCAGGACCCCAGATTATCATTCCCTAGACTCTAAGAAAACTCTTTGCTAGAGAGAGCAGGGGACCAGTGCACAGCGTGTAGCACCAGCCCTGAGGCAGGGTGGGGTTTGCATCCGTAATAACATTGCTTTCAATAAATAAGACACTGAGATAAAAAGAAAGGGGCACTCATGAAACAATCTGAGGTATTTTTATTCTTATTGCCTTGAGGAAATTTCAGCCAGGTCCCAAAGATTCTCTAGACTCTTGGCTATTAAGATGTCCTCTGAACATGTTCATCTCCAGGATATCACCTACCAATAATTAAATTACCAAGTACCATGTAATATTCCAAGCTCTGCACTGCATTTAGATTTCAAGCTTCTCCCCATTTCCCCAGCTCAGGTCTGATTCAGGTTGGAAGCCTACAGTGGAGGGAGGGGCACAAGTGATTTCCCTATTTCCCTGCCTAGAAATTCCATTCCTCTTCCCCCGCTGGGTGGGTGGCCAGTGGCATCCCCAGGGTTGAAGGGTCATGGAAGAAGGAGAGGAGATGTGGTACAGGAAATCCTACTGTACTGACACCCTTGTGATCTGTGTTCGTTTCCTCGGACCCTGGCAAATGTCTGAAGCCCTCGCTCCTACACACTCGAGTGGAACATATGCCGTGGGCAGAGTCTCTCCTTCAGCTTGCTGCTCACGGCTCCCCCTCAGCTTCTGCACCTGAGCAGAACGCAGCAGCCTGTGTTGGCCGGGGTTCATTCAGTCCCTGTAGGAAGCCCTCTTGGGCTTCATTGTTCAATGACTCTAGGCAGACAGTTCTGCTGTAGATTCCTCGTCCAGTCCCTGGGAAACGGACACTCCTGACCTGCTGTCGGGGGAAGGTAGTCCCTCCTCAAATGCAGCCCCCTGCTCTGCTGCCCCAGGTCACTTTAGCTAGTCTCCAATCTGTAGATTTTTTTTTTTTTCTGGTTTGAATAAAATACACCAGGCTCCCAGATTTCAGAAACCACTTATAAAGCTCTCTACGTAATGTCTTTGAATCCTTTCTTTTCTTTCTTTTTTTGCTCTGGACTTGGACAGAAAAAGGATATTTAAACAGTGTTACACAGCCACACAAATCGAAACTGTCTCATAGGCTACCACGAAAGCCCTCCCTTTGCTAAACTGACAAAATTACTCATGAGTCACGGTCAGTGCAGCCATCCTTGAAGTAGCTCACTAAGATGGCAGGTGTGGGACGACATTGCATTTGAGCAGATAGAATTTCTAAGACAAAGGGACACAGTGATATTCCCGAGTTAATTCCTGAGGGACTAGTGCTATCTTGAAATATCAAGTCCGTGTAGAAAACAACAGTCTCCTCTTCTTCTAGTAGTTAAAGCACTTTTACTTTGCTTCAGTGGCTTTGGAGCAACCTTAATAAATAACACAGTTTCCTTGGGTTTTAAAGAATCAGGGTCGCGAACGAGAGGACAGATAGAATAGTTTTCTTCTTCATGATAGCTGACCAAACACACAGGTTTACCCTTCGCCCCTTGCAAAATTCCAATGAAATCACAAAACAAATGAAAATAAATCCCTAACAGCACTGGAAAGCTATGGAATATGTGGCGTAGAGGGAGCGAAGGTGCCAGAAAAACAAATAGTGAGGAATTTGCAGAAGAGATAAGAAATAAAACAAGTGGGAACAAACTGACAACAAAAGCCACATAGACAAAAGAGGGGACGATGGAGAGTCTGCCAGAAACTGTGGATATTTCAAAGGTTCCAGGTAGAATCTGCAGAAGAGTAATTGTACCCTGTGGACACAAGGAAAGGATGGGACAGTACTGCCCACGTCCCCACCTGCTCTCAGAGCAGCAGATCCCATTCAGTTTTTTAAAGTGAGACTTCTGACACCAAACACTGTGAGAGAAGTTTCTGTGACTGGCAACCGGTGTTCCCGTTATGGCAATCACGAAGAAGGAATAGAGAGCCCCTGACCCAGAAGACAAACTCCCATCCCACCCCACAGGAGATCCCACCCAGCAGCATGTCAGCTCTTTTTCTAAAGAAATTGTGGGTTAAAGAGGAAATCAAAACTAAAAATACAGACAATTTAGAAAGCAATGACAATAACAGAACTACATAGCAACGTCTAGGGTATGCTCCTGTGCCTTATCCTAAAATGAGTACACGGAATTTCTCCCAAGTCGATGGTGGAGCCCAGTTTGTGTTTCTTTGACATGCAAATGACTTAGGTCCCAACTGTAGCCCTTAAGCTGAGGAACCTCTATAGATCATGGGCTTCAAGTGCCACTCACCACTGTGGAGTCCTTTTCATCCCTGGCACTCAAGATTTCCTTTCTTATTCTTGTGCTCAGAAAGGTATTTTTAGGACAAAAGGATGATCTGGCTGCAACATCTGTCACCCCATTGAACGCCAGGGCAGATTCGGCTGATGGCTGATCTTCCGGCTAGGTGGGGATCCTCTTCCTCCCTCACCACTCCATGTGTGTCCCTCCCGATGTTGCATGCTAAGTCAAACAGGACAACTGTCGCCAACACAGGACAACTGTTCTTTGGTCAATGGTATACGAGAAGCTGTTTAGCCCTCTAGAACCTCCAAACAAGCTCTCAAGAGAGGTGCTTTATAAAGTGTTTGCATTTATTGAGCTCGGACTGGGAACTTCCTATACATCTACTCATCCTGCCCTCTTAAAGAGATCTCTGAAATTATTTCTATTCAAAAATGTGCCTAAATGTACTTTGATTACTTACTTCTCCACGTCTCATTTTTCTGGGCAAGCTCTCCAACTATACTAAATTATTTGCTGTTTCCCAAACAAAACTTTGTTGTTGTTATTTCTCCATTTTTTAGATATGGGAAATATATGTTCATCTTCCACAAAACTGTTCAAGTATCACCTTTCTTGTAAAGCCTTTCTGGAATCGCTGAGGAGTAAGTAACTCCCTCCTCTGTGCTCCCACACCCTTGTTCATCACAACTGTATGACATCACTTCTTCTTTTGTTTGTAATTACTTATGTGTCTCCATTCTCTTCAGGCTATGAGCTCCTTTTTTGGGATTGATGGAATATAAATCATTTTTTTAGTACCAATCAGCACCCAGCATGGTACAAAAAGTAAGTAGGCACAAACCTGTGTAGAATGAATGAATGAATGATTCCCCAGATAGAGGGGTAAGTAACATGTAAAGGAAAGGCATGTCCTGTCTACTTGACGAGAGTAGAAATTACTAGCAAGTGATGAAAATTGGTTGGAAAAAACTCAGATGCCTAGGGTCAACTCCACAGTGTATCGAGAAGTCATTTCAATATTTTAGTCAAAGTAGAAGCTTGGTAATAGGATTTCTTGTAGAAACATTTAAAATTAATTGAAAGGAAGAAAAGGCTAAAGGTTAAAGGGGTCAGTGAGGAGCAAATGGCAAAATTCAGAGTCCCTACGAAAGGTGTACAGGAAATCCCTTAGGATGGTTAATAAACTCTAATAATCCTCCCGACCTTCTCCCACAAGCTCCACAGGATACAATTATCTTTCTGCTGGTTTTATCTGGAATCTTTAAATTATCCATAGTTTGCCTGCGGGCTGTCAGGTTTTGAAGTGTAGCAATGGCTTATGGAATAGTAGAAGAACAGTTAGTCAGTGTGAGCCTCCTCGCTTCCAAGGCACACTGGCCTTCTCCATGATTTGCCCCAAAATGCTCTTGACTTGTTATCCTTGACTTATTATTTATTGGGCACTCACAATAAATAGGGGTGTTTCCTTTATCAATACAAATAATATTGCATTACCTTTCTATAAAGATAATTGCCTACCTCCTGCTCAAAATGGAGCAATTAACTCATTGTTCTCTATCTAATTTCTAGATGTTGACATTTCAAAAACACCTCTGGCTATCATAGTTATTAGAAAACTTGTAGGTGCTCCATAAATGTCTGTTGAATGAATGATTCATTAATATATTTTAATGGTGTTGGACGGTCTCAAATTTTAGTTTAAAACATTCTGAATTACATAGCCTGTTTATCCCTTAATGTAAGTCATATGCACTAAATATCCAGCCTCTCAGAAACAGTTGCTTCTAGCTATAAACAATGAGTCCAATCAATGATTATAAATTCTACTTGTCAAATACTTAAAAATTGTTTATCTTACTCCAAATTAAAGTGAATTAGCAAGATCAGAAGTATCGTATACAGAGTCTTTGAGTGACTAAAAATAAACTTAAAACCATACAGATTAAATTATTCCATGTGCAAAATAATTCAACAATCTTTATCATATTCAAAGTTATAAATAAGATGTCTTAATCTACAAAACACTTGTACAATAAAATCTTGCATTTCCAGACTCTTTGAGATTCAGAATTTCTGATTCATTGGCTATTCTAATTAATTAAAAATAACTAACCACACCATAACCGATCACCAACTCTCAAAGAAAGAGAATAAAATGCATTTATGCTTGGCTTAAAATAATTTTATCTGTGGATTCAGATGTTACTTTAGGGCATAATGGTACCTCAAGTCTGTCAATATGAACTTTAGCTATCAAAGAATTGTATTGAAGAAAAACCTTGTTCTCCTAGTATTTCAGAATGAATGGTGTTTTATTAACAACTCATCAGCCCAGATACATCTGATCAGTCAATCTAAAGTTCGTGAGGCAGAAGCATGCACATTTAGGAATGTAAAAGAAAATGAAGTGATTGGAGATTTTTTAAAAACATGGAAGTTTCAAATGATGGTGCATGTTCAGCAGGCACAAAGTGATTTCAGAAGATGTAACATAACTCTAACAACCTACACAGTAAAGTGATTTAACACATGCCTTCAGCAGGCTTCACAGGGTCACTATATTGCTAAAAGTCAACTCTTCTTGAGCCTGGTGCTTCTAATCTTATTTTCTCGGTATTTTCTGCCTGGTTCTAGCTTTCCATTTCCTTATTGGCTTTTATCTTCTTGACGCTTCTCCTACCAGGTGGTAAACAAGTCCCTGCTGAGTGGTAAACAAACCTGGAGCCTAGGGAAGACCTCTGGGAGTTGCAGCTGCCACAGTTATTATAAAAAAAAGTCCAAATTCTTAAAGAGATGAAGAACCTTTAAAGGAAGTGAGAGCAAAGCCCTGAAGTTTTTCTACAGTTTTACCATTTATACGAAAGACGGCTGAAAAGAAGTCAGTAAGAGAGAAAGATAGCTACAGGCAATGGAACATGGAGAAGGCTATTCATAGCAACAATCTTCAGAAATCTGTTTTTTGAAAGAGATAACAAAGCCCTAAGTCAAATATTATTTCACTGGTGGCCACCACAGCTTCTGGAATTGTAATAACACGTAAATTTCCACGGTGCTTTGTAGCTGGCAAAGCTCTTTCCCATATATTCTCTCATTTGCTAGCCACAACATACCCCAAACTGCCTTTTCAGCTTTCTCCCCAACTCTCCCTCTACTGAGCTCAGGGTCCTCTGACCAAACCCTACACACTACTGTCCTTAAGTGTTCACTGTGCACCTCATGTTTGTGCAGTTCAAATTTCCTCCTCCGATTGGCCTGCCAAATCTTATTTGGCACCTAAGACCAAGCTCAAAATACTCCTTTCTCTGAAAGGTCTTCCCTGGTGATCCACCTCTGCTATTATTGTAGTTTTGAAATCATCTATTATTTAAATTTTTTTCCACCAGGTCTTGCTTCTTTAACTAAACTATAAATCTCATGAAATTGGGTATGAGAACTAGAGCAATTCATTTTAAACAAATGGCCTGATGGATTGTTTGCCCAAGAGTAGTTAGTTTCTGGGACCCACAGGGGGCAGTCAAGAGCTCTCCACACAGTGTAAG
Source organism: Equus caballus (assembly GCF_041296265.1). Taxonomy (NCBI): domain Eukaryota; kingdom Metazoa; phylum Chordata; class Mammalia; order Perissodactyla; family Equidae; genus Equus; species Equus caballus. Next base: position 74,976,096 of record NC_091688.1, read on the forward strand.
CCCTATTGACAGAGAAGTAGGAAATGGAGCTGATTCATAGGCAATTAGTGTCTACAGGGAGCAGGGATCAAGATGAGAGTTTGTCATTCCTCTGCCACATCTGTTGCTTTACTTAATTATAAGCTTCTTAAAGGTAGAGACCCTGTCTTATTAATAGGATGTATTTCAATGAATTAAACCAGAAATAAGAGAACTAAGGAGGAAGAAGGATGACCAGCAATTAAGAAGCCAATGTAGATAGTAGAGTATGCCAACAGTAAATACTAGGAAGACAGGACTAAGTGAACAAGGAAGAGAAATTTTGGAAATAAAAATGTAGTCCCTGGCAGGACTACTGATGAATGCTTAGATCAAGTCTCCAAACAGATGGCTTCAGATCTAAGTGGGAAGAGCTCAGAGATCTAAGAGTAAATTGAATGACAGAGGATTTAGGGTAGGAGAAATTTTAGGGCTTCCATCCAGGATTGCTTGTCATAGTCTTAAAGGTCATAGAACAGAATGGGCCAGGAAGCAGAAGCTGTGTCTTCTATTAATTGGAATTCACAGCAGAGTGGACTACATACAGCAATAAATATGCACTCATTTGGGCTATTGAGACATACACGTTATTTTGTGTGTGTATGTATACATGTATTACTTCTTGTAGATTTTCTATTTATTCCAAGATTGACAGATCAACCTGATCCAGGCAGGAAAAGCTTTTTGTCAGTGTGGGGAGAGTCTAACTTGGGAAGCAGACACTACTACTCACCACCTCCTACCCTCCCTGTATCACAATTCTTGGGAAAGCCTATCATTTGTGATTCCTCTTTCTCTAACTCACATGTCAGGAATCCACCACTCAGCTCAACACTCAGTTGTCTCTAATGACTCCCGGAAACAGGATCACACTCTGATGGTTATTAAAATGTTGACGTAAATATACTTGCATAAACTAAGTGGCAGGTCCATGTCAGCAGACTCATGGAGGATTTTGACGTTAGCAATTAATGTAGGAAAAGCAATGATTACATTCGTCTGTAACAAAAAATTTAATTGCAGAAATTGATTTTTAAAAAGTGCATTGTTGCAATCTACAATGCCCAGCTGGCAAAGTTACTCTCATCCTCAGCATGGTTTTATAAACCATGTTCAGGTGAGTAATCTGTTTATTGTTTTATGCAAATTACCCCAACAATTAGCAGCTTAGACGAACAGTATTTATTTATTCTCTGTCAGAGTTTCTGTGGGTTATGAATCTGAGCGTGGCTTAGCTGAGTGGTCTAGGTCCGGGTCTTTTATGAGGTTGCAGTCATGATGTTGGCAACCCCTGGAGTCATTAGAGGGGTTGACTGGCAAGGATCTATTTCTAAGATGTCTCACTCTCATGGCTTGGAAATTGGTGCTGGTCGTTGTCAGAGGCCTCACTCAGTTAATTGCCACATGGAACTTTCCATAAGAATACTTGGAGTGTCCTCATGATATGGTAAGCCATCCATGAGAATAAGGCAGAAGTGACAATGTCGTACATGATCTAGCCTAAGAAGACACACATCATCACTTCTGTCACACACTATTGATTGTGAAGAGCAACTTTAACACAATGTGGGTGAGTACTACACAAAGACATCAATACCAGGAGGGGAAGGTCATCGGAGCCCATCTTGGAGCCTGTCTACCGCAGTGTAGTATAAACTGATAAGCCAAGGAGCATGGTCTTTTATCATGGTACAATTTTCGTAAACATTGAGCAAAAAACAGTATCAGGTACATCCATAAATAACCAATATACTGCTATTATTATCAAAGATTCAGGAGTAAAGAATTTAAAACAAGTAATTTTTAAGTCATCTAATTCTTTAGAAAATTATCTGAGAAGAACAAATGGAGCTGGACAACGAGATTTTCACCATGAAATGTAGTAAGGAAACGCCAGCCTCATTTATTTTACCATGAGAGTACCAAGAACTTCAGAGACCATTATGAATAATGGTTAAAACCAACACCAGTCCGTCAAAAAGTGGCCCTAGTCAGAGCAAAACAGTATTCTGTGCTTCACTTGTCCTTGCTGGAAGAAATGGAAATCTTCCTCCTTTCCCTCCTTTATAAAAATAGAAATTTGAGATTCTGTTACGTAAATCCACATCCATCAACAGTAAAAGATAATTACTCCAACTTGACTAAACTTTCAACAAAATGCTCCTCCATTGTATGGAACATTCTATCTGAGACAGATTGAGTACAGAGTAAACCAGAATCCCAAGAGTTAAAAATATTTAGCATTCAATTGCTAGTTCACTCCTTGCCCTCTGATAACCAGGAACAAAATTGCTTTTCTGTTGCATAAAGTATCTTTCAAATTCAATTGCTTATCTCCTCATTCATTCAAGAAAGAGAGACCTCAGATTTACAGGAACCAGAGCCCATAATACAAATATAGTATATTAAACATACAGCAGACATCTTCTGAAAAATAACCAAAACACAGTCTATTGATTTTAACCTTCTATATCAAGGTATTCTCCAGTGGTCTCAACTGGATGCTGGCTATGAGAAATTCCAATTATTTGAATTTCTATATATAGGATAAGCATTTAGTTATCAACACACACCATAAAACATATTTTCATCTGTTATTAAAGCACTATTACTACGTGAAATTGAATGTATTTCTACTGTGAACTCAACTGCCAGTGAAGCGGACAAGGCAGTATTTTCTGTACGCGATTCCCTTTGCAGACCTGTTTTATGAGCACTGTCCTGTAGCAACCTCTGGATTTACTTTTGGGTAAACAAAATAAAACCTCATGGAGAGATTTTTGATATTCCTTCTTTTTCTCTCACTCCCTTTTCACCTCTCCTTATGTGCGATTATTCATTGCCTTGGTTTTAATGAACTGATTTGTAGTTTAACAAACTGCTTTGCTCTGTAGTAATCACTGTGCCCGATGGCTGCAAGCTTGTAGAAACCCTTCCAGTGCAGGGCGATCTCTTACAGAATCCTGAGCTCACTTAATTTCAGCAAAATACCAAACAGTGAGGCCAAGATGTACATGACTACTTATCGCAGTGATTCCAATTTTGATTAAAACGAGTTTGCAGACTAGGAAATGGAGCCAAATTAAATGTATTTCTAGAATGGCATGGAAGTTGGTGATATCAGTGTTTGCTAGAATCTCCTAAAGAGCATCACTGCTCTTCATGGTTCAGAGACTCGCAGAATTGGAGCAGGATGGAGAGGATGGATGAGAGAGAGAGCCGAAGGGGAGAAGAGAGCTGGTTTCATCAGGAAAGTGAAGGAGAAAAAAAATCTAATGTCGTATCCTCTCTCTGCAGGAACTGAGCAGTGGATTTCTGAGAAAGCTTGGTCGGTCTCCCATGTGCTCCTAAAGATGAGTTGCCCATAGTTGAGTGGCCACAGCAAAGTAAAGTAAGCAAGCTCAGGGTTTTATTAGGTTTTACTTTTGTTTTACTGTAAAACTTTATAACTCTTATGATTTACTTCAGCGTGTTAAAGGAGTAAGTAGAAATGCAGAAAATAAAGTTTAAAAAGAATAAAAGTCATCCACAGTCCCAGAATAGCCACAATTAACAATCTGGTACATATTTGTCCAGGGTTTTCCATTCACATATTATTTGCATGGATGAAATCATGCTATCTATACAATTCTATATTGTTCACCAATTATTAACGTTTCCTCATTATATAAGTTATTTAATATTTTTAACTATAAAATAATTCATCATATAAATGTGCCATAATTTCTTAACCATTTTGGTTTCATTTCATGTTTTACCTTTAAATATCACATCAAACACTTCAATAAACAACTTTGCATATGCACTTTGGTCTGCATTCTTAATTGTTTTCTCTGGAAAGATTTCTAGATTAGTAATCTGTAACAGCAATTTATTTAGGTAAAGACACTATCCAGCATGATTATTCACTCAACAAATAATTTAAAGAAAGAGAATATGAAAGCTAACAAGCTCGAAAAAGCCTGTATCCAAATTTTTGGTAAAGTTGTTTGTTTACTTATTTTCACCTTTTTAAGTCTTTCTTTCATTCAAGTATAATTTACATACAGTGAAATGCTCTGGTTTTAAGTTTCATGAGTTTTGACAAATGAACACCCTCGTACAACTGTAGCCTCACATTGACCCATATAGCCATACCCCTATCAATATAGAGAATATTTCCATCACCCTAGAAAGTTCCCAAGTGCTCCTTCTCAGTCTACCTTCACACACAGAAGAAACTACTCTTGTGATCTTTTTCCTATAGATTGTTTTTGCGTGTTCTAGATCTTCACACACAACATTTTCTCATGTGTCTTGCTTCTTGCCTTCAGCAAAATGTTTTTGAGACTCATCCACATTGCCGCATATATCGGTATTTAATTCCTTTTATTGCTGAGTAGTAAAATTGGTCTCTCCGTTCTGCTGGTACAAATTTGGGTTGTTTCTAATATGGGGGTTATTGTGAATAAAGCTGCTATGAAATTCCAGTTAAGTCTTTTTAGACATATTTCATTTTTCTTGAGTAAATATGGAAGAGTATAATTTATGGGTCATAGGGTAGATTATGTTTAACTTTATAAGAAACTGTTAAACTATATTCTAGGTGGTTGTACCATTTACTCCCGTCAAATGTTTACGAGCTTCAGTTGCCCTCTCTCCTCATCAACATTTAGTGTTCATAGTCTTTAATTTTAGCCATTTCAGTGGGTGTGAAGTAGGATATTATTCTGACTATATTTGCATTTCTCTTATGACTAATAATGTCAAGCAGTTTTTTGTGTACTTATTGACCATGTTTCTTTCTGAAATGTCTGAACTACTCAAATCTTTGCCAATTTTTTTTATTATTAAGTAAAAGGAATTTTTTTGATATATCTGGATTTGAGGCCCTTATTTAATATACATTTTATTTTATTTTATTTTATTAAATATTTAATATATAATATACATTTTAATATGTAATATTTTAATATAGTCTGTGACTTGCTTAGTTATTTTCTTACTGGTATCTTTTTAGGAGCAGAAGTTTTTAATTTTATGAAGTATAATTTATCATTTTTAAAAATTATTATTGCTGTTTATCTTATTTATGAAATCTTTGCCTACCCTAAGTCATTCTCCTATATTATCTTCTAGAAGAGAAGCTTTGTAGTTTTAGCTTTTACATTAAAGTCTAAGATTCAAATTGGATTAATTTTTGTGTATGATATGAAATAGGGCAAAAGTATATAGTTACACACTTGGATTTCCAAGAGTTCCAGAACCAGTTGTTTTAACAATTTTTTTCTTAGTTCCTTTGGCGCCTTTATTGAAAATCTATTGACTTATAACCGCAGGTCTGTTTCTGGAGTCTGTTCTATTCCACTGATTAAATCAGGAACAGTTCAAAGCAACAGTTATCTGATTCCATAGTCTACAATGATCACTTCCCCCATACTTCTCAAATCCCTGAGATATTGCACCATCTGAGCTATTCCCTTCCCCTGATACCCCACCACAGTTCATCATCACTTTCAACAACTGCACCACAATAGCAAGCCAAGGGCAATCCGTACTCCACTAGCTACCTGTGATAAAGTCCTCCTTGCCCCTTGACAGTGGATGGTTCAGCTCCAAAATCCCATTTTAAAGTCTACTTCTTAGGACCACTCCTGGCACCAGCTGGACACAGACACTGAAACAGAGGTTTGCATGCAGGAGGTTTATTGGGAAGTGCTCTTGGGAATGACATCTGTCTGGGAGAAAGAGAAAAATGAATGGACAGAATGCGAAGTTGAACCGTAATGCATTTGTAACAGAGGCCTCAGTCATCCCAACTCTGTGGGTGGCTACGAAGCTGGGAATCCCCTTCAGAGGCAAAGCAAGCTGAGGCAAGGGGGTCAAGCTTTGAATCCCCACATCAATCAGGTATTCGATGCGGGCTGCCCACAGGGAAGGCACATACCCCTGGGTGAAGGAGTTTCCTTTCACTGGGGCAACAATGCTACCCAGATGAAAACATTGGCTTCCCTTACCTGCAGGATTAAGGAAAAGGTGCTTAAAATTTATTACCAGTTTATCAATGTAAGTGTAAATGTCTGCCATGGTCCTCCTAGCCCACAAACAAATAGGGTAAATAAAAGGGGGAAAGATGGATTAATCCACTGTCTGAGTTTGTTACCCTCAAAAGCAGGTCTTGAGAAAGAGACTTTAGTTCAACTTTTTTTTTGAGATGTGACCCAAGGAAGTACAAGTGAGGAAGGATAGTGAGACAAAAAAGGAAGAAAACCCAGCAAATGATATGTCAATGAACAGGTTATCATTGTAGGAAACTGGAGCTCCATTCTGCTGTAATCTAATAGAATATTCCTCAAAATGTCTCACAGAGTAACAAGAAAGCTAGAGTACTAATCTGCCAACTCCCATCTCTCATGACTTGAGGGCTGCCTCAGAGGTGCTTCCTGGCTGCCTTGCTAAACAAGCTTCCACAGTACCAGAGAAAGCCCTTGGGCTGAGGAGTAGAGATATACAGAGTCTGGGGTAGAAAAGCCCTCAGGCTGAGGAGTAGAGATATACAGAGTCTGGGGTAGAAAGCTTTGAGCATGTATGAAACGCAGAAGAGGGCTGAAGGGATATCACTGGGCATCAAGAGTACCTGCTGCAGCCATGAATACTACATTCCTAATCTGCTCTGGAGGCAGCAGGCGTAGGCAGAAGAGCTAAGGTATTTTATAGAATGAAGGGACCCACTACCCATCAAGGGGCTCATGTTGCCCATTATCCCAGCAAGGATTTTGGGAGTTGAGGGAGAGGTGATGAGTTCAGCTCTCCCATAGCGTCGCTTATGCTTCTCCTCTGTTGGCAAGTTTTACTCTGTTACATTGAGCGGACATAAGCATACTAACTTGTCTTTATTGATGTGCTCACTTTGGGGAGAGCATGGTTGACTAAATAACAATATACAATAATGAATAACATTATTTTATACAATGTGACAGACAATATTCTAAACATGGCACATATATCATCTCAATGAATTTTCAAACACTTTGGAAATAAGTCTAATACCAATGTTACCCCATGTTATAGATCAGGAATTTTAGACACAGAGAAATTGTATTAGTCAGCTATTACTATGATAATGCTGCATAATAAACAACCCCAAATCTCAATAACTTACAACAACGAAGATTTATTTTTCTCATTAATAAGTTTATGGATCAACTAGGATGGTTCTGTGGTCTGAACTGGGTTTAACTGACTAGGTTCCAGGCTGCAAGTGGGGTTTGACCCAAAGCTGCAGTTTGGGTTTAGGTCTGCTCAAGATTTCTCTCTCCTGGGAGCAGCAGATGCCAATAGCATGCTCTTCTCATGGCTGATGGCAGAAGAATGAGACCAAACCAAATCAGCAGGTACATTTAATGTTGGTATTCTGTGTTGGTAACATTACAATCAAGGCTTTGTCTTGATAACATATCTTTAATAAAGTAAATGACATAGCCAAAACCAACATCACTGGGGTGGGAAAATATAGATCCCAGTGGGAGAGGTAGAATAAAGTGAAATTTTGCAGAACACTAATGCAATCCATCACCAATATTAAATAACTTGTTCTGGTCACTAATAAATAGAAGAACTAGGACAAAAACCCAGGGTTTTTTTTTTTTTTTTACCCCTGCTCCAAACCTTTATAATTTCCTGACTCATCAGGAGGAGCTAAAAGGAGCTGGTGGAAATTTGGTGAAACTTAAAAGCTAACCTTTTAGAAATATACAGTCATATGCCACATAATGACATTTTGGTCAACGGTGGATCACATATACAATGGTGGTCTAATGAGATTAGTGCCAAATAGCTTAGGTGTGTAATAGGCTACATCATCTAGGTTTGTGTACCTATGCTCTGTGTTGTGCACACAACCGTGAAATCACCTACTGACACGTTTCTCAGAATGTATCCCTGTCGTTAAGCGACCCATGACTGTATTTCTAAAATTAATCTACATATGAAGAGTGACTAATAGGCAAGTAGGAGAATGGGAAAAATAGAATTCTACTCTTAATATTGGGGAGGGCATGGCTCAACAAATAAAATGTAAATTGCTAGGGAGTTAAAACAATAATCCAAGAATGTCTAATAAGAATGAGTCCAGACACCTGATTTCAAATCTTGATACTTGCACTGTTTAAATTGGTGGCCTCAATACGGTTTCTGATCTGTTCCAAGCCTCAGTTTTCTCCACTGAAAAAAATGAGGGACTGCTCTTAGTGCACTTGAACTCTATGCTTTTAATAAACCAATTAGGCTGATTTGAGAGAACTTATGAAAGAGGCATCCTCCCACTATGCCTCCATACTGTGCAGGTAGCTAGAAATGCAAAATTGGGGTGAGCACCAACTACTCCAAATCAGTAATAATAATTTAAAAATCAGTTTGGATCTAAAGTTTATAAAGAACTCATACATCTCAATAGCAACAAAACAAATAACATAATTAAAAATGGGACTAGGATCTGTATAGACATTTTTCCAAAGAAGATATTCAAATGGTCAACAGGCACATGAAAAGGTGCTCAGCATCACTAATCATCAGGGGCAAATCAAAACCACAATGAGGGGCCAGCCCAGTGGCATAGTATTTAAGTTCACGTTCTCCACTTTGGCAGCCTGGGGTTCACAGTTTTGGATCCTGGGCACAGACCTAGCATGGCTCATCAAGCCATGCTGTGGCAGCAGCCCACATAAAACAGAGGAAGATTTGCACAGATGTTAGCTCAATGACTATCTTCCTCAAGTAAAAAGAGGATGATTGGCAAAGATGTTAGCTCAGGACCAATCTTCCTCACAAAAAAAAACCCACAATGAGCTATTGCTTCATGCCTGTTCGGATGGCTAGCATCAAAAAGACAAGAGATAAATCCTGGCAAGGATGTGGAGAAAAGGGAAATGTACACTGTTGGTGGGAATGTAAATTGGTACATCCGCTCTGAAAACAGTATGGAGGTTCCTCAAAAAATTAAAAATAGAACTACCATACAATCCAGCAATTCCACTGCAGGGTAAATATTCAAAAGAAACAAAATCACTGTGTCAAAGAGATATCTGCACCCCGTGTTCACTGCGGCATTACTTACAATAGCTGAGACACAGAAACAACCTAGTATCCATTGACAGATGAATGGATGAAGAAAATGAGGTACAATGGAATACCATTCAGCCATAAAAAAGGAGGAAATCCTGCCTTTGCGACAACATGGATGGATCTTGAGGACATTATGTTAAGTGAAATAAGTCAGACAGAAAAAAGACAAATACTGTATAATCTCACTTACATGTAAAATCTGAAAAAAAACCCAAACTTAAAGAAAAAGAGATCAGATTTGTGGTTGCCAGAGGAAGGGGGGAAGGGGTGGGGAATTTGAGTGAAGGTGGTCAAAAGGTACAAACTTCCAGTTATGAGATAAATAAGTACTAGGGATGTAATGTATGACATGACGACTACAGTTAACAAAGTTGTATGGTATATTTGAAAGCTGCTAAGACAGTAAATTCTTTTTATTTTTTTATTATTTATTTAAAGATTGGCACCTGAGCTAACAACTGTTGCTAATCTTCTTTTTTTTTCTGCTTTTTCTCCCCAAATCCCCCCATTACATAGTTGTATATTTTTAGTTGTGAGTCCTTCTAGTTGTGGCATGTAGGACGCTGCTTCATTGTGGCCTGACAAGCGGTGCCATGTCCACGCCCAGGATCCGAACCAGTGAAACCCTGGGTCACCAAACCAGAGAGCACAAACTTAACCACTCCGCCACGGGGCAGGTCCCTAAGAGAGTAAATTCTAAACATTCTCAACACAAGGGAAAAAAGTTTTTTTATAACTATATGAGGTGATGGATCTTAACTAAACCTATTGTGGTAATCATTTCACAATATATACATGTGTCAAGTCATTATGCTATACACCTTAAATTTATACAGTGTTGTATGTCAATTATATCCTAATAAAACTGGAAAAAATCAGTTTGGGGGTTACATTTCACGAAATAAAGCTCCAACAAACTTGTTGACTGTAATGAATTTTCTTTAGTTCTTCCTTAACCTATAAGAATTTGTTAGAATTCTCTACAAATGCTCCAATTCCTTACTGATATCAGGGTTTAACTTGACAGAAAGTTAGCTGAGTCCAATTTCAAACACACCCTTTCAGGGAAGTCTATAGTTTACACAAAGTATTATTTGGCTTTCATGAGCTATTCCACCAAAGGGCAATGAAATACCATTCCAAGAATATCTCAAATATCAAAGAAAGGAACGGCCCACTTGACTTTTTTCCTCTCAAGCTGATTAAGAAAAGAAGAACTATTTGGATTGTTTCGCATACACCGCAGAGCCCAGGTGAAGGGAGAAACATTTGCCCAGTTGCTGTACAAGCCCTCATGGCTCACAGGCAGTACCCTAGACTGTAATTTCCTTCAGGCTTTGAAACGTGTGCTTCTCATGTCACGCCTTGCATATAGAAAGTTTCAAATAAAGTCTGGTTGAATGAATTAATGAACAATTAATAAATGAATTTCAATGTTCTCTTTGCAACCACATGAGTCACAGTGTGAAAATATAGACTGGCTGTAATGTAGCCAGAAGTTTTTTAACAGGAAGATATGGCTCATGCTGAAGCATCGTGATCAGATATTCATAGCATCAAGGAGAATAAAAGAATGGCTGGATACTTGTGGAACACAGTCAGACTACTGTATATAAAACAGTCATTGTCCCCACAAGCACAGCCAAGGTGAACCCAAAGGTGGAGATCCAAGCAATGCAAGATAATCCTAAAGATAAACCATCAGGTAGATCCCCCCCCACACCAGCACATCTAATATATTTCCATAATTTAAAGGGAACTTGGATGATTTTTATTATGTTAAATAAAATTTAGATTATTTGAAGAAGTGATAACATGACTTGGGCTAGTTAATCTGCTTTGAGTATGGCCCACTGTTGACTTCTCAGGCCAAACCAGAACTCAGGGTTTCAGTCTTTACTGGCCTCAGAATCAATCTTAAATTTTTTTAAGAGCAAAGCATCCTAAAACTTGCTATTATTATCACAAGCTACCATTTATTTCACATTTATAAATGCTAGGCTCTCTCTGTGGATGGATAGATAGATAGATAGATAGATAGGTAGGTAGATATCCCCTAGTAGCTACAAGTATGCTTATCTCCACTTTATAGATGAGGAAACGCACACTCAGATCATCACCTTGCCCACGGCTGTACAACTAGCAAGTAGCAGAGCATGGTTCAGACCAAGGTCTAGCCAACCCTAAATTCCACGTTCTTTGAATATCTCATATCATCAGGAGGTCAAAACACACCTCCATCCATCAGAAACTTTTCCATACCCTTACCTGGAAGAAGACCTGGCTTGTGTCAGATCCTCTGACATCTCTCACCATGTTTTACCCTTACTCACTCAGTCAGATGAGCATGAGTTGTCTTTCACTGTGCTTCCGTTTCCTGACTACCACTCTCCTTCCTAGGTAGCTCTTTGAACTCCAGTCGCCTGTTCATAGTATTTACGACCTTGCTGAACATCCAAACTTTCTATTAGCAGCCACCTCCTGTTGAGCTACTTCAGTTCCACCATCTCCAGCAACTATCTGCAATCAGATGCATTAGACCAGCCAACAAAAGGTGCCTAACTGCCTCCAACAACGTTGAACCACACTGTGCCTGCCATTTCAGCCTCTAGGATTAGAGTCTAACACAAGCCAAGCCCATGGTATTTTTCCTGTGAAAAACTGCCATGACTTGTTCATTTAGAATGTCCACTGTCTCTGCTTCTGTGTTGTCCCCAGCCAAGAGAGTACTTCCTACAATAACCCCATAACTTGAATAACTGGATCCAACTACAATTTGGCTTTTCTACCCTACTTGGCAAGTCTACTATCACCTCTCACTGAAATCCTGGTTCATAATCTGACTTGGGTATTCCAAACCTTCTCCTCAGTTCTAAACTACCAACCGTCTTTCTCCTCAACCTCTAGTCTTTCCCATCTCTCCCTCCCCAGACACTGCTTCTTGATTCAAGTTGATGTATCTACTTGTGTGTAATATCTCAAAGGAGAGATTTTCACATGTTCCTCCCTTTTTATTCCCATATATGCTTGCTCTACATCAACTATTCTCTTCAAAAAGGCTAGGCTTAGGGGACTGGCCCCATGGCTGAGTGGTTAAGTTCTCGCGCTCTGCTGCAGTCGGCCCAGTGTTTCGTTGGTTCGAATCCTGGGCGCGGACATGGCACTGCTCATCAAATCACGCTGAGGCAGCATCCCACATGCCACAACTAGAAGGACCCACAACGAAGAATACACAACTATGTACCGGGGGGTTTTGGGGAGAAGAAGGAAAAGAATTAAAAAATCTTTAAAAAAAACAAGAAGCCTAGGCTTGGGAACAAACGGACGTGAATTCACATCTCAGCTTTACAATTTTATCTGTACAATGTTTTTCTATTAAGATTATGATAGTTTACAACCTTGTGAAATTTCAGTTGTACATTATTGTTAGTCATGTTGTGGGTACACCACTTCACCCTTTGTGTCCTCCCCCAACCCCCCCCCCCCCTTTCCCCTGGTAACCACCAATCAGTTCTCCTTGTCTATATGTTAACTTCCACCTATGAGTGGAGTCATACAGAGTTCGTCTTTCTCTGTCTGGCTTATTTTGCTTAACATAATACCCTCAAGGTCCATCCATGTTGATGCGAATGGGACGATTTTGTCCTTTTTTATGGCTGAGTAGTATTCCATTGTGTATACATGCCATATCTTCTTTATCCAATCATCAGTTGCCGGGCACTTAGGTTGGTTCCATGTTTTGGCTATTGTAAATGATGCTGCGATGAACATAGGGGTGCATGGGACTCTTGGAATTGCTGATTTCAGGTTCCTGGGATAGATACCCAGTAGTGGGATGGCTGGATCATAAGGTATTTCTATTTTTAACTTTTGAGAGATCTCCATACTTTTTTCCATAGTGGCTGCACCAGTTTGCATTCCCACCAACAGTGTATGAGGGTTCCTTTTTCTCCACAATCTCTCTAACATTTGTCACTCTTGGTTTTGGATATTTTTGCCAATCTAACAGGTGTAAGGTGATATCTTAGTGCAGTTTTGATTTGCATTTCCCTGATGACTAGTGATGATGAGCATCTTTTCATGTGTCTATTGGCCATCCTTATATCTTCTTTGGAGAAATGTCTGTTCATGTCCTCTGCCCATTTTTTGATCGAGTTGTTTGATTTTTTGTTGTCGAGCTGTGTGAGTTCTTTATATATTATGGAGATTAACCCTTTGTCAGATAAGAAACTTGTAAATATTTTTTCCCAATTAGTGGGCTGTTTTTTTGTTTCAATCCTGTTTTCCTTTGCCTTGAAGAAGCTTTTTAGTCTGATGAAGTCCTATTTGTTTATTCTTTCTATTGTTTCCCTCATCTGAGGAGTTACGGTGTCCAAAAAGATTCTTTTGAAACTGATGTCAAAGAGTGTACTGCCTATATTCTCTTCTAGAAGACTTATTGTTTCAGGGCTAATCTTTAGGTCTTTGATCCATTTTGAGTTTATTTTTGTGAATGGTGAAAAAGAATGGTCAATTTTCAATCTTCTACATGTGGCTGTCCAGTTTTCCCAGCACCATTTGTTAAAGAAACTTTCTTTTCTCCATTGTAGGCCCTCAGCTCCTTTGTCGAAGATTAGCTGTCCATAGATGTGTGGTTTTATTTCTGGGCTTTCAATTTCAATTCTGTTCCATTGATCTGTGCACCTGTTTTTGTACCAGTACCATGCTGTTTTGATTACTGCAGCTTTATAGTATGTTTTGAAATCAGGGATTGTGATGCCTCCGGCTTTGTTCTTCTTACTCAGGATTGCTTTATCAATTCGGGGTCTTTTCTTGCCCCATATGAATTTTAGGATTCTTTGCTCAATTTCTGTAAAGAATGTCATTGGGATTCTGATTGGGATAGAGTTGAATCTGTAGATTGCTTTAGGTAGTATGGACATTTTAACAATGTTTATTCTTCCAATCCAAGTGCGTAGAATGTCTTTCCATCTCTTTATGTCATCATCAATTTCTTTCAAGAAAGTCTTGTCGTTTTCATTGTATAAATCTTTCACTTCCTTGGTTAAATTTATCCCAAGGTATTTTATTCTTTTTGTTGCAATTGTGAATGGGATTGAGTTCTTGAGTTCTTTTTCTGTTAGTTCATTGTTAGCTTATAGAAATGCTACTGATGTATGTTGATTTTATATACCCTGCAACTTTGCTGTAGCTGTTTATTGTTTCTAATAGTTTTCCTATGGATTCTTTGGGGTTTTCTATATATAAGATCATGTCATCTGCAAACAGCAAGAGTTTTAATTCTTCATTGCCTATTTGCATTCCTTTTATTTCTTTTTCCTGACAAATTGCTCTGGCCAACACCTCCAGTACTATGTTGAATAAGAGTGGTGAAAGTGGGCACCCTTGTCTTGTTCCTGTTCTCAGAGGGATGGCTTTCAGTTTTTGTCCATTGAGTATGATGTTGGCTGTGGGTTTGTCATATATGGTCTTTATTATGTTGAGGTACTTTCCTTCTATACCCATTTTATTGAGGGTTTTTTTCATAAATGGATGTTGGATCTTGTCGAATGCTTTTTCTGCAACTATTGAGATGATCACGTGGTTTTTGTTTCTCATTTCGTGAATGTAGTGTATCACGTTGATTGACTTGCAGATGTTGAACCATCCCTGTGTCCCTGGTATAAATCCCACTTGATCATGGTGTATAATCTTTTTGGTGTATTGCTGTATTCGGTTTGCCAGAATTTTGTTGAGGATTTTTGCATCTATGTTCGTTAGTGATATTGGCCTGTAGTTTTCCTTTTTTGTGTTGTCCTTGTCAGGTCTGGGGATCAGAGTGATGTTGGCTTCATAGAATGTGTTAGGGAGTGCTCCATCTTCCTCTATTTTCTGCAATAGTTTGAGAAGGATAGGTATTAAATCTTCTTTGAATGTTTGGTAGAATTCTCCGGCAAAGCCATCTGGTCCTGGACTCTTATTTTTGGGGAGGTTTTTGATTACTGTTTCTATTTCTTTACTTATGATTGGTCTATTCAGATTCTCTATTTCTTCCTGATTCAGTTTGGGTAGGTTGTATGAGTCAAGGAATTTATCCATTTGTTCTAGGTTGTTCAATTTGTTGGCATATAGTTTTTCATAGTATTCTCTTATGATCCCTTGTATTTCTTTGGTATCCGTTGTGATTTCTCCTCTCTCAGTCCTAATTTTATTTATTTGAGACCTTCTCTCTTTTTCTCTTAGTGAGTCTGGCTAAGGGTTTGTCGATTTTGTTAATTTTTTCAAAGAACCAACTCTTTGTTTCCTTCATCCTTTCCACTGTCTTTTTTGTTTCAATGTTGTTTATTTCTCCTCTAATTTTTATTATTTCCCTCCTTCTACTGACTTTGGGCTTTGTTTGTTCTTCTTTTTCTAGTTCTGTTAGGTGTCGTTTAGGTTGCTTATGTGAGAATTTTCTTGTTTATTGAGGTGAGCCTGTATTGCAATGAATTTCCCTGTTAGGACTGCTTTTGCTACATCCCAAGTGAGTTGGTATGGAGTGTTTTCATTTTCATTTGTCTCCAGATAATATTTGATTTCTTCAATAATCCATTGTTTGTTCAGTAGCATGTTGTTTAGTCTCCACATTTTTGCACCTTTCCCTGCTTTATTCTTGTAGTTGATTTCTAGTTTCATAGCATTATGATCAGAAAAGATGCTTGATATTATTTCAACTCTCTTGTATTTATTGATGCTTGCTTTGTTTCCCAAGATATGGTCTATCCTTGAGAATGTTCCATGCGCACTGGAGAAGAATGTGTAACCTGCTGTTTTTGGATGAAGTGTTCTATATATATCTATTAAGTCCATCTGGTCTAATTTTTCATTTAATTCTATAATTTCCTTGTTGATTTTCCGTCTGGATGATCTATCCATTGGTGTTAATGGGGTGTTGAGGTCCCCTACTATTATTGTATTGTTGTTGATGTCTCCTTTTAGTTCTGTTAAGAGTTGCTTTACAAATTTTGGTGCTCCTGTGTTGGGTGCATATATTTTTATATAAGTGTTATGTCATCTTGGTGGAGTGTCCCTTTTATCATTATATACTGTCCCTCTTTGTCTTTCTTTATCTGTTTTGCTTTGAAGTCTACTTTGTCTGATACTAGTATAGCGACACCTGCTTTCTTTTGTTCATTATTAGCTTGGAGTATTGTCTTCCATCCCTTCACTCTGAGTCTGTGTTTGTCTTTGGGGCTGAGGTGTGTTTCCTGGAGGCAGCATATTGTTGGGTCTTGTTCTTTGATCCATCCTGCCACTCTGTAGCTTTTGATTGGAGAGTTCAATCCATTTACATTTAGAGTGATTATTGAAATGTGGGGGCCTACCACTGCCATTTTATCTCTTGTTTTCCAGTTCTCTTGCATTTCCTTTGTTTCTCGTCCCATGATTTTTGGATTACTAATTCAGGTATGTAAATTTTTGTATTGGGTTTCTTCTTATTTGTAATTTGTGTCTTTATTCTTGTTATTTGTTTAGTGGTTACCAGATGGTTTGTATAAAACATCTCATAGATGAGATAGTCCATTTTCTGATGGCCTCTGATTTCCTTAAATTAAAACCTTCCATCCCTTTTCTCTTCCCCTTCTAGGTTGTTATGTCAGATTTTTTTTTCTTCTTCTTCTTTCTTGTGTTGTGAGTTTGTGGTTAAAATGACAGGGTTATATTTATTCTTGGTGTTTCCCTTCCTTTTATCTTTAATGTTTTATTTAACTTTTGCTAACTTGTTCTGATGGAGAGCTGCTACTTTCTGTTACTGTCCTTCTACTTACCTCCTTTGCTCTTGGTTTTGTAACCCCTTTCCTTTTTTTGATTTTTCAGGTATGAAGGTTTTCCTGAGCATTTCTTGAAGAGGAGGTTTTGTGGCAATGAACTCCCCTAACTTTTGTTTATCTGGGAAAGTTTTTATTTCTCCATCGTATTTGAAGGATATTTTCACTGGGTAGATTATTCTTGGCTGCAGGTTTTTGTCCTTCAGAGTTTTGAATATATCATTCCACTCTTTTCTAGCCTGTAAAGTTTCTGCTGAGAAATCTGCTGATAGCCTGATGGGGGTTCCTTTGTAGGTTATTTTCTTCTGCCTGGCTGCCTTTAGTATTTTCTCTTTGTCGTTGACTTTTGCTAGCTTCACTACTATATGCCTTGGGGTTGGTCTTCTTGCATTGATGAAGTTTGGAGATCTATTGGCTTCTGTCACATGAAGTTTCATCTCTCTCCCCAGGTTTTGGAAGTTCTCAGCCATTACTTCTTTGAACAGGCTTTCTGCTCCCTTCTCCTTCTCTTCTCCCTCTAGGACACCTATAATCCTTATGTTGCATCTCCTAATTGAGTCGGATAATTCTTGGAGAGTTTCTTCATTTCTTTTTAGTCTTAGTTCTCTCTCCTCCTCTGCCTGCAGCATTTCTATATTCCTATCCTCCAAGTTGCCAATTCTGTCCTCCATATTATCGGCCCTACTGTTCAGAGTGTCCAGATTTTTCTTAATCTCCTCCACTGTGTTCTTCATTTCCAGTATTTCTGTTTGGTTCTTCTTTATAGTATCAAACTCTTTTGTGACATAGCTCCTGAACTCATTGAGTTGTCTATCTGAATTCTCTTTTAACTCACTGAGTTTTTTAATAACGGCTGTTTTGAAGTCATTGTCATTTAGGTTATACATTTCATTGTCTTTGGGATTGTTTTATGGGTATTTGTCATTTTCCTTCTGTTCTGGAGATTTAATATATTTTTTCATACTGCTTGATGGTGTAGATTTGTGCCTCCGCGTAGAGATAGAGTTTAGTTACTGCTTCCACTTGTTTCTACCGGTGTGGTGAGGAAGCAGTTGTTTAGACTGCACTGACCAGGAACCCTATCAGCTGTTGCTAACTGGACCTGGGAACCTCCTTGTAGTCACAGTGGTCCTGTGTGGTCCCTCTTCAGCTGTGGGGGCAGTCACAAGGGGGCTTCAGGCTGCTGGTGCCTACTGTTGCAGACCACCTAGATGTGCTCCCTCCTTGGGGTCTGCAGTGGTGTTATGGGCTTTCCCAGCAGCCAGGGGCAGGATCACCTATATTTTCAGCTCTGTCACTGTCAGAGCCCACAAAATCTCACTTGTCCACTATAGGTCATGGCAGAGCTATGGGTATCTTCTGCAGTCTGTGGTTAGCTCACCTAGCTATGCTACTTTTGTCCCAGGGTCTTCCAGCCTTGTGATTGCAGGGTGGGGCTTCTCTACTAGTGCTGTGCAGAGGTTTTCACTGAGGCTGCTGTGAGACTGTACAGTTTCCCCTTGGGCTGCGGAGCCAGGCTGCTGGAACTCCACCCAGCCCAAGACCACTCTCACAGAATCTCCCAGTGCCCCTTGCCCCATCTGGGGGACAGCCGGAGTCTGTGAGTCTGGCAGCAGCTGGCAGGCTGCTGCCCTGCCTGGGGTCCTCCTCTTCAGGACCCTCCTGGAGTTCTGAATGCCGGGCGGGGTCTCTCTGCTAATGGAGAGTAGAGGCTTTCACTGCTGCTGGTGCATGACCCTGGAGTTTCCCCCTGGGCCATGGAGCCGGCAGCTGGAACTCCACCCAGGCCCAGACCTCTCCCAGGAGATCTCTGGTAGCCCTGTGCCCCATCGGGGCATCAGCCGCAGTCTGTGAGACTGGTGGCGGCAGCTGGCGGGCTGCTGCCCCATTCGTGATTCTCTCCAGGAGCCTCCCGGCATTGTGGATGCTGGGCGAGGCCTCTCTGCTAATGGCGAGTAGAGGCTCTCCCTGCTGCCACTGGTGTGGGACCCTGGAGTTTCCCCCTGGGCTTAGGTGTAATCATGGGGGTCTTAGGTAGGGCTGTAGTCACCTGTTTCCACCGTTGCTCCTCTGGTGTGTGCACCCTCCTGCCCTTGGTGTGTGGCGATGTTCTGGGGGCGTCTGCTGGAAGAAAGCTGCTTGCAGGTACTAGGCTGTTCGGGGGTCGGGGTCGGAGAGTTTTCACCTATCTCCACCTCCTCCCAGGGGGAAGTCCGTCTGCCTTCTGATGTATAGCAGCATGGATCTCTCAGGCATCCTGCGATGCTATATGGATATCCTTTGTTAAGCGATGAATGTCCAATTAGTTGTAGATTCAAAGGGGGAGAGACAAAGAAGACTACTCACACCGCCATCTTGGTGACATCATTCCTGTACAATTTTATTTGCTATATACCCTTGGTCAACTTTCTTAACTTTCCCAAGGTCTGGTTTCCACTTCTCTAAAATGGAAACAACAGTGCCTGTTGTAGCGAGTTCATGAGAATCCTACACTACCTCTTATAGTGGGCACATTTTGGGGGTTCATTTGGTCCTTTCCCCATCTTCTAGTTACAAAACCACACTCTCTCTTTGACTTGAATGAGGTTGATTTTCCCCATGGGATGGGACAAAAGGCCCTGGCCCAGCCAATAAAAGAACCAACACTCTTGACCACAAGGGTTAGCTCATGGACGTAATCTAAGTAGGGTCAATCAGGGTCCACCTGGTGGCTCATCTGATAATGACTGGGACAGAAACTTCTTGTGATTTCTGGGATTGATAACCACAAGGAACATGCAAATCTGGAGTAGTCAGTGGTTATTTTTGCCATAGAAAAAGGAGAGCTGAGCTAAGAATGGAGTTAAAACAGAGGAAAGTAGAGCTGAGAAATTTAAATAGGCAGAGTCGTCACACTGTTTAAGCATATAATTCCTAGACTTCCTAGTATTGTGAGGCAATAGATTCCATTTTTCTTAAGTCAGTTTGAGTTGTGTTTCTGTCACATGCTACCACAACCTCTGACTAATAAACGTCTGCAGTATCCAGCATTGCTTGACGCCTACAGTATTATCTGTGCATGATGTGCAGCATTAACTTCTCTGCCACCTTCCTTGAAGACACCTCCCTCTTTATCATCTCATCCCACAAGCCCCTCAGTGGTATTATTCCTACACTTACTACTTCCCTCTGGAACATCGATAGCTTCTCTGCTTACTTGATTACTGCTTTCAGTATGCCCAATAGTAAAGAGTCATTATTTCCATTTTTTGACTGTTGTTAGTTTACAAAACATTTTCATATATGATTCATCCTACAGGATCAGTCACCATAACCTGACTCTTCTTCCTTCAAGATGTCTCCCCACCTTTCCTCTCCTATAACTCTAATGTAGGCCCACCTCACTTAAATAATTGCACTCATTAAAAAATATTCTACCTAAGAATTCTGACACTAAATTAAGCTTTCTAAAATGTCACTTTCAGCATGTCTCTTTTCTACTGAAGAGTCAAAAATATTCCAGGTAGCTTTGCAAATAACACCCATCTTTTCTCAGTTAATCCATTGCTGTCCCCCGATTGGCACCACTTCACTTATCCAATCTTATCTTGGAGCCAGACAGTTCTGCTTCTTACCACGTTCTACCACTTACCACTTGCCAGGGTGTGACTTTGGTCAATTTATTCCCCTGCTCTGAGACTCTGGCTTCACTACTACAGCCATGTCAACTTCCTTACCATCCCTTGCTCACATTAGACTTATTTCTTTCTGTTTTTTTAAAAACATTTTTCAGGCATAACTTACATAATATAAATTCACCTAATTTAGTTCATAATTCGTTGATTTTTAGTAAGTTTACCAAGTTGTGCAACCATCATCATAACCTAGTCTTAAAACTTTCTCCTCACCCCTGGAGATCCATCATGCTCATTTACAGTAAATCCCGTTCCCACCTGCAGCCCTATTTTTTTGTCTCCACAGATTGGTCTGCTCCAGACATTTCATTTAAGTAGAATCATAAAATACGTGGTCTTTAGTGTTTGGCTTCTTTCACTTAACCTAATGGACCAGACTCATTTCTGCCGTCATCCTTCACACGTGTGTTCTCTATCACACCTTCTCCCTTCCTTTCCACCTACCCAAATCCTTCATTGTTGTTGTTGTTGTTGATGCTGTTGTTTTTGAGGTCAGATTTGAGACCTAGTGCTTTTATAACATTATCTTAGATTCATTTCAATCCGCCATTGCTATACTTTTTACTCAGAGATTCCTTAGGACCTCTAGGCTTGCATTCATCCTTAGTTGCTTCGCATAGTTATCTTATTTTTCTTGCTGAGGAAAATAAAAACTCTTTATGGAAAGCGTTAGACACATTTGAGAACAAAAAAGTATTCCTTGAAAAAAATAACAAATTGCGGACACCCACTCATACTTCCCCTTACGAAGAACAGTTTCCAAGAACCATACTCAGGTAGGGCTCACTTTAAGAGAGAATTTGATCCAACTGTAAGAGGGAAAGATTCAGATGCATGACCTGCTGATTTCTCTGCATCCTATGCCAAAATAGCTGCTGACAGGCTGGGCATAGCCTATGGCTTTTAGACACCCCATTCTCCTCCTATCATCAGTTCCCTGATAAAGCCCCAAATTTCAGGAACTGTCAGTTCCTTGAGGATGGTCTCAATGCCTGCTGATTCATCTTTGTTCCCACTTTAGTACCTGGCTATATCTTGCATGTGGTGTGTGCTGAATAAGTATGTGTCTAACGAACAAGTACATGAGCGCATGTACAAGTTAGGCCTTCAAGCAAGCAAGCAGCACCTGGCCACAGCAATCTCAGGAGCCCTAAAGAGTCAGAAGCTAGTGTATTAGCTTTAGTTAAGAACTCCAGTCTGGATAATGCAAAGGCTAAGTAAAGACCCATACCTATTGCACATCAATTTGTCAGAAACACAAATAAAAATGTAAGAATTTAGCCATGGAGACATTGTGCAAGAAGTACAGACTTCAGATCAGAAGCAAGTGAAGGCTGGATCTCTCACACCCACAAAATTGAATTTCCCTCCTCTCTCAGCTCACCCGTGCTTTAGAACGCTGTTATAGGTCGCGTCCTCTGGTTAACCTTCCTTTATATGCCAGGTTTGGTTGTATTCCTACTTTTCTCTTACCATATTTAACCTTTCAACAAATATTTATTGAATACGTACTGTGTGCAGGCATTGTTTGAAGGGTTTGGGATACAGGAGTGAGCAAAACAGAAAAAAAGTACCATCCTGCATTCATGGAGCTTCCATTCCACTGGATCCCATGTCATCACATTTTCTTGTGTCAGTGTCTGTGTGCTAAATCCCCAAGGGCCAGAAATGAACCCTGTTATAGCCACAGCATCAAGACAATGTCTGAAATATAGTGGAAAATTAATGCATATTGGTTGAATAAATGAATAAATAAGCCACCATTTATTCAGCATATCGATAACATTTAATCCTCACAATTACCGTAAAAGGAACATATATACCTACCCTGTATCAATATCATTTTGCTGCTCCGGTTCAGAGAGGTTGATTAACTTGGCCAAGGCCACAAAGCTAACTTATGGAAGATCCATAATTCAAATGCAATTATTTAATCCCAAAACTATGTTCTTACCTGCTACTCTGTCATGCTTTATCAAAGCAAAAGGATAATAGGAGAACAGTCATTAGGATGAGGATCCAGCTTAACTGGATTTGCTTGGACCAGATGAAAATTCCACATCTTAGTTAAAGCATTGGGAAGTTAATTTCAGAAGCAACCACCTATACTGAAAAAGGACAAGACACCAATTGCGAAATCAGTAACAAAAGAATAACATAGCTATTGTTCCTCTGTGAAAATTAATCAGAAGGCACGTGAAAAGGTCATTCACCATTACATCTACCTAAACTGGTACATTTTCCTGAAATGTTTTGATTTCTCCAGTCCTAAGAAGAGAAGTGATAGAAAAAGAAATTTTTTTTAATAAATAACAGCTATACCATTTGCTCCCAAACCTAAAAATATTGGAGTTATCCTACATATTTTGATAATTTACAGTGTTATATTGTTTTCTAATTATTACACATGTTTAAATGTCATTCCCCCAAGCCTATAGAAAATGCAGGATCCCCATGGGTATAAATTTCTTTTATGCTCCACAGCACCTAACATGATGCTGAGTATAGACTTAGCTCAGAGTCTCAGGAATGGAGATAAATTTAGAAAATCTGGTCCAGGGCTGACTGTTTTCCCTGTTAAATTTTACCTCCAAGATTTCATCCTGTTAATCTATGTCATTGAAGACAAGGCCAGCTTTTGCTATATTTCCACACCATTCCAAAAGGCCACATCAGTGGCTATTCATCTCATCACACAATAGACAGAAAAGCAGATTTTATTTTAAAATTAGCTTTGCCCCATTTAGTGAATTTGCTAGAAACTGTGCCTAAATTCACGTAAATGGTAGGATGAATCTGTGCCTGTGAGAGAGAGAAAGAAGGCAAGTGCGTGCGCACACTTGTGGGTGGGTAAGCATCTCCATAAACCCCTCAGCTGCTCTGGAGGAGCTTACAGTACGTGCCATGGAAACAGTGGTTACCATGGAAAGAATGCGCCATGGTGACGAGCTGAAGAAATGCCTATGTAAAACCATCTTACCATGTAACCTTATACTTTCCAGCATTTTAAAAAATATGACAGGATTAGAGCACAGTACTCTGGGGAGTCTCAGCCCCCTCAAAGATCTTCCGAAACAATCTACAAAGCGAAATGATAAACTGCAGGGCGTTGTGTACCTTGCTAAAGGGCTTGACAAGCAGTTAGGTAGAGAAATTGCCAACATCGTTTATCTACGGACTGCACTGCACACTATTAAATATTTTCTGTTAAAACCCACAAAGTATTACAAATGAAGAGAAAACATGGATAAAATTAACTTAAAGCGAATGGTTTCCCGACTTACTGAGATCAGAATTGATGTGTTTCATCTAACTTATCTGTTAATAGGCTTTCTTGATGCCCTCGTGTTACCATAATCTCCAAAGCACTGGACAAGCCAGTACATTTGTTTATCTTTATCACTCTTTGCTTACTAAAGAACTCGCTTTTATTAAACAGATCAATCACCTGCACACAGTTTAATAGCCTGCGCAGTACGTACGAGGTAGAAAAGAAAACAAGAAAGGGTAAAGGGTGAGAGCCCTGTTTTAACAAAGCCCTAAAAGCATTGAAGAGGCAATAAAATAAGCCCTCAATAATATATATATAAAGTATACATATATCTCTAAAATCTTAGAGGTAGAAAACTTGAAATCAAAATTAGTAATCTAAAACATTTTTAAACGGGAAAGTGAAGGCTTAAAAGCAATCATTGCTGCTACTCTGCACTCAATTTTGTCTGGTTACTTTAATAAGCAGCTAAATGATGCCAAGTGGAGAGACATCAAGTACATTACGTGTCTCCTACACGGCTCCTCTCGCCGACGTTCATGGGAAAGCCAGACCTTTGTACCTTACAGCCCAGGCATGGAACCAGGAACCCACCCTGGTTCAATGAGGATGCGGCATCTGAGGGCCACTGTCTTAAACCCCAGCTATGAGGCATTGTTGAAATGTCAGGATACAGCCCACTGTCCGCAGCGGAGTGCGTGGGGGATACTGTGGCACCGTTGTTCCTGAAACTACTCCCCTACCGGCACTGAAAAACAACCCTCGCCACAATCTCTCAGTGCAAGGAACATTATATCATATTTTATCTAGTCCTCTGAGATTAAAAATATTGATTGAAATTTTCATTGGAAGCTTTTCTTAAAGGACACTTTCTTCCAAACCTCTTCTTTCTACTCCATTGCAAGTCAGCTATTTTTCTTGCCAAAATGCAGGAAAGCAATTAGGCTCAAGGGTTTTAGAAGCTGCACCAGTTCAGGATGAATCTATTGAACTTTGCTGAGAAATTCTTGTTAATTCACTGTGAAAATTTTGATGGTTTTATCCTCTTTCTTGATAACCGCTTAGTTTTTAGAAACCTGGACAAGGTGTGTACTGCAGGATTTAAAGAGGGGCCATCCTAAACAAAGTGTTGTAATGTTAAACAGGAAGGTACTAAACGCATTCTTTCAATAACTGCAATTTCGAGCTCAGATATACGTTGGAAAGAACTGAAGCTAAAATACAAAGGAAATTTAGCAGAACCAGTGATGGCTGAGAGAAAATATTAAGCTGATCTGCAAAGTGCCTCACAGGTTTTGAGAATAAAGCAGGAGGAAGCAAAGAGCCGATCCTTCAGCTTCTATCAGCTGTTCCTGTTGCTGGTGATTATAGCCATATTTCACAGAGAACATATGGCCGTGTTTATAGCCATCAGGCAGCATTTCACAGAGCTACGACACCATGTGTCCACCAACTAGCCTTCCTGATTACAGCTAATTAGAGAGGAGGTGGGAGGCATTTCTTAAGTAGTATTAAGGCACAAGGATGCCCCAAGTTCCCAGGCCTATTTGCAAGACCTGGTGACAAAAAAACCTGATATGAAAATTTTAAGGAGCCAAGAGAAATGGACTTTTTGCACAAGACTTTCCCTAAGAAAAGAGCCTAATGCAACAATAAGAATTACAACAAAACAAAGAGAAAGAAAGCGTATGAACACTAAGACAGGAGAGCAGCTCCGTACACCATGCAAGGTGTTACTTGGGAAATTGCTTTAGCAAGAAAATACACGAATATCCCTAAAGCACCTTTTCAGGGGGAAGATTCCAAATAAAAACTACCCTAACAAGTTCTCCAAGAGTCACTTTATAGTCAGCAAATCCAAGATGCAGTGTATTCAATATAAAATTCTATAGGGGCCTATTATATGCCATTGAGTATGTATATGCTCTCATCCAATTTTTGGTCCACCAATGCTATCCTTTCTTCTTTTTACTCTCAAAGTAAAATACAAAGCAACTTATGTCACCAGATAAATGCTTCACATGATTTAAGGGTCTCAGCTTTTTAAAATTCCCTCTTCTGAATTTGCAAAATTTCTTTCATAAGCCCCTGGAAAACAGACTTGGCTGTAGAGGGTTCCAGAGAATGAACTGGGCTCACATCCAAATGAATCCTTAGTTAAGTAATTCTCTTCCTCATATAGTTTACAAACTTGCTCTCTGAAGGGGTGCCTGCATGTGTGTGTGTGTGTGTGTGTGTGAGTGTGTGTGTGTCTGTGTATACCATGCCGTCTATTACAGACACGTCTTCCTTCAGGCTCTTTTGAAAGTCTGAGAACACATACATGGGTAATTGTGTCATTTTTTTCCCTATTTCTCTGCTTTGCTAGAACTGGACTATAATGACATTAGATAGGTCGCATGATGGCAATTTAATGGCCTGAACTCAATCCACAGGTACATTGTTGTGCTCGCCTTGGGATCTGTTCTCATTGCTGTGACATGACAGAAAATACCAGCAGAGTCAAAATGGATAGCCAACTGCAGTGGTGGAAACAGTGTGTCAGGGAGTATAGGAGACAATGCCTCTGAAATCCCAGGGGCAGTCCAGCAGCTGTGAAGTCACCCTTACCGCCCCTCGTACCCCCTCACCCTTGCTATTAACATGAAACCCCTCACTCAATGACATGCACTTATCACACTCTCTGCTCGGCTCTGAGGGCACAAGGACAAATAGAACACTCGCAGGCCTGGCCCTCGAGTGGCTTATTGTTTCTTAGGGGAAGACACATGAGCATTTAAACACACAAATGCACTAAAACACCATAGATACCACTGTGATAGACACACGCACATGGTATAATGGCAGCAAACAATAGCAGTGGAGCGGAGCTGCATTTAAAAGTCCAATATGGTTGGAAGGGGAGATGGGGGAAGGATTTAAGGTCTAGAAATTTAAGAGCCCATTAGTAAGTCCAAAGTACATGCAATACTTTCAAAGGCCCCTGTGAGTAATTGGATGGATTCTGGACTCCCACAAAGAATAAATATGAAGATTAAATTTAAGAAATTCTCTGAGCACACCTGAAAGAAAAAATTACAAGTTCAAAGCATTACACTGTTTATACAATTAACTAAATACAATATCCAGAGCCCTGATGAATGCTTCCATTTCTTAGGGAAATTTATAGCACGACACTCTAATTTTTTCAGGAAACCACATAATAGATAATCCCTTTCACAGGTTTGTTAGTGTCACAGGAGATTGTGTGTGGGTATGTACATATACATAACATATTTTATATTATATATAAAATATATTCATCTTAAATATAAAAATACAATATAAATTTATATGATCTTTTGTAGAATCTGGGGCACCATACAACTATTAGTAGATGTTGTTGTGGTTGTACTGCTTTTAATCTTGTTTTTGTTGTGGCTGACTCTAAAAGAGAAGTCAACCAATTGTGGCCCATGGACAATCTGTGGCCCACAGAGGGCCAGACCCGTTTGCATATTGTCCCAGGTGTTTGCCCTCTAACTGCTGGGTCGCGTCGTTGGACAGGGACAACATGGTTCTCAAAGACAAAAATATTTAGTCTCTGGCCTTTGACAGAAAAGTTTGTTGACCCCTGCTCTAAAATAATCATTATGATAGCAATCTGCCTTTTCCCTATTTTTTTTTGGTGGGGGGGCGCATTTGGTCTTTTGGCAGAAAACCAATTCCTGGGAAAAGAAGTTTTGTGATCAGATGAGTGGAAAACACTGCATACTCTATTCCCCTCTGGGAGATTTAAAATGTACCTTGGCATATTAAAGGCTTTAAGAAGTCTTATATAAAAGAACCTTATGTATATTTATTTCCCAAACTTAATTGATCATATTTTTCTCCATCAACATGTGTTAACAAATATGGCAAATGCAGTGGATTGGCCACCCGAGAGCAACTCAGAGCCCACCTCTCCTGTGCCCTCTGTAGTACAGAGGCTGGAACATTCAATACTCTACAGTTCAGCCTCCCTTGTGTCTAACCTTGGTGGTGCACTACAGTAACGACCAGTAAGAGCTGGCACCCCTTGAGGCGGCGCCCTTCCAGAATAATCAAGCAAGGGCTCTCCTTTCTCTTTTCTCGATTGCCTGTGCCCTTCCCTTTCCTCTGGCCAGAAGGCAGTGGGTCGGCAGCCACCTTGTGCATCAAGGCCAATGAACGAGGGCAAAGCCCTACATGCTGAGGATGGTGGAGAAAAGATGACAAAGTCTGGGTCCCCACTTGCATCACTGAGATGCTACACTAAGCCAGAACTGCCTACTCCTGGCCTTTCTATTGCACTAAATAAATAAACTCCTTCTGTTTATGGCACCAGGGTCAGTAGGGAAGTGCTTCTCAGACTTTAGTATGCATATGATTCACCTGGGGATTTGTTATAATGCAAATTCTGATTCAGTAGGTCTGAGCTGGGGTCCCTACCCCGCTCCCAGGTCATGCAGGTGCTGATCCATGAATCACACGTTTGGAAGCAAGGTAGTAGGGTTTTCTGTCGTCTGCAGCAAAACACCATCAAAGCTGATAGATCCTCTGGAATTCATCTTCCAGGGAGCACGCTTTGGGAAACTCTCAGGATTCTCACTATCATGCTCCCTATGACCACAAACCATTTAGAAGGTAGGCTCCACCTAGGGTACCAGTCACAGGATCTGGACTTCCTTCCTACGTCATTCTCATACAATATATTTCTTATTACGACCCATGAGGTAATGCAAAGCTACAGTGAACCGTTGTGCATGAAGAGGTGAAATTTTCCACAGATGTCCTCAGTATAGCAACAAATGCAATGAAAAGATTATACTTTTTTAATATCTTAAAATGATAGATTCCTTGGAGAGTTACCCAATCCCTTATTGATAAGTAAGGAATCTAAGGGCAAGAGAAGCCAGCTGATTCCCCAAGTCACCCAGGAAATGGGGGAGTGGGGAGAGCTGAGTGGCATTGAACCTGTGTGTGGGTCTCACTGCATGAATCTGTCCAATATTATCTCCCCATTGCATAGAAAACCTTTCAAGAGACAATATGGGCTCCTCAGTAAATGCATGCCCCTTCCATCACATATACATGACACAGCAGTAGGACAATATCAAGTTCACATTTCCAAACTCTTCCTGCTGCCAGTGTATGAAGTGACAGCAACATCAGCCATTTCCCTTCTCATCATGATTAACCCAAGCCTTAGCAAATCCCCAATCTATTTAGAGACACAGACCCATGAGGAAGGCTTTCCTGATTCTTTCTCTAAAATATAGTTCCACCTGACCTAATTAGGGTTGGGGAGATTCCAAATCTTACTTTTTTTCATCTTTGCAAGTTAAACTGTGGGTTTGACAATGGCGTGTGTGAATTTGCTGAAATATTTCATACGCTCTTTATTAATTAAAGGAAAAGCTTTCATCTTAGGGTCTTGAGAGTTCTCAGAGCAAATGGAAAGTGGGGGAAATGCAGGAAGGGCTAAAATAGTTGAAATATTCCATTTTTTCTTTTTAATAATTGGTGCTAAAGCAGGAATATGAGCTTTAGATTTTAAATGCTGTCATTGAAGGGAAGAAGCTAACTTCTAAGTGTTTTGACATGCAGAGTAAGGGTTCAAGGGCCAGCCAGCAATAACTTTGTCTGGCTCCAGTGTTTGATGGCACGCCCACGCTATGCTCCGCCAGTCAGCTCTTAACATAAACTGCTGCTCCTTCCTTCTGTGTCTCTTCCTGCTCATTTGTTTTGTTAGGATCCTTTAATTAGTCATCAACCAATTTCATTTTAAGTTTGTATGATAATCCTGTTTCAAAGCTCAGGTGAGTAAAGTCAAATTTAAAAGGTGATTTCCCCAAGGCCATAAAGTCAGTCCATAGAAACAATCCTTGAAACTTCTAAATTTTTGTCCTTGTCAATAATTCTAACTCAATTTCTGTGAATTTTCACCAAAGCAGTCTTTAATGTGACACTATGAGGAGCACTTATCTACTCAGGTAGAAGTTGCATTGGCCAGAAAGTCCGCACACAGAGCTAGTCTCAGCTCAGACCCTTCCTGGGTGCTCAGGCAAGCTGTTTATGCTCTGGGGGACTGCATTTTATGATCTGTAATCTGGGAATACATGGTAGACTGGATAATTTTCCCCTCAATTACTTCTATGTCCTAAGCCCTGGAACCTGTGATTACCTTACATGGTGTTATGGTTTGAATTGTGTCCCGAAAAAGACATGTTGAAGTTCTAGCCCCGCCCCCCCCCCCCCCCCCCCCGTGCCTATCAACGTGATCTTATTTGGAAATAGGATATTTTTTTTTTTTTGGATGAGGAAGTTTCACTCTGAACTAATATCTGTTGCCAATCTCCTTCTTTTTCTTTTTCTTTTTTTTTTTTGCTCGAGGAAGACTAGCCCTGAGCTAACATCTGTTCCAATCTTCCTCTATTTTGGATGTGGGCCACCACCACAGCTTGGTTTGATGAGTGGTGCAGGTCCATGCCTGGGATCTGAACCCGTGAACCCAGGCCCCTGAAGTGGAGTGTGCCAGACTTTAACTACTACACCATGGGGCCAGCCTCCAAAAATAGGGTCTTTGCAGATGTAATCAAATTAAGATGAGGTCATTAGGGTGTGCCCAAATCCAGTATGACTGGTGTCTTCATAAGAAGGAGAAAATGCCATGTGAAGGCAGAGAAACAGAAGGAGAACACCACGTGATGACATAGACAGAGATCGGAGTGATGTGGCTGCAAGCCAAGGAATGTTAAGGATTGCAGCTCCCCCTAGAAGCTAGGAAGAGGCAAGGGAGGATTCTGTCGAGAGTCTCAGAAGGAACATGGCCTTGTTGACACCTTGATTTTGGACTTCTGGCCTCCGAAACAGTGAGACAATAGGTATCTGTTGTTTTAAGCCAGCAAGTTTGTGATATTTTGTTACAGCAGCCTGAGAAAATTAATACACATGGTAAAAGGTACTCTGCAAATGTGATTAAGGATCTTGAGGTGGGAAGATTATCATGGATTATCTAGTTGGACCCAATGTAATCACAAGTGTCCCAAGGGCCTATAAGAGGGAGATTCTATAAGAGGAGGATCAAAGTCATAAAAGGAAGGAGATATGGCAATGCAAGCAGAGGGCCAGAATCAAAGAGAGATTTTTCAGAGATTTGAAGATGCTATGCTGCCAGCTTTAAAGATGGAGGAAGAGGCCATGAGTCAAGGAATGCAGGTGGTCTCTAGAAGCTGGAAAAGGCAAAGAAACAGATTCCTAACTACAGCTGATGGAGCTGCATGGCCTGGCTGACGCCTTGATTTTGGCCCAGTGAGACCCATTTTGGACACTGACCTCCAGAACTGTAAGATAATAAATTTGTGCTGTTTTAAGACATTAAATCTGTGGCAAGAGGAAACTAATACAAGATAACGTTTTCCCTGGTTAACCCCTAGGGTTGATGTTCTAAAGACAAAACTAAAAATTTCTTTGAAAACCAAACATTTATTTTAGTTTTGTCATGATACTAATTAATTTTAAAGATATACTAGGCATTCAATACCAAACTTTTTAATGAATGGATAAATGAATGAATCAAAATAGTTTCTATTGTACAAAGACATGTGGAGCAAATTGAGTTTAATAGTAATTCTTTAAGTGCAAAGATCCTATGATAACAGTCTCTCCAGCACATAGCACAGTGGTTTGCCTAAAACAAGCCTTCTCTAAATGTTCTTTATTTGATTAATCTACAAAATGAAGAAGATCCCAGGAAAACCCACATAGCCACTGGGAATAAAAGAAGCCAAGAGTACAGCATTGAATAAGTTCTGCTTCCAGTAAGCCAATACCCTTCCAGTCTTCACCCATTGAAAATATCATTGAGTTTACAGAATGTGGCCAGATTTCTCTGGGGTAACTTCACTTCTTTGGATCACTCCTGGTGACTAATTAGTAGCCATAAACTTCCTTATAAGTAGCCATGTTTTCTGCACATTAGGGCATTTCCCCTTTCAGGACTGGAGACAGATGTTCAAAGGATGATCTGAGCTGACAAAGCAACATCTGGCATTTAGCATCTTGCTGTGATGGATTGTCTGATACATCACCCCAAAGTGAGGTGCAGCAGAGCCCTAGAATGCGAAATGGCTCCTGCGGTGCCACTGCTCCCAGTGAGATGGAAAGCACTGAATGCGGAGATTTTATATGTTGGAGAAGAGGGGAGAAATTAAAAGGAAGGTGTAGTAAAACGTGATCAATTTCACAACTCCAGGAACCAAACCTAAGTAAGCATCCAAAGATTACATAGGAGCCATTTGAGAGATACGGAAAGTGTAAAAGGCTTGCATAAAAATATGCTGCTATCTGGGATTGTTATTCCTAAAAACAGCAACAGTCGTCTGGCTACTTGGCTGTGGTCAAAACCTTAGGTTGGGGGATTCAAGAGGCAAAGGGTCTGTGTCCTGACCTTACCACCCACTCTAGGAATGTGGTGTTGGAAAGAGTTGTAACTTTGGGCTAAGTATTTCATCTGCCATTTAGTGTCCAAATGTGCAAAAGTGGGTCCATTGCTACTTCATTAGGTGGTCATGAGAATTTTTTGAAATACCGCATATAAAGTGCTAGCATAGCATCTGGCACAGAGCTGTGTTCTTAAATGATGGATATTTATGGAGGGGTACCGTGAGGCGGGCACTGTGCTAAATGCTCTGGTTATGTTACTGAAGGCAACAGACTACAGTGGTTCCAAGTACAGACTGCCCGGTTTGGTATCTCAGCTCTTCCATTTACTCTTTCCGTAACCCTGGGAAAGTTGCTTAACTTCTATGTGCCTCCGCTTCCCTATTCTAAAAGCAGATAGTATCATCGACTTCACAGATTTGTGATTGGAAATAAATACGCAGAGATGTTCAGTGAGCTTAGAAACAGTGCCTGGCACCTGATAAGCATTCATAAGTGTTAATTAATGTTATTACTGCCCTCTAACCTTTACAACCCTCTGCTGTAGATGCTGTTATTAGATCCATTTTGTCAACAAAGCGCCTGAGTCAAAAGAGTCTAAGTGAGCTGTGGATCGGGGTTCGAGTACTGCTAGGCTTGTACTTGGTCCAGCATTGATTAAGTTAGGTTTTTCTGGAAGCCAGAGCCCACCAGATCGATTTTGACCTATCACCCACCGTTTGCGAAATGAACTGGTTTTATGACTTTGGGAAATTTCTTAAGCACTCATGTTGCATTTATATAATGGGGAAAATAATACTGACACCTCATCTGGTGGGGAGGTTTCAATGAGATGATGCAGTAAATTCCATATCACAGAGCCTAACATAGAAAGCCCTCAAAATATGTTAGCTACCATAATAAATGTCATTAGTAAAAGACCTGAAGACCAGCAATCATTTAGTGCTGTACCACTTTCTGAAAAAAGAGACCAAGTTTTAATTCTCAGTGCTTATCTAGGACATTTTCCTCATGCTGTGACATTGTCCTAGGACTTTTCTGACATAGCAGACTGACTGGTCCTGGAAAAACACCTGGCCATGGGAAACAGTCTTTGTGTCTTGCAATGACGAACAATGCTTGGGCTTTTCCTACAGCTTACTTTGGACCAGATTTGATGATGAGCAAAGTGCCAGCTGGTCGATGCAGCGATAACTGCAGCTGAGAGCATGCTGGCAAGCAAATGACTTTACCAGCCCTGGAGTATTCTCTGGTGTCGACCTGGCGTACGGAAACTCAAAAGTAGTGAGTGAGAGCATGGCACTGGGACATTGGTTGGAAAAAAAAATCATTCAAGGTTAAGCACGGGGTGAGAACTAGCAGTGATAAAGCAGCACAACTTCCACAGAGCCAAACTGCATTCTCTGACCCATTAGTATAACTCTTGTTCTTCTCACACAGGGTTTAAAATGATGGTGGGATAATTGATTTTGCATTAGCAATTTCAAGCGTAGTATGTAAGAAATATTACAGGCCTACTCCCTAGTTGCTTGCCAAAGCAACTTAAGAAACTGATAAGAAAATGGGTTTTTCTTAAGCACATGAAGGCACTTTATATCCCAGATGCTGCAGGTGTCCATTTCTGACAGCGAAAGGCTTTTGGATGCCCGTCTTAGGGACTGTTTGTCACATGGATACAATAGAACTTTATTTTAGCTAAGGTTGTGTTTACCTAGATCTACGCCACCCACCCAGGTTTTGGATATTCCCCCCTAAAACCTTATGAATCCAGTGAATACTTGATAGCTCTCTCCAACCCATGTGGAGTAGATCTAGGTAAACACAACCTTGGTTAAAATAAGTTCTACTGTATCCATTGACAAACATTCCCCTAAGACGGGCATCCAAGAGCCTTTCGCTACCTGTCAGAGATGGACACCTGGAGAGCTACTGCCTAGGGTGACGTGAGCTGATACGTGAGCTGATACAAGTCTCACTAACAACTATCGTCGGGGGAGAAAGACCTCTTTGACTACTCGAAAATCAGAAAAATAAGCACTGAGCTATAAAAGGAAGCCGACAAGTGACCTCAAAAGAAACTTCCCTTCCTTTCTAGGCTCCTCTTTGTGAGTGGTTCAATAATATTTTCACAGGGTTCTGCTTGAGTGAGAGAATCCTGTTTCTGACTCCAAGTTACGTGTATTCTTTATCTCCTGACAGGAGAAGCAGTGGCCTAGGAATAGGGGTAAGAACAGGCTACAGATTAATTAAAATGATGCGAATAGACAGGGCCTGATAATAATGGAATTTTCAACACAGGAAAAAGTAATCAAACACTTTTGAAAGCGAAAAAGAGTAAGAGCTGCCGATCTTGGTTTATCATAAGCTAAATATGTCAGCAAAAGCCAGGAAACGCTGTGACCCTTCTGGAGCAAGGCGTATTTCTAACAAGATAGCAGCAATACCACAGTAGTTTTAAGAACAGTAATGTAAGTGCTTTAAGTTCATCATGATTTCAAACGAAACCATACACAAGAGAATCCAGGTTTTGTGGGATTTATACAATTTGGACTCTCTCTTTGAGGAGAAAATTACCAATGTACTATTTTTAGGACACTTCCTACTTAGGATTGCCAGTGAAAATATAGGACTCCCAGTTAAATTTGAATTTCAGATAAACAAGAAAAAATTTTTGTATAACTATGTCCCATGCAAACTTTGGGACCTACTTTACACTAAAAAAAATTTCATTTTTTTATTACCTGAAATTCAAATTTAACTGAGTGTCCTGTATTTTTTTGTTTGCTAAATCTGGTAACTCCTCTCCTAGGGCCTTGGGAGAGGCCCAGAGAAAGTGAGAGGAGCCCAAAGGGGAAGCGCCCTTCACGCACAATCTCCTTGCACAGGTGCTGTTAACCGCTGCATTTCACAGATGCAGAAACGGAGGCCACACTTAGCCTAGAGTACAGGATTCAGGGAACCCACACAAAAACATCTATGACTATTTTAAAGGTTTACCCAAAAGGTGAATGAAAATATGTTGCACATTGTATGAGATAGAGTGAAAGAAATTAGTGTTCTTCTGGCAAAATAAGGAAAGAGTAAGAGAAAATTTTAATTACCGATTTCATGAATCAAACAATTATAACATCTCAGAATTGAAATGGAATGTATAACTTAACTAGTCCAGCCACGCTTCTATATTTGAGTCCCTTCAATGACCTTCCTAGCCAATAATTATTAGTCACGTCGTAGTAGGTCTAAACCTCAGGTATGTGTGCAAGAAGTCTTTTATATTTAAGTGAAATGAAATCTGACTCTGAGCCTCATGCCAGGGGGCCTGGGAGGAAGTTCTAGGTCACCATTACTGAGGTCCCTCTGCTCTCCTGGGATTACTTTAGAATTCAAGAGACTTAAGGTTTGGAAGCCACTGCTCTCCAACCTGTCACAGTTGCTCCTAACATCCCAACTTTCCAACCAGCAATCCCTGAGAGATTAGTGCTCTTTCCTTAATTGCCCTGAGTGGGGCCCTGTAGCAGGACTGGAAACCCTTCCTTGAGACCTGACCTTCCTTGGTGCATCTTCCCCCTTGGAGCTCAACCGGAGTATTGCCCTTGTGACCCCTCTCATCCCTAGAGCCGGGGACCTCTGACCTTGCTGTTCCTC
Source organism: Equus caballus (assembly GCF_041296265.1). Lineage (NCBI taxonomy): Eukaryota > Metazoa > Chordata > Mammalia > Perissodactyla > Equidae > Equus > Equus caballus. The sequence continues at coordinate 75,012,035 of NC_091688.1, forward strand.
AGATACAGCGTCTTTCTCGTTTTTTTCACTATGTGGCAAGGAGTGGGAGAATAGAGCCATCACAAAAACTCATAAGTTAATTTTTTCCCAAAGCTTGTCTCTGAAAACTTCTCCTCTTAGGAAACTTACTACCTCTAGGAGCAACCTATTCCATCATTGAACAGATCTGACAGTTTTTGAAGCTGGATCTGTATCTTGTACCCCTTGGTCTCTGTTGAACTCTCAGCAGCATAAAGAGAATGTCCAACCTAGGAATGGCGAAGAAATTTAATCTGGAGTACTGTGCAGTAGTAACTGCTAAAAGCATCATGCTGGATGGGGTCGTGGGGTTTCCCCTGGTGCTCAGAGGGAACAAACTGGTTAATTACTGACATCTGATAGGAAACATGGTGGCACCATGAAGAATTGCCAAACCTCGAATAACACGTCTTCTAAATGATAATCCTTCAAAAACTTGAAGCCCTGTGAGTTGTCGTTTTTCCAGGCCAAACACCACCAGCTCCCTCAGGCATCACTTTATGATCCAACTTTTAAGTTCTCCCACAACATTGTTTTCTTTCTTCTGAGCAAAAGTCACTATTCTCATCTTCCTCTTAAAAAATAGGGCCCAAAATTGCTCACAAAAATATGCAGATGACTATGTGGGAAATGCTGGTCAGTTAGTCTTATCTCCAAAGATAATCCAACAAGGAAATGGGCTGTAGAAAAACAGCAGACATTTGATTTGGATACAGGAAAGGAATTCTGAATTTACTTTTAATTCCTCAAGCTTTAAGTCTCTATGCCTTCATATCTCTCTCTTCCTTCTACTACCTCTTTAATTATTTTCAATTTAAAGTGGCTTCTCTTCCAGGCAGACCCCCCTAACCCCTTTCAACAGGGTCGGGTGCCATTTCTGACTCCCACCATACCTTGTGGATATCTCAATCAAAGCACTTCCCACTTGCTTTAGAATTGTCAGCTGAGTTGCCATCTCTTCAACTTGACTGCTGATGCCTGAGACACTGAATTATCAGATGGTAGGTTGCCTTTGTAACACACTGCCTGGCACTCAGGAGGGGTGCCACAATATATATTGATGGAAATAAATAAATCAAGTGATAAAACGCTGTGGGACAATCTGAGAAGGTCTCCTGGTGTTCATCAAAGGCATGAAACCTCATAGGTATGTGTTCCTCTGGATTCTTCTTCTGCTCATTCATGCATCATTTGTAATGTGTGAGAAGAGCTCTACCCAAAGTATCCCATACAAGAAGGGTGGAGTCAGATGTCATAATGGACTAATGAGACCTAACAGGAGCGATGCACAAAATCTCTACTGACTTCCAGTTATCTGCTCGAGACCTGCACCAGCATAAGCCCCTCTAGACTGGAATTTTTATGGTGGCCTAGGGATTTACAGTAACAGGTCTGTAATAGAAACTGAAAAGTCAGGTGTAGAGGAGGTTTCAGAGGATGACCTTCATATTGTGGGAACACGGTCCAAGAGGGAAACATGCGGAATGGGGCTGGGCTTGCTCCTGAGTGCCTCGGCCTCCCTTCTATGCTGTCTGCACAAGCACGCCAGGGACACGCTGCCCAGCACTGATGGTCAGGGAGATAAGAGGCACAGGGCATGAGCAAAATCCCAGAAGCACTGTGAAGGGCGCAGGGACTGAGGAGCATGATAATAAAGGAAATAAGAATTCTAGAAAGAAGGAGAAATTACCCCACCTAAGGAGGCATATGAACTAATCTGCTACTGGGCTTTATTTTCACAGACGATGCTTTGACAGTGCTTAAACACAGAATGAGGCCAGATTTTCCAAAGGGACGTGTGTGGGCTCCAAGCCGTCTAAGCCCTCCCCAGCCACACCCACAAAATAAACTTTAGGAGGTAAATTTGACTTGGCGCAATTGGATATTTTTATCTTGCTTACCTAAACTATCACAAGCAGCTGTATAAAAATAATGTAAAATGAGTGTTGTTTGATGAAAAAAAAATATGGTTTAAAAATTCCAATTAGGTAAATTTCTTCTTTATTTAATTTCCTGAGGTCTTTTTTTGTAAAAATCAAATTAAACCTATTTGAGGTAGGCCCAGCATGACTGTTATTCAATTCTGTTGGGGGTTTTTACTCTTGGCTGTGGCTAGAAAAGAAGATTCAAAGTAAGCGGGCCTGTGGGGGTGACTGCCATTTACCCCTATGTTTTCATAAATGGAAGCAGCCAGGCAAAGAGCACAGCTGTCACCATTTTCCAAACAGGCATCAGGGGTGGGAGCCACTTGAGCAAGGGCCAATGTGACAGGCAGGCTTCCTCACACAGCAAATCTAAAATTTTATTAGCAACAATTTGAATTGTTCAGGCCAGTCCAATGCCTTGCGTATACATATCAAAATAGATCTGTTCACTCATCCTGCATTTGCCCAGGCTGTTTCTCAGTTCTAAAACTAACCTGTGATGTGTCCACTGTTCCCTAATATTTGAAATGGTCAGTGATCAGAAGAAGATTGGAGCAGACCAGATATGAATGAAAGATTTGCCAAATAGATCAGACTGAAAGATTCACCTGGAGCAGAAAGCTGAAAAGGTTTGTTTTGTCTTTCTCCCACGTGCATCTGTGTTGCAGATTCCAATTGGAGTGGAAATGCCAGGTTGCTCAAAGAGAAGGTTGTCCTTGTAACGTGTCTTGGCCAATTGGAAATTGGCAGCACTCATGCTCTCCTGAGAACTTCTTCTTGCCAAGCCTCTAGGACATTTCCCAAGACCGAGTAGATTGGCCAGTTGGACAACATGTTGCACACAAACTTTTCAGAGTGCAATCCAAACTCTTCAGAACTCTGAGTCGTTAGCAAAGCAGAAAAAAATAATCGAGCTTCGCTCTTCCCTACTCAGGTTTTTCTGAATGTCGCCATCATGTTCTCCCTAAGAATGAAAAATAACAAAGTTGCTCTGAAGTAAGGCAAAGTAAGAGACACAGCTAAATTTAGAGGAAAAACAAAACACAGATGAAACCACTTTTAACAGATTAACCAAAAATTCAATTGTGGTCCTTATAAGAACTTAACCTTTTGTTCAGGATCAGTTACAATATCATTAACTTTATCCAAAGAGATATATTCATCGTGGGCACAGAATAGAAAAGGTCAGGAACCAGATCCCAAAACTTTAAAAGAGGAAGATATATATCTAAATTACTAAGTGAATTCAACCTTTCAGAAAAACATTTTGTATTCAGTAAGAACCTTTTTTACTGTAGGGGGAAAATGACTAAATCCTTGGCTAAGGACCAGTGGTGGGAATTATGTGAATGCCCAGTTCACTCGAACTCTTCTAAAATTATGGTGTTGATTCATATGTAATTTAAAACACCCTCAGAAAATATTCTATAGCCTCTGATGGGGGTCATTAAATAAATTGGACTAATCATGATTTTACAAATGCAATTGTAAATTAAAGTATCAAAAACAAATGCAATCACAGCTGTTTGGAAGAGTTTGTGGCTTAAAAACTTCACTTACCACCAAATAATATAATTAGGCAATTACTAAGTGACAACAGAGTCATGATTATTGCATCAAAGCAAAAGGGCAGAAGTCTTAAACACCCAGAAAAGTCACTCAGAGACAGATCACAATAAACCAGAGAGTATTTCCTGCCTGATTTTGCCTGACTTTCTGGTCAGAATAGGTAGGCAATAGCTTTCTGCCAAATGGTGCCTAGACCCACAATCAGTACATGCATTAGGCACTTTAGGCACAGGACCCAGGACCCACAATACTCTTAAAGACCTATCAAAATGTTTTCATTTATTTTAAAAGCATAAGAAAAAAAATAAACTTTTAGGTCAAAGAAAATGTCTTAATATGTAATGTTAACACATTCGTCTCGATACCAACGCAGTCATAAAATATCATTTTTACTTTCATTTTTAATGGAGGAAAGGGCCCGCGAATGCAGAAGTACTCAGGACCGATGAACTCATTGTGTGGCCCTGCCGAGACTCTTCCCACAGGACCAGAAGGTGAGTAAGCTGCCTTGGTGAGTGGCAGGAGCCAGCTGGATGTCAGAGGAAAGGTGGAAGAAAGGCAGGTTGGATGGGAGAGGAGTATAGGGTGGGATGTGTTTATAGGGCCAAGAGGGCGGTGAGGCTGAGGTTGTAGGCCACTTAAAGAGCTCTGTTTCCCAAGAGGGTAGCAGGGCTGAGGGTAGATAAATAAACTCAACAGCTCTGTTTTCTTCACCACTGTATACCAAGTTCAGGTATGAGACCTGACTCATAACAGGCACTCAATATTTGAGAACGTATAAATGACTCTAGGGTTCAGTGTGGAAACTACTGGCAGAAACAAGACAGAGCTATGTCCCTGTCATGCAATTCTTTACCCCATTTTTATAACTACTAGCACCAGCCTAATTGATTCCTCAACCATTTGCTTACTTCTTTTATGTCCATCTGTCTCAATCTTTCTGCCACTGAGAATAAGTTGCCAGTGAGACACCTTGGGCAGTGGCTAGAGCATGGATTCTGGTTTAAGTCTCGACTCCTTCACTAACTAGCACTGTAACTTTGAGAAAGTTCTTTACCCTCTCTAAACCTGTTACCTCATGTAGAACATGGTTATCTGTTCCCACCTCAGGTGGTCATGAAGATGAAATGAGACAATGTGTGTCGTGTGCTAAGCCCAGTAAGTGTTACATGGTGAGGTTTTACAGATGAAAAACTTCCTTTTGTGTCAATTATGTATTACCTAGAACATAACCACATTTACTAATATCTTTCACTAACGCTCCTAAATTCAAGCCCTAAATTTTTGCAGTTAACTCATTTTCCACACAACTCCCAACTAAAGGCATTGCTGAGTTCAAGAGTGAGGATGAATGGAAGCCAGACAGCTGCTTGGTAACCCGACTGATAGCAGGACCCACAACATCACTGGAGGGATAATGAGATGAAGAGATTATTATTTGTGGTTGGCAGATGCTTTTATCAGCTACTTGGGATGAGAGAGAGGGAGACACAGGGAGGAGGTAAGAAGACCAAGTACCCTCATCAAGCTGCCTTCAGAGGTGGGTGGTTCCTCAGAGCCCATGTTTTATGAGGATACAAGCCTGAGGCCAGAGCTAAGAAGCAGAGGATGCCTAAAGGCTGCTACCAAGGTTACGCCTTCTTCTCAGTCCATCCACCACAGAATCCTCAGCCTGGCTTCCAAAACACACATTTAAAAAATTTGATTTGAAGGAGTGACAAATACTTACTACCTGGGCTAGTCGCAGCCTAGACCCACTTGGTAGAAATGCATTACAACCCCTGCTACCTGCTCCTCTCATCAGCTTCTCCCCCAGCCATGTTTCCTTTGATCTCACACAAATAATTATTTTCCTTTCTTCTTGTATTCTTCATAACCACCTTTATTCCTCTTTTAACTTTTCATCTTCAATACATTCATTCAAACTCATTAATATGTTTGAGCATCTATTATTTAACAGTATATAATACTATGAGATACTTTACTAGGCAGAAAAAAGGGAAACTCTGTAATTTTTTTGCTAAATTTCACTTCATTCTTTTAAATTAACATTTCTTAATTGAGATATAATTGACATACAACATTGTATTAGTTTCAGATGTACATCATAATGATTCAATATATGTATATATTGCAAAATGATCACCACAATAAATCTAGTTAACATCCATTGTCATCAAATACAAATGCTCTATTATTTTTTATTGTGGTCATAATAGCTTATAACACAGTGAGATTTCAGTTGTACATTATTGTTTTTCATACACTATATAAGTATGCCCCTTCACCCCTTGTGCCTGCCCTCCATGCTCCTTCCCCCTTTTTTGCCTGTAAGTTTGTTTATATTCCACATATGAGTGAAATCACATGGTGTTTGTCTTTCTTTGTCTGGTTTATTTTGGTTAACCTGGTGCCCTCAAGGTTCATCCGTGTGGTTGCGAATGGGAGGATTTCATCTTTTTTATGCCTGAGTAGTATTCCATTGTGTATATATACCACATCTTCTTGATCCAATCATTTGTCGATGGGCTCTTGGTTTGCTTCCACAACTTGGTTATTGTGAATAATGCTGCAAAAAACATAGGGGTGCATAAGTCTCTTTGAATTGTTGATTTCAAGTTATTTGGGTAAATACCCGGTAGTGAGATAGCTGAGTCATATGGTATTTCTATTTTTAATTTTTTGAGAAATCTAGATACTGTTTTCCACAGTGGCTGCACCAGTTTGCATTCCCACCAGCAGTGGATGAGGGTTTCCTTTTCTCCACAACCTCTCTAACAATTGTTGCTTTTTGTCTTGGTGATTATAACCATTCTAACAGGTGTAAGATGGTATCTAAGTGAAGTTTTGATTTGCATTTCCCTGATGATTAGTGATGTTGAGCATCTTTTCATGTGCCTATTGACCATCTGTATATCTTCTTTGGAAAAATGTCTGTTCATATCTTCTGCCCACTCTTTGATTGAGCTGTTTGTTTTTTTTAGTTCATTTGTGTGACAAATGCCTGTATTTTTAAAACAAGATTTTAATCCTCACCCCAACAAGATATTTAAGACCCCAACCTAAAAGCACGGAAGCCTTTGTTCCACTCTGAGATGTGATGTCAGCTGTCTAATTCGTTCACTCATTCATTTATCCAAATAACATTTGTTGAGCACCTAGGCTCTCCACATTGGGCGCTGAACACAACAAAGCCTTGTGGAGGAGGAGACGGTAAGGAATAAACAGATGCATATATAGTGATATTGCGTGGAGGTAAGTGCAACGAGGAGAAGGAAAGTCCAGTAAAGAGACAGAGGCTCGTGGAGCTAATTTACACAGCTTGGGAAAGGCTGGATTTAGCAGAACGGGAACTTCTCTACTTATCACCACCCTCTTCATTCTTTCTCATCTCTCTTTGCCTTTCTTCTCTGATAACCCTCTAGGATTAAAGTTGCTGCAATCTTTCACACCATCCAAGGTGGTCCTACCACTAATTGTGAGAAGGGTTGGTGTATTAGCTTCCAGCTCTGGATAGCATGGGCAGAATAAGAAGAACTAAGACACATGTCTAGGACTAGTGAGAATGGGACATGTGAGCTCAAGACATGACTAGAATTGTCTTTGGGATACTGAGGAGACTAGAATGGTGTGACTCTTCAATAGGGGTTCCAATGAATAACATTGAGCCTGCAGCCCCTTCGGAGCAAAATGTAACAATTCAGTGAAAAAAACTACTTAGAAGAGAGGGCAATAATGATTTACATTATTTTTTTATAAATGTTTACTCATCTAAAAGTTAATAATGTTGAAAATCTCAAATATTTTATAGCGGTATAGCCATGAAACTCTCCTATTGTAGTATTCTGAAGTATCAAGTGAGTGTTTTCTCTTCCATCTCTCAATATATCAATGTGAATAGCATCCAAATATTAAATATTTATCAATTTAAATGTAAAGCTTTCACTGAAAATCTTTAGCAATAAATTATATCTCTTTAATCTGAAATTTTGCCAGAAACATTCCTAAAACGAAGGGAAGTGGAAAAATGCTACCTAATTCCAAGAGGTTTGCAAATAAAATATGGAGCTGTTTCAACTCATTGTAAATACAAGTGGTCTCATGTATTCAAATGGACACTATGTGCTTAAAATGCTGCCTATCGTCTCCACAGGCCTTATATATTCTAGCCTCATCCCCTGTTTAGACAGAGATTATTGCTACCAGTTATAATAAGCAAACGGAATAATGTGATTTTGAGGCTTATAAGATATATTTTAGTTTTAAGATCTGCCAGTTAATGTATGAAATTATGGTGAATTAATTTTAAGAAGTGTTCTACAGTTACACTGTCCATTTGAAACCTTTAAATTAAGCCAAGTAAGTCCTATCTGCATTATTATTTCTGTTTTAGACAGATGATTAAATTTTATCAATTTCTCCCCTAACAACCAAATCATACATGTATCGATTCGACTTAAAATCATACCGTTCTCTTCCCCTGTTCTACCTTTAGCCTCTTTCCCGGGTACTAGTAACAATTACTTTCCAAAATACAGATGAGAAAATCTTCATCACCATTCTAATAATACTTTGTCAAGTTTATAAATAATCTTTTTCTCCTTTGTGTATATTCCAGATATTTAACCCCAAAATTAATTGGGTTTATTTTCACATCCTAGTCATTTTCACAAGAATCCTCCTCTTAATCTTTGTAACATAGAATTTGTACCTTAGAAGACAATCTTAATGCTCCCTGACCAGTCACTTCATTGGCAGATAAAGACTTCTGGGTTATCATTTTACTTGCTAACTAACCAAGAACAGACATGTTAACCTAATTTTTGTTATCCCGTCTCTGCCTGGCAGAAAATTCCAGAAAATATAGACATGATGCATGAAGCAGTAGCAGTTCCATTAGGATATGCCAGCTATCTTCCCAAGTCGCTTACTTCTCTTTGGCCTTCTCCAGCTGTAAGTCTCTTTAAATCCTTTCTCATTTCCACTGTTGTCCTTATTTTTTTTCACACATTGTCATGCCTGACTTTCCTCTCTGTCATTTTTATTTCCCAAGAGCAGCATCGGTTAGTTTCCCCAGGTCTCTACTCTCTGCCTTATTTGGGGTTCCTCCCTATGTTTAAAATAATCTCCTACCCTGAGTAACTTCTATCTTCATCTTCACCTGGCTTCTGAAAGCCCACTTTTGCCGGGAGCCTTATTGTGCTGATTTTCCTGTCAGCTGCATTCTTCAGGCCTTATTCCCATGAAGACTGTCTCGGCCAAATCAAATTGCCAGCACCTTTGGAGAAAGACACTGTTTCCATTTCTTTTAAAGCACTGTGTTTGGCTCTAAAAATAATATCTCCCATCAAAATAATAATCCTGAACTCAGTGTCAGAGATCATCACCCAAGCCATGGCCAGATCTGCCAAGTCAGCTTCCATTGTTCCTGCAGGTATTTTTTTCAAGTATTCTGGAAGTTCTAGGGCCAAAAGCCCCCCAAAAAGGTGAAAAGAAAGGAAAGATATTTCTTATAACAAAAGGATAAGAAAATCCATTGCACACATCATATGGGTCATTTTGTGCTGGCAGCAAAAGGGCTGACTATTCTTGAGATACAGAAATGAAAAGATGGGTCATTTAATAAAAGTTCTGAGGCTTCACTGGTCTTATCTCCCATCCCTTTTATTTTCAGAGATATTTCTAAGAGAGTACACACAATAGTAACACTCTGTCATCAATTTGGTGTTCTAAAAGCTCCAGTTATCCAAAAGTTTTTCTATTGGCACTTCATCTTTAAGAAGAATAATTACTCCAATTATTCCCCAAATTTCTGGTCATTCTATAGTCGTTGCACAAAGCCAGAAGTGATATTTTTCATGTATATATATGTATGTAGGGAGAGTGCCCCCAACCTAATTTTCATTCCATTTACATTCAGGAAGCAAAAGGTCTCTACATTTTCAGGGGTTGTCTATAGTACTTTGTTTTTATGGAAACATTAGAAAGAGGGAACCAATTACACAAGACTCCATTTAGTTTTGATTGCCTTAAAATACAAACTGCTGAGGTTTTATAGGCTCACACTAAAGAAAGAAAAATACTTACCACCTAATTCCAGATATCTTGTGACTTATGAACCACTAGACATAAAATCATTGCATCTCCAGGGCAAGAAAGAACCTAAGTGGAGACGAGCAAATGAAGCCAGTCAAAAATGAAGATCAAAAATGAATACGTTCATTCCTGAATAAGCCTTTTTTGAAGTTTTACCTTTGCCCTTTTTTATTATTCATTTTGAGCCCACATCCATCTCGTCAGAATCATCCTGTTGTTCGTTTCTAGTGGTTTTCCTAACCCAGCTAACATTTAAGGTACATTATTTACCAGGTAAATGATAGGACTTAATAAAAAAATTAAAATAGTTACGTGTTATTTATTTACTTAAACAAAAGCCACACACAAATGCCTTCAGGAGCCAATGGACAGCCTATTGCATTGCACAACTCCAGGCGCCATCTGCTCATGTTGCATTTCACGTTAATGGACTGGGAATAACAACCAAATGGAGCTTGAAAGCCCAGTGGTACTATGGCAGGTAAAGGTAACTTGCAAAGCTGTCCCGGACAAACCTGTGAGAAGAAGAGGGGCCTATTGTCAAACAGAAAGCACAGGACCCTGCTAAGGAAGCAAATGCATATTTGCAAGTTTGAATTTTGGCTCACAGGTCACCAGTTTATGATATCATTCTAGAACTATTTTAAGGAAGTATTTATCTGTGGAAAACTAAATTGTATCTCCTGTTTTATTAGAATTATTATACAATCATGTGCCACGTGATGACATTTTAGTCAACGATGGATTGCATATACGATGGTGATCCCGTAAGATTAGTAGCATATAGCCTAGGTGTGTGGTAGGCTACACCATCCAGGTCTGTGTAAGTCACTCTATGATGTTCACACAACGACGAAATCACCTAATGATGCATTTCTAAGACCATATCCCGGTCAGTAAACAACACATGACTATTTCAGTGTTAGGTCTGTTTCGAGGGATGCTTTATTTCTTATTCTTTTTTATTACTTTATTTTAAGGAGAATTTTAAAATCAAAAGGCAGTACAGCAAAGTCTATCCTATACCAAAAGCAAATGAATCACTACTTATATTTTCTATTATGATAGGAATGTAATTTCTTTGTTCCCACAGCAACATATAATTTCTAGATCCAAATGAAGTTATTATTGAGTATAAAACATCCTTCTTCGCATCTTCTTCCTGTCCATATTTCCCCAGTGATTGTTCAGTAAAAGGCAATTTTGCTCAATAAATGGGCAAGGCATTCTGCAAGGTGGCATGGCCCTCACCTACAAAAGGCTTAGAATTTGGAGAAGTAACAGACATGTACACAAATGGCTATGGATAGTAACAGGAATGTGGAGTTGCTACACGTGAGCTGTTTTTAAAATGTGATGATGGGTACAAAGAAAAAGGAGAAATTTGATGATATGAGAAAGGCATTTAAAATGACCCTTGAAGATGGACCAGGACAAAGTCATGTCAGAAAAGAGTTGCCTGGTATCATACCACACATAGGGATTATGTTAGTGAGAACATGGAGACACAAAAAGCAGTGAGCAGTTTGAATCATGTGGCTGGTCATGTGGAGCCTGTGGGGGAGTAGACGGGATGAAGAGATTATGAGAAAGATGGACTGAACTCTTTCCTCACTGGCTGCTCCTTCTCATACTTTTGCTTCTCTCTCCTCATCTCTTCCTCCAAACCCTTTAAGTAATGGCACCCAGGGCTCAGTCCTTGGATCTCTTCCATTTTCTATTTACATTCACATCTTGTATGATCTTGTCCACTCTCTTGGTTTAGAGTCTCATCCTTATTCAGATGACTCCCTAGTTTATGTCTCCAATGCATATCCTGAACCCAGACTTGATCTCCAACTGCCTACAGACCATACACTTAGAAGTCTAATAGGCATCACAAAAAGTGCCTGGTGTTCTCTGCCAAGTCCACTCCTCCTCCAGCCTTCCCCATACTGGCTATTTTCTTCCAGGTGCTCAGGCCAAAAGTCTTGGAGTCAGCCTTGATTCTTCTTTTTTTCTCACACCCACAAGCAATTATTAGAAAATTCTGCTGATTCTGCTTTCAAAGTGCAACCAAATTTGACCACTTCTCACCACCTTTGCTGCTACCGCTCTGAACTGAGCCACATCATCTGTCACCTGGGTTTCTTCAATGCCTTCCTAACAGGTCTCCCTGCTTCTACCGTCCTCTCCTACACATGGATTCTCAACACAGAAGCCACAGTGATTCTGTTAAAACGCAAGTCAGATCATGTCTTTCCTCTACTCAAGATACTAAGAGATCTCCCTCATAGGAAAGCCCAAGTCCTTCCACTGGCTGTACGAGCTTTCATTCATTCAGTTTCAGCCCAGGAGGGCTCCTTGTTGCTAGCGAAGTTCCCACCTCATTGACCCTGGTACCTATCATTCACTCTTCCTTGCAGGCTTTTCCTCTGGATAGCCTCGTAGCTCCCTCACTTTCTCCTGCCTATCCTTACATGTCACCTTCCCATTGAGGCCCATTCTAGCCAGGCTGTCAAGAATTGCACCCTCACCCTGACTCCCACAAGTCCCTTCTTTGATTTTTCTCCTTTGCATTTATCACTGTTTAACATATGTATTTTATATGTTTGTCTTGTTTATTCTCAGCCTCCCTTTTTTTCTTTCTTTCTTTTTTTTTTTTTTTTTTGCTGAGGAAGATTCACTCTGAGCTAACATCTACTGCCAATCTTCCTCTTTTGGTGTGTGAGCCACCATCATAGCATGGCCACTGATAGATGAGTGGTATAGGTCCACACACGGGAACCAAACCTGGGCCACTGAAGTGGAGTGTGCCAAACTTAACCACCAGGCCACTGGGGCTGGCCCCTCAGCCTCCCTTTTTGGTGTAAGCTCCAAGAGGGTAGAGACATCTGTAGGTTTTGTTCATTGCTATATTTCCAGCATCTAGGACACTTTCTCCCAGGTAATAGAAACTCAACAAATATTTAGTGACTGAATGTGTAAAGAAGAACTTTAAATGGTTGCAGGCAACTAGAAACCACTGAAGATGTTTGAACTGAGTCTGAAGAAAGGCTAACGAGCAAGAAGTCTCTGCTGAAACCTTGCACTGGATCTTAGAGGTAAAAAAGACATTTCAACGGTAACTGTTAAAAAACAAAATGTCAGAAAAATTACCATGACTGTCTCCCCTACCCTGTGATAATTTCATCTCTGTTTACTCTGACTTGATAATTTCATCAAGTCAGCTTGGCATTACGGAAAAAGTAAGGACATTGGAGTAAAACAAGTACCAAAAGTTAAAGTTCTGATTCCAACAGTGAATGGTAATTCATCTATAAAATGGAGGTTATAACTGAAGTTTTTTATGAGTTATAAAGATTAATAATTATTACTAACATATATAAAAGATCTAGCAGATAACAGGTTTTTATAAAATCTTAGTTCCTTCATTTTAATAATTAATTAGGAAAGGCAGAGCACAGCCAGTCTCTTAAACTTATCCACCTATCTTTTCATAGTTTATTTGCTAAAATTCTTGCTAATGTTATGGGTGGAAATTATCAACCAACATTTGACTAACATGCTCAGCAGTAAAATGTGCCTGCTATACAGTTCCTTCTGCTATGTATCATTAGTGTTTCTGTGAGCCAGGCTTTCAAATTTTCTACCCTTCTCTAACTGTTCTGTCAACTCTCAGTCCCTTCCAGTCCCCTTAAAAAAGACCGACAGTTTTATCAAGCACTTTGTTGAATTAAAAATACATTCATTTTCTATTCTGTACTTTCCTCATAAAGAAATCTTTGAAAATTAAACTTAAGAACAAAAAAGGTTGGAATCATGGCATCCCACTCCAAATTGCCCATATAATTTCTATGTTAGGCAAGGGAGACTAATCCAGTGATTCTCAAATTCTTTGGTCTCAGGACTCCTCACATGCTGAAAGATTATTAAGGACCCCTCAAAGAGCTTTTGTTTATGTGGGTTATACCTACAAATATTTACCACATTAGAAATTAAAACAGAGACTTTTTAAATGCAAGAATACACAAAGTCACATTCCATTAGACATCAGAGTAATGACATCATCACACATCATATAGCATGTGGACAGCTCTGCTATACCATCATGAGAGAATGAGAGCGAAAAAGGGATATAACATCTGAGCATTATTACAAAAATTGTTTTTACCTACCAAATCCCCTGAAGGGGTCTTAGGGACACCTAGGGATTCCTGGACCACACTTTGAGAACCACTTCCTAATCTTTGTTTAGAAACAAATAAACCCAAAATTCTCAATGACTTTACACAATGAAGATTTATTTTTTGCTCACATAAAGTCCACCGTAGTCTGGATAGACCTTGTGTATCTTATAGCTACACCATCTGGAACACGTGGCTTCACCTCAACAAGGGAAGAGACAGATGGAAGAGGCATGTAGATGGCTCCTAACTGCTCTGATCCAGAAGCACACGTGTCACTTTCACTCGTAGCTCGTGTGTCAGAAGTAGTCACATGGCCCTAACCCACCACAAAGGGGGTTGGCAAATTGAACATCCGCCATACTGACCTATTTTACAACTTCTGCATGAAACACATTTCTCCAAGTACAGCCTTTGGAATCAGAACACTCAAGTTTGATTCAGTCTGCTGAGCAGAACCTAGATTCAAGGCACAGCCAAGCAGTGACCAGCAGAGAGGTGGCAGACAAACTCAGCACAGAGATAAAGTTCTTTAAAGAAAACAAAGAACTGAATGGATCCCATTACAAAATCATTACACCCTAAGACTTGCCTAATTTAATGGGTACTTGCTATGTATGTGCCAAAGGTTGTATTTTTTGTTTCATTTGATCTCATAAAAAGTTTGTGTTATGCCATTATTTATGCCAATTTTTAAGCTGGGAAAACTGAGACCCACAGAGATTTAAATAAGTTCTCCAGGGTCATATGGCTAACACAGGGTGGGGCTAGGACTTGAGTCGCGTCACTTGGCCTCACAATACTGCCTCCCTTAGATAGTTTTTCCTTAAGAAAAGCCTTCATCGTAATAAGTGATGTTTCTTCAGGTTGACTTTCTCCCCCAAACTGGATAAGGGACATGTGACCTAACTGCTACAATTCAACAGCATCAATGTCACTTGGCAAATCAAAATACCAGTAAAGGCTGCCTTTGCTAAATCTTATTCACTATGTTTTAGCATATGTATTCCCTTTATTCCCTTGAGGAGTCAAAGCACGGAATTTAAGTGCATAGAGTCCTGGGTTCTAGACCCATCTCTGCGTGGGGCGAGTCACATCAACTCTCTGTGCGCTGTTTCGCCCATTTTTACAGATGAGGAAGCATGGGAAGTGCAGAAACGTGGGAATCAGATCGACCTATGCCAGGATCCCAGCAATGCCACTGTCTCCACAAACTTGGGCAAGGCATTTAAGTTTGCCAAGCTACAGTCTCTTTAACTGTAAAATGGAGTCAGTAATAAGATCATTTAAACACTAAAGTTAGATAATACACGGGAAGCACCCTTGAAGGTATGGACACCAGATTCGTGTCCTCAACCCTATCCATTCACACCTACTCCTTTGTGTGCCCCAAATAGCATGCCCACTTCTGTTCCCGTACAAAAACTGTATGATTCCATTTAGTCTTATACTCAAGTTAATGTGTCTGCAACCCCTCACCATAGCATCCACCTCAATAAATATAAGAAGAACCCATTTATATGCAACTATTATATATTAATGCCTTGTTTTCTATGAGGATTTATTCTTTTATACTTTTCAAACAAACGAAACACACATCAAGGCAGTTTTCTTCTACGATAAAAATGCATGTAATTTAGACTGTAGAGTTTCATTTGATTTTCTTAGATTTTTCATTTTGTTCTTTGTAAAACAAGTATAGAGGCCATACAATACAGTGTTTTAAAAGAGGCAAAATGTCAAGAATTGGAGAAAAATTTTTATAAAGCTTTTTGTTAATATGTGTCAAGAGCCTTAAGTTACTACAGGACATCTGTCCTGAGTAAAGAAAATAATCATAAATATGGAGAAGGCTTTATATATAAAGATGTCCAATGCGGGATTATTTTAGGTAATTAAAATATTGGTGTAATCTAAATGATCCAAAATTGGGAACTAGATATGTAAATTAGGATAAATCCCAATTATGGTATTTTATGATGTATATGAAGATTTATAATGCTGTGGTATATAATTTAGGAACACATTCAGCTGCAAATAAGAGAAAAACCTGACCAACAGTAGCTTTAACAAAAATAGGTTTATTCTTACAGAGCAACAGGCCGGGGGCGGGGGGTTGCCATTTTGAGTTCTGCAGCTCAGTGATACCATCAGAACTCCAGCTCTTATAGTCCACTCTGCCACTGACAGTCTCTTGCCTTTTTATCCTTATGCTCATTGCCTCATAGTAGCAAGATGACTACTGTAGCTTCAAACATCACATCTGTTTTGAGAGCAGGGCCAAGGGGAAAACGGCATTATCAGAGATGTCTCCTCTTGTACTTGTCCCTTTCAACAGGAAGTGAAGTAGCTTTCCCAGAGGAGCCCATCAGACTTCTTGTGCCCCATCGTCCAGAGCAGCTTTGCACGGCTGCCACTAGGTTTCAGGGAGGTAGAGCAAGTGACTGGCTTTCTCACCTCTTATAGTCAAGGCAGGAATGGCAGAAGGAAATAGCCAATCAGTAGAATGCAAGGGGGTGACTGAATGTGAGAGAGGTTGAAGCAATCATGTTGAAGCATGGCAGCGTGTTGGGGAGGATGACTTTACCACCTGTCCCGGTGGCATAGTCAACGTGAGCTTCTTCCCAAGGTTGGGGGCTGGCGAGCCGGCTGCCTGGAGGGAAGCTGCAAATGCCGGCTGAGCTGTGAAGCTGTTGGAACGCTGTTTCTGGTGCCAAGAAGGCTCTTTATTTTGATATATGTTTTGTATTTTTATGTATATAATATATATATATATCTTATATGTTATATTATATGTATTTTTTATATATTTCAGCTAAAAATCTCACTATATGGAATCTCTCCAATCTGTGAAGTTTCCTAGATGCGAGAGATGGTATAATGTGGCGGTCAGGACTAGGCATTGGAGTCTGACAGATTTGGTATCAACTCCTATCTCAGCCGCTTGCTAGCTATATGGCTTTGGGAAAGTTACATAACTTCTCTGATCTTCAGTTTCCTCATCTTTAAAATGGAAAAATAACAATAGCAACAACGGCCACAATAATTATTATTATTATTTGTGTTATCATATTATTAACTACCTTACTCTTTTGTTCTGAGGATAAACATCATTAGGAGTGTAAGGCAAATAGCTATATATGACAAGTCAGCTGATCTTATTTGAGATAGATATGAGATTATCAGATGTCAGAAAAAAAAGTAAGAGGGCAGTCTAAGTAGAAAAATAATATTAGCAAATAGTGATAATAACAGCTTACAGTCTTGAGATTGTATTATACGGCAGGAAGCGTTTCACTTGCGGTGCCTCCCTGAATTCCCACAACAGTTGGTGTGTGGTACATTAGTGAGGATCAGTTAGGTTATGCTGTGGTAAAAATAACTCCCAAATCTGGGTGGCTTAATACAACAAAAGTTGATTTCTCACTCATGCAGAGTCACACGTTAGGGACAAGCCCTTTGTGGGAGCACTCCAGGCTGCTCTGATGGAAGGGCATCTCCGTATCAGCACACGCAACCGTGATCACGGAGACAGGGCATGTTAACCAGGTTTCTAGGTTCTGTGAACTTGGTGTCTTAATATCTGCCCTACATGCATAGGTTAGACATGTTTTATTCTGAACAACCCAGTGACGTGCCTGAGTCACCTTGCTTTGGCCATCTGTGTCCTTCATCGCCCTCCCACCTCTCTCCTTGGCAATAGTCCTCCTCAAGGGGGCACACTTGCAAATAAAAACCAACTAACCCAGAGTCCACAACCCAAACACCTCTTCTGTTGGGGTCTCACTCCCAGAGTCACTATCCACTTACCCTAATCACCCCAGGGCCAGGTACCAGACAACTAGGGACAGCCCCTATGCCCCAGAGTCAGCTGAAATCATTCACACTAGCCAGTCCTATGTTTGCCTACCCTGTCTTGCTCATTCCTTCCTGCAGAAACCACAATAAAAGCTCTTGCCACAGTTCCTTTCTATCTCTCTTCCTATGACCAACCCTGGTGCTTCCTGGGTGAGCCCCTTCTTTCTCCTGGGCACTGGGAGTTAAAAACTCTCTTTTCATTGACAATTATTTCCTTATCTGTTGGCCTTAGTATGCCTCAAATTTTCTGTTAGTACACTCTAATTTAAAATACAGAGGAAGAAAGAACATGGAGAATCACACCTGAGCCTTTGAATGCTTCCTTCCAGACAAGTTCATGCCCATCTGCACAGGGATGGAGAAGCACAGTCCTCTCGTGTGCTTGTGCACAGAAAGGAAGAGAGCTGGAACCATCAGTGAACGGTTTTAATGTCGACCACAAGTGCATTTGTATCCAACTTAGGCATCATAAAATGTGAGATTGTATACAGTAGGAAAGGGGGATGGAAATAGGTGTACATCTGACCTAGGGCTCTTAGGGGTCCATATTTGAGCCAATGGCAAGTTGGTCATGCATTTATCAGTTAGCCATTTTATTAGTTTTGCCAAGAATTTACCTTGGTACCAAGGAAGCCCACCAAATTCACAAATTCTCTGTGACCTACTTAACGCATTTTCATCACACTGTAAAAATAAAAATTTCATGCCTTTCCCTTTTCAAATTCCTAGGAACCTAATAGTCTTCCATGAGGTTTCAAAAATAATTGCCAGTCAGCCCGCACCACCTCCATTCTCTGCTTTTGTGCTCTGTGGTGATTTTCCTACCCTGGATATTCGGAAACACTGTGCTTCTCCGTGCTGTCTTTCCTCATTGACTATTATTACAGTAAGTATTCTTTTTGCTATTACCCTTTGTCACCAAGCCTGGCTCATAAAACAGGCCAAGACTTCCTTCCTATTCCTGTAATTTCCCATCTGCTCTTTTTCTCTATTAAGAGGCCAGTCCCCCTTTTCCTTTTGTCATCTTCTCTTTTCTTTCTCCCATACCTTCAAAACATTATTTTTCTCTCCTGTGACTTCTTTCTCTGCACTAATAGCATCTATTTTCTGGACCCGCCTTTACCAACTTTGTCCTTACCTGTCTTGCTTCCTTCCCTGCCACAGTAATTTTTCATGAACATCTCTTCTAGGGTCCACTTTCCATTTTTATGTCTTTGAAAACATCATCCCTGTCTCTACTTATGTTTCTACTAGAAATTATTATAGCATTAAGTCATTAAAACCTGTATCGCTTAGCTGTGTCATTTTACTGCCAGCCTGTCAGAGGCCTTTGGATATAACAATACAATGGAAAATTACTCTCACGCATACAGTGAAAAAGAGAAGGGGAAATGACAGGAAGAGAAAACAGAGACAGAACATAAAAGTAAATTACAAAGGGTCTGCTCAAAGTGAACAGAAGAATGGAACCATCAATCAATGAATTTCTTTAATGTCGATGGTCAATTCAAATCACTCTGCGAAGAAAAAAAGGAAGGAAATGGGCAGAAACTATCCTATTCCTTTTTCCTCCTAATGTTATTTTCTTTCTAAATTATTTGTCTCAGTTTATCTCCAGGTTTATGTACTTATTGAATAAATATTTCCTGCATATTTTCTGTGTGCTGGGTATAAATGAGACATACCCTCCATTTGCACAGGCCCCAGAAACTGTGGAGTTTGATCTTGGCTCTGGCACTTACAGGTATATGTGCAATGAGGTTCAGAATTTTACTGAACTGGAATCTCCAAAAATGGTTTCTCACTAGGAAAGCTGTCAGACCAAGAGAAGAACTGGACTTCTCAGTGGCTCCGGGTGCTTCCCTTTGTAGGGAATCAGGAGGTTTAGGTTAGTGGGGGCCCGGGGAACATGGCTTCCTAGTCCCTCGGCCCCCTCCACAGCCTGGCCGGGCCAGTCAATACAAGACCTCATAGGGCTCCCTTAAACAGTGGAAGGAGGATGGCTTCACCTACATATGTGGGGTTTCTGGAAGACTTTTTTCTTTTTTTAAGATTGGCCCTGAGCTAACAACTGTTGCCAATCTTTTCTTTTTTCCTGCTTTTTCTCCCCAAATCTCCTCAGTACATAGTTGTATATTATTAGTTGTGGGTCCTTCTAGTTGTGGCATGCGGGATGCCGCCTCAACGTGGCCTGATGAGCAGTGCCATGTCCGTGCCCAGGATCCAAACCCCGGGCCGCCGGAGCACACGAACTTAACCACTCGGCCACGGGGCCAGCCCCAGCTGGAAGACTTTTAGAGAGAGCAATAGAAGGAAAATAGAGAGGCCTATAGAGTAGCAACTGCAGTCC
Source organism: Equus caballus (assembly GCF_041296265.1). Classification (NCBI taxonomy): domain Eukaryota; kingdom Metazoa; phylum Chordata; class Mammalia; order Perissodactyla; family Equidae; genus Equus; species Equus caballus. The sequence goes on from NC_091688.1 coordinate 75,032,017, forward strand.
ATGTGCAATATGCTAAGAAAGGAAGCCGTGGGGAGAGAATATGACCTTAGCCATTTATTAAGAATGCACTTTCCTCTTTGTCATTTCTTTGCAGGACTAAAAAAAGATTCAAAATATGTGTAATTATTTTTGGTTTCTAGGTTTTGTTTCTTTGCATGGAACAACATACAAAGATGGGATCACATGGGGTTCCAGAATTTGTTTGGATTACATCTGGATTATCTATGACCTTAAGCAACTCACTCACCTCCCTTAGAAAAAGTTTTCTCATCTGGAGAAACAGGCAATGAGGTGGCAGGTGAAAATTCAGCTCAGTATATTCAGCTCATGGCCAGCAGCCATTTGGATTGCACGGTGCCCATGCTATACAGGTTACTAAATACATTTTTAAATTTTTAAATTATTTTTATTTTTGTGAGGAAGATTGGCCCTGAGCTACCATCTGTGCCAATCTTCCTCTATTTTATGTGGGATGCTGCCACAGCATGGCTTGACGAGCGTTGCTAGGGCCTCACCTGGGATCTGAACCTGTGAACCTTGGCCTGCTAGAGCAGAGCTGGTGAACTTAACTACTACACCTCCAGGCTGGCCCTAAATATTTTTAATATCACCCCTGCCTCTGACAATTCTTATATCTAGTTACTTGAACAGGGTGAACTGTTCAGGTAACTACATCTAAACTTAGAGTCAAAGATTGTGGTGAGGAAGCCATATAAGCAAAACTTTTGACATAACTCTCACAGTACTGGTGTGACCTTCTACATAATCCCCACAGTGAGGCTGATTTCTGGCTGGGAGTGCTACACATAACACAATGGAAATATTTACCAATGAGCTTATCATCTCTGGAGGTCACTTGGATTCAGGTGAAGGGTAAGACAGCGCACAGAACAGGCATTTGTTAGGAATAATTAGATGAAGTTGTGTCCGGAGCTGGGGATGTGCTCTCCAGTGGGTGGTCTCCTGAATCCTTTACTCTGACACCCCCGTGGTGGCAAAGTGAATCATGGTGCTGAAGCAGAACCCGTCACATGTGGGATAAGTTTGCTAGGCCAACAGACAGAGCTGAACTGAAAGTGATCCTGTGCCCTTAGCTGTCAAAACGTCCTGAACCAGCCCAGCCCAGCGGCGCAGCGGTTAAGTGAGCACGTTCCGCTTTGGCAGCCCGGGATTCGAGGTTTTGGATCCCCAGTGTTGACATGGCACCGCTCGGCAAGCCATGCTATGGTAGGTGTCCCACATATAAAAATAGAGGAAGATGGGCACGGATGTTAGCTCAGGGCCAGTCTTCCTCAGCAAAAAGAGGAGGATTGGCAGCCAATCTTAGCTCAGGGCTAATCTTCCTCAAAAAAAAAAGTCCTGAGTGGGAGTCAGCAGCAAGCTAAGCAGCGCTGTGAACTTCAGCCTGTCTCACATGAAAGCAGACAGGATTTTTCATCCCTTTTCCCAGGCCACTGAGAGCAGAAAACTTACCTGCCAGGGCCCTTCTCCAACTTGGTCTTTGTCTCAAAATTTGCTTTGTGAAGATACTGCTTCGGTGGTTCACAAGCCATGCTATCTAAGCTCAATAGCCACTGTAGAGAAAAGGGGTGGATTTTACCCTAAACTAAGGAAAACGTCTGGCTTTCACATTGTCGTTAAACTTCAAATTGTCCTGAGAGGCTTGCAGGTGAGTGCTTCCAGATCCCCACTGGGTTTTAAGTGGCCAGCAGAGAACTCCTCTAAGGCACAGTTAACTCCTTCCTGCCCAGAAGATCTTGGCTGCTTGAGGCAGAGATTTACAGCCTACAATACAACATGCCTTCCATATATCCTGCCATTCTCATTCTCATTCCCAACCCAGCGAAGGGGTTTCAGGGACCAAGAAACCAATCGCTCTCAGAACATCCAAGTCAGGCTGGCCTTTCCTGCAACTTGCTTACAGGAGCACAACAACTTGCAGGTACAAAAATCTCTAGGGAATAGTATCTTAGAAATAGGAATTTGGGCACTATCTCCAAGGGTCAAAAATCAGGACAATCAAATTGCCTTAATAAATGGCCACAAAGTATCTGGCTGGATCCAGTTATTCATTTATTCAATTTATTTGTTTATTTGATAAATATTCATGGAACCAGACATTCGCTAAGTGCTTAGGATACATCAATGAACAAAATAAACAACAAACATAACAATAATAAACATCATAAATACTAATTTTATCATATGGTAAAAGTGTTAAGTACTACAGAAGAAAGAAAAAGTAGAATAAGACAAGATAATGTGGTTAGGAGGGCAGGCTGCAATATTAAATAGAATTAAATTGAGAAGGTTAAATCACTAATAGGAAAGAAGATGAAATTGTACTCTAGCCAACAACTCTCTTTTAAATGTGAGATCTGATTTGGAATTACAAAGAGGTTCGTATATACAAGGGAGATATGTAGGTGCTGGGCACTGTGAAAAATTTGGTCTGAGACTCACGGCTCTGGCATGAGTTAGCCCTTTACTCGGACAGTGGCTGACTCCCCAGCATCCATCCGTTCTTCTCCTGGTGATTTCCCCAAATTTTACGTTGATAGTCATACCTCTGCCATGCAGCCCATATGCTTTGGAGGAGACTGACTCCACCTTGGCCCAAGAATGGAACATGTGCCTCAGGCCAAAGCCAATCAACATAGTCCTATGTCCTGCCCAGTTGTTGACTCACGGATGTGCCCTTGATACAATCAGAACAAAGAGCTGAGGAAGCTATTTGATAGGGAATCCTGGAAAAGGTTGTCCTCATTTTCTTGTTCTTATATGGCAGGCTGATGTGATCTGGGTAACTATTTCCAGTGTTTTATACAGGAAAGCAGCTGGCCTGAGAACCATGTCAGCACCCAGAGCTCAAAGTTAAGAAACTCCCACAGGAACATACCCAGAGCACGGATCAAACCATGCCTCTGGACCATTTGGTGACATAAGCCAATGAATCCACTTTCTGACATAGACCAATCAAAGTTCAGTTTTTGTTACTTGCATCTTAGCTAATAAATCAAATGAAAGGAGGCTGTAGACAGGACATCTACTTTGTGACTTCATGTGAAATGTCTTCTTCCAGCAATCCCACTCTAAATTTAACCTCTCTTTATTAAAGACACAATTTACAGGCAAAATCAACATTTTTTTGTGAGTCACAAAGAAACAACTTCTTAAATCAGTTAAAGAGATACTTCCAGAAAACTAAAAATAGTCGAACATATTGAATTAGAAATAAAAGGTGCAGATGTTAAGGCAGGCTCAGGAGGATCAATTCTAAGGTAATTTAGGGGAAGGAAATGACAAACGCTCTCAACTTCCAGCATAGTACATTGTTTCTTGATTTCCTCTTAATGAAAATATTGTGCATCCTCTTTTCTTTTCTGCAATATAGCCAATGGATTTTCTTGCCCTCTTTTTTTGCTTATACTTTTTGCATAGATTTGATATTTTTGTTTTTAATAAAAGTGGAGGTGTTCCTGAGAATTTCTATTGCAACAGCAGGGCTTGAACTTCAGGTCAACTGAAAGGAAGAGTGTGTGCTGTTTCCATGGAAACCATAGCAGTATAATGTCAGGTACTAAGAGAACTCAAGAATGAAGGGATAAAATCCTGCATCATTTTAATAAACACGTCCTACTTACCATTATTTAACCACAGTCTGCATAGATATGCCCTATCTCTTAATAGCCACTCTTCATAAATTTCTTTTGACCACATCTAACCTTACTAAGTTGGTCTTGATTATGCTGCTAAGTAAATAAAGATGAAAAGAATGCCCTTCATTAGGGTATTGTAAATGTCTTATTATTCTGAAAACTCATTAGACATATATGTTTTAATTAGAAAATAATACTATGGGGACCCAATAATAAGGGTTAACTTAATCCCACAAAGACAAACAGGTAAATTAAACAGGGCTTACCTTTTGTCCTTGTATTACAGGCCCCATTTTGGGTTATTTGCAGTAGAAAAAAATAAACTAAATAGTTTTTACCCAAACCCTCTCTCCTACCGATGCCTCTCCTTGCAGGTTTATGTTCCAGAAGTATCAAGCCTGTGGGGGCAAGAAAACTAACTCCAAGCCTCCCAGTGTTCCAGGCAGCACGGGATGCAACCCAGGGCTTATGAGCCTCGCCTTAGGGAGATGAGTGAGCAGCCCTCGCAGAGGCCAGCTTGTGAAGTAAATGTCCGTCAACACTTCTTTGTACCTTCCTCATCTTCACTCTCCCTACTTGCCCCACAACCAAGAAGCCATTCGCAACTGTTTCAAGGCCTTTCCTCCACACATCTATTAGGAATTAGGAGGGAAGGTTGAGATAAGGGAAGAAGGAGTGAGGGAGGGAAAGGGGGAGGAAGAAACCAAGCAAAGGAAGGGGGGAAAAAAAAGAGAGGAAAGCAGAGAGAGAGCCTAGACGGAGCCATAAATCAACTTGAGGAAAGAAAGATTCGGAAGTATTCCACTACATCAAGGCCCCTACAAGGGACATTGGTTGGGAAGAATGATTTGGGTGAAGTACTATACAAAATCCCTTTGTCTCTCAAGCTCAGTTAAGGAAAATTGTGCCAAATTCCAAATAAACTGAGGTAATTCTCCATTCAGGCCAGTTAATAGAACTCAGTGAGAAGGTCTCCCTGTACTGCGGCCTAAGGAATTATAAACTCAAAAGAGAAAGGAGCCTTTCTCCCTTCAGTAAGTGGTCATTGGAATGGAAAGTAGAAAGCCCCTTGTTGTCGATGACTTCACAAAGCCACATGGGATTAATGGCCACGGCCAGAGGGCTGAGTGCCTTGTGATAACCAGTGAACCACAGAATGAGGGGTTGGTGTGCCCCGAAGGGAGTAGAGAGGAGAGGAAGCTCTGTGGCAGCAAACATGACAATAATGGTCATTCATTCTTTATGAGAACTCCCCAGGGATGCCTGAACCAGGAAAGGGATGTGAAGAGCTGAGGATCAGCAAATCCATGATCAAGGAATGTGAGCCAGAGACTAAGATTTGGATCTGCTTTTCTCAAGTGTATCCGTCCTGTAGGGTTCTATTATAACCCAGTAAAAAGTCATCATCAAGTCCAAGAGAACCAAATGACTGAGAACCACCGTCCTTTCCCTGGGAGGTCACAGTCAAGATGCTGACAGGGGAATTTCTTGCCTGATCTAGTCACCAGCATCACCACACACACACACACACACACAAACACACAAACACATGACTCGTTTGAAATTTAATTGCTCCAGATTTTAGGTTTATATGTGGCAAAAAAGTACCCAAACAATAGAGACTTACCTACAGATGAAATCCCAAAAGATGACGTGAAATCTTGTGACATAATCTCACAACTTTTTAAAGAGACAGTAAGCCTACACTTCATGTAATCATCTGATTCTGCATAAAATTTTCATATGCAGGGTTAAATACCCATTTGAGCTTATCACTTTAGTGGCTCTTGAATGATGATACCAGTAAATCCAATCAATTTAAAGATCGATAATCTAGTCCTTTGATCTTCAGTAGTGTCTGATACTTTATAATACACAGATGACTTTCAGATAGGTTTCCCTCTCTACCCCACATGAAGATACCCCCACAGAGCAAAAGGGTGACAACAGCAGAATAGGGTCACTGCTCTTCATTTGGAGAAACAGAAAAGACGGTATTCCAAAAGACATAGAGTGAGCTAGTTAACTGTAATAACATGTTTTTAAATGCCAAGACTTTATTAAAATTGAATATTTCAGTGGGTGCTTTTAACTTATCATATTCCCAAATTTGATCTGCTTCAGATCCATTAGTATGGTTTTACTATCTCAAGGAAGGTTCTACTGGAGGAAAGGATTCAACCTCATTGACCACAACCCCAGAGAATCTTAGATAAATATTTTATGTGAAGTAGGATGGGACAAGATTCCTGAACCTCACTGAGTCTTAGGGAATGGGAAGAACAGAAGAAAATACCATCAGTATCTAGAGCTCATTCATAGAGTTCAATCTGGAAGATAATTCAGAGAACATCTAGTCCAGGCGTGGCCAAATCCTCTCTAGGGGCATGTTAGATTTGGCCTCTAAAATTTAAAAGGAACAATGGAAGCCACTTGAATAGGCTTACTTGTGGCATGCACTATTGAGTTTGCCGCAAGCCTTTAGAGTTTAGCTCTGCTCATGTATTATTATCTGCCTGGCCTTTGAAATTATTCACTCAGCCCTGAGAAAACCAGAAAATGAAGCCCCAGGCCTGTTACACAATTGCTCAAGGTCACAGAGTGCTAGAATTAACAAAGCATGTGTTCCTGGGGATAAGGGTGGAGATGAGTGAAGCCAGGACTCACCCAATTTCCTCCTAGTCCACAGACGGTGAGCCAGCTAGAGCTGTGGCAGAGGAGTCATAGCCAAAGAAAGAAGCACTTCTCTTCCACCTTTTTCTCTACTGTTATGGACTAAATCGTGTTCCCCCAACAATTCTTATGTTGAAACCTTAACCCCCAACGTGATGGTATTTGAAGGTGGGGCCTTTGGGAGGTAATTAGGGTTAGATGAGGTCATAAGGCGGGGCCCTCATGATGGGATTAGTGACCTTAGAAGAAGAGACACTGAAGACAATGCTTTCTGTCTCCGCAATGTAAGGATGCAGGGAAAAGACAGCCAGCTGCAAGACAGGAAGAGGGCTCTTGCCAAGGAAATGAATCTGTTGAGATCTTGATCTTGAACTTCCCAGCCTCCAGAACTGTGAGAAGTAAAAGTCTATTGTTTAAGCTACACAGTCTATGGTATTTTGTTACAGCAGCCCAAGCTGAGAAAGACAGATTTTGGTACCAAGAAGTGGAGTGCTCCTGTAGCAAACACCTAAACATGAGGAGGTAGCTTTGGAACTGGGTAATAGGCAGAGCCTGGAAGAGTTTTAAGGTGCACGCTTAGAAATATGAATGTTAAGGGCAATTCTGGCGAGATTTCAGATGGAAACAAGAAACATGTTATTGGAAATTGGAGAAAAGGCAGTTCTTGCTATAAAGTGCCAAAAAACTTGGCTGAACTGTGTTCCAGTGTTTTGTGGACAGTAGGACTTTCGAGTGATGAAATTGAATATTTAGCTGAGGAGATTTCTGAGCAAAGTCTCGAAGGATCAGTTTGAATCCTCCTGACTGCTTACAGCAAAATGTGAGAAGAGAGAAATGAGTTGAAGGAATTGTTTAAAAGAAACAAGAATTTGAAGATTTGGAAAATTCTCAGCCTGTCCATAAAGCAAAAAATGAGAAAGCATGTTCAGAAGAGAACACCAACAGTGTGGTTCAGTAAAGAAAAGACAGGATTATATCAGCAAAGACACTGCCAGTTTGAACCAAGTGGGACAGAGAAAGTGAGAAAGAATGAAGGAAAAACTATCAGATTTCTTGGATTCTACAAGATGGGACCATAAATCTAGTGAGCTGCAAATTGCACCATTCCTTAGGAAAGGTAAGAATGACCCTGAAGGTGATTCAGAGATCATCATGGTTGCCACTCCCAGCACAAGCCCAGGGGGCTGGGCTGGTTCCTTCTCGGTTTCAAAAGATATGGCCATCTCTCTGGTTTCCAGGTCCAGGATTACCTTCATCCAGTGCCTCAGAGGCAGGGCCACCCCACAAAATCGTGCGGATGATGCTGCCACCCCAGTGGGTCTGGGCAGCAGGACATTGAGCCAAAGATTGTTCTTGAGCTGTAAGATCCAATTGAATTTGCCTTGCTAAGTTTTAGACTTGCTTGGGACCCCATTACCCATTTCTTCTTTCCAATTTCTCCCTCTTGGAATGAGAATATTTACTTTAGGCCTGTCCTAGATTGTATTTTGGAAGTATATAACTTGTCCAGTTTCACAGGTTCACAGCTGGACAGGAATTTCGCCTCTGGATGAATTATACCACAAGTCTCACCCGTATCTGTTTTAGATGAGACTTAGATGAGACTTTGGACTTTAGACTTTGGAGTTGATGGTAGGATGAGTTCAGACTTGGGGGGCTGTTGGGATGGAATGAATGTATTTTGCATGTGAGAAGGACAAGAGTTTTGGGGGGCCAGGGGCAGAATGCTATGGACTGACTGTTAGGGACTAAGACATCTACCATTCCATCTCCAAAGCTCCTGAGACCAATTTACACCCACATCCCAGAGTTTACGCAGAACTGAACCAGTCTGTCACATCAAGAGTCTAGCAGAAATTCTGTTGGTGACATTAGGGTCCTCAATTTTTCCAAAGGAGTATTTTCAACTTCACATTTGTCCATTCACCTTTGAACTCATGTTTTGAATTGAAATCAATGGAGGTGTAATAAGATCCTATTTTTAGCCATGGTCATTAAATTTATTTTCACAATTCAGCTTTTTTTCCTATAAGATCATCATAGACCATCTTATAGATTTTCAAACTAAATATGAAAAAACTAATTTAAAAGAAATTTTATCATAAGTACAACCTTAATGGGATTTGCACTTCTGACCTTTGAAAAATGAATCCAAAATTTGACCTATCAGACTACACTATTTTTTCTTATTCTCCACAGGACTGTCTACGCACTGAAATCGGCTCCCAGATTGCTCTTTCAGAGAGTTCTCCAAGGTCAACAATACCTGAGATTACAAATAAAAAATTGATTTAAAAAATCAAATAACAAATATCAGTAGGGTCAGGACGAGTCTTCCTTTGGTGCTTAGGTCTATATGCAGGGAAGTGGCATGCAAAACAGCCTCTTTTTACTATTAATTCAAGTGTGTGTGTATGTGTCTGTGAGCGTGTGTGTGCGAGAGAGACATTGGATTGAAAGAGAGAGGAAAGGTTTCAATTTACCTGAAAATCGCACTATCGATAAGGCACTCTTTAGAATAAGATGGCATTTGCAAGGTTGTAAGAGTAGAAATGAAGGGCGTGTAATACTGGAGAACAGAATACTAGGAGTGCTATGGACTTCTATTTCCAGTTGAACAGCACAAATTCTGTGCAGCGTTGGGCTATGGCTGGCCTCTCTCACCTCAGTAATCAGCCCTCCTTCTAAAGAAATAACTTAAACTTATTTTTACTGCTCCATAAGACATTTCTATGGGAAAAAAACTCCAAAATTAAAACTTAAATGAAGACTGGGTCAAACAAGAAGAAAGTCTTTAAGAAGAAAAAAAAATCACAGTTTATGGAATGACTGCTCTTCTCCACAATGGAGAAGTTTCAAAGGTTTGCTGGAGCCCTCCATTCCTCAAGTTATAGCTCAGCTCACCAGCACTAATTTTCAGTTAAGAGTATGTCCTTATGCTTATTACATATCATTATTAATGAAAACTAAAGAGACAAGTGACCTTATGCTTCTTGAATCAGCTTAGGGCTTCCCTTATAAACATGTTTTCAAATAGGTGAAATAACTCAGAAAGGCCATGTTTTCATTTTTTTTTAATGAATACATTGCTTAAAGATCCTTATTCAACACATAATTTGAAACCCAAATGGAAAATTATTCTTATGAGGATTTTTCATGATAATGAGTCACAGCTGAAAAAAGCCTACAAAAGAGGTATAGGTTCAGGGCGGATGGAAACAACCAATGGGGTCTCCTTGGGCCTCCTCCAGACACAGGGCACTGCAGACACAAGAGGTCACTAATGCTGGTTGAGATCTCCAGCTCACATCAGTTGTTGAATTGTTGAGTGCCAGCCTACTGTGGGAAATGTCAGAGAGAGGGCACAAGTTTGGGAGTATGGTTTGACCCAGAAGATTTACAGTATCTTGAATCATATGCCAATTTTATCTGCAATACTTTGAGTTAGCATCAGATTCCTACTAACTTGGTCTTTGAAATGTTCAACCTTATATCATTGGTTCTAATATCACTCAGTTCTTTATTCATATTTTCCTTGTAATTCTAAATTAGTGATTTTTTAAAGATTTAAGGAATGGTTAGCACAGTGGCTTTGAGATCAATCACATCAGACTTTGGGTCCCAGCTCTGCTGCCTACCAGCTACGTGACCCTGGGAGGAATATTCCCTTTCTTAGTTTCAGTTCACTTATCTGAAAAGATGGTTGGTAACAAAAACCATCGTTATGAGGTTTCAATCCATAACAAATTGGAGGGTGTTATTTTGCAGCAATTTCTCCTCCAAAGATGCCTCTTCTTCTTCCCGTTCTTTAAATGCTGCTGTTACCCAAGCTTCAGTCTAAGGCCTTTTCGTCTTCCTCTGAGTAGACTCCGGACTCTGGGATGGTGATTATAGTACACTTTATTTTGGTCATTCACTGTACCTTCAAATTTCCTGTGTCACTAGTTCTTCCCCTGCCACTGGATGACTATTTCAACTATTCTTTTGTTACCCTTGGCTGACAAAAAGTCCCAAAGTCACTGAAATAGAAAAACTCAGCCATATCTGTAATTAAAATATGCGGTACTCTCTACTATTTGATGCTTCAAATTCAATTTAGAGTTGCAGTTTCTCACCTCCCTTAACTGAGACTTGGTGCAGTTCGAAAGCTAAAGGAGGCCATGGTCAGCCTTTCCTCTCTTCCCTCACTTGATGCTTCTCCTCCTCCTCCCTTAGGTTGCTAACCAGGAATGGAGCAGGGGCAACAGAGAAGCATGCAGAAAGCAGGAGAGCTCTCAACTGACTGGCACTATGTGTTAGAATTCAGTGACAGGCTCCCTGTTTAGAGTTTGGTTTAGGAAGATCTTTAGAGTCCCCCAACAGACTCCTGGAACTCAACACATCCCAAACCAAACTCTTTACCTTGCCCCAACATGCTTCTTTTAACAATTTTTTCCTGCCTTGTGTCACCAACCACCAATTAGATAATCTGATAAATGCAGAGTCATTCTTGTCTTTGCTCTCCCATCTCATTTCAAACGAGTCCCCACCTTCTATTTAATATGTTAACTGACAACGTCTCCAATGTGTTCCCTCTTCTGCAGCCTCATAGCCACTGCCCTGTTCAGGCTCCCCATATTTCTTCTCCAGGTTACCCTCATGAAATCATAGCTGGTCATCCTTCACTTTCAAGACATCACAAAGGTGATATCTTCTCGTTACTTCATTTTAATGTCTTTCTTTTTATAAAGTGATCATAATGCTACATTAATGATACCATGATCTTTCTCAAAAGCCTTCCATAATGCCCTCTGCCAAAAGGACAATCCGGATTCATTTATCTGCCTTATAAGGCTCTTCACCTTACATCCCTACCTACCTTCCCACTTCTTTTAACTCATTGCAGGCTGATTCTCAAGAAACCACTGAATAACGGCATTTCCTTAACTACGCGCGGGTTTGTTCTAGCCTCTGTGTCTTTGTGCATGCTGTTCCTGCTGCTTCGGGCAGTCTTTCTTGCTTCTTTACTTGGAAAGCTCTTATCATCTCCTCTAAAACCACTTCTCTCACTTCCTCACCAAGCCGTGCTAGTTTTTGCCTCTTCTTAGCTCCTACAGCTCTTTGTTCATACCTCTCTGATAGAAACTACTTAGGTGTTACAATTTTCTGTTTATATCTTTCTCCTTCATTAGACGGTGGGGTTCTTGATTTGGGGAATAACAGAAAAATTTAGAAAACTTGATAAATATGTGAATGTATCTGTGAACTGAACAGTTGGAAATTAAGGAAGTAGAAAAAATCCACAAGGTGAGGCGATTAGACGTTCTTCAAGTATGAATTTTCTCCTAAGATAAACAGAACAAGACTTTGTTCAATTATGAGCTATTTTTTACAGAAAGGACTTTCTGTTCCCAATTCCTAATCAAAATTTTACTTTTTAAATACTTCTACTTATGATCCTTGGGCTGGAGCCTGTTGTATTCTACATATTTCTTTTCTCCTAATTTTTGGGCAGGGGAAGGAAGAATTATACATATTGCTTTGAAACAAATCTGATGACTTTGACCCTGCTGTGCAAGATTCTGGAGGACAGACATTGCATTTTGTTCACTCTGTACTCCACACAAAGTTCCTGGTTCATTGGAGACGCCAAATAATTTTTTTAATAAATACATGCTAATCATATGGCCCAAGAATAAGCTCATAAATACTACATTCATCGTCAAACTTTGTGCTCCACGACACATATATGATAAAACCTAAGAATTTAAAAAAAAAAGCTTCTGAAGGAAATGGATGTTAAAATAAACAGTGAAGCCACATTCATTGGATGCACAGAATAGAGAAGGTTAGCCGTGAATGAGCAGGCTCTTTGAAGTTCTCTGTCTCCCAAAGGTTTCTTCCAAGAGTGCATGTAGAGGAGGGTAGGGGAGGATGGGAGGAGTGAGAGTGATGGGGAGGATAGGCAGTTTCATTTTCACACTGGACTATACAAAGCAGGATGTGAGAAGGATGCCCCTCTGGCTACCAGAATTATTGGGCAACAGAGGCTATCCCCAGACATGATATGCCTATCTTTTGGATTTACCTATCATGTTTTATAGAATCGTATTTCCCACTATATGGCTTCCTCTAACTCCTCAATACACATTAACTCCTCTAGCAACGTGGCACTCAAGAGGTTAACATGTTGGGCAAAGTAGCCTTGGTTCCTCCCACGAGGGCACCTTGGCATTGCTCAGCTAATGTTCTACATTCTGCTAATGTGAATGACAACTGCAGAATTTCCCAATGCCCAGGAAGGAAAAGAATATCATCAAACATTCCAACATCTCTCAGTTCTCCCTTCCAGCTCACTGTCTCTATCGCTGTATAAATGGCCTCATTTTTAACAGAAGTATGACAAATACAATAGCATCATTTTATAGCAGCGCTAAAGCATATTTTTAAAATGCATTTTATTTCAAAGCCACTCTAATTTAAGCCTTTTGGAATCTTTATTCTCTTTCTCTCCAGAAACAGCCTCTGTTTCTGAATGCCACTGGGAGAGCTGAGGAATGCGGATAGCATCTGCCAGGGACAAGAGGCTGCCTCCCAAGTCTTTAGTGATTCACAGGTTGTAAATGTACTTGATGGCGTGGCTGTGCATTTACACCAGGAATTCATAAATGGGCATTTGCAAGTTTCAAATGGTTAGCGGTTAATATCACTCCATTTCTAATATCATCACAAATGCCAACATCACATTCTCTACCTCATCAATTTTGATAGGTACAATTCAGAATTTTTTTCTTAGTGCTTCCTTTTATCTAGAATATAAGAAGTAAACACCATTTTGCTTACTTTTACTTTTCCCAAAATCAATCTTAAATAAATCCTTCAGTTACAAATGCATATTTTCAGACTATTTTAAATTACTCTGAAACACTTCCCATCTAATGGACGTATTTACTTTGCAGAACATGCGGTTTTATATCGATTTTGTATGTGATTTGGTCAAGCTGACAGCTATGAGTGAAATGCCACCCGAGCCGCCTATGGTTGTCCCTATGACTAGATATCCACCATGCACAGCCTAAAGTGTTAAAAGGATTATAGCTCTAACTGCCAGTTTCGGTTTTTAAAATATCTCAGGGCATAAGGATGAGCTGACCTAATCAGGAGGTCCTTTGAATAGATTTTGCAGTGGAAGGCACAGCTAATGCCTGGTTGACATTCCAACCCAGAGAATTTTTTTCCTCTGTGATTAATGGACTTGACATCCATTTTTTCCACTGCTTTTGCTAAACATGTAGTTCAGGATTTACTATTAAATACCACTGAGATCATAGGCAACTAAATTCTTCTGACTGTGAAAATATTGTCCGAGAGGCCAGAGTTTCTCCAAAGAGTTTGAATCATACTAAGAAGCGTAAAACGGTCCGTGGCCTTGGTCCATTGAATGTCACAATTTCTCCAATGTGAGAAACATTTTTGAATGGAAAGTGGATTGCATGAGCTAGTAACATGATAAAGCCATAGTTAGTTTGAGGAGATTTTAAATAAATTTTAAAACAGTAACAGAACAAGGAGGGAAGGGGATGGGGGAAGAGGTCATCCCTCTAGTTTCATAAGCGGTGACATGTCTGATTGCTCTGCTTCTGCATAACATTCTGGTAGTCAGAAAGGACAAAATGGGAAAACCCAAAATATTCTTCTCTCATTTCACTGATTTAAATGATCCAGAATTTTGCTAGTATAGACATGAGACATATCCTCCTAGTAATCTGCCAGTATGAGGACATAGTGTTATACCCTTAAAAGGTTCCACACTTCTTTTTAATCATTAAACAGTCTTCTGGTGCACAGACTAAGAGCATCTGCCATTCACATCACTAAAGAGGACACGTGGTACAGCAATCAGGCCTTCATGGATAACCTATCTGGGTGTGACACCCTGCAAGTTATGGAACCTAATCTTAGATTCGCTACATGTGAAAAAGGGATAATTATAATACTTTCTTCATAGGGTTGTTGAAAACATTAAAAAGAACAAGGCACATAAGGGCTTAGCACCTCGCAAAATATAAAATCTCAACAAATATTAGCTATTATTTTATTAGGAAGCTGAAATAATTAGTCGCTTTTAAAAATAACTTTTAAAACATGAATAACCTATTTCTGCTCACAAGCCACATTAGACCTGTATATGATTTACCAAATGTGTCCCTTAATACGAGCAACAAAGGGTAGTGTGATGTTCATATAAAAACAAATTCCCTGTGAGTTGAGAAAAATGCCAATCCTTAATCATTGGTAAGAGGAAAGTGACAATTTCAACATTTTTGTTCGTTTGGTATACTTTAGAAGCAGAGTAGATGTCCTAGGTGCAGCCTAACTGCTGGTTAACGGTGACAGCGAGGAAGAACAATGGACCAATCCATGAAGCTGAGTTCAGGCGATTGTTTTATTGTGAAAGGAAATCAACTGTTGCTAAATTAAACCACCACGTGTGAGTTACAGGTGTCAATACATGAATCTGTTGACTGGGGCTCTGCTGTGAAACGGAACATGTGACATTTAAGCATACTTTTGGAACAATATACACCTTTTCGTTTCCTTGTGAATCTTAATGCTTTCGTGAAAGCATAACATCTTACTTAGAGCATATAAATGATTAGTTTCAAAATGAGACATGTAAACACGATGTGGGTTCATTAATTGTTCATTACTCCTGCCAGTTGCAAACATTAGCCCCGTGACCAGGCTCTGGCAACAGCACACATACCATGCACAGTATATTAGTCCTTCCCTCTTCTGTCCTGGGCTAAGAGAGTCCAGAATGGGCACCGTTAGCAATTCCTAATGGAGGCTCTAATTCCTACTTAGAAGCAAACAGTAAGAAATTAAATCAATTCAATCTAAAAACATACAGTGGCAATGCCATTTCACAAGGGATGCTGTTTAAACAGTTAACTCTGAGTGAACTCTTCCTGTTCTTTGATTGGGAAGCGTTTCAGACCTTAATTACTGTGTTCCGTGAGCGTGTGACAGATCGTCCCTTTTTTACAGGCTTCTTGCCAGGATAAAGTAGGCTTTTTTTTCTTTTGAGAAGACTACACTTAATTAGAGCTAGAGTAATTAACTCTTTGTGGGTTTGATCTTGTTTAACCATTAAATTTTGATTCTG
This sequence comes from Equus caballus, assembly GCF_041296265.1. Classification (NCBI taxonomy): domain Eukaryota; kingdom Metazoa; phylum Chordata; class Mammalia; order Perissodactyla; family Equidae; genus Equus; species Equus caballus. The sequence goes on from NC_091688.1 coordinate 75,047,497, forward strand.
GCTGGAATCATCTGCTTTTATTGTCTTTGTAAAACTTCTTAAAATAAAAAAGAATTTGAAGCAGAAATTCAGTATCACTATCAAAGGCATAACTTCCAGATTTTTTAAGTGCAGTAAACAAAATTGTAAATTTTTTAAAAAGCCTATGGGAAAGTTTGCACAGCAGCAATAGAAACAGAGAGGAGGGCGGAGCGGAGCAGCGCGGGCTTCCCCTGAGAGCCGCATGACCACGGGCAAGTCACCTACCCTCCCCAAGTTTCTGTTTCTTCACGTGCATGACGAGATTGCAGCACCTAGCTTACAAGGTTGCTGTGACCACGCCTGGCATACACTAGGCGCTCAATAGTCGCAAGCCAGGCTTTCTTGTCCTCCCCATCTTCAATCATAAAATACTGCACTCTGCATTTTAATTCTCTGACTCTGGACGGTAGGACACGGTTGAATGGCTGTCAATCTGACGAGCTTTCAAATCAGCAGCACCCCACCACCATCCCGCTCCTCAGAGACTGTCCTTTTGGGTGACACTGTCTGTTCACAGATCTAAGAAGAAGCGATGACAGACCTGACTTAAAACAGGGAAGGCTGGGATTTGAAAGGTTACCCTGAACGATACAGAATGCTAGGAGGTGCAGAGAAAAAGGATTCACTCTTCATTAGTGATACCCAAATAAAAATTGATCACATTAGACTCCCCATGACAATGAATAATTCAATCAGTAGTGGCTTTTAAGATAAAATATAAAGTTTCTTCCTGAAAGTAATTCAGAAAAAGGTGAGGAAAATTCATCTAGCTAAGGATGGCTGTATTGCTGTCTGTCTTTCATTTTTTAGAAAAACAACTTTATAGATTTTTGTAAAAATGATACATGTTCATTATAAGAAAAGGAACAGTCAGGCCATAAGGAAGAGAACAATGAAAAAGGAAAAAAAAAATCATCAAACACCTACCATCCCCAAATAGCTGTGACTAAGAACTAAAGATCACTGTTTCGGGCATCTCTATCCTCATATATACCGTGGTAATTTTGATTATACTTGAATTAATTGAATAGAAAGTTAAAAATCTCAGTAAAATTAATGAACAGCATTATGAAAAATGCTGGGAGGTTGGGGTTATTACATCTTTTAAACTAAATGTTTTAATTTTAGTGGGAATCTGTTGAATCTCTGCAATGACAGAGCATGAAGTTGACACACTTAGACTCCTCCCCTTCTGATTATTTTTATTTTATTTGTATATTGTTAAGGTTTCTAACATTTATATTCCATTTACTGAGACAGGTTTCAAGTTTTAGTTCTATATTTAGATAGATTAAATGCTCATCACTAGTTTATTTTATCATCTTTTTCATCATTTCAAAATTTTTGGTTTTGATTTATCTCCAGGTTGGCTGGATTAAGCGGCCCAGTTAAATTTGGACTATTTGTTTTGTGAATTCTGTATTCCTAAAGTTCTTGAACATGGGTTTGTTTGTTTGTTATCCTTCAAGGACAACTTGCTTATGTTAAAATTATTGGGGTACACATTCTCCCAGAATGCAACAGATACTGTTTTCTAGCATCAAGTAAGGAGGAATTTAGTATCAACCTGATATTTTCAGCTTTATATATGACTTGAGTTTTGTCTTGATGCTATTTATATTTTTAACCTTCAGGTTCAGTGACTTCACTAGGATATATACTAGCAATGATTAACAGTGTTTTCATGGTGTTTGAGACCTGTTCACATGCTGATTCAAATCTTTATAGTACAAAGAATTTTTAAATTTTACTTCTGTATAATTATTTCTGGAATCAGAATTAATACTAGAATCAGATGTAAGGCCAAGAGAATGTGAAAGAGTACACAAGGGGTGCCCAATATACCACGTAAATGCTAACCAAAGAAAGGTAACGTAGTGACACTAACACCAGACAAAGTAGATTTAAAGTAAGAAGGATTATTAAAGATAAAGAGCGACATTTTGCAATGTTAAAAAGGTCAATCCTCAAGGAAAATAACGTAATTCTGTGATTTAAATACTTAATAACACAGTCCCAAAAAGCTAAACAAAAACAGACAGAATGAAAAGAACTAGATAAACCCATGATCAGTAGATTTTAGCACACCTCTCTCAATATCAGATGGGACAAGTAGATATTGAAATATCATAGAGACACAGGAGATTTGAACAACATAATGAATGAACTAGACCTATTTGACATATGTAGAACACTGCTCACAACTACACAATGCATATCTTTTTAATGCAGAATGAACATTTACAAAAATTGACAATATGCTTGGCTATAAAACACATCCCAACACATTTCAAAGGATTGAAATAAAAGAAAATATGTATTCTGACTACAGTGAAATTAATTTAGAAATCAATAGCAAAGAATAACTAGAAAATTCTCAAATACATGAAGATTAAGCAATGTGCTTCTAAATAATACACAGGTAAGGCAAAAGACAGAAAGGAAATTAAAAAATATTTTTAATTGAGTGAAACAAAAATATTAAAACTTGTAATTTGTAGCAGAAGAAGTGCTTAGAAGGATATGTTCAGCATTAAAATTCATATACATTAGAGAAGAAAAACTAAAATACTAATCGATTTAAGCATCTCTTTTTGAAAAAAAAGCAAGTTAAATGAAGAGAAATTAGAAAAAAGAAAATATTAAAGATAAGAGCAGAAATTAATGAAATAGGAAAATACATATAATAGAGAAAATCAACAAAGCCAAAAATTTATCTTCTAAAAACAGTTAAAATTAAAAAATTTCTAGCAAGATTCATCAAGATAAAAAAAGAGAGAGAGAAAGTAAACAGTACAAAATTCAAGAATGAAAAGAGGACGTCACTGCAGATCCTGCAAACATTTAAAAAGAAGATAATATGAGCAACTTTATGCAAATAAATTTGAAAATTTATGAGATTTTCTTTGAAAAACTGAGCTTATCAAAGCTAACATAAGAAAAAATAGAAAATCTAAATAATCCTATATCTTCTAAGCAAACTGAACCCATTAATTAAAAAATCGTATCAGAAAGAGAACTCCAGATCCATATGATTTCACAGGAAAATTCCACCACTTAAGAAAAACAGAAGAATAATCTTACACCTATTCTCTGAAAGAATGGAAAAAGAGGGACCACATCCCAAAGTGATTTTAATTTGGCCAGCAAAAGCTTGTTACCAAAACTTGACAAGGACACTACAAAAAAGGATGATTACGTGAATCCGTCTGAAAAGCACTCATATCCATAATATATTAAGAAATTCCACAAATCAAAAAGACCCCATAGAAATTTGGGCTAAAGACTTGAAGACATGTGTTTTAATTCCCTATTGCTATTGTAACAAATTACTACAAACTTTCTGAATAAGAACAATACAAATTTATTATCTTACAGTTCTGTAGTTTAGAAGTTGGAAATGGGTCTCACCGCACTAAAATCAAGATGTTAGCAGGGCTGCATTTCCCCTGGAGGTTCAAGGGCAGAATCCATTTTCTTGCCTTTTCTAGCTTCTAAAGACTGCCCACATTCCTTGATTCATGGCCCATTCCTCCCTCTGCAAAGCCAGCAACACTGAGCTGAGTCCTGCTTGCACTGTCATCTCTGGTTCCTCTTTCATTTCCTTCTTCCGCTCATAAGCACTCTTGTGATTACACTGAATTTGCCTTTATAATCCAAGATAATCTCCTTGTTTTAAGGTCAGCTAATTAGCAGCTTTAATTCTCTCTGTAGCCTTAATTCCCCCTTGCCATGTAACCTAAAATATTCCCAGGTTCCAGGAATTAGAACATAGACATCTTTGAGAGATCATTTTTTCTACCTACAACAAACACATCACCAAAAAGGACATAGAAATAGCCAATAAAAATGTGAAAATGTATTCAATCTCATTAGTCATCAGAGAAATGTAAATTAAAGTCACAATGATATACCACTATACCCTTCTAGAATGGCCAATATTAAAAAGTCTGTTAAGGTTGGAGAACAACAGGAATTCTTGTATATTGCTGGTGAGCTTTTCAAAATGGTGCAACTACTTTGGAAAACTAGCAGTATCTACGAAAGCATAAAACACTAATACTCAGCAATTTCATCCCTATATCTACACCCATGAGAAGTGCATACACATATGCACCGACCGACATATACACAAATATTCAAGGCAGCAGCAATTTTAAAAATCACAAACTAGAAACTACTGAAATGCCTGCATAAAATGGAAAGATTAAGAAATAAATTGTGGTATGTTCATACAATGGACTGTCAAACATCAGTAAAGATGAACAAACTTGTACCACACAGAATAACATGGATGAATCTCACAACGCAATGTTGAGTGAGTGAAGCCAGACACTAAAAGGTACATATTATAGGATTCTATTGACATTCATATGAAGTTCAAAAGCAGACAAGACTAATATTTTGTAATAGAAATCACAATAGTGGTGTCCTTTGGGCATGGTATACTTGGGAAAAGGCATGAATGAGGCTTTTGGGGTATTCATAATGTTCTATTTTGTAAAAATACACATAATTTTTGCAATTTTCTATGTATGTTATATTTCAGTTAAAGTTTCAATAAAGCTGTTGAGATAGTACATGTACTTTGTGTCAAAAAACTTGGGACCTTATATAGCTTTTAAGGATATGTGAAAACAGCCTCCTGGTTAAGGCAGGCTGTCATCCCGAGACAAACCTCACCATAGACAGAGCTTCCTGTCAGGAGAGCCAAATACCAAAAGGCGAGAGGTTAAAATGAATTAAAGTTTATCCATTCTGGAATCAAACGAAAATGTTACAGACCCCAGAGACTATTCTTATTTTGGACTTTTTCAGTGACCTAAAAGTAGCCATTTGAAATTAGTTAAGTAACATTATATTCAACCTTTTGAAATGAGAGTTTTTGCCTTTTTATGAGAAATTGGCATTTTCATCATCAAGGAGGTATGCAACCTCGACACCGTGCTTCTCCAACAAAACCATTTCAATTTTTTTTTTTTAATACTGTGCTTACTAAGAGCCCATGCATGATCTGCAGACAAAAAAAACAGCAGCAATGTGTGCCCAAGGGGAAAAAAATGGGCATTGCACATTGTCAAACCAGGAATCCAAAGCCTTATAATGAGAATTCCCATAGTAACATGACTAAACCCACTTCCGGTTTTGGTTTTGGTCTGTTTTTACTACATCACACATGGATATGGATAACAATAACAGTAAACAATATTTCTCTTTTTCTGGTGCTTTATGTTTGTAAACAACTCTTATATTGACAGGCTACTGGAAAATCAGGGTCTTTTGAATGAGACTCACCTTGGTTCAAATCCCAGTCAGGCCCCTTGTGAGTTATCTCACTTTGGACAACGTGCTTAGTCGAGCTCCAGTTACCTCGTGTCTACACACGGTGAGAACTCCCTGAGAGAGTTTGTGTGAGGGCTGACAGATATGTTAGTCAGTCCCTGGCACACAGTATACCAGAGATAACAATGTAATGTCCATGGCACACAGCAGGCACTTGATAAATGGTAGCACCTGCTATGATTGCCTCATTTGAGTTTTCTAATAATCTAGGAGGGCAGGGACTACAAGTGTTGTTTCATCTACCAAAATGGCTCCCCGACAGTAGGCATTCAGTAAATGTTTGTTTAACGAGTAATAAATTCATAAGTAAACAGATGAAAAGAAGTTAGGCAGGATCCATTGCCCTTGTTTTGTGTGAGAAAAGTGAGGCTCAGGTTTATCTGAGGTCCCACTGCTACTAATTAGAAAAGTTTGGTTGAGAACCCAGTTTTTCTTGCTCCAAGCCCAGTGCTCTTTCCCCTTTCCAGCAGCGCTCATGACAATATTTACTTGCCTTGCTCAGGATGTTGGCATTTTATCTTCATTTCGTATGTGCAATTTGTTCTAAGGTAAGCAGCGTCTGGGCTCAGCTCAGAAAGAAATTCAGTAAACAAGTTTCACACTTATGCTGATAGCATGTGATATTTTAAATATACCTAAACTATGATAAAATGTGGAAGCCCTGAATTTATATAGGACGTATGTTTAAGACAAAATAAAAATATCACCACAGAAAGCATTGAGCAAATACATCCTCCCTGGGTTTTTTTCTTGAAGCTATTGCCTTAGAAAATTAAACATAACCAGATAAATGTCTTTCCCAAAGGCATTATGGTAATTCCAAAGTAGCACGTTAGGCCATTTGACTAAGGTTTAGAGAGTTTCTTCAACTAGCTAACATCTGGGCTGTCCACGCACCTTGCCTTTACTGATGGAAATGCGTTCGTTGAGGCCAGCATGCTGGGAAACTTATGTGCATGTCCACAGAATCACAAAATTCCATTTTAAAATGTCAATACGTTATCCAATACAGTATGCGTAGAATGGAAATAATCCGGAAGCACTGGGAAACAAATAAGCTTTTGAGTGGGGGGAACTTTAAAAAGCAAAAATGAGGGCAATAGAAGAATACTTTGGAAACAAAGCCAGCAAGATTAAGGAAAGGGGCATCAGGACAAGCCCCAGCCTCGGGCAGCCCTGCCCTTCCCTGGGAGCTGAGGCTGGAAGGCCCTAGCCCAAGGAACTCCACCCAGAGTGGCTGCCTCTGTCCTGTACACCGCCGGGCTGCCTATGGAGCTGCAGAGGTGAAAGCCTGTCTCCTTACCGTAAGTGGAGGGAAGGTGGACTGAGATGCCTAATGGGAAAGGGAACATTTCAACAGAGATATGAACTGCACAGTGAAGATCCTAGAAACAGTATAGTGCAGTGAAGACCACTGGACTTAAATTCCATAGAGTGCTTCAGAGTTGAAGCTTTGGTGGCAAAGCACTTCATCTGTATTTGCTATTACTATCTATATTATTGTTGACACCTTTTTTTTCTCAACTACATTTTAAATGATTCTTGCCAATATATAGAAAATCTATTGATTTCTTCATACTTATAATGAGTAATACTACTGAGTGCTCTGAATGTTTCTTCCCAATTCCCAAAGGAGGTACCCAAACTCTTTAACATAGTTTCAAACATTTTATTCTTTAGCAATACGGAAATTCTTCCATGTCTTCTAATGAGGCACACTTTTTCCTGCTCTGAGCTCTTCGCCCATGCTCTTTCCTGTGCTAAGAACACTGTTACCTCCATCTTCTCTCCCTAACTCCTAATAATTCTTTAGACCTTACCTTAAATGTCATTTCTTCTGGAACATCTTCCTTGTCTCCCCGGACACCACCGTCACCACCTTCACCAGCAACAAAATCAGATTAAGTGCCTCTATTGCATATTTTCACAGCAACCATGTGTTAGCATAACTGCCCTATCATAGAACTTTTCATGATTTATTGAAACCACATTTCTTATTGTCTCCCTGGATAGACTATTAGGTTCTGTGAGTATAGAAAACAAGTCCATCTTCACATTTTATGCCAAGCACCTAGCATATAGGTCCCATAGGAGTAGCTACAAATTATTTGTTGAATGGATGAACAAATGTATGAATGAATGAATGAGTTAAATCTAAATTCCTCAGTATGACTTACAAGGGCCTGAAGCCTGCTTACCTCTCTGGTCTCTGATCTGGCCACTTGGTATATAACCATCTACCTGTCAGCCATTATCAATTTATTTCAGATCCTTAAAAACACCATGTTCTCCTCATCCACAGGAATTTATATATAATATTCTCTTCTCTAGAATGCTCTCCCCAATCATCCTTCTCCTGAAGAACTCCTACTCATCCTTGAGGGCTCAATTTACTTGCCCTTTTTTTTCCCTTAATCCTCCTCTCCCCTCCTTTCCATCCCACCCAGATTAGGTGCTCCACCAGGTACCTCCCCAGAACACTCACTTCCTCTATAATGACACCTCTCAAATTTTTCTGGAGTTTTCTGGTCACTAATTAGTATCTTCCTCTAGATATAAGATCTCAGAGGACATGGACAATGTCTAATCCAGTTTATTATTTTATCCTGGCACATAACAGACTTTAAATAGTTGTTGAATGCACAAATGAACTAAATAGTTAAATTATCTTTAAAAATATAAACAAAGTGTGCCACATTATTCAGGCATTGCCTTCCTATCCTTTCCCACTAGAGAACTGATGAATCTCTAAGAAAACTGTCACTGTTCTGATTCTGTCTGGATCCTTTTTCTTTTGTCATTTTTCTAAACCATCCACAGATCCTCTTCTGCATCCTATAACATCAAAATTTGCAATTGCTATTTTTTTCATCAGAGCTTTTATTCCAGCTGTAAAGACTTCTCAGCCCCTTTGTCAGCAATTGCTCAAAGTTTATACTTGAAGTGTCAGGTCTTTAATAACTGTATCTCTATAGCTTTGGCACATCCTGTTCTACCAGCTATTGTTCAGACCCACACAAGTACTGAAACATGAGACTTCCTCTCCTTCTGTCTCTCTTCAGAATGTCTGTGCCTTTTTAACTATAAATGGAGTTTGTCCATTTTCACTGAGCCACACCTCTCTGTTGAGTCTATCTGGTCTATGTCTTGAATATATTTGCCAGACAGTGGATTCTTCAGTTCCCATATTACTGGATTGAAGGGAGCATTATCTAGGCTGAGTACAATACTTGGTACTCCTACTCTTAAGCATCATACCTTGGCTACAGCCACCTGGTCTTAAACTAATTATTTTATGCCTATTATGGATGGGTTATATTACATCTTTATAAAAGAAAGAGTGAGGAAGCAGTAATCAGTGTGAATCAGCCACCATTCTGGAGATACCATCAAGATGCAAGATGATGATCAGCCAGCTGTCTCATCTCTGGTACCAAAAAGGTCACATATCTTAACGCATTAAACAACATCTACACTGACTCCCATTGTCCTGGTCATTTGCATGTATGTTCTCAGATAAATTCACTACCTTTCTCCTGCTCTGCTCTGAATCACAGTAAACCATATTTCTCAGACTTCTTTGGATGGTGTCAGGGACTGTCTTCTCTGTGGCTTCAGAGAAGCTAGATTCTACTAGAAAGTCTATTTTTCTGCTGTGGTACCGTCTCCCACCAGACAACCCAGCCTCTGGATTCTGACAACACTTGTTATTCCAGCTCTAGAGACTGTAGTGGCTTCCTGTTCTTATTATTATCTGGGATGCTGCACCATCCCCTATGTGGCTTTTGAGCCTTTCCATCATCTGTGGAAACAATTTTCAATATTAAATTTTCTCTTTTGAAACACCTAAAGAGGATTATTTTTCCCTAACTGGACTCTAACTGATATATCCAGAAAAACCCAAAATGTTCAATCAATAAATCTTTTAGAGTAAATAATATTTTAAATATCTTAAATACTTGATGCAAAGTAACTGTAAATCACTCATAATATTTACCTCCTACCCCCCCAACGCAGAATATTTATTTGGAATTTCATTTGTGTACTTTTTTTAGTTACAAATGTGAAAGAAAAGTAGTTGCAATTCATATTTTAATAAAAACCCCACTAAACATTGAAATCTTAAAATGGAAGTCAGGATTAATGGGAAGGAGAACTTGAAGGTAAACTGGAAGCTCAGACTGAAGACTCTATTGCATCTTATATCAGAGAAACTAAGACATTACTTCAAGGAGAAAGTGATTAGATGTTACCCAAATGGTCCTGAGAAATTGTCAAATATCTTGGATACAGCAAAGCAGTAAAAAATCTTTTTTTCCCAAAAAACTTTTCTGAATACTTAAGATTTCAGATGTGTTAAAGAAAATGTTTGTATACTTCCAATTTTTATGCTAAAAAATTTAATCTCAAAATATATAAATATCGAATCATTATGTTGTATACACAAAACTAATAGAATGTCGTATGTCAATTATACCTCGATACATTAATTTCTTCTGTAGATAACTTGAGGTCTTAAGTTCTTTAATAATCTTTAACGCATCATTATTTGAAAGGAAGTTACATTTTCTAGTATAAAAACACAAAGAAAACTGCTACTAACATTAAGCCAACAACCCCATAGCTTATAGTCCAGGAGACACAGAGTACTAAAATTAACAAAACATTGTTCTTCAAACTTCAGTAAAACTATCGCTTTTTTTTCACATCATATACACTCAAAAGTCATCAAAGTTCAAATTTTCTTGAACCCCTTATAAGAAGACTATTATTGAAAGTCCCCTCGAGTATTGTCATAGTAAAGTTAGTGCATAGAAAGTCACAGTGCGTGTAAGTGTTGGAAGTTACTATTCACTCACTCTCAAGCTTTCTCTCTCAACATCCTCCGAATAACCACTCATTTAGCCAGGTGCTTCCTGGGCTGTGTGGCTAAATAACCACATCCTCCCTGGAGGCTTCATCTATGAAAGTCCTTCACTAGCCCTCTGACAGCAGAAGGAATCCTAGGGATAGAACTGAAGAGATCAGAGAGCCACGAGGACAAAGTGGAAGTGAGACAACCCAGATTCCCCAGTCTTCTGTTCCTGTCTTCTGGTCTTGTCAACGTAGCCTGGACAAGTGGATAGAAAATGTCACTCTAGAAGGAGGACTACTAGCCTGATCTCCCCACTCTGGGAAACAGGTTATTGTCTGCACTAGCCTGCTGAGTCTACCAACTTCATATATGCATCTTGAAAATGATCAGAAAGTGTTTCTTTTGCTGTGCAGAATCTGCTGTGCAGAAACCATCAACAAAACAAAAAGACAACCTAAGAATTGGGAGAAGATATTTGCAAACCATATATCTGACAAGTGATTAATATTCAAAATATATAAAGAACTCGGGGGCTGGCCCGGTGGCGCAGTGGTTAAGTTCACACGTTCTGCTTCTCGGTGGCCCGGGGTTTGCCGGTTCGAATCCCAGGTGTGGACATGGCACTGCTTGGCACGCCATGCTGTGGTAGGCGTCCCACATATAAAGTAGAGGAAGATGGGCATGAATGTTAGCTCAGGGCCAGACTTCCTCAGCAAAAAGAGGAGGACTGGCAGTAGTTAGCTCAGGGCTAATCTTCCTCAAAAAAAAGAAAAAAGATTAAAATAGATATATATATACGTATAAAGAACTCATAAATCTCAACAACAAAGAAACAAACAACCCAATTCAAAAAATGGGCAAAAGATCTGAACAGACATTTTTCCAAAGGAAATATACAGATGGCCAACAGGCACATGAAAAGATGTTCAATATCGCTAATCATTAGGTAAATGAAAATCAAAATCACAATGAGATATCAACTCACGCCCATCAGAATGGCTATAATTAACAAGACAAGATATAACAAATGTTGGAAAAGATGTGGAGAAAAGAGAACTCTCACGCACTGCTGGTGGGAATGCAAACTGGTACAGCACTACGGAAAACAGTATGGAGATTCCTGAAAAAATTAAGAATAGAACTGTCATATGATCCAGCTATTCCACATCTGGGTATTTATTCAAAGAACAGTAAAACACAAATATGTAAAGATACATGCACCCCTGTGTTCATTGCAGCGTTATTCACAATAGCAAAGACTTGGAAACAACCTAAGTGTAAAACAAGGGATGAGTGGATATAGAAGATGCAGTATATACACAATGCAATACTACTCAGCCACAAAAAGATGATGTCTTGCCATTTGTGACAACATGGATGAGGATATTATGCTAAGTGAAATAAGACAGATGGAGAAAGTCAAATACTGTATGATCTCACTCATAAAAAGAAGATGTAAACAACAACAAACAAACACATAGAGACAGAGATTAGGTTGGTGGTTACCAGAGGGGAAGCAGGGAGAGAGGAGGGCAACAGAGGTAATGGTGCACATGTGTGTGGTGACATATGGTAATTAGCCTTCGGGTGGTGAACATGATATAGTCTACACAGAAATCAAAATACAACGATGTGCACCTGAAACTTACGTAATGTAGTAAACCAACGTTACCTCAATAAAAATAAAATTAAAAAGTATTTCTTTAATTCCAGTGTTTTTATTAAAAGAAGTTTACCTGAGAACTACCTAACTCTTAATATGGTTTATTACAAAATAGAAATCTACATTGTCTGGAAATTTCCTTTATTACACTCCAGAAAGATAATGATCAGGCCTTTTTTTCAGTGCCTCCAATGATCATCGACTCCCAAGGCAGCCCATTTTCATTGCTAGATAGTGTTAATATTTGAAAGTACTTTCTTAGCCTGAACTAAATTCTCCCTCTTACTTTTAATAGCTACCATTTATAGAGCCATCATGATGTACCAGATTGTTACTTCGTACAATATTTCTAACTAAACCTTACAAAAACCCTAGAAAGTAGATATTATCCCAATTCCTAGTTGAGGAAAACAAAGCTCAGAAAGTTTAATTTACCTGCCTAAGATCACAACAAAGCTAGCACTTGTACTCACTGTGGTTTTCCCTAATAAGCCATACTGCTTTCAGCAACAAAGAAATTAAAATCTTGGAAATCAAAACATTAACTATTCAATAAAGTGTCATCCGAAATACCTTTGGGATATTTACATATGCCCTCTCTCCAAACAGCTGGAACAGCTGCTTTTAGGCAACAGAACAATGACATATTTTTCTGCTCCCAGTAAATCTGGGTGGTTTGGAAAAAATAGACAAGCGCCTGGGTATTAAAATCTGTATGAAAATATACATGAATATGAATGGGACCACTATGTGTCCCTCTTTTCACTTATCTACAAACATGTACATACATGTACACACACATAAAAACACCTACACACACAACAAAAAGCAGGAAGACCTGTGTTTTCACCCCCACTTAAGTGGCTGAAGTTTCCTCCACCCACTTCCCATGGCAGAGAGCCAGAGTAAACTGCACCGGTGGTGGTAAGTGGGAGAAGATGGAGCAGAGGGGAAAGTGAGGAGGAAAGCACTGCAAATGTGAGGCTCTTATACACCAGCACCACTGCCAGGTGAGTAGGTAGCCCCCTAAAAAGCCAAAAGACTGCCCCGCTCACAAAGCCACAAAGTCTGGGGGAGAATGTGAGACGAATAAGGCCAGCTCCTTGCCCCAAAGGGAGTCATGATCTAGTGGGAAAATGTCAGTAAGTAACTCCACTAAAAGTGAGCACACTACCATGAAGATCTTTAATTTCTGTTAACCACAGAGTGCCCCTCAGCAGAGCGGTTGGAAGCAGGGAGGTTGAGTTTGAAGCCTGGCTCTACCAGCGGAGCTGCCGGTCCTTCGTGGAAGAGTCCTGCCCCACCCTACTCTGCTGACAAGCTGTGGTTCCTGCGCTAGATTCTTTTGCTAAATGTGGTTGGTGAGTCTGAATGGAGCTTAAGAAGATCATCAGGTGAGTGATTTCTAAATTATATAACTGTTATTTTACTTATTATTATTATTAGCAAAATCATAAAATGTATCACCAGTCCTTCTCAATCTTCAAACCCTGGAACTTCCAGAAACTCAGCATTTACCTGAAACCCACAACACTGTAAAGGTCAAAGACTCGATATCTCAAATGCCAAGGCTAGGGTGACCAACCATCTCTCTTTGCCTTGGACTGAGGGGTTTCCCAGAATCTGGGACCTTCAGTGCTAAAACTGGGACAGTCGAGCAAAACTGAACAGTCGGTCAATCTCTCAAGGCCACCTCTTGATTTAGCAGCAGACCCCGGCCCTTCTGTGTGCATTGATCCACACCTCCCACTCGATAGCTTTATGAAAGAGGACCAGGAAACCCACGCAGTTCTCTCAGAAATAAACCAACCGATCAAATAAGAGGGAAATGGAAGAGGAGAGTAATGTCGGGGCCAGGGGACACCTCAGAAGGAACATTTATTGCCAGTGTCCTCCCACATACAGAAGAGAGAGCGCTGTCATGGGAACTGATTGATGTGGTGACATTCCCTTAGCTTCAATGTAGAGCAGCAATACATTTTAACAAAGCTGCAACCTTCTCTTCTAAAAGGAAAATACAATAATAAATTACTGAAAAGTTAAGCATATATATCATTCTAGGGCTCAGTTTTGTATCCAGAGAACACTGCAAAGGCAAATTAAATAACTGTCAAAAATGAATATATACATATTTATTCCTTCGGCAAAATGTCTATTGAGGGTCTTCTACGCACAAATCTCTATGCGGGGCTCTGGGGACCCACAGAGATGCGAAGGACTCAGTTCTTTTCGGTTAGGCATCTTAGTTTAATCCTCCACTGTGTGCATAATATCCGCTTCTTAGTTTGGGGCTATTCTAACCTATATAGACTTGTTCTCCAGGGCTTGGGCCATGCACAGAAAACATTCAGTAATTCAATCGCCTCATTTACCATTGCTCCCTTAAGAAGAAACCATAGCCAACAAATTTTTAATGCGTTCAGCTTACATTTTCTTCTTTGGGAGCTTATTTCTGCCCACCAACATAGCTCAGGCATCAGGTAGCACAGACATATTAAAGACAAATGAAGGTGGAAACCCCAGCAGGAAGAAAATTATTGTTTTAGCCATTACCTACCACTTCTTGTATTGAATCAGTACAGAAACCATTTCCCCCTCCTAATTCATTATCATTACCTTAGCTCTAAAGTCTTTATGGTTTTATTCTGCACCTGGAGTAGCAACCACCCTCTCAGAATTCAGGCAGGAAACCCAAGAGGACCCAACCTTTCTGATCAGAACAACACATTCCTATCTGTTATCTGCCATCGCCCTCTTTTCAGCTAAACTCAGACACCACTCCATTGTTTCAGCTGATGACGCCTGACAGGGGAGATGACTGATTCCAGTGACAGACAGGGTTTCAATAGAGAGAGAAGCCTGTTTAAGCTCTGGCCTGTCTGCTCCAGTAAATCTCTGGTTTTATCAGCTGGGTGCAACTAGCTCATTTCACCTAGATCGGTGGCAGTCCATCTCTTTACAGCCCCTTGTCAGGGACAGCCTTCAGGTGCCTCGGCATGCCAGGTCTGATATGAGTCAAACCTGCTGCGAACAAGGATTAACCTGTAAGATTGCGTGAGAGACTCTCTTTAAGCGTATTCCAGGCAAAGACCAGAGAAACTAGAAACTCGATTAAACAAGGCAAACTTTCCTGCATCCCTCTGCAGCATGCATTTCATTTGCATTCCTTAAGCAGTTTGAATAAACATAACCATTGACCTGGGCGGCTCTAGCTGCGAGAGCCCTGAGCCCGGAGCCCCAGCCCGCACAGTGCGAGGAGCAATATTTCAATGTCGTGGTGGCAAAACTGGACAGCCTGTCAGAAACATGAAAACGGCTTTTGAAATCTGCATGTCTGTGTGACGGTATAAAATATTCATACCTGAGATTAAAATATTTTATTGAATTAATATTGATTTACGATTAATTTTTAAATAGATTCATATTTCATGAGGCACTCACAATCAACCTACCAATTGGGCCTCAGTGAGTGAAACCAATTACACAAATCGTTAAGGAAGCAACCAAGAAAGCAGCGCCCAACGCCTGGGGAGAGACAAAAAGAATGTGAAAATCTGGCTTTATGATAAAATAAACAGAGTGTCTATACAGTGACTGAAAGAAAAAAATCTCATCACCTTGCCTGCTTTGATACAGATTTTTCTTTTTAATGTATGCCAGTGGGGCATCCCCATGTCAATTTTTTTTTTAGAAAGATATCTATGTTTGGTCTCACGTTTGAAAACTCCACTGCAGTGACATTTTTTTTTTTCAAAATTGCAATTAATTCTTCCCATCCAAGAGGAAACTGTAATAATAATAGCGACTGAAAAGTGGAGCTTCGTTAAGAGTTCCTCTCCCCAGTATTGGGCAAAGCCTTTTAGAAAAGTGCTGACAGCTGAAAACAAAAGACATTGATTGCTGTGCCCAATTAGCATCTTCAGACACAAAGCAATGGCCGGGAAGATGAGGCGTCCCAAGTGCTTTCGAACATGTTCTATTACAATCTGAGTCCAGAAAATTAACTTTTCTCCCCTCAGCTCTCCTATTTTGCTTTCCATAATCATACCTGTATTTCCATCTGGAAACTCAGATCTCCATTATTTCGCCAAGTTCCCTTTTGGTAGGAAAATGTTTTCTAATTTATACAAGATATTTTTATATCCTAATCCACAGACCCAGTTCATCTTTATTCATCCTTCTTTTCTTTTTATATCTCATTCATGCTTTCTTTTTCTTATTCAACCATTCTAAATTGGGCAACCCTTGCTCAGTTTATTACAATCAGTCCTTTTTTTTGTACAAAATCCCAGTATGTAAAGTTACAGGACAAAATAAGGATATTCTGCACTTTGTGATGAAGGGGTTTAATGTGAGCGAGATTTTAAAAGGCATGAGAAATCTGCAGGAGACGCTAGACTGGGTTGGAATAGCCACACGAGGCTGAGATGATGCCCAGGGTCTCCTAATTAGATAAAGCCATTGTTTAGATTCAGACAATACCTGTTTACAGTTCAATAAACAACTTGTCACAGTTGCTTGCTCAAAGCAGACCTAGATGTCAATGCAAACAGTTAGTACAGAGGTAGTGAAATAAATTGGTCTCCTGAGTAAATAAATTGAGCAGCAATGTGAAACTGCCTCATCAGTACTGAGGGAGATAATCATTTATAAAGGTTTAAAATGGCGTTTCATAAGTATTGACATTTAGAGAAATGTCTTCCCCATCTAAATGACTACCCCCACCCTTTTCCATTTTCACCAGCCACTAAAAAAGGAAAATAATAATAAGGTAAAAAGAGAGAATAAGGTATGTCTGGGGTCATTCCATCAGTTTTATAATGCCTTGTATATAAAATTTAATAAATATCCAAAAGATGCCTGGTCTTGAATATAAGTTATGAATAAGTATGGCACCTGCCTTCAAGGATTTTCCATTCTGTCATTGTAGGATGGAACCAGACAAAAAGATGAGACAGTGGAAAGGTCATTTGGCCGAATACCCGGACTTTGTTGTTGTCGTTTCTTGTTGATGAGGGATTGAGTGACAAAGGGAAAGCAATAAAAGAAAGAGCAGAGCTGAGGTGTGTGCTTGGAAACCATAGTCAGGGAGATGAAGCAAGGGAAACAGGAAGCAAAAATGCAATGACACCGTTTGTCACTGTTTGGTAACTTCTTTTATGGGGATAATGACTGCACATAGTGGCATTCCCTTTCCCAAAGATCTTTGAAAGAAAGTGCCTGTACTGGGAGATGTAACTAAACAATGGGATGCAAGATTTTTGCAATGAATTGCTATACATACAAATAGAAAAGTCACGGAGACCCCATCAGAGACCCCCATGCACATGTAAACACTAGGAAGCTGAGTGGCAAATTCCAATTCTTTAGATGTGATAAGAAAAGAAGACATTAACAGTTACTCATTGCCATCTTGAAAGCTTTGATAGAGTATACAAAGTACACCAGCCCAGTATAAGGCCAGAAGGGGAGTAATCCAAAGGTACTCAATCAATGTTACCTTGGGAAGTGGGGGGAAGGGGGAGGCGCTAAAGCTCTCGATATTTTGTAGATAGCAGAAGTCTTGTTCTGATCACATTCTCTCATTTTTCCTTCCTTCCTTCCTTTTTTTTTAACCTGACCTTTATGTAGCACTCCCACAGAGCCTAAATGAAAGAGCACTTGCCCTAAAAATGGTAGAGGGCACCTCCCCTCTACTAATTTAACCATCACAGCATTTACATTCTAAGAATTCACTTTACCACTGGTTATTAAAAGTATTCTGAATTCTGCCACTATGAATATTATTTACTTCCCTTTAACACAGAATTTTTAAAACTCACACTTGGAGTCTACAGAAACAAAAGGCTTTTTCTGAACCAAGAAAATAAAACTAGAGTGCAGTCAATACTATGTAAACCCCAATGATCCTTTCTTGAGATGAATATTTAGCATCTGCCCTTGTAACTCACGCTCCCTGTATTCCTGGCTCTTTATAGCCACACCTGCGTTTTCAAATGGAGTTCACAAACTGACTGTAAGACTTCTTTCACCAGCATTTATGTTGTGGTCACAGGCCTGAGAGCACATAATGCTGGGATTACTGCTGACCTGCCCTCCGTGGAAATCTGAGCTCAGTGGTATCTTTATAAAATGTTAGCTTTCAAGGCTACTCTAGACAAAATTGGAAGTGGATGTAGTTTTTCACCTCTATTCCCAGCTTCCATGTTCTGAGACAAAATCTCATTTACTCCATACTTCTCTGAAGGGCCCAGTGCTTTTAGTCTCCTCCCTTTTCACAACCTTTTCTCGGGAAGGCCAGCAACGCAGAGAGAAAAGGGAAGGAATTGGGATAAGAAAACCCAGGTTCAAGTCTCGTTTCTTCGTGGCTGTGTAGCCTTGCTCAAAGCACTCAACCTCTTCAGCTTTCCTTCCTCATATGTAAAACAAGGATCATAAAATCATTTACTTCCCAAGGAGGGTGCACATGTTACAGTTACAAAATAGACAGAGTCAAGTGTTTTGAAACTTAAAGGGCCAATCAGAGGCTGTTTCTATAAATGATTATTCATTCATTCAAAAACTTAATTGAATATCTACTATATTTGATGCTGGATACAGTGATGAATAAGATGAGGTCTCTGTCCTTGGAGATACAGTCTAATAGAGAATGTCACTGAAGGAATAATATTAGTAGCATTAGATTAGAACCACAGTAGAGGTATTAATCAAGTGTTATGGGGCCACACATACGGAAGCAATTAATTATTTTGGAGGCAAGTCATAGAAACTTTGTTACTATTAAAGTACATACATAATAGACAAATCTTAAGCTCTACCACTTAGCAGAGAAGAATAGATTTTAACTACAGTCAGTCTGAAACTCAAGGAATAAAGTTCTAATACTTCAATTTTAAGTCTCAGCCAGCAACGAGGGGAAGTGGAAAAGAACCATCAAGACCCAGTCAGCTCCTGTCCAGTGCATATGAGTCGTATAAAAATGGTCACTTCAGCTAGGGCAAACTCTCTCAGCTTTTAATCACGGAATTGAATGGTTAAAACCATCTGAAGTCATTTTACATCATTCCCCTTTCTTCAGCTACATATTTTGGATCTTGATTCAAACATACTAATTGAAAAAAAATCCACTTTGAGATGATGAACGTACTTCTGATTTAGAGGTTTGCAAAGTCCTTCAGGGAAGGTGTTTGCCCAGACTCTTCCTCAGCTCACCCTTCCATGCTGGTGATCCCCAGACTCATCTCATCTACAAACACATTCTGAATGAGCTCACCAATGCCTGTGAGATTAAGCACCTGCTGGTGGATGCTACATATGGATCTGCAGCTAGACCATACAGTCAACTCCAAAACCAAGCTCACCTCCAAGACTGAGAAGTTGCTCTCCTCCTGAGATTCTTGTCTCTGTAGAAGAAACACCACGTTCTCCTTTACTGAAGCAAGAAAGCAAGAAGTCCTTCTTACTCTTCCCTTTATCTCACCTCCCTCTGTCTCCCAGGTCCATTGACTAAGCTTTGTCAATTCCAAGTCCTTACCATTTTTCACACCTATACCCTTCTTTCCTTCTTCCTTTGATTCGAAAGTGCAACCTGCAACTCCCTTTACCTCAGTTCGGAATAGCCCCCTAACTCTCTCCCTATCTCTATTCTCATTTCCTATAATTAATTCACCAAACGCTATCAAAGTGATAGTGACCTTCAAAAGCCAAAAGAAATCATATAACCCTCCTTCTTAAAATCCTTCAAAGGCTCTCCATAGTTTACAGAAGAAAGATCAAAATTCTTAAAATGACACAGAAGATTCTAAATTATCTGTCCTAGCAGTTGTCTTGACCTCAAAATTCTTATAATTCCCTGACTCTTCCATGTGGTTCCATAATTCCCTGCTGATGCTGTCACTGAATATCCCTTTGCCTCCTATCCACAACCTCCCTGTCCTAACAAACACCTACTCGTTTGCCAAGACTCATTCTAGACAGCCACTTCTCCTGGAATTCCTTGTCTTCTCAGAACTTTGAAATAGAATTGACCACCCCTTCCATTGGGCTCTTCCCCTGCACCTTGCCCAGATAGCTAAAATATGTCTCACTTCTCCTAGAGAGGAACTCCTCAATGAGAAGGTTCATACCAGCTTATTTTGTACACTCAGAACCCAGCAGAATCTGGCACATACTGAATGAATGAATAAGATATGCAACCCATTCTAGGAAAAAGAGTTTCGTGTATCACAAATGCGTAGAAAAGTGGCTGGCCTATAGGAAACACTCAACAAATAATTGTTGAATGAATGAATAAATGAATCCCTTCATACTTCACCAGTAAACTAGAGATCTGGTCACTGTTTTCTATGTAATCCTTCTCCATGTGTTTTTTCTCTAATGTAACAATGCCCGCAGCTGGCTGAGGCAGTGTATATTACGCCACTATCAAATGTTGACACAGATAGAGATGGCCTTTCTGGCTAATTGTTTTGTTACTGAAAGCTCCTTGGGGACTTCTTTTTAGTGTCAACCTTCTCAAATATACTCCTAAGGACTCAAAACTAGAAACTGTTTTGTTTTTCCACTCAACTGCTGAACAGCAACTAAACCAAGGCAGGCAAAATTCTACTCACCCCAGGAGAAAACATCACACAAAATCTATTCCTAGTATGTTTAGATCTCTGAGATTTATATAAAAATTCAGGGTTAACCTTATGCAGAATAGACACACTTTCTAGAGGTGAAATGAACTCTCAAATATTTCCTACTGTGCACTGGAATGTTGAGCCTTCTATTAGGAAATGATAACCCTTGACTTCTAAATCTTGAAGCGACTACTTTTCAAATGCAGATACTCCTAGGTAGAAGCAGGGTTGATATCTAGCCTGTATGCATGATCAATAAGGCCAGGGTGGTTGTTTTCAGCTGGCAAGGGTTTTGATTATTCAGTGCTGGTATATTACCAGATGTTAAATGAATTGCCTATTACCGCAGCCCAGAAGGAACCCCACCCTGAGCCTCACCTTCCTAGATTTAGAACTAAAAGGGCTTTATAGATCATCAAGTCTCACCTACATTACATTTAAGAGATTCATTTTTTCATGCATATATTTACACATTTGTTCATTCAACCCATATTTTCTGAAGTCTTGCTGTGTACCAAGCACTCCTCCAGGAACTTGGGATATGGGAATGAATAAAACAGACAAAAATCTAAGCCCTCATATGGCTTACACTATATTGAGGAGAGATAGACTATCAACAATATGTAAGTAAAATGTACTTTTTTGCTTGGCTGCTTGGGTTTGTCAAATGGTGATTATTGCTATAAATAAAAATAAAACAAGGACAAGGGATAGAATCTGACAAGCAGGAAGTGAGGTGGCTTTAATTTTAAATTCAATGATCAGGGAAGTCCTCATCGAGAAGGTGAAAGTTGAGAGAAGACTTGAAGGAAAAGAAGAGGAACACAATGCAAATATATGAGCAGGAGGGGTGCACTAGGCAGAGGGAAAAGGTAGTCCAAAGACCATGAGGAAGGGATTTGCATGATTAAAAGAAAAAGAGCCAAGAGGACACTGTGTCTGGTATGGAAAGAACAAAAGGAAAAGAAGTAGAAGGTGAGGTTCAAAGGATTAATGAGGGGCCAAATCCTCACAGAACTCTGATAGACATTTTCAAGAATTAGGTTTTTGATATGAGTGAGATAGGAAGCAATTGGAGGGTTTTGAGCAGAAAAGTGATATGCACTGACTCACACTGTTAAAGGATTGTGCTGCTGCTATGTTGAGAAGAGACTGAAGTAGGGCAAGGACAGAAGCAGATAAACCAGATGGGAGGTTATTGCATTGATCAAGGTGAGAGATGATAGTGTGTGGACTAGAGGGATAGTGGCAGTGGTTGGTGAGAAGCAGACAGACTCTGGATATGTTCTGGTAATAGAGCCAAAAGGATTTGCCAATGGATTGATTGTGAGGAATAAGAGAAAGAAAAAAGACAAGAATAATTCTGAGGAGTTTGGGCCTGAGCAACTGGAAGATTGATGTTTTCATCAACTGAAATGGACAAACGGAGGAAAGTACAAGTTTGGGAGAGTGATGATAGTCAGTATCTTAGTTTGGGACATTTTAAGTATGAAGTATGTATCAAACAGCCAAAGAGTGGAGTTGACTAGGCTGTCAAGTAAGCAGATGAGAAAATGGATACTCAGAGAAGTTGTGAATTACACCAGGTCCTGCAATCACAAAGGCAGCATCAGAGTGGGACACAAAATAGCACCTGGAGGGGAAAGAAGGAGGAGATCCTTAAAAGGAAATGTAAGACAGAGACAATGACAAGTTCTGCCTTCCTCACCATTTGGCCAGGATGTGGGCAGCCAAATCAGATGAAAGCTCATAAACCAAAAGAGGAATTGGAAAATGTTATCCAATTGCTAGTTTCTAATGTTCATTTTTCTATTAAATTCCTGATTGTGTCTACTAAATTTATTTTAGCATTAAATATTCCTTAAAGGATTGTGTGATGAGAATGTAAAGAGATAGTGGGTATGAGCTAAGATGGCAGAAATCCATTTGAGCTGCTCTACCCACATGGGCTGCTGACTCCTTGGATACCAAATCCCAGAGCAACTTAGAGTTCCTGGTGGCAGCTCCCAGAGTTTAGACTGGGGACAAAACCTAACCAGGAAATGCAAAGCAGCTGGGATTGGATGGGCGCTTGGCAAAGGGAGTGAGAAGAACTTGCCCACTTGGGGTTCCTTGTTCAAAGACTACCTAGGTAAGGGCAAGGTTCTAGGCCACTTGTGCAATGATGATATTCTTTTGCAGAGATCTAAAAGAGTGCCAAATTCACAACCTTCCCTAAAGCTGCAAACCTTAAGGAGGTCACTTGGTCCAGCTCTCATCTGGATGAAATCTTATAGAACAACTATAAACTGGGACATACTTACCACATTTGCCAAGACACATGGCAGAGGGTAAGAAAGAGAAAGTGAACCATTACCAGTGGCCTGATGGAGACTTCCAGGTGTCAAACTTACGTATAACCTCCATTCTCACATAGCCATTGGGGCTCTGAAATAGGTGATGATCCCAAATGATTCTAACTTTTCAAGTCTTCATCCCATTAAAATTCATCTATCATAAATCTGATTATCTTGAGGACTTTTAAAATACAGAGTATCTAATTCATACCAGGCACCAGCACTTACTGGTAAGAAGTAATACTGGGATCCGGACCAGATGTGATGCCCTTCTTAGTTCAACGTGAAGGATTAAGAAGACTGATCTGAGAGGTAGAACCTGCAAGAAAAACACAAACCAAAATAAAGCTGTGCCAGCTAGTTCCCTATTGTCTCTCAGTACCAAGTAAACCCATTCATACTCTGCTCCTTTACATTATATTTTCAATATTCCCTTGCCAGATGGAGTCCTATTAGTTTCTGTCAGTGAAAGGGACTGGTGTGAAATTGAAAGACAGGAGGAGGGAAGAAGGAAGTCTCTTTCTATTTACAGTTCCTATAAGTTTTCTCCAGCAGCAGCAAACAGCTACCATACCAACAATGCTACATTCCCTTGGAGGCACAACCTCCAGCTGGCCGTACTCCTTCAGTAACAGAGTACCAGTGACACCATGTGCTTTCCAGAGAACACCAGCCTCATAGCATCTCTCCCTCAGACAGCGGAACACTAGCCAAGTGGTAACCTCCTTAGAGATTCACACAACAGCCACATGATATCTATTACTTAGTCAAAGCACCAGCCACACAGGCCAGTCCTCTGAGCCACTACATATAATAGTACCCTTTTGTTTCTTTGACCTCAAGAGTAGCAGCTGCTTTCTACAATTACTAACATTGGGCTTACCTTGGCATTCTCTTTCTGCTCTTTCAGTCTTCCAATACCAGTGTGTGATGGTTTTAAAATATATCACAAATTCTTTAACATTTTTCTTCCCAAAAGGTGGGCCCTAATTCATCTCCCCTTGATTGTGGGATGGACCTAGTGACTTGCTTCAGATGAGTAGAATGTAATAGAAATGATGGTATGTGGCTAGATCATAATGGTTGCAGCTTCCTCCTGCTTCTCTCTCAGATCACCCTTTCTGAGAGAAGCCAATTGCTATGCCATGAGGACACTCCAACATTCCAATGGGATGGCCCATGTGGTGAGGAACTATGGCCTTTAGCCAACTGCCAGCGAGAAGCTGAGGCCTCCTGCCAATAGCTAAGTAAGTGCACCATCTTGGAAGCAGACCCTCCACCTCCAGCCAAACGTTCAGATAGCTGCCACCCCAGCTGACAGTTTAACTGCAACCTCGTGAGACACCCTAAGCTGCTCCTGGATTTCTGAACGTCAGAAACTGTGATAATAAATGATTGTTGTTTTCAGCCACTAAATTTTGAAGTAATTGGTTATGCCACAACAGAGAACTAATACATCAAGTAACTAATTCCTTTTATTAAAGTCCTTCATTTGAACTATCTGGATGGTTTATTTCTGGACCTTTGTTGATATAGTACTTGGTACCATGAGTAGACCCAGGAAACTGACATTCAAAGCTAGGATTTGTAATTGGATTACTTACCTCTTTAACTTTGAACACAGGATAATCTCCTTGAAATGGCAAGTGGGATATTGGTAATCTGTATCAGGCAACAAAATCAAGATGACTTAAATTACTACCTGTGGCTGCTTGGAATGAATTTCCCATTGAGACAAGGGCTTTGGGTGATAAAGTACCTGAAGGATTAGTGGACATTTGGTCCTGTCCAAAATGTCCATAAGACATCTGCTCCATGCCAAAAGGTCCTTGGAATTTGATTATATTTGGTCCTGTCCACAATACCAATGGAGACAGTGGGTCCATTCCAAAAGATCTTTGATATGTGGTCCTACCCAAAATCACTTGTCATGGACCAAATATGCTCATGGACATTTCGGACAGGACCAAATGTCAAGGACCTTTTGGTGTAAGTTCAAAGAAACTTGGTACTTGGTGTAAGTACAAGAAGTGGAAATGAGGCTTCTCTCACATGAAGTCATAAGGAACTGGAAATTATCTTTGGTGGCCATAAAAGAACGTCTTCTTTCTTGGAGTCATAAGACAGATATAACCAATCAAAATATAATTTTGTGAGTGCCACAGTTACAATATAAGATGAACTTACAGACAGACTAAGTTTCTTATGTGAAAAATCAGGAATTATTGAGACATCACCAAGATGGCGGCATGAGTAGTCTTCTTTGTCTCTCCCCCTTCGAATCTACAACTAATTGGACATTCACTGCTTAACAAAGGATATCCATATAGCATCGCAGGATGCCTGAGAGGTGCGTGCTGCTATACATCGGAAGGCGGACGGACTTCCCCCCGGGAGGAGGTGGAGATAGGTGAAAACTCTATGACCCCTGACCCCCAAACAGCCTACTACCTGCAAGCAGCTTTCTTCCAGCAGACTCCCCCATAACATCGCCATGCACCAAGGGCAAGAGGGTGTGCACACCAGAGGAGTAACGGTGGAAACAGGTGACTACAGCCCTACCTAAGCCCCACAAGATTACACCGAAGCCCAAGGGAAAACTCCAGGGTCCCACACAGATGGCAACAGGGAAAGCCTCTACTCACCATTAGTGGAGAGGCCCCACCCAACATTCAGAATGCCAGGAGGCTCCTGAAGAGAATCCCAAACGGGGCAGCAGCCCACCAGCCACCGCCGCTGGTCTCACGGAGTGGGGCTGTCGCCCAGACGGGACAAGGGGCTACTGGAGATCTCCTGGGAGAGGACTGGGGCTGGGTGGAGGCCCAGTAGCCAGCTCCGTGGCCCAGGGGGAAACTCAGGGGTCCCGTTCTGGCAGCAGGGAAAGCCTCTACTCACCATTAGCGGAGAGGCCCCGCACAGCATTCAGAACACCAGGATGCTCCTGAAGAGGAGAATCCTGAATGGGACAGCAGCCCACCAGCCAACACCGGACTCACAGACTCCGGCTGTCCCCCAGACAGGGAAAGGGGCTCCCGGAGAACCCTTGGGAGAGGACTGGGGCTGGGTGGAGTTCCAGTGGCTGGCTCCATGGCCCAGGGGACACTCCAGGGTCCCGCTCTGGCAGCAGGGAAAGCCTCTACTCACCATTAGTGGAGAGGCTCTGCCCAGCATTCAGAACGCCAGGAGGGTCCTGAAGAGGAGAATCCCAGGCAGGGCAGCAGTCAGCCAGCTGCCACCAGACTCACGGTCTCTGGCTGTCCCCCAGAAAGGGCAAGGGGCTCCCAGAGATCCCGGGGAAGAAGATTGGGGCTGGGTGGAGTTGCAGCGACCCGGCTCCATGGCCCAGGGGGAAACTCTACAGTCTTACAGCAGCCTCAGCGAAAGCCTCCGCACAGCACTAGTAGAGAGGCCCTGCCTGGCAATCACAAGGCTGGAAGGCCCTGGGACAAAAGTAGCATAGCTAGGTGAGCTAACCACAGACTGCAGAGGATACCCAGAGCTCTGCTGTGACCTATAGTGGACAAGTGAGATTTTGTGGGCTCCAACAGTGATAGAGCTGCAAATATAGGTGATCCTGCTCCTGGCCGCCAGGAAAGCCAATAACACCGCTGCAACAGTAGGTCTGCAACAGTAGGCACCAGCAGCCTGAAGCCCCCTTGTGACTTCCCCCACAGCTGAAGAGGGACCCCACAGGACCACTGTGATTACAAGGAGGGTCCCAGGTCCAGTTAGCAACAGCAGATACGGTTCCTGGTCAGTGCAGTCTAAACAGCTGCTCCCCCTGACACACCAGTAGAAACAAGTGGAAGCAGTAACCAAACTCTATCTCTATGCAGAGGCACAAATATATGCCATCAAGCAGTAAGAAAAAATATATTAAATCTCCAGAACAGAAGGAAATGACAAATTCGCATAAAACAATCCCAAAGACAATGAAATATATAACCTAAATGATGATGACTTCAAAACAGCCATTATTAAAAAACTCAATGAGTTAAAAGAGAATTCAGATTGACAACTCAACGAGTTCAGGAGCTAAGTCACAAAAGAATTTGATACTATAAAGAAGAACCAAACAGAAATACTGGAAATGAAGAACACAATGGAGGGGATTAAGAAAAATCTGGATGCTCTGTACAGTAGGGCCGATAATATGGAGGACAGAATTAGCAATTTGGAGGATAGGAATATAGAAATGCTGCAGGCAGAGGAGGAGAGAGAACTAAGACTAAAAAGAAATGAAGAAACTCTCCAAGAATTATCCGACTCAATTAGGAGATGCAACATAAGGATTATAGGTATACCAGAGGGAGAAGAGAAGGAGAAGTGGGGTAGAAAGCCTGTTCAAAGAAATAATGGCTGAGAACTTCCCAAACCTGGGGAGAGAGATGGAACAGAAGCCAATAGATCTCCAAACTTTATCAATGCAAGAAGACCAACCCCAAGGCATATAGTAGTGAAGCTAGCAAAAGTCAACAACAAGGAGAAAATACTAAAGGCAGCCAGGCAGAAGAAAATAACCTACAAAGGAACCCCCATAAGGCTATCAGCAGATTTCTCAGAAGAAACTTTACAGGGTAGAAGAGAGTGGAAGGATATATTCAAAACTCTTAAGGACAAAAACCCGCAGCCCAGAATACTCTACCCAGTGAAAATATCCTTCAAATACGATGGAGAAATAAAAACTTTCCCAGATAAACAAAAGTTAAGGGAGTTCATTGCCACAAAACCTCCTCTTCAAGAAATGCTCAGGAAAACCCTCATACCTGAAAAATCAAAAAAAAGGAAAGGGGTTACAAAACCAGGAGCAAAGGAGATAAGTAGAAGGACAATAACAGAAAGTAGTAGCTCTCCATCAGAACAAGTTAGCAAAAGTTAAATAAAACATTAAAGATAAAAGGAAGGGAAACACCAAGAATAAATATAACCCTGTCATTTTAACCACAAACTCACAACACAAGAAAGAAGAAGAAGAAAAAATCTGACAATAACAACCTAGAAGGGGAAGAAAAAAGGGATGGAAGGTTTTAATTTAAGGAAATAAGAGGCCATCAGAAAATGGACTATCTCATCTATGAGATGTTTTATACAAACCACCTGGTAACCACTAAACAAATAACAAGAATAAAGACACAAATTACAAATAAGAAGAAACCCAATACAGAAATTTACATACCTGAATTAGCAATCCAAAAATCATGGGATGAGAAACAAAGGAAATGCAAAAGAACCAAAAACAAGAGATAATATGGCAGTGGTAGACCCCCACATTTCAATAATCACTCTAAATGTAAATGGATTGAACTGTCCAATCAAAAGACACAGAGTGGCAGGATGGACCAAAGAACAAGACCCAACAATATGCTGCCTCCAGGAAACACACCTCAGCCCCAAAGACAAACACAGACTCAGAGTGAAGGGATGGAAGACAATACTCCAAGCTAATAATGAACAAAAGAAAGCAGGTGTCGCTATACTAATATCAGACAAAGCAGACTTCAAAGCAAAACAGATAAAGAAAGACAAAGAGGGACAGTATATAATGATAAAAGGGACACTCCACCAAGATGACATAACACTTATAAAGATATACGCACCCAACACAGGAGCACCAAAATTTGTAAAGCAACTCTTAACAGAACTAAAAGGAGACATCAACAACAATACAATAATAGTAGGGGACCTCAACACCCCATTAACACCAATGGATAGATCATCCAGACGGAAAATCAACAAGGAAATTATAGAATTAAATGAAAAATTAGACCAGATGGACTTAATAGATATATATAGAACACTTCATCCAAAAACAACAGGTTACACATTCTTCTCAAGTGCGCATGGAACATTCTCAAGGATAGACCATATCTTGGGAAACAAAGCAAGCATCAATAAATACAAGAGAGTTGAAATAATATCAAGCATCTTTTCTGATCATAATGCTATGAAACTAGAAATCAGCTACAAGAATAAAGCAGGGAAAGGTGCAAAAATGTGGAGACTAAACAACATGCTACTGAACAAACAATGGATTATTGAAGAAATTAAAGAAGAAATCAAATATTATCTGGAGACAAATGAAAATGAAGACACACCATACCAACTCACTTGGGACGCAGCAAAAGCAGTCCTAACAGGCAAATTCATTGCAATACAGGCTCACCTCAATAAACAAGAAAAATCTCACACAAGCAACCTCAAATGACACTTAGCAGAATTAGAAAAAGAAGAACAAACAAAGCCCAAAGTCAGTAGAAGGAGGGAAATAATAAAAATTAGAGCAGAAATAAACAATATTGGAAAAAAAAGACAGTAGAAAGGATCAATGAAACAAAGAGTTAGTTCTTTGAAAAAATTAGCAAAATTGACAAACCCTTACCCAGACTCACTAAGAAAAAAAGAGAGAAGTCTCAGATAAATAAAATTAGGACTGAGAGAGGAGAAATCACAACAGATACCAAAGAAATACAAGGGATCATAAGAGAATACTATGAAAAACTATATGCCAAAAAATTGAACAACCTAGAAGAAATGAATAAATTCCTAGACTCTTACAACCTCCCCAAACTGAATCAGGAAGAAATAGAGAATCTGAATAGACCAATCACAAGTAAAGAAATAGAAACAGTAATCAAAAACCTCCCCAAAAATAAGAGTCCAGGACCAGACGGCTTCTCCGGAGAATTCTACCAAACATTCAAAGAAGATTTAATACCTATCCTTCTCAAAATATTTCTGAAAATCGAGGAAGATGGAGCACTCCCTAACACATTCTATGAAGCCAACATCACTCTGATCCCCAAACCTGACAAGGACAAACAAAGAAGGAAAACTACAGGCCAATATCACTGATGAACATAGATGCAAAAATCCTCAACACAATTCTGGCAAACCGAATACAGCAATACATCAAAAAGATTATACACCATGATCAAGTGGGATTTATACCAGGGACACAGGGATGGTTCAACATCTGCAAGTCAATCAACGTGATACATTACATTAACAAAATGAGAAACAAAAACCACATGATCATCTCAATAGATGCAGAGAAAGCATTCGACAAGATCCAACATCCATTTATGATAAAAAAAAAACCCTCAATAAAATGGGTATAGAAGGAAAGTTCCTCAACATAATAAAGGCCATATATGACAAACCCACAGCCAACACCAGACTCAACGGGCAAAAACTGAAAGCCATCCCTCTGAGAACAGGAACAAGACAAGGGTGCCCACTTTCACCACTCTTATTCCACATAGTACTGGAGGTGTTGGCCAGAGCAATTTGGCAGGAAAAAGAAATAAAAGGAATCCAAATAGGCAATGAAGAAATAAAACTCTCGCTGTTTGCAGATGACATGATCTTATATATAGAAAACCCCAAAGAATTTATAGGAAAACTATTAAAAACAATCAACAGCTACAGCAAAGTTGCAGGGTATAAAATCAACATACATAAATCAGTAGCATTTCTATATGCTAACAATGAACTAACAGAAACAGATCTCAAGAACTCAATCCCATTCACAATTGCAACAAAAAGAATAAAATACCTTGGGATAAATTTAACCAAGGAAGTGAAAGATCTATACAATGAAAACTACAAGACTTTCTTGAAAGAAACTGATGACGACATAAAGAGATGGAAAGACATTCCATGCACATGGATTGGAAGAATAAACATAGTTAAAATGTCCATACTACCTAAAGCAATCTACAGATTCAACTCTATCCCAATCAGAATCCCAATGACATTCTTTACAGAAATTGAACAAAGAATCCTAAAATTCATATGGGGCAACAAAAGACCCCAAATTGCTAAAGCAATCCTGAGGTAAGAAGAACAAAGCCGGAGGCATCACAATCCCTGATTTCAAAACATACTACAAAGCTGCAGTAATCAAAACAGCATGGTACTGGTACAAAAACAGGTGCACAGATCAATGGAACAGAATTGAAAGCCCAGAAATAAAACCACACATCTATGGACAGCTAATCTTCGACAAAGGAGCTGAGGACCTACAATGGAGAAAAGAACATCTCTTCAACAATTGGTGCTGGGAAAACTGGACAGCCACATGTAAAAGAATGAAAATTGACCATTCTTTTTCACCATTCACCAAAATAAACTCAAAATGGATCAAATACCTAAAGATTAGGCCTGAAACAATAAGTCTTCTGGAAGGGAATATAGGCAGTACACTCTTTGACATCAGTTTCAAAAGAATCTTTTTGGACACCGTAACTCCTCAGATGAGGGAAACAATAGAAAGAATAAACAAATGGGACTTCATCAGACTGAAGAGCTTCTTCAAGGCAAGGGAAAACAGGATTGAAACAAAAAAAACAGCCCACTAGTTGGGAAAAAATATTTACAAGTTACTTATCTGACAAAGGGTTAATCTCCATAATATATAAAGAACTCACACAGCTCAACAACAAAAAATCAAACAACTCAATCAAAAAATGGGCAGAGGACATGAACAGACATTTCTCCAAAGAAGATATAAGGATGGCCAATAGACACATGAAGAGATGCTCATCATCACTAATCATCAGGGAAATGCAAATCAAAACTGCACTAAGATATCACCTTACACCTGTTAGATTGGCAAAAATATCCAAACCCAAGAGTGACAAATGGAGAGGCTATGGAGAAAAAGGAACCCTCATACACTGTTGGTGGGAATGCAAACTGGTGCAGCCACTATGGAAAACAGTATGGAGATTTCTCAAAAAGTTAAAAATAGAAATACTTTATGACCCAGCCATCCCACTACTGGGCATCTATCCTAAGAACCTGAAATCAGCAATTCCAAGAGTCCCATGCACCCCTATGTTCATCGCAGCATTATTTACAATAGCCAAGACGTGGAACCAACCTAAGTGCCTGGCAACTGATGATTGGATAAAGAAGATTTGGTATATATACACAATGGAATACTACTCAGCCATAAAAAAGGACAAAATCGTCCCATTCACAACAACATGGATGGACCTTGAGGGTATTATGTTAAGCAAAATAAGCCAGACAGAGAAAGACGAACTCTGTGTGACTCCACTCATAGGTGGAAGCTAACATATAGACAAGGAGAACTGATGGGTGGTTACCAGGGAAAGGGGGCGTGGGGGCAGGGCACAAAGGGTGAAGTGGTGTACCCACAACATAAGTAACAATTATGTACAACTGAAATTTCACAAGGTTGTAAACTATCATAATCTTAATAAAAAAAAAAGTCAGGAATTATTTGGAAGGAATGGATGCCTGACACTTGGAAGGAAGAAATTTTTTCAACTTAAACAAGGGTGAGTATTTTTAATCTAATATCCCTGAGCCTCACTTACCAGCAGAAGCCACTCCCCACATTTTGAGGAGAGTAGCCTTTTCTTACTTGAAGACCCTCTGATAACCTCCCCTAAGGCTGATGCCTTCAGAAAGGGTGTTTATTCTCTGCAGCTCGTTTCACTGCCTCAAGGCCTGTAACTAGAGTCAGATCTCGACACACTTCAGGGAGGCAAGTGCCAAGACATATTTGGAAGAAGAGAGTTCATATACCGAAAGAATAGCAAGATTCTGTTTGTTTGCATATTCAGCAAGTGTACATTGCTAGAAACTTGGAGAATAGATGCAGGAATAGATTCTAAGGGTATTAGTCACAGAAGGACAAAATATAATGTTGGATCAAAGCAAATGTATTATTATGGTTGAACATAGAGAATTAAGTGAAGTGTGCAGGGTTCCAACAGTATGCTTGGATGATTACTGAAATGGGGACTCCAAGGTGACCTAATTCAATCAGGATGAAATGCCAGAACTTCCTTGGTATAAAACAGAAGGAAAGAACAAAAGGCTTAGAAAGAAAGGAATGTTGGAGTGAGGCTAAATATCCATCCAAATATGTTCCTTGAGAGTCCAGAGTATACTCCCTTCACTAAGGCATTAAGAAATGCGTTAATGAGGAGGGCACTATCCTCCTGGACGAGCTTTGTGGTAGGTGGCTATCTTTTTCAAGCTAGGGATGATAGTAAGAAATGCCACCACTGAAACGGGAGTCCTGATTTTAAAGTGGAATTCTGGAATGTTAGAGATATTGAACCACTAAAGACAAGATGGGTATAATTACCATAATAAGCAATTATGTTTGACCTGCAGGTATCTTCAGTAGTGTGAATTGATCACAATGCTTCATAAAACAAATAGGTAGCCTACTAAATATTTATGTATGTAATATAATTGTAATAAAAAAATTCTGTGTCGAGTGAGTAGAAATCCAACTTGAATCCCCACAATGATGAAGCACATCTTGTCACCCAGTGCAGCCCTAAGCAAGTTCACAGGCTCTGAGTTCTTGGTCCCTTTGCAGAAGGGTCATTCAACACTGCTTTAATCATATTCTGGAACAGTCTTCTAAGCCTTCCACAAGGGTGCTTATATATAGGGTGTTAACACTCTGGGAAAAGGAAAACATTCAGGCCTATCTTGAGATGACTAGATTCTAACTCTATTAGTACTAACCCATAATGTCACTCTGGCCCACTTGTCAATGTGGGGCTTATGCAGCTCAACTGATGAAAATGGATTTTTGGATCTCCAGTTACATTCCAAGATCCTGAATATACGATTGGAATAGTTATTCCTGTGAGTCAAATTCACAGAATCACAACATGATCTCTCTTATCTGTGGAGGTATGGCTATTGTGGTATAAAGGTAAGGTAGTGACTTCTGAAACTTCCTCTCCAAACCGGAATAGTAAACCACAACTGATCCCAAATGGAATTACAAAGATCATTGTCTTCATCAAAAATCTGAAAGGTGAAAGGATGATGATTCATATCACGTTCCAACGTAATTCTCCTTTTTGACCTATGTAAAAGGCAGATGGATCATGGGTTGTAAAGTTAGTCAGGTGATGATTCCAATTGCAGCAACTACTCCATACCTAGGATCTTTCAAGGCGCAAATTAAGACAATCTCTGGATCCCGGCATGTAGCTATTCATCAAGCAAATGCCTTTTATCTAAACCAAATTGCAATTCCCACCACAAGCAGTTTGTCCCCTAGCAGGGACAGCAGAGCACCTTCACGATCTTGCTTTAGAGCTAAATCCACTCTTCCATTGTCAGACATAATCTAGCACACGAAGACCTGAACCATCTTGACACTTCACAGAATACCACAATGACAACTACACTGATGAGATAATGCTTATCGGGCCTTGTGAGCAGGAACTGGCAGGAACTTTAAACACTTCAGTAACATACACTCCAAAAAGTGGGAAATAAACCCCACAAATTTTCAGGGACACGCAACTTCACTGAGTCTTTTGGATATTCATCCTGCCTGGTTATATCATTGACCATAGACAATCCATCAAGCAAAAGGTCTGAAATAGATGATCCTAAGTGATTTCAACTATTCAAGGCTTCATCCTACTAAAATCCATATATCACAAATCTATGTATCTTGAGTATCTTCTAGTTCCTTCCAAATACCAAACATTTGCTAAGATATGGTAGCGCAAGGACCTGGACTGTGCAGGATTTGCCCTCACATTACAATTTATGGGATTCAAGAGGTTGAGTTGAATGGTGGGTTGGGGGCTGGGGATCGCGCCATCCATGAGTCAACAGTGCAGAGAGTAATGTCCTGCTATGACCACTCTCACACTCTCTCACTACTGATCAACCCCAACACTCTCTCCTCCTGAACCTGGATTGTCTCAGAATCCTTCCAAACACAGTATACCAAATAATCTCCCCCTATCCATCATTTGAGAAATGAGACTTTCTCTCAAAATAGAAGGAATCCAGGGGCAGAGCCATTGGACAGAAATTACAAAAACGGATTGAGAGGCAGAGGGAGCAAACTGAAGGGTGGGAACATAATGTATCTAAATATATCTCTAAATATATCTGAGTGATAAAGAGAAGATGCACAGCAGCTAGTGTAACCAGGAAGAGAACTATCACAGATATCTACTAGCTCTGACAGAGAACACAGAAAATTCCTTCTGAAGAAAGTTCACTTGCTTCACACTAAACCACCTCTGGGATAGAGGAACCACGTTCTGAAGTTACTTGGGAGCTGTGCATCAGTTTGCCCGTTGCCACAGGTGCAGAGTGGCTGTCTAGAAGCATTTGCTCCTGGACAAAGTACAACCAGGAGCTCACAGGCATCTAAGGACAAGCACTGAAAATCTCTCTACTATTTTGCCAAAAAAATAATTTGAGAATAGTATTTAATATCTATCTATTTCACAGAAGCATTGTAAGTTTCTATGCTAAGAAAACAAAGCTTGCAAGCAAGTTAAGTAAGATCCTCAGAGCAAAGTAATAGATAAATAGAACAGTATTATTAGGGCAGATTATTAGACTCTTTTATTAAAGAGCCCTGGAATTGAGAAAGTTTTAGTCCATGGCTTTTTGCTTATCATCTCCCAAAAAGAACCAGCAGCAAACTTTTTACATTAGGGGATCTCAATAAATGACAGTTGATTTAAATTGGAGTTGGCAAAATATCAATTCCAAAATTTTATTTTTTCTGTTTTGTTTTCAAAACCAAGGACTAGACTGACCAACTAATTCCATTAATTCCATTCTAATTCATGTCAGAAACAACACTTCTCTTAAAAATGAAAAGTAAGCAAGTAACATCAAACACTGGCAAGGATGTGAAGCCATAGGAATATTCATTCATTGCTGGTGGAAATGTAAAATGGTACAGCCACTTTGGAAGACAGTTTGGCCGTTTCTTAGAAAACTAAACATATTTTTACCATATGATCCAGTAATCACACTCCTTGGTATTTACCCAAAGGAGCTGAAAATTTATGCTCACACAAGAACCTGCGCACAAATGTTTATAGCAGCTCTATTCATAAATGCCATAACTTGGAGACAACTAAGATGTCCTTCAGTAGGTGAATGGATAAATAAACTGTGGTACATCCAAACAATGAAATATTATTTGGGGTTGAAAAGAAATGAGCTATCAAGCCATAAAAAGACATGGAGGAAATTTAAATGCATTTTACTAAGTGAAGGGAGGCAATCTGAAAAGGCTACATACTGTATGATTCCAATCATATGACATTCTGGAAAAATCAAAACCAAGGAGACAATACAAAGATCAGTGCTTACAGCAGGGTGGGGAAGAGACAAGCAGATGGAGCAAAGAGGAATTCTAGGGCAGTGAGAATGCTCTGTATGATATTGTAATGATAAATAAATGTCATTTTATACTTGTCCAAACTCATACATGTACAACACCAAGAGTAAACCCTAAGGCGGATATGGAATCTGCGTGATTATGATGTGTCAATGTAGGTTCATTCTTGGTAAGAAAAAAAAACAGTACCATTCTAGGGGATGATGTTGATAACAGGGAGGTTATGCATGAGTGGGGGCAGGGAATATATGGCAATCTCTGTACCTCCTTCTTGATTTTATTGTAAACCTAAAAGTGCTCAAAAAAATTAAAGTTTTCAAAAATAAATGAATACAAAGTAAGTAAGCTGGCCTGAACTGATATATCTCGCACTGTTTTTGGCTAACCCAGATCTGAAACCACTAGTGAATGGTGAGCACACAGTGTTAGACTCCATACATTCCTACAGTCTTACAGGCAGAGGAGGAAGATCAACAGCCTCATTGACTCAGTCACTCCACCCCAGTCACACTGGCCCCCTTCTCTTCCTCCACACACCAAACATGCCCCTACCTAAGATTTTTACGTTTGCTGTTTCCTCAGCCTCAAACACTCTTTCCCCAGATAACCACGTGGCTTGCTCTCAGTCCTTCAAGTCTTAACTCCAAGTCACTTTCCCACTGAAGCCCTCCCTGGTCATCCTGTTTTACAGTTCAACAGCCGTCCCTGCTTTCTGTTTTTCCTCAGCACGTATTGCTGTCTAACATGTTGTGTATTTTACCTTTTTCTTCCATTGTAGATCTCCCTTGCTGGGTTATAAACTCCATGAGGACAGGAATAGTTCTTTCATTACTATATCTTCAGACCTTAGAATGGTGTCTGGCATATAGCAGATCAATAAATATCTGTTGAATGGATAAATGGACACACAATCATGTTCAAAAACATGACAAGAAAAATGTCAGGGAGATATGGTATATAGTCTTCAAACCTTCTCTCTTTCTTCCTAAGCTCAGGCAACCTTTTACCTAGATCTTAAATACACTCTACTTTATAATTTCTTTCCCAAAATACCAAGCTGTTTTATGAGAAGACCAACAGCACTGATAAATTATGAATGCCCTAGGAAATTTCAAAAATTCTATTCTTCGTATTGTTCATAATATATTATACTTTGACATTTATAAAAATGAAAAACAAATAGAAATTAATCTCATCTTTAAAATATGAAACCTATAAATGTTATTGGACATATTTACATCACACATTTTAAAAGGTCATATAATATTTAGCTCTTTACTACTTCACAATTTAGAATTTTTATATCAATGGATATTTATTTTTGATAGTCATTAATATTTATGCAAACAATACATTTGCTCATCCAGTAATACTCTTTTTTATTCTTTGCCTGTGGTATAACAAAATTTTAATACTCAATTTTTAACCTTCCTCCAAGGGCTGCTCTCTGAAAGTAGACTATATACTCCAGGAAATGAGAGCAAGCTGTTGGGAGGATAGGATTAGAGAAGCTGGAGGATATTTAAGCAATGTAAATGATCAAAAGTAAATAATTCCAATAAAAGCTGCTGGTCCAGAAGTTTTTTCCTGCATGTCCATTGGCTACATGCCTGTCAACAGGCCTTTATGCACAGAGGGCGCAAGAAGAGATTGAGATAAAATTACCACAGGAAATTCCACTCCTGTGCCTCATTGGGAGTGGATTCTTGGGAAAGAGGACAGTGGGAGGACTATTTTAAGATTTCAGGTTTAGGGGCTTTAGGAGAGAATGGAGAGTGGGACACAGAAAGAAATGACTGTGACATACC
Organism: Equus caballus; assembly: GCF_041296265.1. NCBI lineage: Eukaryota > Metazoa > Chordata > Mammalia > Perissodactyla > Equidae > Equus > Equus caballus. The sequence goes on from NC_091688.1 coordinate 75,085,318, forward strand.
CCAAGCAATTCAAGGTGTGAACAGTCCCTCCTACTGATGTGTTGATTTAGAGGCAAGTACTAAATTTCCGCTTTAGCAGTTTTCAAGGTTGCATTAAATCAACTCCTGTGGCTCACAACAAAGCACGGATGATTCAGATCGAGTTAGAAGAAGACTTATCTTCACTGTTCGCTAATTACTCCACAGTGAAGCAAATGCAATAATATTCTTTCCCTTTCAACCCCATGTAGCTATTCTTTATTGTTTTAAAACAGATCAGAGAATCCATATCTAAACAGAAGATACAGCAAATGTCTTTTATAAAATTGTGAGGACCTAATGTTCACGTTTAACTAAGCTGTTGAGTTTCTTTTCTCCTTCAAATTTGAAGGTCCTGCTTTACAACGGCTACTTAACATATAATATATTTTATTATCAAATTGTTTTTGTCTATCAACCCCTGAAGACATAGACTCAAAAAGGTCGGGGATGGGTGGGCAAAATGGGTGAAGAGGGTCAAAAGATACAAACTTCCAGCTGTAAAATGAGTAAGTCATGGTGGCGTAATGCACATGATGTGACTAGAGTTAATAATACTCTATTGTATATTTGAAAGTTGCTAAGAGAGTAGATCTGAAAAGTCCTCATCACAAGAAAAAAAAGAAAAAGAAAGATTTTGTAACGATGTATGGTGACAGATGATCATTTCGCAGTGTACACAAATATCCAATCATTATGCTGTATGCCTGAACCTAATCTAATGTTATACATTAATTATACCTCAATAAATCAAAATAAATAATTTTTAAAAGGTCAGGGATTTTTGTTTTCACCGTTGCTTTGTTCACTCATGTATCCTCAGCACCCAAAGCGGTGCCTGACACATGGAAGGCATTCACTAAATATTTATGGAATGACTGAATGAATGATTCTGTGAAAGTAGCCTCCTATGTGAATAGATATACCTAGAAAGATTAATCTATAATCTTTGTACATCTACATAAAGACTGAGCATCAGAAAATTTTTCTTAAATGCCTGATTTAGACTGTCTCTTCTTAGCAGATCTAAAACAGGATCCTGGCTGTGAGGAGCTTACAATTCTGTTAGGAAGACAAAACTGAACTATAAAATAATTAGAGAATAAAGAAATCTAAAATAAACCATGAAGAAAAAATAAACTAATGGGACTACATCAAACTAAAAAGCTTCTGCGTGGCAAAAGAAATCATCAACAAAATGAAAGACGACCTATCAACTGGGAGAAGAAATTTGCAAATCATATATATTCAATAAGAGGTTAATATCCAAAATGTATAAAGAACTCATACAACTCAACAACAACAAAAAAACAACCCAATTAAACAATGGGTGGAGGATCTGAAAAGACATTTTTCCTAAAAAGATATACAGATCACCAATGGGCCCATGAAAAGATGTTCAACAATACTAATTATTAGGGAAATGCAAATCAAAACCACCATTAGATATCACCCTATAATCGTCAAGTGGCTATTATTAAAAAGACAAGAAATAACAAGTGTTAGGATGTGGAAAAAAGAGAGCCTTTGTACACTACTGGTGAGACTGTAAGCTGATACAGCCATTATGGAAACCAGTGTGGAGATTCCTCAAAAAATTAAAAATAGAGCTATCAGATGATCGTGCTATTCTAGTTCTGGGTATTTATCCAAAGAATGAAAAAACACTAACCTGAAAAGATAGATTGCATTACTATGTTCATTGCAGCATTATTCACAATAGCCAAGACTTGGAAACAACCTAAGTGCCCATCAACGGATGAATGGTTAAAGAAGATGTGGTGTGTATATAGATATATTTATATATATATATAACAGAATACTACTCAGCCATAAAAAAAGATGAAATCTTGCCATTTAAGATAATATGCATGGACCTTAAGGGTATTATCCTAAGTGAAATAAGTCATACGGAGAAAGTCAAATACCATATGATTTCTCTCATCTGTGGAAGATAAGGCAACAACAAATACACAGATACAGAGAATAAATTGGTGGTTACCAGAGGGGAAGAAGGGTGGGAGGAGGTCAAAAGAGGCAAAGGGGCATATCTGTACCATGATGAATGGCAACTGGACTTTTGGAGGTGAACACGATGTAGGCTGTACAGAAGTCAAAATATAATGATGTACACCTGAAATTTATACAATGCTATAAACCAATGTGACCTCCATAAAAAAATAAATAAAATAAAATATACCATAAAACTGTTACTTAGACCGTCTATACAACCAACGTTCACAGGAAGAACAAAAGCAATGTGATCTTCATAGAAAGCGTCACAGAGAAGACGATTTGAATCAGGCCTTAAAGGACAAGAATAATTTCAGTATGGAGAAAGAAAAATAAGGAGCATATACAAGTTTGGAACTCATGATTCATGGTAAGATACCATAAGAATATAAGGTTATGGGAACCCTAGGATTCGCACTACAGACATTAAGTGATACATTACGACTGTCAAATTATGACGCATTCTGACTGTCAGGTTGAGGATTCATGCATTCATTGATTAATCAGAAAGTATCTATGTAATCTTTACCAAGTGCTAGGAACTGTGGTATGTGCTGGGGATCATAAAGTGAACAAAATAAACTTCCTGCCCTCATGAAGCTCACATTCTGGAAGGAGAGATAAATAAGAAACAAGTGAACAAATAAGACCATATGGAAAGTTACAAGAGTTTCGAGAGACATCAAATACATTAATTGCAGGGCAAGTTTAGTATTGGATAGGGTAGTCAGAGAAGGCCATTTGAGTTATGTCTTCCAGGAGCATGGAAAAGGAGCAATTAATAGACAAGAGATTTCAACTAATTCCTGGATATCAATATAGAAAGGGTAGGGAGAAGTGATCACTGAGAGACAAGGACCACGGAAGCCACATCACAGAGGGGGTTACAGGTAGATGAGGAGCTGTCTTGCCCTGCAGATGTCTAGAGAGGCCTGACACACAGACATGGCGAGTACGAGGAAGGTGAAGTATAAAACATGGACAAAAACTGTACGGATTAAATGAAACCCAGGAGACAGTATAATCAATTCCAACCATTCCGGAGAAAAACAATGGTTAAAATTTTTCCAAATTTGTTGAAAATTGTAAGCCCACAGGTTCAAGAAGCTCAACAAAGCAATGCAGAGGAAACATAATGAAAACCACACCAGGACACATCATAATCAAGTTGTTGAAAACTACTGATAAAGAGAAAGTTATAAGTGCAGCCAGAGGAAAAAAGATACATGATGTTCCACGAGGAAAAGATAAGAATGCCAGCTCATTTCTCATCAGAAATGTTGCAAGCTCAAAGGCAGTAGAGAGATCTTTTATAGTACTAAAAAGAGGAGGAAAAAACCATCAACCTAAATTCTTTACCCAGTTAATTATCTTCTAAAAATAATAGCAAAGTAAGTACTTTTTCAGACAAATGAAAACAAATAAATGTAATGATTTAGCTGAGATGAATAAATTCCATGAAAGACACAATTTATCAGACTTCCCTCAAGAAGGACTAGATTAACTGAATAGCCTCATATGCATTTTAAAGAGGTATAGTTAAAACTCTTCCCACAAAGACATACCAGGTCCTAGATGTCTTCCCTGGTGAATTCTATCAATTATTTACGGAAGAAATAAAAATTCTTCACAAACTCTTCCAGAAAATAGGAAAAAAAAATACTATTCAATTCCTTTTATGAGGCCAATATTACCTTAATACCAAAACTAGACAAAGAACATTACAAGAAAACTGCAGAACGATATATCTCATGAACATAAATTTTAAAAATCATAAGCATAATTTTAACAAATTAAACTTTGCAATATGTCAAATGAATAACACACCATAACCAAGAGGGTTTCATCCCCAAAATACCAGGTAGTTTACCATTCAAAAATTCACTTAAGGTAATTTACCATATTAACCCAACAGAAAAGAACATAATCATCTTAATGTGTGCAAGAAAAGCTTTTGACAAAATCCTATACCCATTCATGATAAAATTCTCAGCATTCTATGAATAGAAGGGAACTTCTGCCACCAGATTTAAAAAACCTATTAAAAAACTCTAGATAGCACTGTGTTTAACAGTGAAAGACTAAGGTACTTCCCCCCATAATCAAGAAGGAGAAAAGTACGTCCATTTTCAATAATTATATTCTTATTTTTGTAAGTATTACTATATTTATATCATATGTTAAGGCAGGGAAAAGAAAATATTAAAAATAAAGAAGCAAACCTCTATTTTTATACAAATGATATCATCCATGTAGAAAGTCCTAAGGAAATAGAATAAATAAGTGAATTTAGTAAATTCACAGAATACAAAATTAATATACAAAAATTTATTGTTTTTTATTTACTAGCAGAAAATTCTGGAAATTGAAATTTTTTTTAAAAACACTGCCACTTACAGTAGCTTAAAAATTTGAAATACTTGGGGATAAATTTGACAAAACATATACAAGAGATGTATACTGAAAACTATAAAACATTGCTGAGAGAAAATGATCTAAGTAAATGGAGGGTGATATCATGTTCATGGATCAGAAGACTCAATATTGTCAAGATGTCAATTCTCCCCAAATTGATCTACAGATTCAACACAATCTCAGTCAAAACTCCAGTTGGTTTTTTGTGGAAATTGACAAGGCTTTTAAAAAACTTACATTGAAAGTCAAAGCACCTAGAGATGTGAAAACAATTTTGAAAAAAAGAACAAAGTTGCAGAATTCACAATACCTGATTTTAAGACTTAATTTAAAACTATAATAATCAAGACAGTGTAGTATTGTTAGAGATAGACACATGGATCGAAGAAACTAAATAGAGTGCCCAGAAATAGACTTACCTATATATGGTCAATCGATTTTTGACAAAGATAGCGAAGTAACTCAATAGGGAAAAGATTGCCTTTTCAATAAATGATGCTAAAACAATTAGATAACTATGTGCAAGAAAAAAGTAACAAACATTGACATATACCACACATTATATTAAAAAAATTAACTAGAAATGGATTACAGACCTAAATGTAAGAGCTAAGACTATAAATTTTCTAAAAGACAGCTTAAGAGAAAATCTTTGTGACCATGAGTCAGAAAAAATTTCTACATAAGGTACAAAAAGCATGAACCACAAGAAAGAATTGATAAATTGGACTTCATCAAAATTAAAAATATTTGGTTTTCAAAAGATGCCATCAAGAAAGTGAAAAGTCAAGACATGCACTAGAAGAAAAGATGTGTAAAATATATATCTGATAAAAGACTTTTATCCAGAATATGTAAAGAGCTCTTACAATTCTATAACAAAAAGACACATAACCCTGCTTTAATAAAAAAAAGATTGAAAGATTTAAAAGGACATTTCCACAAAGAAGACATTGAATGGTAAATAAATATGTGGGGAAAAAAAGGTCAATATCATCAGTCACCAGGAAAATGTAAATTAAAATAACAATGAGATACTAATATATATCCACTAAATGTGACAATATCAAACGTTGGCAAGAGTAGGAAGCAACTGGCATTCTCACGTGTTGCTGGTGAAAATGTATCGCGTTATTACAATTCTTATTAAAAAAGTTGTTTGTCATTTCTTATAAAAAACATTTATCCTGATTCCCAGAAATTATTACTCCTAGGTATTTACCCAAAAGAAATGAGAACATATGTTCGCACAAAAATCCTATTGATATTTGCAATAAAACGCATGAAGCTCACATTATGCTAAGGGCAAAAAACCAGACACAGAAGACTATGTACTATATGATTCTATTTACATAAAATTCTAGACAAGAAGACAAAACTACTGTGAGAAAAAGTCAAACAGTGATTGCCATGGGCATAGGGTGGATAGGGGAGAATTGACTCTCAGGAAGAACTAGCAAGCTTTTGGGGAGACAGAAATATGACTAATGTCATGATTGTAGTGATGGTTGCACAACTGTATACATTTTTCAACTTATATTGGACACTTGAAATTGGTGAATTTTATCTTGTGTAAATTATACCTGAAAAAACACACAAAAAATATATTTCATATGTCTTCTGCACAATACTGTGAATCCTTCGATTGTCTGGACTACGTATCACCAATGCCTATCACAGTCTCCAAAAGATAATAGAAACTTAATAAACAAAGAAAAAGTGAATGAATGAATGAGCAATTGGTACAGAATTCAATGTCTTGTAAGAAGCCATAAAGAAATGCTTTACAGACCTTCTGTCTGCCTTCAATCCTGAAGACACTTCTGTACTAGAGTTACTGAGGTTCTTGTAAGACATTTGGGACTTCTTAACACAGGTCCCACTTTCTTACCAGTCAGTCTTTTGGAAGACATTGTGCTGCCTGCTGTCAGGGTTCTTTCTCAGCTTTGGCTTCTGTCCAGTAAAAATTCCTGGCGAGATTTTATAAACCTAAAGTATATTGATATCCTTACTACTGCTCTAAACTCCTGAAATTTCATTTCGTTTATAGGTCGGTTTACCAAATGACACTCTCCAAGAACTTATATCACCGTGTATCTTTGGCAACTTTAGGTAGCTGTTTGGATGACCTGGGAATAAAGTTTGCTTCCAAGGTGAATCATCTCATATATAATTCAATTTTTAATAATCACAAATAGAGTCTTTTAGCTACTTTCTCCTCATAAAACTAATTTTGCTTGTCAACAAAGCTGGAACCAGCAACACAGATTTAGAATTTAGACTTACTTTGTTTTTTACTTTTAAAAAACTTTTAAGGCTTATTTCTTCACAAGAACAATAGATATGTTGTACAAATATAAATCAAAGTTCCAAATGAGAAGCTTGCTTAGATTTACTACTCTGCCTTCCAAGAGTGAGACGCGTCACAGGAGGCACTGGGGCTCCTTCAGCCATTTACACCACAGCAATTATTAATGAAGAGCTAAGCTGCTACTAGAAGACCAAGCGTTAGAGGTCATTATATCTGCAACCAGGCTTACTCTCTCCCCCTGGGCTGTGGCTGAGCACGGCTCAACTCCACTCTATGGGAAAACAAGAATCTGTGTTTCCTGTGGTTACACCCTGTGGATGAACCAATACTCTGTGGAAGTGTCAGTTAAATAGTAAGTTGTACTGACAGAAATATTTGTGATTAGAAAATGTCCTCTGTTGCTTAAATCAAAAGAGTAGAAAGTCTGACAAAGATATAGGAAGCCCACTCTGGCATAAATTTTACAAAACTGTCACAAACAAAGGCTTTGTGGATCCCCAGAGACTTAGAATGTTCTCCCAAATGGCTGAGATCTTGAATTTACACTGGAAAACATGCACGTGGATACACAGCAGTGTGAGGCACTCAGATTTAAAGACTAGGAGGTAATGATATTGGCTCAGCAAGCTTTCAGGTGCATCTTGGCCATTTGGGTTGATACTCTCTCAAAGGTGTCATTCAAGCCATGATTTTTTGTTACCCACCACAAGATACACATGGAGAACCATGGAAACTGATCTCCAAGGGAGGTAAGTCAATATCTAGTAGCAAATCCATAAAGTTTATAGGTATGTAATCGAGTTTAGGCAGAAATTTGAATCTGTTGAATTATATCCAATAAACACTCAATAAAAACCTTAACTGAGGGGCTGGCCCAGTGGTGATGTGCTTAAGTTCACAGGCTCCACTTCAGCAGCCTGGGGTTCGTGGGTTCGGATCCCCAGTGCAGACACACACACTCATCAAGCCATGCTTTGGTGGCATCCCACACAAAATATAGGAAGATTGGCACAGATGTTAGCCTGCGACAATCTTCCTCAAGGAAAAAGAGGATGATTGGCAACAGAGCTCAGCTCAGGGCCAATCTTCCTCACCAAAAAAACCCCACAAAAAACCTTCATTGAAATAAATGTCAGGTCCACTATAAAATGTCCTTCTCCTTTGGCTTCTCAGTTCTTTATAATGTGTGCATTTCACTTCCATGTTCATGGGCACTGCACAGTCTCATTACAATCTTCCTCATAGGCCTGAACATACTTGTTTCTATTCAGAGGAACTAGCTGGGCATGTAATGAGAATCTGAATGCCTAGAAACTGAGCAAGAAAACAGTAACCATTTCATTCTTTTGAAGTTTTTTTTAGAAAAATTGGAGCTTTTTATTTATTGGCTGAAGTGGAAATACAGCAAGACTGGATATCTAAGTACAACGCAAGCCCAACTGTCGAAAAAGCTATACTGAACACTTTCCTAAATTTCCAAATTGAAGAATGTGGAAATGTTTGCTCAGGTTCCTGGATTTGTCCAGATCACGTTGCCAAAAGAGAATTCTAGGATATCTCCTCAAACTGCCTTTTCAACTTTTACTGCATGTTGGAGCAATGTTTGAACACTTGGCAGAACAGCATCTTGAATTGCCGTCTCCATCTTATGAGCAAGATCATTCACAGTACCAAGCTACCAAGCTACCACCGGCCTCGACTGTCCAGGAACTAATTCATTTACATCTTATATTTTCTGGCTAATTGCTAACACTTTCTTAGATCTTTTTCTTTTTTATCTGATTCCAAAATAAGTTCTTATAATTTCATAAGAATTACTCTATATGTAACGATGGTAAGTAATAAGAAAGAGAAGGCTTACACTTTCAAGGAAAAAACATTTTACATCATGTTCCATATTGTAAGGACGTATGCTAGGATTAAAAGGTCACCAGAATCTGAATAGCTGATTACGTTTACTTACAAGTCCAGCATCCACTTAATTATTTTTTGATGTACAACTACCGATAGAGACCTTGGCTACTTTCCCACAGTGATCACATTAATTTACTGTTGAAACAAAGATGTCTTGAATGCGTCTTTCAGTTTATGGTAGTCATTTCTTCTATTAAATAATTAGCTCAAACGTAAAAGTATGCTCAAAAGGAAATCAGGAAGTTGCATTTAAATGTTTTACACTAAATTTTTCATAACCTCTCATAGAATATTTTTTTAACTTTTAAAGAAAAGTAAAGCAGTGGTAATTTTTTAAAAAGCTGAGATTTTCTTAAATAAAATAATTATTGGGCCACATCAAATCTACTGGTTCTTGATTCTATAGAATTTACTCAGATATCCCTCAGCTCAGAAAAGTACAGTGTCACTGCTTCAGAACTATTTATGATAAAGAAAATCAATAGATTAAAACAACATAGATCGATGAGCTTCTTCAGAATGTTGGTAATATTGTTGTAGCTCTGGAGCAATGCACCAAGCAAATGTGACACAGATCCTCTCACTAATGTGTGCTTCTGTTCCGTGAGAGTGGAGCAAGGAAGGGAGGCTATTTAGAAATTAGTCTCCATTTGTCTTTATTTTCTAAAAGATTAATTTTCTGTGGTAGGATTTACATGTTAAACCTCTGCTTTCATAAAAAGTTCTACTAGCATCTATTGCTGAACTACTGTACTGTTTGTTTCAACCCAGTAATTGGTGACACTTAGAATGTTCCAGCAAATGTCTGAGATCATGGATTTACACGGGAAAATATGCATGTGGATACAAAGCATGTGTGATATGCTCAGATATAAAGATTAGGAGCTAGTGATATTGGCTCAGCAAAAGCATATATATATGCTCGTAGCAGCATTTTACCCAGCTAAACCCTCAGGAGTCATTTTTTTAACAGAGGGGGGACTTTGTCTAGAAAGGGCCCAAGATGATGTGCAAGAATAGGGAGAGATACATAACAACAGAGCCTGTGGGAACTCCAGACTCCACCAGAGACTTAGAATGAGAAAGAGAAGACCATCTCACTTGGAATAGGGGAAGTACATACGTAATCATCCAAATCTGCCTTCGTTACAGAGTGAAAGGGGGCACTATTAGGAATTATGATCTAACATTGATATGATATAACAAAAGGCATAAATTGAGAAGTATGGTCACCCTACCCAGGAGTGAAAGTCACTAAAGCTCTTCACCTCAGAGTAAAGTCTTCCTTTAGCTATTGTGGGAGTTTCTAGTCTGTCAACCTTTTCCCTATCTTCCACCATCTTTTGACTCAATCCATCCACATACACAGAGCCTGCAGGAAGTCCTGCCACTCATGGGAGAGGACTTTGACTAAACAGACCTAAAAGGAGCACAGGAAGTACATGTCACCTACCTTTACTAGTCAAGTTGATACAGTCCTTTATTCATATAAAGGGAACCCAAAAATGCTAGTTTTTATGGAAAACCAAGAGCACAAAAGAAAAAATTTCAAGATGAGTAAACATAATGACTGGTCCAAAATGAAACAAAAATGACATAATAACAGAAGAAAACTTTAGAACCATTCTAAACTCAGAGACGTTCAAGACGATTTAGCTTTAATAAAGCAAAAATAGCCTACTACAAAAAAGGAGAGATCCAAGAACACGGAAGAGGCTTTAGATATTAGAGACATTTGCTGAAATTAAAACCTCATTAGAAAGGATTAATAAATAGAATGGAATGAATGGCAGAAAATAAAGACAAGGAAATCTCCCAGAACATTAAGCAAGAGGACAAAATGGGAAAATATGACAAAAAATAAGTTAAGAAACATGGATGCCAAATCCAGAAAATTGAAGAACTATTTAAGAGTTACAAAATAGAAAGCCAAGACAATAAATGAACAGGGAGGGAAAAGGCATTGAAATAAGATAAGACAATTTCCCTGAGCTTAAATACACATGCATACACACACACACAACACACACATCCACACTCTTAACTTTTCATATTGCAAATGCCATCTGAGTGCCAAGCACAGGTAGTAAAGATTCATACTTACAAATATTCTGATAAAGTTTCAAACTTCAAATACAAAAAGAAAATCTAAAATTTGGGAATTTGTGTGGGGCAGTTTTCTTAATCTATGAACCCTGACTATTTAAAACAATCTCACAATTCCTTTGAGATTCCTAGAGGAAAATATTTTGAACCTATATATCTAAAACCAGCTGATTATCAATCATGCATAAGGACAGAATCAAGACATTTTCTGACATGCAAGAAATTAAAAAGCTTACCTCCCACATATACTCTTTAAAAAAAAATCACTTGCATATGTATTTCGGTAAAAATATGCCATGATGAAAGCATGTGTCTCTTCTGTCAATAACCGAAAAAAGGAGAACAGTTAGAAACTCAGAAAAGGAAATAAAATGCTTTATCAAAAAGTCATTCAAGTATGAAAAAAATTATAATGTAGCATGATTTTGAGTTACTGCCTGTGTTTAAAAAAAGAGATGCCACTCTTCCTTGATGCTCAGAGAATTTGCCATTAAATGTCACATGTTTAATAACATAGAATTACATTTTTCTCTTTTGTGACACAATCAAACTGCTTAGCTCTTCAGTGAATAATGCATACATAATAAAATTGCAAGTGCTATTTGAGGGTATTTAGCTTTTCAAATCGACTTATATACAGCACATAGAAATTTTAATTATAGTTTTAGACCAGAATGTAAATGTATTAAAATCTTAATAACAAAAAAGTAATACAGAAGTCCAGATGTCAGAACTGGGAAATAGAGTCAGCCAGGGCCTGGCAATTACGTTTATTTAATTAAGCATTCTTTCAGTTATTGATTTAAAGCTCATTAATCCCATCCTCCCTTGCAATGAATAAAGAGAGCCAGGAGTAGATCCAAGCTGCCAGGGAGCCCCGACTATGGGTATCCGAACATATAGAAACGTCATTACAGAAATAATTTACTACACCTCTAATGCGCCCATCCACTCCCAAGACTCTTCCACCACCTCGCTCCCTCTCCCTGTTTCTCACAGTCTCTAGTGATTCCTAGATTTCATGGCGGTCTTCAATTGTACAACTGAGTCCATACTTAGCTTCCACAATGATGTATCTCAAATAGATCATGAGCCTCGTTTTCTTGCAAAATGAAAGTATACTCTTGACTGTGATGAGCAGGATCAACTCTTTCAGTTCATTATGAAATTAGTTATTGTAACCCTAGAATTTGTAGTCTCATTGGCCTAACACATATAGACGTATTTTTTGTTCAGCAGAGAGTGGTGGTGTAGATGCTTAGGCTTCATTCAGGGGCCTAAGCTAACAGAGGCTCTGCCATCTTCAATACATGACTTTCAGATTGCCTCAGCATAGACATCCAGCCAGCAGATGGCGTAAGAGAGTGAATAAAGAATTGTATGGAGATTTTACGGGATATATTTCAAAGTGGGATTCATCACTTCTGTCTACATTCCATTGGCCAAGATATAGTCATATGTCCACACCTAAATACAAGGGAATCTGGAAAAGACCATCTAGCTAATTGCCAAAGAGGGTGCGGGGTGAGTGTTTTGGTGAACTGCTAGCCAGTTTGCCATAGTTAAAGTGCTATTTAAAGTTTTTAAGGACCAAAATCTGAAATGCTCGCAGTGTGGTTAACCACTGGCTTAGCCCTACTCATCATTTAGTCTGCAAGTCGCTGTAGAACAGGAAACATGGCTTAAACATCTTTGCTTTCTTAGCACCTTCACTTGCCCAAGAGGTGTTTGAGAAAATCTTGCAGGAATTAATTTACTTAATTACATTCTAGTAGCTAAGACAAATTAATGCAGCTACCAGAGTGAAAAATAACCTTCTTCCTCAATGAAAAGATCAAGCCAAGTATTTTTGAACTGATTATATTTTTATCAAAATAACTACAATACAATGAACCCATAATTGGTTATTCCAAATAACAGCCGAGTTAGTGAATTTCAATATTTGTTTTATTATTGAATGTAAAAGCAGCGGCAAAGACTGCAAAACATAAGCACTCTCTCATTTTTCTTAAGATAATAAAAACCGGCAGGAAATGTTTAATGATACAATGAACTGGTTATTTCCTAATTTGCTACAAAAGAAAAAGCATCTGTCAGGTGATGTTTACATGTGTCTGCTGCAATAAACCATTAAAATAATAGACTCAAATCCCATAGATCAACCAAATAAGTCCTCAAATATAGGAACTGTTACAGGGGTACCTCAATCTCCGATTCACAGAGTCCAATGAAAGAATAAAAGAGGGGCCATAGCTGATAGAGGTAAAACTTCAAATATAAGGATAAGAAATTACGTAAAATGAGGGCCATAGTTTATAAATCAGCAAACCAAATGGGGAGTAGAGTAGAACTAGAGACTGAGATGCAAAAGAGATTCCAGAAGACATCTCTTGTCTTCTGGAGTTTAGTTATGAGCCATGATGGTATCTATAAAACACAACCAAAGAACAACAAGAGAATAAATTTGATGATGTGAAGAAGTCTGTAAGTACAAAAACCTATGTTTGATAGATACATGAAAAATATCCTTTATCAAACTTTAATTATTTAAGCATGAATATCAGGAAGCAGATATCAAAATTGTGGGTCAGGGAGTTGGCTGTTTAAAACTATGATGGTGGAAATTTGCTAAGAGAGTAGATCTTAAGTGTTCTCACCACACACACAAAAAAATTGGTAACTATGTGAGGTGATGGATGTGTTGATCAACTTCATTGTGGGAATCATTTCACAATGTATACTTATAGCAAACCATCACATTGTACGCTTTAAAAGATATAATTCCTGTTTGTCAATTACACCTCAATAAAGCTCGGGGCAAAAGCCATGATAGTGAAGGGTCACAGTTACTAGTAAAGACAAAGCCTAGGATGTGATCATGAGGTGAGTGGCTGAGATGTTGCTGAGGACCAGGTGGCTGCAAGAGAGCAGGCCAAGAACTAAGAGGCCAATTGACTGGAAGGACGATATATGCGAATACTACATTCACCAGGAAGGATGTTAGGAGTGGTGCTGAGAGACGGACAGGGAGTCAGAAACTAAAGCTTGCAAGGCACAAGGGCTTAGTAGATAACCATAACGTGGAGAGTGGGGTGTGGGTGGTACAATCCGATGACACGAGATTCAAAGCTTGGTTTTCTTTTTATGAAGGAGTAAAAATGGTTTGCAAACGGCAATGAAAATACAAGCAGGTAGGAAAGGTAGGTGAGAGAAAATCAACACCAAATGACAACGCCACGGGGGAAGCAGTGTCTTCAGGCGAAATATAGTATATTTTGCTAATGACCAACTATTGTGTTCTCTCCTTGTGAATAGCCTTTCATGAGCTGGTGGGATGCCTTCACTAAATGGTGCTTCATGACACTTTCCATGACTGAGCTGTGCATTCAGAAGTGCTGACAGACTGAGAAACCAGTTTGAGGCTCCTTTTCTTATGCTCTTCACACTGAGGAATAGGAGCCATGGAAAATTTGAAGCCTAAACATTCAACCTTGTAAGCCCAGAGAAAGACCATTGCACTTCAGGCACCAATTGTGACGCATTACTTTTTAAATTTCATTTGCTTTTGTTTTATATTTGGGAAATGCTTGGCTTATTAAAATGGAAGCTTGGGGCTCCAGTAGTCACTAGGCCACCCAACGAGGAAAGCTGATCAACATACTCACTGGACTGCTGCTGGACCAAGGGGTTAAATCAGGCCGATTTCGGTAGATTTCAAAATGACACTCATATTCCTATGTTTGAAATGTGTTATAATTTGCATTGTTATAAACGAAATCTTACCAGATTTGGGGATGTGAAAGGAGACAGTGAGAAAATTCCTCAAACCATTACTTTTTTTTTTCTGACCCCAGAAACCCTATAAAACAATTTGTCACATCTTTAGTATTTTACACTCATACAAGTCAAATGTGGTTTATAAGACCACTTTTAGAAAATTATTCAGGTGTACCTCGGGGCATGGAGTCTTCCATTAGCTAAGACCCATGTACGTTTATTTAGAATTATGACCTTCACACTTTATGACCCCATCCCAGAGTTAGAAATGCATTTAACATTTTAGCCATTTTACATACACATTAACAAAGACACATACTACACACACGAAATAAAATTTTCATGAAAAACATTTGTTCTTGGATGTGTGGATGTCAAATGCACGCTCATGCTTCTATTCTATTCCTATTTTAAATGCAGGTCATGACTTAAACTAACTTCATGACCCACAAATTGGTCACAAACAATTGAAAAATGCTGCATTTTGAGTGGCAAGATGGAATTACCTTACTCTTTTTGTTGCTATCATAAGTAAAATGTTTATTTATTGTCTCTGAAATAGAACAAATATCACTATCTTTAAAGATAAAATCAAACACTGATAACCAGCAAAAGAAAAAGTTGTACAGGAATCATAATAGCTAACATCTCATGGGTGCTGGGCATAGAACTAAATTCTTTGCATTCATTATCTTATTTAGTTATCACAGCAACCCAATAAGGCAGGTAGTTTTTCCAAGGTACATTCTCCATTTTGCAAATGATGGAATTGAGGGTTTTAACCCTACAGTACACTATATTGCCCACACTGCCCCAATTCTTCTCATCACAATTTACTGGCTACTAATGGACTGAGCAGGGGGAAAGACATGGTAGATTCCTTTGGGGATCTCTAATCATACTGTGCTTGTCCTACTACATGTAGCACAATTAAAAGACTATGCATCATATGTCACATTTTCCATGTTCATTAGCTTTACAACTCAGCTTCTTTTTTTTGTTTGTTTCTTTTTTTGAGGAAGATTAGCCTTGAGCCAACTACTGCCAATCCTCCTCTTTTTGCTGAGGAAGACTGGCCCTGAGCTAACATCCATGCCCATCTTCCTCTACTTTATACGTGGGACACCTACCACAGGATGGCTTTTGCCAAGCAGTGCCATGTCTGCACCTGGGATCCGAACCGGCGAACCCCAGGCCACTGAGAAGCGGAACGTACACACTTAACCACTGCTCCACCCGGCTGGCCCCCAGCTCAGCTTCTTAAGGTAGCATAGCTTGAACCTCAGAAAACTCACACAATACGTTCAGGATTCTGATGATTTTATCTGCTTCTGTTTTTTCTGTTTTCTATTCTCTGGTATGAGATGCTTCCCGCTCCTCAAAACATGGCTGTTAGTTTTCTAATTTAACATTGTTAGTGGCAGGCAGAGAAACTTTGAGATATAGCCAGTTCATCAATTATCTCCAGCTGGGAGGATTTAGTGCTTTTAAATAGGACCGCAATATCAAGTTCATCTACACTATTAGTGAGGTCTTTATCACTGTCAACTTCAGAAAGTGCTACAGCATTTAAAATGTTTTCTTGCCTTTGTATTTTGTGTGCAGTTCCTTTTCGTGCTTTTATAGAGCTCAAGTTTCATCTCTAAGAGAATCACCACTCAAAATCCAGTCAAGGTGGAATTGTAGAATGACTAAACCTTTGGTCAAGCAAAGACTTAATCAGCATTTACTGATTGCACTAGGTTTAAAGCTCTATACTAGAACCTGTACAAACCCTCAAAAAGAATAAAGATCATTAGTGCTGGTGGTCAAAGACTTCTGCTCTTTCCAGGTGTATAGTAACATTGCATTTGTCCACCATGGAGATTGGTATGGTAAAATGACTTACTTCACAGATGAGCAATGTCACTTCCAGGTAAAGTTTTAAGAGCCAGAGTGTGATTTCCTGTACTCTCTCCCCCTCAGCTCTGCTGATCAGCAATGATCCAAATAGAAGCTGCTCTATCAGGTTGGGTCCCAAAGTCGGATAAAGTGGAAAAGAGGATAAAAAGTTGTAAATGACCCACAACAGATATATTGTATAAATGATTTAAAAAAATAAACAAAAACCTTTTGCTTTAAGCTGTTGAATTTTTTAAATTGTATCTTGACTGATACAACTTTCTCTGACCATTGGTAAACTTAAAATCTCTGAAGAGATTTTAAAACACCTTAAAAAAACAAGAAAAAAAAGCAAAGGAGAACTAAGTATAAATGAAAATTTTTAATTATGTAAACAGAAGACATAGGAGCAAAGAAATTGCTAAATAAATGAATAACCATAATAGTGAGAGGTTAAATATGGGAAGGAATTCCAACTTGAGTTGTACAGGAGGCATGGGGAAAGGGGGGATGGGTTAATGGTGTGTGTAAGGTGCAGAAGAGGAAATAAACAAGTCGCATGAGCAAAGCCACATCTGATTTGGAAGAACTAAGAACTGAAGTACTTGAGAGGGGGAAGAAAAGGCAATTGGAAGGGGTCTCACAGACCAGACAAAGAAATTCAGGCATTGATATTAATTCACTCATTCTTCACTCATTCATTCATTCATATATTGAATAAGTATTATGAGTTAGGAACTCTGACAACCAGTCTTTTGGAAACCAAAGATAAATGAGTTGCGATCACTAATCTTAGATCTCATCATTTTGTAGGGTTCACATGAACAAATAACCCCAATACATTATAGTGTTTTATAGTAGACGTTTATGCTACCAGAAAGGCAAAGGCAGGAAGGAGTTAATTTGTATGTAGGGAAGGGTATAAATGGGGAGAAGATTAAGGGATCGGCAAGGCTTTAAACAAAACATCACTTTTGAGGCAATTCTTCAAGGATTATTTACCGCGCAGGTCAGGGAAGGAAAGACATTTCAGTCAAGGAGAAGAGCATGGATTCATTATTCATTGGTTCAACACTTGTTTTGTGTAAGCATTTTCTTAAAGTACTCTGTGTATTTGTCTCACTACAAAGCTAATAAGTGTCTATTTATCTAATATGGACTGCCTGCCAGGCACTGTGCTAGGCTGGGGAGGTACAATAGGCAAGATATTCTTCCTTACCTCACATTCTAGCTGGGGAAATATGAGTCACTTATTTAAACAAGTAATTACAGTCAATTGTGACCAGTGTTCTGACCAGGGAAAGCAGGTTGCCATGCCAGAACAGAGCAAGGACACCAAATACAGTCATGTGCCTTATAACGACATTTCGGTCAACGATGTACCGAGTGTACCATGGTGGTTCCATAAGATTAGTACCACATAGCCTAGGTGTGTAGTAGGCTATACTACACACCTAGGTTTGTGTAGGTACACTCTAGGATGTTTGCACAATGATGAAATGGCCTAACATTGCATTTCTCATAATGTAGCCCCATCATGAAGCCACCCATGACTGTATAGTCAAGGGGTGAGAAGGAACACTGCCCAGAGGAAGCTACCTTTAGTTGAGGTCTAAAAGCTAAATAGGAGTTAGCCAGGTGAAGAGGAAACGGAAGATGTTCGAGGGAGAAGAACCAACCTGTATGAAGTCATGGAAGTAAAGGAGAGTGTGTGATGTTAAAGAAAGGGCAAGAAGCTCAGTATAGCAAAAGCATGGAGGAGGGAGGGCCAGAAGGAGAGTAGAGCGACATGCAGCTGCGGAAAGGGCAGGTGCCAGTTTCAGTTAAGTTTTTATCCTGAAATCTGTGGAGAGCCTTTGAAATGTTTTGAAAAGGAGGCTATGATAAACTATGCATTCTAGAAGGTAGCTCTTGTGGCAGACAGGAGAATGGGAAAAAAGCAGGCCTAGAGATAGGGAGATCAAATCAGAGGCATTTGTAGGAATCCAGGAGAAAGAAATTGGTAGTTTACTGGGTTGGAGGCAGTAGAGATAGAAAGTTTTGGGTGCATTTGAGAAATATCTAGGGTAATGCTGTAATCTGATTTGGGGCTGAGTATGAAGAGAGGAGAGTTGAGGATCACTGGGGGGCTTTTGATTTGTAGTTTTGGCAAATGGACACAGGGTAGTGCCATTCAGTGAGAGAGGGGACTGAGAAGTTGCAAAATCACTGTGAATAAAAAAGAATCATATATGTAGGGAACCAGATTCGCTCAACATAGTAGGAAATGGAACTTTATCTGGAGATGGGAGAAACTGATATTTGGTTTAAGTTGAGATTGCACATGCCTTTCAATGTCAATGCTAAAACAGCAGATTGAAAGGCAGAATCTGCCAGATTCAGAGCAGGAGATTGAAATCGTCTGATTTCATGTAGAAAGATAACTCTGGAAACAGCATAGACGGAGGATTGAAAGAGAAAATAACTAAAGATGAAACAGGAGATTACCTCAGTTGTCCAGGCAAGCAATAATAAGGTCAGAAACTAAAGTAGCCATGGTGGGGTTCAAGAAGAAGGAACAGAATAGAGATTTAGAGGAAAGAATCAATAGATTTTTGTGATAAGTGATGGGGTGAAGGAAAGAGAAGTGCTGAAGATGAGCCAAATATTCTAGTTTTAGAGACTAGAGGGTGGCAATTCTGTTAATGGAGAGATGCTCTTTGAGAAGAGTTTCAGAGAAAACATAACATATTGGGTTTGGACATGTTAAGCTTGACAGACCCGTGGGACACAGAAAGTACTCGATAATGTTTTTTGTAATCAGAAGATATGTCTGTAGTTTAAGAGGGAGGTTGGGAATGAGACATATGGTCGTGGGAGTTATCAACATCTATTAGAGCCAAGAGAATGGGTGGTAACTGCCCAGGGAGAACAAATGGAAAGACAAGAAGAGAAAGAAGACACCTTGGGAAAATCTGACATCTAAGGTGCTTCTTGGTGAAGGTAGATGATTGAGATGGAAGCCACTCTAGCGTCTGAGACCTGAGACACACTAGATGACAAAAAGATTTCAGGATGCTTGACATGCACCTATGTGTTATAGGAATTGAAAAGTGAGAAGCTGGTGAAAGGGAGACCACCTCGAAAACTAACGGCAGACCAGCCACAATAAATGGAAAATTTCAACTCCATCATAAATAACACCTAATAAGGATACAAATGATGATAGGTCTTCGACCATAATGAATACTAAAAGTATCAAATTTCAGTTCCTTTCTTCACACAATCATTTTTCCCATAAATTCGACTGTTTTCTATTGAATAAAAAAAAACTGGATAAAAAGTGACTGTTCAGTCACTAGCAGAGTCAAGGAATAACAGTAACTATTATTAGTCGGGCAAATGGGCCAGAAAGCATAGAAAAAGAACTTATAGTAAATTTGGCGGTTTGACTACTCAGCAGAGAACCTGTCACAAGGCATAAATTTAAGGGCGCCTGCAGTGGTGTTCAACTGCAAACAAGGTCAGTAAAAAATGGCAAGTTCGCAAGGGAAGAGGCCCCGCCTGTTCAGGCATAATGCTCCTCCCACAGCTGTTTGGAGACTCTCCTCCTGCTCCGGTGCTTTAGTTTTGCAAGTCCTGGCTAGTATGTGTATGACATGAGGACAGGTCAGTGCATACCAAGGGTCAGTGTAAAACATTACTTTGAAATTTAACCGGGCATTTCATTAAAACGAAAAATGTACTGTAAAATTTCTAAAGAATGTAAGCCTCTGTCTATTTTTCTCATATCTCAGGAAAAGCCATAAACAGAAAAATATTTGTCTATATCCATGGCCAGGGCCCCAACTAAGTACTGTATAATGGAATGAGTCATTTCCCTGTAAGCAATGATTTGAAATATACTGTAATTACCATCCTGCTCATGGCACAAGGAGAAAACAAAACATCTAAGTAACGTTCCTGTGCCTTACAAACTGTCAAACATTCATCGATGATTTCATCACATGCTGGTAATGACCATTCAGTGCCTTTACAATAACAGGCCTGCCAGCTTGGTTTGAAGAGAAGAGGAAACTAAGAAAGCTGGAGTGTTGGGTTTATAATTAGCTCTATCATTACAATCCAGGAAAAACCCAGAAGCCTATATTTTAATTGGCTTGCTAACATATTTGAAAACAACATTTCTAATGAGATTATTTTTTCCAATTTCAGAAATAATGAGAGAAAAAAACCAGCAACAGTTATATTTCAAAATCTCTTAATACTTAGCATTGGGAGGTTAGAAAACTATTATCTATTTAGCATAAGTCAACTTGACATTCTCCTAAAAACAAGAGTTTCTTCAGTGAAAAAGTGCTTGGAGGATGGTACAAAGAGCTGGATTAATAAGCTGGAGTCGAGTAAATGGTTGCTTTAGTTTTCTAGTCCTGCCATAATAAAATACCAGAAACGAGGTGGCTCAAACAGCAGAAATTTGTGGTCTCACAGTTATGGAAGCTGGTGGTCCTAAATTAAGGTGTCATCAGGGTTGGTCCCTTCTGTGTGCTGTGAGGGAAGAAACTGCTCCAGACATATTTCCTTGGCTTGTAGGTGAACATCTTACCCTTTGTCTCTCCACATCATCTGCCCTCTACGAATATCTCTGTGCCCAAATTTCCCGTTTTTATAAAGACATCAGTCATATTGGATTAAGGCCCCCTAATGACTCATTTTAACTAGATTAACTCTGTAAAGACCCTATCTCCAAATAAGGTCACATATTAAGGTACTAGGGGTGAGGACGCCAACATTTCTTTTTGGGGAAGGCACAATTCAATTTGTAACAATGGTTAGAATAATCCTTTTGGCAGAGTAAATGAATGGTTTCAAGTCCATCCATTTACCTATTATTTGCTGTCAGCTATCCCCAGGTGACAAGATAAAGCAGAGACAAATCAGAGATATTACCATAGAGTTCAGTTGCTGAGAGAAGTGGATTGATAAGGCCAGTCGGGTTCCTTAGAGACAAAAATATTAACAGATAATTTTCTTCCAGAGTCACGCCATTGTTGTCTCAGTAAAGCTGACTAGGGAAAATATCATCTACAGGTTTAGCCATCCTATACCATTTATGACCATTACAATGCACCAAATTTTTAAGTTCTAGTAGTGTGCAACCATTGAATTCTACATTTAAATTTCCATATCACTGATAGTCTTAAGCATTCTTATAAGTATCATCTCTAGCAAAATATCTTCCTCTCTAAAGCTGAACAACAGAAAGATACTGCAACGTGTCAAATTAAGATGAATTTGGGCTTTGCATCTGAGAAAGTCTGAGGAAACTTAGACTCACTCGTCCACTAACGTGGGCTCACAGAGAGCTTTACTTTGAAGAAAGGCAATAATATTCCCACAATGGTGCCATCACAGAGGTCCAAGTGGACCATTTCCTGCTCCACTGCATCCTCCTGACAAACTCAGAAAATTAACTCTCCTCCAAGGAAATAATTCAATACATGTAAAAAGATGTCCATCTGAGAATTGTTTCTAGTAGCAGAACTTTAAATGCTCACTCAATATCAATCGATAGCTCAATATCAATCATTAACTGTTACATTTACTCTATCAAATACTTTCCAGTTATTAAAAGTAGTAAACATAAAGGTTATATAGTGGCCTGACCATGTGACACCACAGTGAAACACACAGGTGACAACTCCATTCATGCCACAGAGCTTTCAATCAACTACTGAGTGTCCTTAAAGAGACAACCAAGAATTACCAGAAAACTGAGAAAATTTTCTAACATGAAAGGCATAGCTCAAAACACAGGGGAGGGGCTGGCCCGGTGGCTCGGTGGTTAAGTTCACACATTCTGCTTTGTTGGCCTGGGTTCCCAGGTTTGGATCCCAGGTGTGGATTTATGCACTGCTTACCGAGCCATGGTATGGTGGGCATCTCACATATAAAGTAGAGGAAGATGGGCATGGATGTTAGCTCAAGGCCTGTCTCCCTTAGCCACAAAAGAGGAGGATTGGCAGCAGATGTTAGCTCAGGGCTAATCTTCCTCAAAAAAGGAAAAAGAAGAAAGAAAAAAACACAAAGGAGAAAATCATTTGGAGGAAAGAGACTATGGACAAGGAAAACTTCAAATAGAAGTTATCATTTATATCTTTAGTGAGATAGGGAAAGATAAGAGTGTCCACAGAATAACAAGAAATATTATTTTTAAATTCCTTTAAAAATTAAAAAAATCAGAGCTCAAAAATTTTGAAATTAAATCTAAAGCAGAAGAAATAACAAACTTAATAGGGTAGTTGGAAGATAAAAAAAACCCTCCAAAAAAGTACAGCAAAAAGATAGAAATGGGAAAGAGGTAGAAATCATTAAGAAAAATAGACGATAGTTCAGAAGAGCCAACATCAGACAACAGGACTTCCAAATAGAGATGACAGAGAAAATGGGGGGAGGAATATTATCAAAAAATAAATAAATAAATAAATCAGAAAAACATCCTAGACTTGAAGGGTAGGAGTTTTAAGAATTGAAATAGTTCATCCAACCACCACTATAATATAAGAAAATGGACTTACACTACAGCATATTATTGTGAAAGCTTGGAATCTTGGGGCCAAACAGAAAGACCTAAAAGTTCCAGAGAGAAAAAAAATCAAGTTATATGCAAAGGATGAGGAGTGAGAATGGTGTTCAAGTTTTCAAAACCAATAGAAGCTGAAATGTAACGGAGCAATGGCTTTAAATTTTAGAAGATGACTTCCAACCCTGAATTCTATATCCTGGTAAATTAGCAAGCAGGCATGAGGGTCAACTCTAAAGATCTTTTCAGACTTGTAAGATACTTCTAATTTGGGTTCCCTCAGAAATAACCTCTGAGACAAGGATTTTAGTGCAAATAGTTTATTGGGGAGGTGATCCCAGGGAGCATCGGTAGTGGAACAGAGAATTGAGAGGAGGAAGGGAAGGGAGCCAAAAAAGGATGCTTTCTTGGATAGGTCACCTCTGTGGACAACTAGGACTCAATCCTCCTGAGGAAGAGCAGGAGACAAGTAGAACATGCATCATAATTATCCTTGCCAAAGGGTGAAGGAGCTGATCCATCATTGGCTGAGAGCTGCTCCTGTGTCTCAACTAAGACAAACCCTCAGATGGAGAGTCAGAAGTTCCCGTAGTCATATCCAGCAATGGATATGGAATTTTGATTATCAAAGGAATCTGGGGAGGGCGCCAATAATATCTGCTACAGGTTGCAGAACGCTTACTTTTTCATGAAGTTATAGAAGAAAGTGCTTCATCAAAATGATGGAGTACACCAGAAAAGAGAAAAGCACAGCATACAGGAAACAAATGATGCAATTCAAGAGAAAGCTGAGGGGTTCCCCTTGTGATGATGGTGAACGGAGATCAAGATGACAACCAGACAGCAACCAGCTGAGAGTTGAGGAGGTTGGTAAGCCCCAGGAAAGATGTCCCCAAGAACATGAAATTAATATAATATCTGATGCGCTTCGTTAGAGGAGATTGAGACAATTGAGGGACACAGTGAAGCTGAATAAGGGAAAGGTACACAGAAAACTAAGAAAACGAAAAGTAAGACAATTATTAACCTAAGAGAAAAACAAAAAGTTATGCAAGAAAGAAAAAATAATTATAGCATGCTACACAAATGAGGTACTGTTCTGCATTTTTTCTCTTGACAATTCATCGTATCAGTACATAGATGCCTACCACATTTTTTAAAGCTATATGTCCTTAGTAAGAAAGCATAATAATTCTTGTAACATGCCACTAATGAGCGATATTTCAGCTATCTCTGGATTCTTTTTATTACAAATAATGCTGTAATAAGCACCCTTGAAATTTTCTGTAGGATATATTACTAAGATAAAATTTCTGGGTCAAACAGTATACACATTTAAAGTTTTAATAGCTCTTACTGCCAAATTCTTCTCCAAAAAAATTTTCATCAATTTATACTCCCACCAAGAGTGCATGGTCTTTTTCTCCGTATCTTCTTCTAGAGTGGATATTATTAATCTTCTTTTTGTGGGGTTTTTCTTTTTGACAATTAAAATTAAAAGGGTAAAAAGGGGGGATTTCTTTTTTTTAAATTATACCTATGTATTATTTTAATTTTGTTTCAATGCACTATTTTTAAACTAATACAAATAAGCTAACACAATGAACTAATTTAATTGAATTTTCATACTGTACAGGCAAATTTTTCAAAATAAATAGTGTTCTAAAGACATAAAACATCATAGTTGTCCCTAATGCTGAATTCTTTTGCTCTGTAAAAATTCACTATCTATAAGACAGCTGCCAAATAACCAATATAGTTAACAAGAGATTATCTTTGATATTTTAAAGGATCCATATATCTTGCACTGTTCATTAATGTCTAAGTACCTGATGTTGTAAATTCCAGATCCTTGAGCCAAGAAGGATGTGGAAGTAAAGAGAAAGAAAATATATCACTCTCATTTCTCAAATGAAATATTGGACGATTAATGGAAATTAGTGACAATAAATGGGGAATCATATTAAATTATGTGGATTGACAATTACTCCCTAATCTGTTCAGTCTCTTAGTTCTGTACAAAAGATTCTGCCATCCAAGCTGTAGACCTAGCTTGTGGCATAGAATTTTACATGCTGTCTCCTAAATTTCTAAGAATCGCCATTCAACTTTCTCTGGTATTAAAACTTCCTTCATTAAGACAAGTAGCTATTTATTTACATTGAGCATTTTTCTGACAGGATTTGAATCCAATTATTTTGTCTTTGATACACAAAGATAGACTCTAATGTTTTACCAGTTTCACAAAACCATGGACCATCCTATACCAAAAAAACCCCAAGAACTTAACTGAGTAACTTAACAACAAAATTTCATAATCACAAAATAAGAGTTTAATCTTTAGTCCTTTTAAATGACCATTGGCTATCAAACTAACAATTTAAGCAAAAATAGGTCACATGTATTTGGCCATTTTTTATCAAATTTTAAAAGCTCAAAAATCCTAACAGAGACTCTGAAATCATGAACATCCCAATTGTGACTTTAGAATTGTTGTGGTTCCAATCATTGTTTCGAAATGTGTCTTGTGGATAACCTCTTTAACAAGATTCAAAATATAATCTGGGCACCGTTTGGATTTGGTATGTGTAGGGAATTAAGGAGCAGAGCAACTTCTCTGCTCATGCAATGAACCTTGCATAATTTCATTACTAAAGGACTGCTGTTGAATAAAAATGACATAGATACAGAAGACAGAGGCAGGGGAAGAATGTAAACTGGAAACCTGGTACTGCAATGAATCACATAGCACATGAGGGCCAGAAGTGCTTTCCTATTCTCTATGGTCAGACTCTTATTGGAATGTTCATTTCATCCTGGGCTCCAGAGGAATATAGAGATGTTGGAGGAGTTGGGAGGTCAGCCCTGACAATGATTAAAGGATTGGGCTAAGAAAGAAATGAACAGATTGCTAAACTTGGAAAAGGAGGGAGCTCTATTTAAAAATGGCTTCCAAGTAATGGGACTGATTAATAGACAAAAGTAGAAACTCGGCTGCTTTTCATTCCCACTGTGAACAGAATAAGAAAAAACAGGTGGAACTAAATACGAGGGTTAAGGCTGCCAACAGTTTAGCACGTCAGGAGCAGCAGTGTATATAGCAACCAGTTGTGATATTTCAATCCACACACTCTGAAAAGTAGGGCAATGGTGGAGGTAAATGTGTCATCACCACCAGAAGCTAAACAAATGAATGTGTGTTGGAGGGAGGGAGGGAGGAGATTTTCCTAAAAGCGAGGAGCATAATTCTCCATTCCAGACTATCACAATAACTTGTGTGGCAATCCTGATGTATAAATTAAAATAGCCCTGGGACTAGGATGCCTGGGTTTGAATCCTGGCTCTTCCATGCTGGCTTTGTGTCCTTAGATAAGGTGTGTAAGCTGTCTGTTCTTCCATTTCCTCATCTGTGAAAAGGTGGTAATCATAGTATTTACGTTATGGAGTTGTTGAGAGGACTGATGAGTTTGTGTGTGTATGTACTCATGTATGTTATTATTATTCCTCAATCAGCAGTCATGTGAGTTGGAGGAATGTATTTTGGGTAAGGATTAATTGATTTAGCTTCAACATTCTAATGTCAAAATTCTCTATTAACCAGTATTTGCAGCAAGTGCACTATATGGAGGTGTTTATGCTGATGGTGAGTGTCGGGCAGATAGCAGGAGACCCTCAGGGATGAATCGAGCAAAAGGTATTCCACTTTTATCAAATATTTAAAATTTAGTAGGCTAGTTCTTTAAGACTGGAGACCTATGCTTATCTTACACAATAATTCTTTCAAGATACATTAACTAGAACACACTAATTTCTAGTCATAATACACAATAGAGGTCATGTAATACATTACACACACACATATATATATATATCACTTAATTGCTTAATCAAAGGCTAACCACACATCCAGAGGCCCGGTCTTTGGCCAACCACCCTGAGCATTCCCCTTTGCTAGCTTGTGATTGATGCCAAAGGAGTTTCCTCTTTCAGTGGAGAAAATGCCCACCCACCATTTTGGCCAAGTTGCTTAAAGAACTGCAAAAATTGGTTAAGGAAAACAACTCCCAATATAAAAGAAGGCTTCACTGATTTGGAGGAAACTAAATATTTTGATGTATATTAAAAAGCTATGGATAGGCACTGCTTAGAAAAAAAAAAAACCTCCAAAAATTTTGTATCTCGCCTCTAAAAGACTATAATCTAAAATGAAATGGCAGGACTATGTTGGTAATTAAAACTACGTTAAGACTCTTGATATTAGGTTATGAAACTGTCACTCTTTGCAGATGACATGATTTTATATATAGAAAACCCTAAAGAATCCACTAAAAAACTTTTAGAAATAATAAATGAATACAGTCAAGTCACAGGATACAAAATCAACATATAAAAATTTGTTGTGTTTCTATACACTAACAACGAAGTAGCAGAAAGAGGAATTAAGAATACAACGCCACTTACAACTGCAACAAAAAGAACAAAATACCTAGGAATAAACTTAACCCAAGAGATGAAAGATCTATACACAGAAAACTATAAAACATTGTTGAAAGAAATCAAAGAAGACACGAAGAAATGAAAAGATATTCCGTACTCTTGGATTGGAAGAATTAACATAGTTAAAATGTCCATACTTCCTAAAGCAATCTATAGATTCAATGCAGTCTCTATCAAAGTTCTAACAACATTTTTCACAGAAATAGAACAAAGAATTCTAAAATTTATATGGAACAACAAAAGACCCTGAATAGACAAAGGATTCCTGAGAAAAAAGAACAAAGCTGGAGGTATCACACTGCCTGATTTCAAAATATACTACAAAGCCATAGTAAACAAAACAGCATGGTACTGGCACAAAAACAGACACACAGATCAATGGAACAGAATTGAGAGCCTAGAAATAAACCCACACATTTATGGACAGCTGATATTCAACAAGGGAGCCAAGAGCATACAATGGAGAGAGGAGAGTCTCTTCAATAAATGATGCTGGGAAAACTGGACAGCCACATGCAAAAGAATGAAACTAGACCATTATCTTACACCATGAACAAAAATGAACTCAAAATGGATTAAAGACTTGAATGTAATACCCAAAACTATGAAACTTCTAGAAGAAAATATAGGCAGTACGCTCTTTGACATTGGTCTTAGCAGCATATTTCCAAGTACCATGTCTGACCAGGCAAGGGAAACAAAAGAGAAAATGAACAAATGGGACTACATCAAACTAAAAAGCTTCTGCACAGCAAAGGAAACTATCAATAAAACAAAAAGACAACCTAACAATTGGGAGAAGATATTTGCAAACCATATATCAGATAAGAAGTTGATATCCAAAATGTACAAAGAACTCATACATCTCAACAACAAAAAAAAACCAACAACCCAAATAAAAAATGGGCAAAAGATCTGAACAGAGATTTCTCCAAAAAAGATATACGGATGGTCAACAGGATTATGAAAAGATGTTCAACATCATTAGCTCTTAGGGAAATGCAAATCAAAACTACAATGAGATATCACCTCACTCCGGTCAGAATGGCTATAATTAACAAGACAGGAAACAACAAGTGTTGGAGAGGATGTGGAGAGAAGGGAACACTTGTACACTGCTGGTGGGAGTGCAAACTGGTGCAGCCACTATGGCAAGCAGTATGGAGTATCCTCAGAAAATTAAGAATAGACCTACCATATGATCCAGCTATTCCACTGCTGGGTATTTGTCCAAAGAATTTGAAAACACAAATGTGTAAAGATACATGCACCCCTATGTTCATTGCAGCATTATTCACAATAGTCAAGACTTGGAAGCAACCTAGGTGCCCAAAAAGGGACGAATGGATAAAGAAGATGTGGTATATATATATATAATAGAATACTACTCAGCCATAAGAAATGATGAAATCTAGCCATTTGTGACAACGTGGTTGGAACTTGAAGGTATTATGCTAAGTGAAATAAGTCAGAGGGAGAAAGGCAAATATAGTAATCTCACTAATAAGTAGAAGATAAAAACAACAACAAACAAATATATAGCAACAGAGTCTGGATTGGTGTTACCATAGGGGAATAGGGGAGGGGGGAGGGGAAAGGGCAAAAGGGGTGATTAGACTCCCATGTGTGGTGATGGACTATAATTAGTTTTTGGGTGATGAACATGGTGTAATCTATACAGAATTCGAAATACATTACGATGTACATCTGAAAGCTAAATAATGTTATAACCCAATGTTACTGCAATAAAATTATATATATATATATATATATATATATATATATAAAAGACTCCATATTAGGTCATTAAGAAAAAATAATAGGATCCACATTCCCTTTGTCTGTCACTT
Organism: Equus caballus; assembly: GCF_041296265.1. Classification (NCBI taxonomy): domain Eukaryota; kingdom Metazoa; phylum Chordata; class Mammalia; order Perissodactyla; family Equidae; genus Equus; species Equus caballus. Next base: position 75,114,662 of record NC_091688.1, read on the forward strand.
TGCTGTGCAATTATGTCAATTCTTCGATTCAGATTTAAGGTAAATAAATTGTGTTTTATTGCCCACCTATTCTGCGCACAGAAATGCTTCATTCATACCTTTGTGGTAATGATTTAAAACTGTTCTATTCATATGCATAAGCACACAATTACTTCTCTGTTACAATTTTCTTTTTCACAATTACATGAAAAACTAAGTTTAAGAAAAGTGTCTTATGATATGATTAAGCAAAAATGTTACCTAATTAGAAGTAATTTCTGTAGACTGAAGTCCTGAGTGAGAGCTAATGTCACCAGGATCTTTATTTTTAAGCAAAAACAGCCCTTGGCTTCTGTTAGTTGGTCCAGGTGGTGGAGATGAGCCATGCCAGTGACAGACGACCCCTTGTGGATGAAGGGGACTGAGTTCTGATGTATCTGAGCCCACATCTCTCCTTGCACATCACATAGCAATAGAGCTACCTGAGTGGAACTCTATTGACACAGCCTAAATCATGTAACTTCTGAAGATGAGGATTTTGAATATATTGATAGAGATGAACACAACTTTCAATAATACTTTCACCCAATTCTCTCAGGCCAATGAGATCGAAATTTATTTCTAGGTTTAGAAAGATTCTTTCACAGAATTTAACATATACTTTTTTTTAATGTACCAAATGACACTATAAATAAGGTTAAGAGACAAGCAATTGATGAAAAGACATTTCCAACACATATTATGGATAAAAGATTAGTATCCCTACTATACTTAGGGCTTCTATACAAATGATAAGAAGATAAGTAACACAATAGAAAAATGGGCCAATGATATAAAGTGATATTTCATATAAGAATAAATACATATCACCAATAATAAAGCTCTAAGATACTCAATCTCACTGGTTATTGGAATGCAAATTTAAACAATGAGATGCCATTTTTCAAACAGATAAATAAAAAATAATTTGTTATAATAACCAGTATGAGTGACAATACAGAAAACTCAACACACTCAAGAATTGCTGATGAGACCAACTATGATCCAACTACAGCAAACTTTTTGGAAAGTACTCCAGTAATATTTACTGAAATTTTACAAGTACAAATATCTAACCCAGCAAAGCACTTAAGGAAATCTGTACTTGTGGTGGGCGTTGTCTCAAGCTCCTAGTATTCATTCCCTTTTCTCAATAACTACACCCCAATTATCCTTTGGGTAACCAGACTTCTTTCATTTTCAATCCATATGTTTTAGTAAGGCTGGCCTTTCCAAAGACTGTAATTGATGACAGCCATTTTGTCAGTAAAAGAAGAAAGGCTGCCTGAAAATTAAGCTTACACAGAAGAAAGCTGAATCAAGAACTAGAGGGAGAAAGACTCCTAAAGATGTCATTTCAGTCCCTGGATCTAACAGTACCTGAAGCCTATGTTCCTCTGGACTTTTCAATTACCTGAGCCAATCAAGTTGAAATGATGATGAATATCCATTCTATGGAATATTATTGCAGCTTTATAAATACAAGGAGATAGAGCTACATATATTGAAAAGAGTTGACAAGCTTTCTCTTTAAAGGGCTAGATAGTAAATATTTTTGGCACTGCCACCAAAAGGTCTCTGTCACAACAGCTCACCTCTGCCTTCATAGTGCAAAATAATCATAGATGACACATTTAGCATGGCCAGAACTGACCATAGGTGAACCATAGTTTGCCTACCCTTAACCTAGAAGAATGTCCATGATAAATCATTAAAAGAAAAATGATGTCATTTTAATCAAAGAAATCATTTAAAAAAAAACCTACATATAAGCATATAGTAAAAGTATGATGAAAACAATGGAATAATATACACCAAGCTGTTATCACTGATTACCTCAGGTGAGGTGGGAAAGGGGTGGTTTTAGAGGAAGATTTGGGAGAGATTTATAAGTTTGAACACTTTTCTTTCTACATCTCTATATTATTTGACTTGTTACAATGAGCATACATTACTTTTTTATTTTAAAACATCTAATGACATAAAAGAAAAAGGGAGATGCCAAACATCTTTAAAGAAAAGTCGTCCCTAAAAACTTTGCATCATAAGTGGGCTGCTGTTAGGGAAACTCGTGAATGTTCAACCTGCCTGCGTCTTTTAGCAAATGGCACCCATGCTCGGTTTAACAGATCCATTTCACAGACAGGGCCTAAAGAGGCATTGTGCCTTGCTGAAGGTCACAGAGCCAGTTAGTGGCCAAGCCTCATCTAGAAATGAGGCCGTCTGACTACCAGCTTGATTCTTGTTCCGTCACGTATTACAGGTCCATAGATGCTGTTACCCTTTCTCATCTGAGATTAATCCATAGAAAATAGATGCCTCTCTGAACACAACATCATGAATATGTTTATAGCATCCAGCTCCAAGCAGCTCTGCCTTCAAAGATTTTTACAGCACGGTCAGATTTTTTCTTCTGTAAATTGTTAGCACTATTTTTAGGAGCCCTTTTCTCTGGCAGATCCAGGCGTTCTCGCGTCTGAGCCTGTCATCTCCTCAGTGTGTGCTTAGTAGTTTCAGCGCTCTGCTCACTGTTTGCATATCGTGACACCGGGCAGAGTTCAGCAATACAGAACGTCTTATCCATTTCCTCTTAATCCATTTTAAATTCATCCTGAGCCCATCAGACCAGGAGATGGAATGAGAGTTTTATAATTACCTTTTGCAAACAGAACATTAAATTATTATACAGTGGAATGCTCTGGTTTCTTGGACGTAAGACGGCCTTTGCTTGCTATTGAGCGAATGTGCCTGTCTCTATAAGTATACATATGTACTTTGGAAATCAGCCCTGTTAGCTGGAAGTTATTGATCGATTTTGGTAGATTACTGCAATAGATTCTTAAAGTGCTTTAAGATTAAGAGATGTGCTTGGCTTTCTTCTGTCATGTATCTCAAAGGAAAACCACGAGATGAGACACACAATGAAAAACAGCAGGTAATACCATATGAGACTCCTTATTAAAAACATAAAGTGCCTTTCACTCCTGCTTTTATTAAGTCTACTTTTCAAGCTAAATGGGGGTTAGGTGAGGCGATTATAATACAAGTCACATCTAACTATTTCATTATCCATGTCCTACAGCAAGATAGCCCCCAGAATACCTTTGAAAGCTCCAGAGTGATGGCAGCAGGTTGAATATAATGAACAATGTTACAAATGGGGACGTGAGACGGCAGGTCTGGGGGGGACGGAATCTCCTAGAAATTGCAAGGCTGTAATTACTGAACACCGGCTCGGTCTCAGTTGACTTTGAACACTGGAAACCATCTTTGGCAGATTATATTTTTCTCAGCTAGTTAAAATGAAGCCAGTCAGAAGGACTGAAATTTATGAGACATCATACATAAGCAAAGATTTGATCGGCTTTTATTTCTCTAATTTTTGTCTCTTTTCCAAGACCGTTCCACTATGCACCATGCACCTGAATTAAATTGGGTTGAGGAATACTTTTATATTCTTCTATCCCAGGGCTGAATTGCTATAAGTTATATTTAAAAAGAATTGAGCAGTTCAATTTTTGGTGGGAGGAGAGAAGTGATGTGGAATTCCAGCTTTTTGGGTCAGCACTTTTTCTAAATACCTTATTTGAAATGATCACTAAATTAAGGATGGAATGAAGGGAAGTGCATGAACAGAGAGGCAAGGAATGAGTGGAAAAGAGGAAAACATGTGAATGGTAGTTACAATGAAACATTGTGACTGAAACTAACACAACCAGTTCCATTTCCTTGTTTCACCGTCTACATTTAACCCAAAACAACAAGGAAGATGAAAATTGCTGCCAATGCTCACTTTAATCTAGTTTGAGTCCTAGTCCACATTCTTGGGGGCAGGGGAGTTAGCACAAATTTATTAAAGAGCTTGAATAAACTCTATTAGCTGACCTACTGCATGGATAAGCCAGAATCCAGCTGAGCACATGCCTTTTTTCTTGCCTGGCACTACCTGGATAAAATTCAATTCCATTTAATTTGGAGAACACAGCATAGACAGGACCATGCCCAGCAGGATAGAGGCAGGCCTGTGGTAAGTCACAAAACAACCTCTACCCTTACCTTCCATTCTTTGTTCCCTCTCTCCCTGGGAGCACAGGGAATCTGGTTAAAGGGAACATCACGGCCATGGAAAGCAATGTCACATAAAGCACAACCAGAGGGGAACGTGTGCAAGAGGGTGCCGTTGCCAGCAAGTTGGTCCTGGGACACTTGCCCCTCACTGGTACTTGTGAGCAGTATGGTACCTGTGAGCTGGAAAGACAAATCACCATCTCCATTTGTTACCTTTGCTTTGACATCCCCTGACAGTGTCACCTCCATCTCTTCTCCCACCTTCTGCTCCCTCAGTTACTGCCCTGCCACAGAGCCTGAGGTCTGAGGCATGGGCCCACTTCACCATGCCTCAGTGACGTGTTCCTTTGTCTCTTGGCTGCAGAGTAACAGTTCTCTTACCCCATATTGATGCAAAGATTCAGAAGGCAAGTGAGCATGGGAGTGCCAACCTGGTGGGGTTCTCTCTCATGTGGTTTTACAGATGGTATTGGTGCCCATATGTCTTCAGCTCACCCCACAGGTCTCTGCACACAGTCCCCACACAGGCCTACAACTTCCTACATCTCTGCATGAGCGTGTTCTCTGGCTGCAAAGCACATTCAGCCTGGGCTCGGAATAGAATGTTCAGGAGTGACCCTCAACTGATGAGGGGCAGGAGTCAGAGGATGACCAAAGCTGTTTCCTCAGCCCTCAGAGCTGTAAAGGATGCTCCAGTCTCTCAGGGAGTCCCCGGTATGACTGGGCCCCAGTTGCCCACAGCAGTGACCCTTTCCCAGGTTTCTTTTCTTGCCTCATGGCATGTCCTAGACTCACCTCATAAATAAACAACTTGACTTAAATCATCACCTCCGGCTCTGCTTTTAGGAGAACCATCTAAGATCCTCATGAATAATGTAACTGCGGTTTACCATAATTCTGTTACTATACCACAGTAACAGTAAAAAGAAAAAACATAGAACTCAGTGCACCTTGCCACTCCCAGTGGCCTCCAGCCTCCAGTTTCCCATTCAGGTCCCTATTCCTTTATTAGTAAAGCCCAAATGGAATCTGTCTCAGAATGAGCATGTTATATGTGCTGAGTTGAAGGGATGGCCGTAGGTCTTTGTCTGACAAGGGTATGTGGTGAAACGTGCTATGGTGATAGGCTCTGGTGAGATGTTTCTGGGTCCTGTCTATCAGGCCGGACCAGCTGGCTGGAAGTTCTGCTGGCAGGAAACATAAGAGCCCAAGGAAATGTGTGTGGCAGGAGCTGAAGCACTGGGTCAAGCAACCAAAATAAGGAGCAGAAGGCATGAGGCATACAGTTGGAGCAGGGGAGTTGAGTTGTCAGGACCTTGACCCAGGCCAGTCAAAGACCTTCTCCCCTTGGGGTCTGGGTGGGCATAAGGGGACTATGCAGGGCTGCACTACATGTTAATCAGGGTAAGAGGGGAGGTGTCCTCTTCCCAGCTCAATCTTTTCTTAGAAAGAAGAAAGATCTCACATCTGTATCACTAAACCCCTGATGGAATCAGGGATCAAACAGTAGATGAGGGAATTTCCATAACCACCGCCATTCTGAGGCTGCCACTATTGAGGATCCCCTGCAAATCTGGGAAGTGTGCCAGTTTTGTCCTCAGCTTTGTTCATTGCTTTTCTCCAAGGCCTCCTCCTCAAGCCTTGGTCCACTCAGGGCCCCTGTATCTCAGCACTATCTCTAACCTCCTAGTCCAGGATCGTGGAATTTCAGAGTTACTTACTGAGCACCTGGTAAGCTCTGTGTCAACAAAAATACACAGTTTCTGACTTCGCAGAACTTCTGTCTATTGCAGAGGACAACATTAGTCAAAGGCTCACACTAACAAATGGCACCTGTGGAAGATGCTGTGAAGAGCATGCTGTCATAAGTGGTACAATGAGGAAACTGCTTAAACAGAAAAGTCAGAAAATGACCGGAGCAAGTGATGGTTGAACTGAACTCTGAGAGAAAAGCAGATGTTAAAGAAGTGAAGGAGTACGGACAGGATGGGGCATGGGAGTGGAGAAGAGCATTCCAGGCAGAGGAAAATGCATGTGCAAGGGTCCTGAGAGAGAGCAATGGGAAGTCATTGAAGTGTTAAGAAGAGTCCAGATGGGAGAATGAGATGGAGAAGGAACCTAATCAGATTTGAGTTTACAAGACCACTCTGCCTGAAGTATGAGAATGGCTTGAAAGAGCAAGAGGGGATGCAGACAAAGTGATGGACAGGCTACTGTAGCGGCCTGGAAAAGGGATGTTAGTGGCATGATGTAGGGAAGTGGCTGGAGGGATAGAGCCAAGGGGACAGTTTTGAGATAGATTAAGGAGGTAAATCAATGGGACTTGGTGATGGATCAGATATGAGGATCAAAGGAGCGGTGATAGAAAGCTTTCTGGCTTGCACAACTGGGTGGATGGTGGTGCCATTTACTGAGGTAGAGAACTAAAGAAGATCAAATTTGAAGGGGAAATTCCTGAGTTTGGTATAGATCTGGTGATTTTGAGGTGCCTTCCAGATGCCCAAGTCGAGATGACAACTTGGCAATGAACTAATGGATCTGGAAATCATCTAGTACAAGACTTCTGAAGGCAAGTCTTCTGAATGCATTCCCTGTGGATGATTGCCCAACCTTGTCTTGTTTGTTCCAAAGGTGGGACACTCACCTCCATGAGGCATCTCAGTGCACAGCTAGATGGTTCTAGCAGAAGAGAGCTTTTTTATACTCATTCCAAATCTACAAATCCCACTCCTACCCTGATTCTGCCCTTCTCAGACACCCAGAATAAATGCAGTCCCGCTTCTCCTCCACACGCTATTTAAAGGTGGCTGTCATGGTTCCCCTTCCCCCAGGCAAAGCCTTCTTGTCTCTAAATGTTCTCTGCTCTTCTGTGTTCATCCTGTTCGATAATTTCTAAACCCTCCACCATCCTAGTTGCTATTCTCTGACTGGATTCCATTTTGTTGACCTTCCTCATAAACTTTCTCTTTTCTTACCCAACTTTTCTCCCAGGTACATCTGTCCCCTTAAAGCTCTGTTCATGAGAGTCATGATCTCAGTACAACACTAAGGAGCATGACCATATACCACAAAGGCCCTGATGTGACCTGTTTTCCAGATTAGTCACAAATATCGACATGGAATTTGTTATAATCGTCCATAATGAATCCTAGGGACATTACCCCTTAATTTTTCAAACAACCATAAGAATGTACCTGCTAAGCTGAGTTCCTTGAATTGAAAGTTCTGGTACTTTTGATAGCCTTGAACTCCTTTGAGACTCTGCTGAAAGCTGTGCACCCACCCAAAACCATGCATATATGCACATCCATAAATAATTCTACATAAGATATAGATGGATTCAGAGTTCCTAAGTCCATTTCTGGAGCCAGGCTCAGAGTGCACATTTCCATTTAAATTTCTCCTAAAGCACCCTCTCCTCCAACCCAGTAGCATATTTACTCCATTTCTCTCAAGCTAAGGATCCAGGCACAAAATTAAATTCACAACTATTATACAACTGGGACTTGGAGAGACAATTTCATTAGCTCTGAGGAAAGATTCTGCCTTGTTGAGCACTATATGACTGAAGCCTCAAGATTCTTGGTAGAAGATACGAAGCAAAATCTCCATTTATGCCTTTTTTCTTGCTGTGCAAGAAGAACCCACACGCCCAAATGTCTTGCTACATAAGGTGACCTAGCCACTGCACTAAATGTTTGAATTTCTTTGGGAATTTTCCAAAGTTCTGGTTGGAGTATCAGAGGTTTTAATTACTGAGAATTGAGTAAACTTGCCTTCAAAAGAACCTGTCTCTCCAGATAGGATCATTCAGCTGGAATGAAAGCTTATTAAGACTGTGGCTACAGCTCCATTTCTTTCCTAGCACCCAGAAACCAACTGATTTGAATCTCCAATGCCTAGATCAGATATGCAAATAAATTAAGTGACAAAGGAGGTTGAAAAACACTTTGGCTCTCTGTGAAGCATGTGTGTCATGCGTGATTACATAATGTTTCAGCAACCTACATTCATAGTTGCTTATATTCTCAGGCTGGAAGAGATTAAAAAACTCTGATTAGGGCTAATACCTTGTCTCTTTTTTTGCACAATAATTTACAATCACGTGTATATGTGCATGTTTTTTCTTTTTTTGAACATTTATTAAAGGCCTACTATGTGCACTGTGAGGTAAGGTATGCAAAGATGAATTAGATCTGTCATTAATGATAATTTTTTATATTCTAGTGGGGAAGATAAGACAAATGCAGTATAATTCTTTCAAATCAAATGCTACAGCTATTTGGATAAGGAGAAGAGCTCTTTCACAAGATTTGTCTAATGTTTGAAAAGTAGATACTATTTCATCTGTGATCAGCAAATGAATTGCTCCAAATTCCTTTTCTTGTCAATCAAAAGCTAAGGGGCTTATTTCAAATCGTAAAATTTGAGGACAAAACAAAAATGGAGTAAAATGACATCTGCATGTCTTAGTGAAGTTAATATCGCTCAGCCAAATAAATAAACCAATATCTGAAAATAAGTAAAATCTACAAATTTAATTATCATCTATAGTCATGAGCTGAAAATACAGGGGAACTAATATCTAGAACTGCTCAAGTAAGTGGAGGGTGTAGTTTTTGCTCAATACATTCCTGATGATATTCCATTGAAAATAACCAAATTACAGCAAAACTCTACACTAACAGGCCCTTCGATAACAAAAATTTGGATACGATGCCGTTGACCCCTTCCCTCCAGCTAATGCTCTTCTCAGGATCGGGTGCACTAAAGTCCTTACGTGGGGAGGGAAGGAATGGAGCAAGAATGTGAAGGGGAAGGGGAAGCTTGGAGGAAGTGGCAGGCAGCCCCTTCTTGAGAAATAGGGAGGAGGAGAGTGGGTCCCTGAATTCCCGGGGGTTCTCCTGGCTCAGTCTTCCCAGATGAGGCTAATGAGATAGGCACAAATTAACCAGGAGATTTCTGGAATTGCTGTTGTTGTCCTAGAATTCCCAGCCTTCTGTAGGACACTGGGACAATGCCAATGATACCTGTCAGAGAGGACAGCCATTGCTGGGTGGCATCACGTTGTAGGTGGGATGCAGACAGATTTGGTTCCCTCCGCCAGACCCCAGGAGCTTGGTGGCAGCTAAGTGAACAGGCTCGCCCCCCCTCATTTCATTAACCTCACAATATCCTGAACCTTCATTTCACCGGATTGGATTTTTGGGATCCCACTTATCAGGTTTTGGCAGGGTTTTACTTGGTGAAATATCTTCTAGGTCATCATTTTTATCCAAAAACAAATTTATAAAAAGGTCAGCTATAGTTTGTAGGAATGATGAACAACTCAAACAGAAACTGAAATCCGCAATATGTTATGGAGGAGATTTGGAGACAAGAAACAATATTGAATGAGAAGTGTACAAATATGAAAGTTTTATCAGTATATTTTTATTCAAGTTATTAAACCACATCTAAGCACTTCAAAAGTCTGCCATTATAAGCTCAAAGGAATTCAGAAGCAACCACTCTCTAAAAACACAGCTTAAGAAAAAAGCAACATTAGAATCATGGGGCAAATTTTAATTCAATAAAACCAAGATCTCAGATGTCCTAAAGAGATTGTGCCCAGGGGATGCACACACACACACACACACACACACACACACAAAGTCAGAATTCACGTGATCATGAAGCATGATTTCCTGACCTTTGAAATTTCAAAGTGTGTGTTTTACCTTACTAATATAAATAATTCAATAAATATTTAGGTAGCATCAATCAAACCATTTAAACATTGTAACCAGCAATTTTTATACAAAGATAAAAAACAGTGAATGAGAATAAAAGATCATCACCCATGTCAATCCCACTTTGCCTAATTACTACATTGAATTCCATCTACAGATTGCTTCTCTTTCTCACTCACTCCACACTCAAATACACACATACACACAACAACAACAACAACACAACTTGGTGCTATTCACAAAGCACCAAAGCAACATCACACATAGGTATGAAATGTGACTAGAGATCTTTATACAGTATTATCTCTGTTTTATTTATTTAAAAAAAACTCTTCTATTATCAACCAATGGGACATCAGAGGTATAAAGAAAAGCTCTGCTAACATACCATGAAGGATTCTGGGACTCTACTGATGAGCACTTTTGACACAGCTAATGAAGACGTCAACATTTTAAGAAATAGAAACATTTCTTATTAGAGTTGAAAATGAGCATTTTGGGCCACTGACACATTTGTGCCTCCCCATTAGTTTCCACGGCTCTTGTGACTATGTCACTCACTCAGAAGCATTGCAAGAAGTATGTGGCCACCCTTTCTGTACCATCTGGTACCCTGCAGTTCTGAGGAAGGGGAGGTAATTGGCTATATCTGAGCAGTCCCAAGATTTATAGGTTTGATTACCCAAAATAGATGCTTTTACCCTGATATATATGGAGTTTTCACTGCTGTATTAATAATAATAAAAGCATGCCAAATGAATGAAAAAGCATCATTATAAAAGGGATTTGGGCATGCAATGAAACAGTATGGGTGTCTCGTGGTTCCCACAATGAAGATGTAACTATTTTCATATACAAGTTATTAGCTCAAGTTGTTCTTTATTATACCATAACTTTGCTCCTATAGCAACACCGTTGTAGCAGAAAAATAATTACGCCTGGGTGCTACGTGCCAGATGTTTTTAGAGCAAAGGTGGTAGTTTAATTCTAAGCTAGTTTAAATGGTAGATATAAGCAGGCCCAGAAAAAAAAAGAAAAAACAAATAAATGTATAGAAACATAAAGTGTGCTTAATTAGAAGCACACATTTCTAGACATCTTTGTTCTAGACCAGCACTGTCCAATAGAAATATATGCAAGCATATAGGTAATTTTAAATTTTCTGGGAGCCACATTTTAAAAAAGTAAAAAGAAACAAGTCGGCTTAATTTTAATAATATATTTTAACCCAAAATATCCAAAATATCATTTCAACATGAAATTAATGTAAGAACTTATTAATGAAATATCCTACATTCTTTTTTCCTATTAAGTTGTCTAAACCTGGTGTGTATTTCATACTTACAGTACATCTCAATTCAGACTACCTGAATTTCAAGTGCTGGATAGCTACATATGGTTAATGGTTACCATAATGAACAGCACAATTCTGGACTTTTCTCTTGCTTACATCTAGGACTATAGTTAATCTCTCCCATGCAGTTTATAAAAATATTCAGAGAGATGGGGGCCAGCCCCATGGCTGAGGGGTTAAAGTTCCACTTTGGTGGCCCAGGTTCACAGACTTGGATCCCAGGCGTGGACCTATTCCACTCATCAGCCATGCTGTGGAGGCATCCCACGTACAAAATAGAGAAAGATTGGCACAGATGTTAGCTCAGGGTTAGTCTTTCTCAAGCAAAAAAAACAAAAAAAAAGAGGAAGATTGGCAATAGATGTTAGCTCAGGGTGAATCTTCCTCACCAAAAAAATAATAATAATAATAATTCAGAGAAGATGACCCAGGAAGGCTCTCCATGATTTGTTAATCACTCTGAAATGTCTGCCTGTGTCCTCTTCACAGAGGGCAGCTGAGTACTTTCATTCAGTCAAGATGATTGCAGTTCTAAGTTCAACGTAGAAAACATTAAAAACAAAAACTTATTTGAAAATCCTGGGGTCCAGTAAGTACACCTCCGTTACTTTGTCTGCGTGTAGGAAGGAAGAAAACCCTGAGATCAGAGGGGACAAAGCTCTCAGTGGTGTGTTCCACATTCTCACCTAGCTGTGGGAGGAGGCTGTTGCATGCACTTGTAGGACGATTAAAGGAAATAATGTGTGAAAAGCATCAGAGCCTGCAAATGTTGGCCTAGCAGAGAATGAACAAAGAAAGAGAAAGCTCTGTCCCTGCCCTCAATCTCCAGGTCCAACTGCATCTGGGGTTACTAGACAAAAGCATGACACTGGAAGAATCCAAAAGGAACTCAAGGAAGTAGAAGCCTGGGTAAACCAAAAGATGTTTCTGAGTGTGGGTATGTGTGGTGTAGTCTGCCACGACCGCCCAATCCCTCATCCTCCCCTCCCTCCCTGGAAGATTCATATAGGGATAAAATTAAGTGGGTGTGTGATTATTTTTAAGTGAACATCAGCCTTGAAAGAGCAAATCACAAAAAAGCAATATTGCAGCCTGAGATGGAAAGGAGAAGAAGTCTGGAAGAGGGAAGAATCATCTCATTTTTTTGGCTGGGAGATGGTACCAAGTTCACCAACTGTGTGGGGATGGTTTTCTTTTTACTTTACCTCACAATCATCTCTTCCTCCATGTCTACTCAATAGTCACAGTGATGAGGGCAGCATGTGGAAGTCAGGCCCAGGGTTATGACCCAGCTTTGCTTGCCCTGAAGACCTCTCTGTTGCTGAGGCAATGCAGGATAAAGGGAATACATAAATTCTACATGTTTGCTAGAGTGAATGATAGCAATTCAGCTCAGTTAATAATAAAAAGCCATGACAGGTGAGTTACATAGGGTTGGAAAGAAGGATTGGGAGAAGGTTCATATTCTGTTCTATCAAAATGATATTTCTCCCTGCTACCTGTCTTAGGAGGTTAGCTCACACCCAATGGCATTGTGTTCTCCCCATGACACAGAGCTGGATAAGAAATTCAACCAACTCCAGCTAAAGACACAGCAAGTGGGGTACCATCGATGTCTTAGTCCGTTCAGGCTGCTGTAACAAAAATCTCACACTGAGTGTCTCAAACAACATACATTTATTTCTAACCTTTCTGGAGGCCAGAAGTCTGAGTTCAAGGCACCGGTAGACTCAATGTCTGGTGACAGCCTACCTCCTGGTTGGAGATTTCCATATTCTGTTTGTGTCCTCAGATGGTAGAAAGAGGGCTAGAGAGCTCTCTGGGGTCTTTTTCATAAAGGCACTAATTCCATTCATGAGGGCTCCATTCTCACAACCTAATCACCTCCCAAAGGCCTCACCTCCTAAGACCATCATTCTAGAGGTTAGGATTTCAACATATGAATTTTGGAGAGACAAAAACATTCTGTCCATAATAATCAGTAGTCTTCTAGGATATAAGCTCCCTGAAGACAGAACCTCTGTTTTTCTTGTTACCCAGTGCCTGGACTTGAAAGGTGCTTAATAGTAAAAGCTTAGTAAATATTTATTGAATGAAGGAAGAAAGGGAGACCACCAATTGTGGGTTTAGGGAATGAAGGCTAGCTATCGTTGTGATGTCCCCAGAGACAGACAAAGGATCAATCAAACTTACCAAAGCCAAGTATGAGAGCAGATGGAAGAGAGTTCCAGGCAGGCACTACAGAAAGAAATGGAGTTTAGAAAAAATTTGGGAGGTCTCATTCCCAGCCTTTAAATAAAAGTGAAATGAACTCATTTGTGGATCTTTTTTCTTCCCTAAATTTATCTCTATTGATTTGTCACTTTTGTTAAGAGTCTACCCTGAAATCTAATCACTTTACTTTCAGAAAGCTAATCCTAGATTCAGCCCAGAGGTCATTTTTAGTTACTCTTAATCATACTGTCTTCTAACAAGCTAAATAATTTCTCTCATCTTCGATGTTTATGTTGTTCAAATATTTGTAGAGCATAATCACATCTCCCATTAGTTGTTGCTGAGCTCGGCTTTAAGGATTAGGCACATTTAGATCCTTTAAACCTGGTAAATGACTCAGATCAATCCTTCCGTTACTCTAACCATTGCTAATGCTCTTCTTAAGAGTGTCTTCGAGGTCTTTGTACGTCTCTACACCACTAAGAAGTCTGCAGCGCAACTTGATATTCCAAAAGGAGCTTGACCAAAGTCATATGTTGAAATATTTTTCTTAAATCATCTCATCAAAATCACTCCAAGAGTGATTATTTTAAATCATATTCTTTTTGTTCCTCTTTTTTTGGGTGGTGCGGGAAGAGGGCTGAGGAAGATTGGCCCTGAGCCAATGTCTGTTGCCAATCTTCCTCTTTTTGCTTGAGGAAGATTGTCCCTGAACTAACATCTGTGCCAATCTTCCTCCATTTTGTATGTGGGACACCACCACAGCGTGGCTTGATGAGGCAGTATGTAGGTCCGTGCTGGGGATCCAAACCCACGAACCCTCGTCCACCGAAGCAAAGTGTGTGAACTTAACCACTTACGCCACTGGGCCAGCCCCTAAAATCGTATTCTTGGATCATACAACCAAAGCTAGTGAATCAGAACCTCTGGGAGGTGGGTCCAGAAATTCAAAACGTTAAATTAACAAGAAACCCCAGGTTATTCTTAGGCACACCAAAGCTTGAGAACTGCCTACAAAAGTTAGTATTTAGAAATCCTCAACATAAAATTTGAATACCTTTTCTATATAGGCACCTAAGCATGAAAAACAAATTTTTTAAACATTATGCACTATTATTTGTGACTGTTTCACAAGTAAAGGCAGCAGGGAGAAAGCAGAGAGGACCTCAGACATGTGAGAGTGGAGACAAGCAGCTTCAGGCTGATTACTTGTAGTTTTTTCCCCATTACAATACAATTCCCAGCTACTCTTTTGTTTACTTCAAGTTCACAGAATTGGATTAACCATACCCTTGATGTTTACGGCACACTTTCATCATTGATCTGTGTAGCTCTCGTTTATTTATTTGTTTGCTTGCTTGCTTTTTCAAAATATAATAAACACCAATGATCCCACTGCCTAACATGGAAATTAGAACATTCACGATAACTACGTCCTTCTGTGTGATCTTTCATCTCCTGTGTCTCTGGCCCAGCTCTCCTTACTATACAATCTACAAGTGCAAATGCTGAGGCTGGCAGAGAATATATTTGGATATTTTATAAAGTTCTTCCTTCCCACTGAGAAGAAATATTTTCAAAAAAGCACACAGGTTACCCAATTGGATAGAACACAGAGGCTTTCAAGGGAGAGAAAGCCTGAAAAAATAATTTAAAGTCAGATTATCAAGAATTTGAAAGTTACACCTATGAATTTGGACTCTCACTTTAATAGACAGTGTGGAGCCACTGTGTATTTTTTTGTTCTTCAGGAAGATAGACTAGTCATTGGTAGGTAGGTTTGGGAATGGGAAGAAACAATAAGCAGGAACAATGGCTAATAAGCTGTTTATTCGACAAGCATGCATTAAGTGCCTGCAATGCGCCAGGTGCAGTGCCAGGTTCCAGGGATACAAAGATCATTTCTACCCTTAAAGAATTCACAGTCAGTTGGAGACAAATAAATTCATCCAGGCGCCATAGGTGAAATGAGAGAAGACCACACAAGGGAGAAGAACGACTCAGAGGATAGAGTCAATTCCATCAGGGAAATGAGGAATATCAGGAAAAGCTTTCACAAAGAAGGTCATGTTAGAGCTGAGATTTGAAAGGTGACTTTGAAAGAACTGTAAATAAAACAAAAACTTGAGTCTCAGAAATAGGATTGGAAAAGGACTAGTGTCAGTGCCTTTAAATCCAAATCCTACCTAATGTTTACTTCATTTCCAGAACTTGATAACCATCCATGTGAGCCTGTTGAGGCCAGCACCGGTGTGATTCGTGATTCACTCTCAACAGTGCACCGTCAATGAAACACTACTCAGCAACCAGAGTAATTTCAAAATCACTCAGCCCCTTTGGATCGCATTTGAAGTGGATGTATAATCCACATTTATATGTTTTTAAAACTTTCATTTCTTCTCCCATTTATTTTCCTTATACCTAGGAACAATTCCAGTGCCACTTTCCTCAAAGCTCTCTTCCTCCACACCTAGTCTGAGCATTCTGGTTGTTCTACCCTTTCCACCCATCTTTCTCATTCTGCAACACAAACCAAAAACTTCTCGCCAGGCAACAGCAGAACACTCCTCAGGAGGCAAGAAAGGCAAGGAAATAACGGGCAAAGCTAAACCCTTTTTTGCAGATTAGGTAACGGGAAAGACTGAGAACACTCTTTAATTCTTTTTGTCTTCAAATAATCATAACATCCAAATACCTACTCTTCTTAAACAGTGGATTTATCAAACTTATGTAAAATTTGTGACTTCTAGCCAACCCACTCCCTGAGAAGTTGGAAGAGTAAAAAGAAGAGAAAAGAGTGGAAAGGCAGATAAGAATCAGGTTGTGGGAGGCCTTGAATCCAAGCTAAGAAGCTTGAATTTTATACTCTCATCAATGAGGAGTTAGTCATCAAAGGGTTTTGACAAGGCCACATCTTCAGAAAATAATGCATCAAATGGTTGGAGTAGAGTTATTAAGCCACTAACAGTCCATTATTATCTTCCTCAGTGTTAGGTATAATTCAATATATTTTAGGGTGGGATTATTGTTTCTTTTCCCCGAAAACTGAGTTTATCACTCACTACAAGGAAGTGTCCCTTGTTTTCCCAGCCTCCAAAGCCATTTTCTACTCAACATCCATTTTGTCTCCTCCTGGCACCCGGACTATTCTTTTTTCCTCTCAAGTCAACCAACCAGGATGCCTTCCATCAAGGCAACCTCAAAACCCATTCTCTCCACATTCTAAGTGAATAACTGACATGTACAGACACTGGTTGTGTTTCATTTTGGATTTTTTTCTCTTAATGTTTCCACTAATTTCAAGATATGAAATCTTCCTTTTCATGAAATCTCCTCCATTGACTCAAATGTAAATTATCCTAACTATGTAGTTGCCATGCTTTAGAAATATCACCTTGGTAGTTAGTAGTAAAAACAACCTTTTCCCCTTTCCTTTTTTAAAAGTTATTCCAAACTCAATATCATATGTAGCTTAGCCCCAAATATATGAGTTGCCACTTGTCATAATACAAAGATAGAATTATCAATTTTTTAAGTTTTAAGTAAAAGTGGAAGTGATAATCTTGAATGAATTAGAATTTAATCATTGACACCAATCTCTCCCTTCTGAATGGGCTGGAGATGCTCTCTTCATTCTGCACATGCTCTAGAGATGGACCTCGGTTCTGTACATGTTTTAGATGTCCACATCACTCCAGCATGTGCTCTAGATGCACACCTCACTTCTGAATGTGCTCAAGATGAGCACCTCGCTACAATCTTCTGTAGCAGACAGCATATATTAGGATAATTTTTTAATCTATTCTGACACTCTGTCTTTTAATTGGTGAATTTAATCCATTTACCTTAAGGTGTTTACTGGTAAGAAAGGATTACTTCTGCCCTTTTGATATTTTATTTCTATATATGTTATATCTTTTTTGTTCCTCAATTCCTCTGATACTGCCTTCTTTTCTGTTTGATTCATTTTTTTCTAGTGTACCATTTGGATTCCCTACTCATTTCCTTTTCTGTATATTTTTAAGTTGTTTTCTTAGTGTTTATCATGGGGATTACAATTAACATACTAAATCTATAACAATCTAGTTTAAAATTGATGCCTACTAAGCTTCAAGAGCATACTAAACTCTGCTCCTATAATTCTCATCCCCTCTTATGTTATTATTGTCACAAATTACATATTTATATATTGTGTGCCTATTAACAGATTTATCATTAATATTTTATGTATTTGACTTTTAAATCATATAGGAAAGAAAAAAAATGTTACAAACCAAAAATACAATAATACTGGCTTCTATATTTATTTTGTAGTTAACTTTACTAAAGTTCTCTACATCTTCATATTGCTTCAAGTTGCTGTCTAGTTTCCTTTCATTTCAATTTGAAGGACTCCCTTTAGCATTTCTCGTAGGGCAGTTCCGCTATCAATAAACTGTCTTAGCTTTTGTTTATTGGGGAATGTCTTCATTTCGCTTTCATTTTTGAAGGATAGTTTTGCCACTTATAGAATTCCTGGTTGACATTTTTTGGCTATCAGCATTTTAAGCACATCACCCACTGCCTTCTGCCCTTCATGCTTTCTGATGTGAATCAGCTATTAATCTTGTTAAGGATCACTTGTATGTGGTGAACTGCTTTTACCTTCCTGCTTTCAAGATTCTTTCCTTGTGTTTAGCTTTTGATAGTCTGATAACAAGGTGTCTCAGTGTGTATCTCTTTGAAGTTTATCCTACTTAAAGTTTGTTGAGCTTCTTGGATGTGTAGATTCATGTCTTTCATCTAATTTGGGCCATTTTCAGCCATTATTTCTTCATATATTACTTCTTCCCTTTTCTCTCTCTCTCCTTCTTCTGCAATTCCCATTATGTGTATGTTGGTATACTTGATGGAAGCCCACAAGTATTTTAGGTGATGTTCATTTTTCTTTATTTTTTTTCTTCCTGCTCCTCAGATTGGACAATTTCAATTGTCCTATCCTCAAGATTTCTGTTTCTTTCTTCTGCCTGCTGAAATCTGCTGTTGAATCCCTCTAGTGAATTTTTTGTTTTAGCTGTTGTACTTTTCAGCTCCAGAATTTCTATTTGGTTCCTTTTTTATAATATCTATGTCTTTATTGATATTTATTTGTTCATGCATTTTTCTCCCAGTTTCCTTAAGTTCTTCACGCATAGTTTCAGTTGGATCTTTAGATTTAAAGTCTTTGTCTGGTAAATCCAGTGTCTGAGGTAGCTCAGGGATGTTTTTTGTCAATTTATTTTTTCCTGTGAATAAGCCATGCTTTCCACTTTCCTGTGTCATTTTATGATTTGTAATCTCTTGTTGAAAATTTTATTGACATTTTGAAACTTATAATGTGGTAATTCTGGAAATCAGATTCTCTCCTTCTCCAGAGTTTACTGTGATTGGTTGTTGAGGGTTTCAATCATCCATGTGTTGAGTGACTTTTCCAAACTATTTTTGCAAAGACTGTATTCCTTGTCATGTGTGATCCCTGAAGTCTCTGTTTTATTCTCAGCAAATGGTCAGTAATCTGACAGAGATTTCCTAAAATGCTAAAATTTAGCAATCTCTTCATTAATCTCTCCCCTGGTTGTTGTAAGCTTTTTATTAGATTCTAGAGTTCTGAAAAACATGATTCTATCAGTTTTTACCAGCTTAATGGTTGCTTCAGTGGATGAATCAATTCTTGGAACTCCCTACTTCACTGTTTCTGTGACATCAGTCATGCCCCTCACTTTTGAATGTGCTCTAGACGTGCATCTCACTTCTGTGTGTGCTCTAAATACACACATCAGTTCTGAATGTGCTCTAGATACGTGCCTCCATGTGCCTAATTAGATTTGAGTTTGTCTCCAATCAGGTAGTCTTACAAGGGGCTGTATGTAAGACGATTGACTTTTCTCGGCTTGTTTATCATTCATTCTGTGGCAAAGAACAATTCCTTTCACATCTACATATGTTTCTTTTTCTCCTTTTCTCAGAGTGAGTCAATAATTGCTTTTTACCAATTTTCTTTTAGACTTATAGACCAGAATTTGTGAAGTATGGCAAAAACCAGTGTTGACAAAAAAGCACTATGATTCCTTTGTGCTTCAGTCTTCCAGTAGTTCTCCATGAGGAATAATGAGTTAATGCTTGCAAACCCCTCTGAAATTAGGATATTGCATATTACTGAGAAGAGGCAAGAGCCGTATGTTAAAAATTAATTGGAGGAAACTACTTGCAGATTGTAATAATGAAACATCCCAAGTTCCAAGGGCACTGGGGACTTCAAATAAACAAGCCCTCATTAATTTGGCTAATTAGTCACTTGCTGTATTTGCTAGTTTATAAGCAGCACCCTTTTAAGCAGAAAATTGAGCTGTAAAGTGCTAAGAGCCATATGTGTGATAAAGATGGCATCAGTATCCTGGACCTAGGATTTCAAAGCACATCTCATACATTCAAAAATGCATTTAGGAGATTTGGACATTTCAGACTCAACCATGTAACCTGGATGGGCAGAGGAAGATGAGAAAACAGGTCCTGCTCTGCTAGAAGGCAGGAAAGAGGAAAGGTTAGAGAAAAACTGATGGAAATCACTGTTAAATTTTTTTCTTAAAAGGGAGGCCAATAGGCTCTTTAGACTAGGCTTCACACACATGGCTAGTACCTTGTGATTGGTCAATGTCTGGGAAAGAGAAAGGGAAGAGGCAAGTTTGATTCCTGTGTCTGGCAAATACACAACCCCATATACTCCAACTCTTTGGTAATCTTGTCTCATAATGAGAGGAAGGAACTTAGATATCTCAGTAAACTGTGGCAAAACCTGGTGAACTATTCTGCCACTCAAACAGATCCTCAGTCTATTGAGCTAAATGCTGTGTCCACCAGATACAGTGTCTTACTGGGAAATTCTTACTTTCCATGTCCTTTTTATATGAACTTACAATAGCACCATCACTTCTATGGTTTCCTGATTAGCAGCTGAAGACCCTCTGGCTCCAATCACATTACATTTATAAGCCAGCTCCCAGACTGAATCAGACCTACAGGTGTCTAATACCATCCACCCTGTGTTCTATTTCATTAGTTCCAATCACTGACAAATTTTCTTGATCTTATTCTCAAACTCTAGTGATTTGTTAATTCAAATTCATTTAAAACTTTACTGAATACATATAATGTACCAAAGCACTAACTTGTAGAGAGAACAAAGATGAATAAGATTATTCCTATCTTAAAGGGCTTAAAATTTACCTGAGTAATGACTGTCATTCCCAGGACAAAGAGCATGTTACTGGTAATGGAATACAATGGCTAACTTTCTATCATCTAGGAAACTGAAATAGCTTCTAAATTCCAGCCTCACTTAGAAATCCATGATTCCAAACGCATTAATTTAAACGAATTCTCATACAGCACTCTCACTTTTCACCACTGTGTTTGTCCCAGAACAGCTCTCTGTCTGCTTTGCAAACACAGTTCAAGTGGACCAGAGCTACAGAGAAACCATGGGAATAAACAGGGCTTATTTAGTTGGTGCAAAGAGCAAATGTAAATACCCTTATTAGCAGGCAAAGGCTAGAATATATCTTTGAGTGTTACTAATGAGTGGAAGAAGCAAGCTGCTTTTATCATGCAGTGGTACAAATTAGATATTTATGGGTTTCCCATGGTGTTCAAGGTGTTGCTCCTTTCCAGTGTTTTACGAAGGAAAGCTTTGTGTTCTAAGAATAGCTTCATTAATGATTCTCCCTTGGGCACAAAGATATTCTGATCTGGACTAGTAAATTTTATCTGAAGAGCCTGAAACTCTCAGGGAGTGTGAAGTGTAGCCTTAGGCTTTTGGGGTTCTTTAGGAGTTTTTTAACAGCTTTATTGAGATATAATTCACATAGCATAAAATTCACCCATTTCAAGCGTACAATTCAATGGTCTTAGTATATTCACAGATATGTGCAACAATCTCCACAGTCAATTTTAGAACATTTTCATTACCTCAAAAAGAAACTGTGTACCCTTTAGCTGTCACTCCTGTGTCTCCCCATTCCCCTCTCCCTCTAAGTAACTGCTAATCTACTTTCTGGGTCTACAGATTTCCCTGTTCTGAAATTTTAATGTGAATGGAATCACATAATATGTGGTCTTTTGTGACTGCCTTCTTTCACTTAGCATAATCTTTTCAAGGTTCATTCATGTTGTAACGTGTATCAGTACTTCATTCCTTTTTATGGCCAAATAAAGTTTCATTGTTTGGATACATCATATTTTGTTTATTCACCTGTCAGTTGATGGCCGTTTGGGTTGTTTCTACCTTTTAGCTATTATGAGTGATACCACTACACACATTTGTGTATAAATTTTTGTGTGGACATATACTTTCATTTCTCCTGGGTATAAACCCAGGAATACAATTGCTGGGACACAGTAATGCTATGTTTAATCATTTGAGGAACTGCCAGACTGTTTTCCAAAGTGGCTGCACCATTTAACATCCCCAGAAGTGTATAAGGATTCTGATTTTTCCACATCCTCACCAATACTTGTTATTTTCTGACTTTTTTATTATAACCATCCTAGAAGGTATGAAGGGGTATCTCATGATTCTGATTTGCACTATTCTACTGACTCATGATCCTGAGCATGTTTTCATTTCCTTATTGGTCATTTGTACATTTTCCTTGGAGAAATAGCTCTTTAGATATTTTGGCTATTTTTAAATTAGGTTGTTTTTATTAGTAGTAAGTTGTGAGAACTCTTCATATATTCTGGATATAAGTCCCTTATCAGATATATGAATTGCCAATATTGTTTTCCATTCTAGTGGTTGCCGTTTCACATTCTTGATGGCATCCTTTGGAGCACACACATGTTTAATATTGTTGAAGTCTTGGAGAAACTTTGCAGCATGGTGTTTTCAACAGCCCAGCAGCATGAGTCAGCTTGTGACAATGCCTAACTCCCCCACCTCCCCTCTGACATGATCACCTCTGAACCTTTCTCATTCACCTCCACATCTCTTCTCTCTTCCTGCCCATTTGGCCTCAAGCTCATTCACACTGTCCTTCTTTCCATCTTTTAGACACACCAAGCTTTTTTGTACATTTGAATTTTGTCATTTAGACATCAGTTCAAATGTGACTTCCTCAGAGGCCTCCCCTGCCACCCATCTGAATCACCTCCATCTAGTCATTATCACATCCCCTGTTTAATTTTTCTCATAACATGTCTTGGTTGTTTATGTATTTGTATATACTGAAAAATTCCACCAGAATATAAGCTCTATTTGTGTAGGAATCTTATCTCTTTTGTTCACTGCTGTATCCTAAGTTCCTAAAATAGTAAGTGCCATATAGTAGGTACTCAATAAACATTTGCTGAAAAAGGAATGAATCCCCTAGCCCAGACATTGTGCTAGGGACTAGGGGCAAAAGAGTAAATAAGATAGATCCCTGAACAGGGATAGTATCTCTTTAGAAATACACCTTGTGGTCAGTGTTCTTGGGGGAGGTATAAGGTTGTTAGCAGGAAATTCTTTTTGTAGGATGAATTCATTTTTTAACTGATTATTTTTAAATAAACTGCTTTAAAGATATGCAAATATTCAGAACTCCTTTCTTCAACTTTCTTTGCTCACACAGCCACTTTTCATTGCATTTCACTCCTGCTAACTCACTTTGCAAGAATTTTTCCCTACCAGTGAGAAATGAGTGGACCTGATTGTACTCTTCCTCCACCTCTCACTAACCAATCGTAATCATAATCACAATGATGGATTTTAGAAAAAGTTTGCTGCTCTCGCCTGGGGAGGGAGGGAAAAGCTGTCCCCCTCTTCTGATCTAGTGGACAGGCCCAGGTTGGTCACCAAGAGGCTGGGTTTCAGCCCCAGCTTACCTAGAATTAGTTGTGTAACCGTAAGTCTTGTGAACTTTTTTTAGGCTCCAATTTCCTCCTCAGTGATTTTCAGTTGATGAGATCTTTCCTACCTAACTTACGGAATTTGTTGAGGATCAAATAGGGTAGATATGAAATGGTTCTAGCTTCTCCAGAACAGAGACTGTGCTATAATCACCTCGGCATCTGAAGGGACACTCAGATTTAATGAAGTGGAAAAATTCTCTCTGGGGCCGGCCCAGTGGTGTGGTGGTTAACTTTGCACACTCTGTTTCGGCAGCTCAGGGTTTGTGGGTTTGGATCCCAGGCTCGGACCTGCACACCGCTCATCAAGCCATGCTGTGGCAGCATCCCATATACAAAATAGAGGAAGATCAGCACAGATGTTCGCTCTGGGACAATCTTCCTCACAGAAAAAAAAAACCACTTCCTAAAGGAATCCACAATTTGGTGTGCCTCCACACCCTTGTCTAACCGATTTCCTCTTCCTGGAATTCCCCACCCCTCCCTTACCCCCAAACTCCCTTCCATGCTTCAATGTTTGTGCAAACATCCTTTCACTCTAAGGAAAGCTGGTTTTGAATGTTCTGGGCTCCAGAATCTTCAACAGAACAGCCACACAGGAATCCACAGCTTCAGGATTGAATGAGAATGACTGAAGCTACACCTTATAATGAGGACCACACACACACACTCTGTAACAAACTGGAAAGGACAAGCAATGTGTTTCCAAGTTTCCAAGTCCTAAGAAACTGGTGATAACCCTTAATCAGTACAGCCAAGAGGTAAAGTCTCTACTATGAGCTGGTCTAAAGCATTCTTCTTGCAGTCTCTGTGATGCTTCTGTCTGACCACGCTGCTCACCTTCTCTGCCATCTGCATTAATATATTCACTCCTGGCTTCAGAGTTTGTTTCACAAGTTGTTAGCCTTATGCTTATGCATGTTGTCAAACCACGTACAGTTGTGCAGATTGTATACTGCAAAGAAATACCCAGCTTGGTGGAGTCAAGGGAGGACTAGGAGCTGAAATCCAGTGCATCCTCTGCTAGCCATACCAGGAGGAAGTGTCTTTTATATAATCTGTCCACTCAGAGGCAGTGACATTTGGCAATTCACGGTATATAAGCTAGCAGCAGCTCTCTTTCAAAATATCAAGTGAGGAACTCAGTCTTTATCAATTAATTTCTAGGGAAGACTGCACCGCTCCAAAACCCTGGGGAAAGGAGCCAGCTCCGGGATGCTGGCTTTGCCTCTCTCTATCCTCAATGTTTCTGGTCCAGGGCCCATGGTCTCTGCATGATATGTGCTCTCTCTTCTTAATCAGTGTTCACCATCCTGAAAGAGGAAGTAATTTTTGAAATCTTTTGGTAAAATGCTCACTTCTTGATTAGGGTTTGAATTGAGAACAAGTCTTCTCTGGAAACACCCTTCCACTGTTTCAGGAGTCACTCACCCCTGAAACTCAGGTTGACAACAGTTCAGTTATGTAATGCTCAATATCCTATGGGCTCCATGTGCATTACAGCTAAAATTCAGCATCTGATGAGGAAGGCCACTTGATGTATGAATTCCTCCCCTATTTCCTTTTCTCTGAAATGTTTATAATGCATTTCACAATGTTGGGGTGAAGAGTGAAATAACTATATATTTGACTGAACACCAAAGAGGAATGAAACCACTTGCAATATTTTTTCAATATTTCTCTAAGATCTTAATGAAATTTTAAGCGTAAAGGAGCTCCACACAATTTAAACACATATGATGTTCTATAAGGAAATTTTCAGAGAAGACAAAAACTCCATCATCATTAACATTAAACATGTCATTAAAAGAAAGAGGCTTCTTTAAAATGCACTGAAATGTAAAAATATTACTTCAAACTTAAGTCCAACCCACCACGAAGGGAGGAGGAGATTGCTGTTGAAAAGCTTCCTAATGAGAAATGACAGAACTGTTTTATATCTATCATTCTTTGTGTTTTCCCCCTTCTCCTTAAAAGCAAAGACACTATAACAAATAAAAGTTTAATAAGTAAAAAAATACATTTTAAATGAAAAACCATGATTAACTTATTAAGAGCCATTAAGTATATAATTAGAAGGATTCTATTACATTAAGATACCAATTTCTTTAAAGCCAGAAATAATACCTACTGAAACTTTAATTATTTAAATGAGAAGAGAAAGAGGCATGTTATCTTCTCTGACAAAGATTAAAATCAATTTAATTGCTTCTCTGCTGCCTTGACATGATTCTCGCTGTGAGTCAAGCAACCAAAAAGGGAAATTAATGCCGCAGCTGTTAATCAAATGATACCCATGCACTCCATCTGATTACATCAGGGAGAAAAACCATTGCTACTTGGCTGACTTGTGTGTCCACAGCACTTGGTGCAATTGTCGGGAGGTGGGTTAGCTATGAGAGATGCCGACACTGGACTAAATTTTTAGAGCCTATGATAACACTGGGTGAGGCACGGCCCCAGGAAATTGCAGGTCGCTGTGTTTGAGCCTGAGTAAAGGCAGTTCTATCATGGCAGAGGTCTGTTCCAAATTAAATTCACCTTCTGGCCCCCGATTCTACTGTCCACAGAGTGAAGTACAAAGAAACACAAGAGCATCAGCAGAGCTGGAGAACAAGAAAGAATATGAGAATGTGGCAAAGGTGGATGCTTTCTGCCCATAGAGCACAACAATATATTTTTCAAGGTAGACAGCAGCAGTGTCTAGAGGTCAAAGACCAACTCTCTCACCCAAATTAGAACATGCATTTGAAAGCAAGGTACAGTGGCAAAAGATGCACACCTCAAGGCCCCATAGCTACTGAGTTAAAAGCAGGGCTTTTGTTAAACACCAGCGCTGAGTGAACACCCAGCAGCACCCACACTTGGCAAGCTAATGTATCTGATTGTAAGAAAATGATGTGGCGAAATATTTATGAGTCTGGAAATACAAACCAGTACCTTGCCTCATCAGGTCTTATCAGCCCTTGTTAACTTTACAGATGACGAGAGGCACCAGAATAACTGAGGTTGTCAAAACTAATGGATCTCAGGCACTTTGCCCCCACGGAGTTCAGTTTCATCAAAGGCCTTTCTTTCAGGAACTTTTAACCCTCTCCCTTCCTGTTTGCCTTCTCTTGTCATAGACAGAGATGGATAATTACAAGTCTCATGCGCATACATTCCAGAGGACAAAATTCTTCTGAGAACCTGATCCTTTCCCCAGACAGGAGAAAACCTCAATGTAGGAGTTGGGAAATTGGGTTTATAGGAAAAAGTTTTGTATTTGGGGTTTCGAGCATGCCTACCAGAGATGTGAAAGGATCATGGGGACAAGTGGCCAGCCAGACCAATCGGAGGAAAAGCTTATATTGAACAGGATGCTCAGACAGGCAAAGAGAAAAAAATGCTGCCCTCAAAAGATAGCTCAACATCTTTCACCTTTCAAACAAATAATCACTGGCTCCAGTCAGCCCGTGGGATAGGGTAGGATGCCCAACAGCTCCTATTTTATCTGAGCCCCGTTCACCTGTCCCCAGGATCTGTAGATGACTTTGCCTGGCTCTTTTTCATCAAATACAACTCATCCTACTATATTGGATCACCTTGCTGTTAGCCTGGCACTGTCCCTCCCCATTTCAATTTGACCAAATTGAAACAGATGCCCAGAGGCCGTGGAGATCAAGACTGGTATAACAAAATTTGGAGCCAGTTTCCAAGCTTAAATCAATATTTAACGGTAAGCCTGCTTTTATTTATTTATTTTTTTGGCAGGCTTTTACTGGCAAATATCACTTTAAACTGAAAGCCAGAAGCCTTAATTATAAAGCATGCCGTTCAGGCTATCTTTTGAAAAACAATAACTCACTTGACAAGACAACCTGGTAGTTTAAGGGATTGCCCTCCCCCAGAATAAGGCAAGGAGGAGGGAGTTATTGTTTTCTCTATCCTTCAAGGATGTATTTAATTACCTGATCTTCAAGCATGCCGAGACAATTCAAATAGGAGAGAGGGAGACACGGGGAGAGAGAGCCATTCACTGTGTCAGTCAAACCAAGCAGAAACCCCAGCATCCCCCAGCCCCCGCCCCACAACATCAGAGTCACACTCCAAGCTGGTACAGAAGCAATGGGAGCCATGGAAGAGCGCAGCGGAAAACATTTACCGAGGCAGGGAAAGACCACCCACAGAACTTACACAAAGGGACCTCTGGCCAGAATGAGGACCAGCATGGATGCTATTCTATGGGAAACTTTATTTCACCTCACTGTTCTCCAACAAGTGTGGCAAATCTTCTCTTGATGAGCTCACATCACAACATCTTGGAAAGAAGTGACATTAGGTCAGAAACAGAAGCCCCACTGAGCTTGCCAGGCTCAGGGAGCCTGGAGCAGAGATTTTATTTCTTTAGTATAATTTTTGGAATGAGTTGCAGGTACCAAAATTCTCTTTTCACCTTACTGACTTTGAACAGATAAAATAAAATAAATAAAAATAACGTAAAATAAAATTATTTTAAAAATAAAAATAGATGATCCATATAAGTTTTTACTAAAGATTGAAAAAAAAACAATGTACACACAAGGTATACGAAATGAATCCACACTCAATTTACAAGCACCATTCCAGAATTAATAATTATTTACTAATCTCAAGGAATCTATTTCACATTGTGCATTCAAACATTAGCAACTAATAGCATATGTTCCACAACTGCAGACTCTATGAGCCTATCTTGTCACACTGCCATTTACCTTCAAGAGAATTTTGAGATTTTCTAAAGAAGGAAGTTGTCATTCACTTGAATTTAGGATGTGAGCTTGAGGGAGAGACTACAATACAGCTCACCAAGAAACAGAGTGATTCAAAGCAATGATGTAAAAGAGAGAAGAAACCAGTCCCCACATTGGCACCAAGCCTGTTTCTCCCCTGCCTGCCAGAACATATAATCAGGAAAGGTAGTCTTTCTATATGTTGTCCCTTTCTATATGTTGCTACGTTGTTTTACAAATGCAGACCAGCCTCTGGGTACCATTCTCTTTCCTCTAGAAAGTAAAAATCCCAAAAAGTTTCTCCCTCCTGAAACACCACCACCCCCACCACTTGCACCCCCTCACCCCTCCCATGGAGGCCTCCCAAGAGAATTAACACTTGCCTTTTGCTTCTCCTCCAGCTTCTAGGCAAAATGACTTCCACGGGATCTCTTCCAGACTCTCCTATAGGTTCTCACACCCACCTCTGTGAGCGAACCAAGGGGGGGGGGCCCCCCATCTATGCTGACACAAACACAGTTGTAGGGCTTTAATTTTACTTCGTCGACTTCCCTTTGCAGCTTGTCTGTCTCTCCCATGTCTGCCACCCACAGCAGGAGATTAAAGAAACAGAGGAGGTAAGAGCTCTTGTGAGAACCATGGGAATTTTGGCAGAACCTTTATAGGAACCATATGGCAGCAACTTCGCAGTACATGAAACACTTCGAAGGGAGAAGATATTATTATTCCCAAGGAATTTGTCTCATCTGTCTCAAGTGGATTGAGCACACCTGCCAAAGGATGGGAATACTTTCTGGAAAGCATGTATGAATATAGATTATATCTGACCTTAATGTATCTAGTACTAACAGGTCATCATTACACTCCACAATATATTTTACTAATCCAAAAAAGGGAAAAGATGATATATAGTATTTCTGATATTCCCTTGCTATTAAAACCCACTTATAGCACATTTTACTCATCTGTGTAATGAAGGAACTGAACAAGATAAATGGTTTTCAATTTTTTATCTTTGTAGCAGACTCCTTTTTTCAATGAAAATCGTATTCAGATGAACTCCGGTACATAAAAAAATGATAATGACAGAGCAGATCTAGTTGAGGCAAGGGTAGAGGGTCCAGGCCCGCTTTCTCAGCCTCCTCCTCATTTTTCCTTCTCTTCTATTTTTTTTCTTCTTCTTCTTCTCCTTCTGCTGCTTCTTCTTTTTTGAAAGGGTCTTTGCTGGATTATTAATCTTTGTTCATTTTAAACAGGTAGAATGAGAAGAGACATCCATCCCCTCCAGCTCTACCAGAGCCGAACAGGCTTTACACCCTGGCTAAGAAAACAAGCTATGAGTTACATTGTCTTCAATGGGTCCAAGACTTTGCAACGAGCCCCACAGTCCACATGGACTTCTCACATAACCATCCGTGGGCTGGACTCGGCTAACAACCAGGACCAGCACTCCTAGAGGAGGTCCCAGGACACTGCCTCTGGACCAGGCAGCCATGGAGTCCTTTGTGAGGGATGACATGCAGCCCAGGAGGAATGATGTGAGAGTGATGGAAGAAGGACATCACTACTCCCAAACCACTCCCACTTTAGGGCTTCAAAAATATTCTAGTGAGAATGGAGCGGAATTCTCACACCATGGAGATGCTCATATATGGTTTGAATTATTTTTTAATATATTTAAACTTAAGTTCATTTTTGATGTAATACGTATGGTTTATTTCCTAGGTTATCTCGGTTTCCTCCCTCTGACCCCCCAACTTTTCAGGAGATTGTAAAGTCCCAAGGGAAAGAACTCTTCAGACACTTTAATGGAAATGCTTCCACACCAAGGAAACCCACTTAACTCTTAGTCAGCTAGAGGCGTAGAGGCCATGCCCTAATGAGAAAGAGTATGAAAGCATCCTCTAAATGTGGCCACTAAAGATGTATCTGCGTTTATTATTATCCATTGAGAATGTGTTCTAGAACAAGAGGCAAGTACTACTAATATGATTCACTTTCTCTGGGCATAGTTAGGACGCTTTTCATAAATAAGCCTTCCTAACATACTAGGAAGACATGCAGAGGTAGTTCATTTGACAGGAAACGTGGAAGGCTACTTCCAGTTCTCTATAACTATTTGTTAGATTTTTGGAATAGTATTAATTTCCCTTTCAAGGTGTACTGCTACGGGGAGATTCTGGTGTAGTTTTAGAATCCATCACTTTTTCTGGGATGAATGGCCTTGAGTATTTCACTTAACCTTTCAGAACTCCTCATTTGAAAATGTTATGATGATGATGATACCTACATCCAGTCTAAATCCACTCCCCAGGAGTAGGAAGGGACTGGTACTTGAGTACTAGCCAAGGAGCTGAGTTCTAACACCTAGGTCTTGAGACTTGTGGGGTTGTTGTCAGACCACAATGAATTAGTGACCCAGCAAGCTAACAATTTGGTGGTCCCTACGCAGGGTTTTTTTAAAAAATATCTGTTCAACGTTAACTACAGAAGATGCTGAGGGCTGAGATAAGAAAGGGCAGCTTGGGCTAGAGGCCACCAAATCCTATCTCCCCTCTTTTTCTTAGCAGTTTAGCTCTTGCCGACTATTGCTACTCCATAATACTTTGGGTATCTTGTCACTCTCCCCTCCAAAGCAGCTTATCTGTGTTTTTCTTATAATATATACAGTACTCACCCTGAGAAGAGTTCTAGAAATACCATTTTTCTCCATCTTTTCATATTTCCAGGGATAGTTTAGGTTCCGAGGGTATTCTAGTGCTCTGAATTATTGACACTCTAGGAAATGACCCAGCTGACCTCCCAGTTTAAGCTGAGTCTGAGTAAGTTTCCTCCCTATCAACTTCCCAGCTGAGCTGATCTCCCAATTTAATTTGGTTCTGGGTGGGCTGTCCTGCCAGATCAGCCAAATAACATCAGAGTGAATAGCAGCCAAAGTCTTTGGCATTGTGGATCCCCCTGAAACAAACAATAGCAATTTAGAAATTAAAAAGACAAAAGCAGAGTTGAAAGTGAAGGAGGATATCCTTTGGAGTTGGGACTAGCAGGCTGGAACTAAGCAGAAGCAGGTCAAGAATGAAGGAAGTGTGCCCTGGTACCTGGGTCTTGGGCAATTGTAGCATCCTAGGCTTCTTTACACTTACCAGTGACTCCAAGGTGTACCACTGGGTTAGAGAGGCTTCAAGGTCAAGGAAGACATGCTCCAAAGTTGTTGTGAGAACTAAGTAAGATGTTGCACGTAAAGGCTCTGCAATTAACAGCCACTGCTATGCAACTGATAAGCAAATGCTGTGATTACTGCCTCTACCATCCTGATTACCAACATCTTTCAACTGCCTTTTGTTTGACCTTCTTAGTCCTCTCAGAGAATGCAATTAACTCTAAAGGGAGACAGTAAAGAGGATCATGGAAATTGGATTCAGATGGAGCTGAGTTCAAATCCCAACCACATCGTTCATCAGCTCTAAGAGTTTAATCAATTCACTTAACTCTGAGCCTCAATTTTCTAGTCTTCAAAATGGTGATAATTACAGCTTGAAAGGATGTCGTGGGACTGAAGCCAGCAATCATAAAGGGTCTAGCCTACAGGAAGTAGTCAATAAATGGCATGTTATTGTTATTATTTTTATTTATTAAGTTGACCTGTCAGCCTGGGGCTCCTTGAAGAAGAGGCCCGCCTAGGAACTACTTTTTCCTCTTATAACAACAGGATAATTCTTTGGGGCCCTCCAGTCAGAGGGGGAGGCCTTCAATTTAAACCCATTAACATATGCATTTTCAAAGTATTCAGATGATCACAAGAAAACTTCCCAGCCACCACCAAGCAGCTTCCAGTTTAGTCTTGCTGTGTCCTTGGGACTGGGAGGGCAGAGCTGAAATGTATACAGAATTCAATTAATGAGGGTTTTTTGTTTATTTTGTTGTACTTTTTTTTAGTAGAAGAAAGACTTTTCGATTGACTTGAGATTTTTGGATTTTAAAGTTCTAAATTGACTGTCCGCGTCTTCAAAGATTAGAGAAGAGTATTTGAACTTCCCAGATTGTGTGAAAAACTGCGGGAGATTTTCACATTTCTGTGGAATGGGGAAAAAAATCGCAGCAAAGACTCACTCCTGAGAGACTGACTGAAACATGCTGAAAAGTCTGGTTGAAATCAACAGATCCGACACAGTCCAGAGACGCAGACGGCTTCCGGGAGAAGCGCTAGGAGAGCAAGTTTTGAGTCGCTTTTCTTGTGGATGGAACCGGTGTGCTCTGTGCAGAGGCTGAAGCATGCATGAGCCAAAGCCTTGGAAAATTCACAGACGCGCCAGTAATTCAACAGGTCTTGGCTGCACGCAGATCCAGCCTCCAGGAGGAGTTAAGCAGGAAGGGTTGGCACAGAGAATCCAGCACAGATGTTGGTGGGCTTGGTTTCCTGTTGTGCCCGCCCACCCCAATCCTTCTGCACCCTCTGCCCCAGGTCAATGTCAGCTGCCTTCCTACCCTCTCACTAGTCACTCAACATATCTCCATTAGTTGTCTATGTGAGCCCCACAGATGCTTCCCTATCCTCATACTCCTCTCAGAAAGAATAAATATTTTTTTAATTATGTGTAATTTTCCTGCCCCACGCACCCGTGTGTTTCATCTAAGCTAACTTGAAAAATATGATTCTCAGAGATTTCATTTCCTGAAAAAACAGAGCACGTTGTGCTAAAGAAGGTAACTGAGGTCTCGCAGGAGCTCCTCATCATGTTCCACAGCACATGGGAAACTGAGTTTACTATTCACTCAATCCTCTACTTGCAGCAGCGAACAGATGTCTCCCCAGCCCCCTCTGCTAAAAACCTAGAGCGCTGTAGCCCAGGAACAGATTAAAGTGGTAGCTGGAAGCATACCCAAGCTGAGGATTTACAGATGTTCAATAAAACCTGCAAACAGCCCACCAAAATCCCTGCACAGAGCTGGAAAGGGCACACGGCCAGCTCAGCTGGAAATGGGTCCATGGTGAGGGAAAGAAACAAGAATCAACGCTGTTCCAGATACGCGTGTCACAAAGGATGCTGAGGAGCTCAAGCGCATCTTTCAAGAATAGCAATTTTTCAACCCATCGCAGTCTGTTTTTGAACTTCAGAATTCTCACTTCGCCATTAAAAATGTTGAGTTTAGTCAGAGGATATAACAGATATCTTACTGCCAAAGAACGGTAAGATGCACAAGCTGAGAGGAGCTTGGTGTGAGGGGGCGGACACAAATACCCGGAGAAGCCGCCGAGTAGCCGACTGGAGGGCTCGGCACCAAACAGGCATTCGAACGCGTCTTATTATCCTTCTCTTGATTGCCCTATTTGGACACATTTGTAAAAACCATTGCTCACCCCACCCTTTATTCCCCAAATACAGCAGATGGCTTCGGTGCAGTGTTTCAAATCAGATGTTAGGCAGAGACCAAGCCAGAGCCCAGAGCATCTGGGTTTTCAAGAAGCAGAACGCAGAGCTCATGAAAAGATTTGGAGAGAATAGAGGGGAGAGATCGTTCAGGGTATTTTCCAGGCCATTTTTAGCCAGAGGAAAAATAACCCCCAAATTATGTGGTTCTTCTTTCTTTAACCTTAGTGGGAAGAAAAGGCACAGGCTCATGGAGCAGAGTAAATGGATTAGCTAATTTCGGGAGGTAGAAATTTTAGGGAAATGCCTTCCTTCAATACGCACACACAGACAAAGTGCTATCACAATTTTTCTAATTTTTTTTAAATAGGGTGTTAAAAAGAGATATAAATGAGGATCAAAATAGAAAAAAAGTGTAATTCAGCTCAATGCAATATTCATGTCCTTCAAAACCTAAGTGGGTTGGGTTCGTAAAACATAAAAGGACATGCTTCTATGTTTCTGAAAATTACTCTTTGTCTTTTTAAAATATTGTCAGGTACAGAGTTAGCTAAACTGTGAGGCAAAGACACAAGGTATAGAAATTGCTTGTTTTTGTCAATAACTGAAAAAAGATTGAGGAGCCCAAGTGATTTCATAGTGTCCAGTTGGATATTTGTCAGCCTTGTTGCATCGCCAGCTTGTTAGTAACAATAAGTCACTATAAGATCTTAGGCAAGCTATCTAATCTTTTCCGTGGCTCCAGTTTGCTCATTTGTAAAATGAGAGGGTTGGACCACTTTAACTCTGAAGCCCCATCTTGTGTGAATATTCTACAGATACATGAAATTCCACCTAATTAAATAGTACATGCCAACTACTTAACACAATGCCTTGCACGTAAGTGCTGAGTAAGTGATGGTTATTATTGTTAATAACAATATAAACTTCTCCTATCTGTCACTGTTGTTATATCAATTATTCTTTGAACACTGGCTGCTTTAAAGTAGAGAGAAAAGCAACATTCCACAGCTCAGATCGAGAACTTGACCTCAGTTGGGTCCATGGAGGAATGGAGGAAAGCAGATGCTCGCATCCTTACCCTACTGCCAGGGAGTAGAGTGAGTGACTCATTATCATATCACCTTCTGGCAGCATTTCCGATTTTATCAACAGTTTCTCTTAGGGATCGTTTGGAATAGGAATATGCACCCATAAACCTTTACTTCTTCCCATTTCTGAAACTTTTTTCTTATCCACCTAAGGATATTCTCTTCTTGGCCCTTAAAGTTGTTTAAAAACAATATACTTTTGTCGCTTGCACGTTTTGAGAGGTAACGGCAAAAGGTCTGAAAGTTGAAAAGGTCTAAAGATAAACCACCAGAAATTATAACATAAAACTTGAACACCTAAGGTTCTACTCCCTGCTTCTCTTCCTGTATTTCCCTTTGTGAATGGTACCCATTTCACTAAGTGTCCATGCAGGTCAAAAACCCGGGATATCCTAGACTTCTCTTTTCCAACTTTCACCTTCTCCTTTCTCCTTCCCTCCCTCATACCTTACTCAATAGCTATGCGGTGCCTTGTCCATTCAATATATTTGACAAACATTTGTTGACTCAATATCACTAACAGCTAAAAGTTATATAGCGTTTACTATGTGCCAGGTAACTCTTCTAAACACTTTATATGTGTTCACTCATGCAATGGTCACAACAACTCCATCATCTATATTTCAACGATGAAGAAACTGAGGCACAGAGAGATTAAGTGACTTGCTCAGAGTCCTACAGCCAGTAAATGGCAGAACTGCTTCTCAAATCCAGTCAGTTTAGCTTCAGAGTTCATGTGCTCAACCACTATTCTTCACTGTCTTTTTCTGTCTTAAAACCTTTAGGTTTAATCCTACCACAAGAGTCAAGGTGTGTTTATTCCAAGTTGAACAAAACAGGCAGTATATGGCTTGTACTTAGCTATTGTTTCGCCTTAGTTTGTCCTATAGGTATTGTTTTTAAATTTGTTTCACCTCCCTGATTGAATAGGCGTGTCCTGGAGCTCTAAGGTGACATGGACACCACACTAGAGAAGTATAAAGTAACTCTCCCACCCCTCTCTGGCAATCTGAGGGCACCCCAGTTTCGCATAGGCTGGCAGGATAGGGAGCAAGCCACAGGAGAGAAGAATCAAGTGGTAAATGGAGAGCATTCTAAGAAGGGAAAGGAAAATAGAGTTGACTCATTGACTACTGTGAAGAACTGGATGTCTGGAAGCAAGGTGTGAGCTGATCCAGGCTGTGTTTTAGAAAGGTCAATTTGGCAGCTGTGCAAGGGACAGTACGAAATGGGGACGGACAGGAAGCAGGGTATCAGCTGTCCACTCATGGCTCAGCCAGCTCTGCTGAGCCACCATGACGGCTTCCAGCTGAGCAGCGGGAATGGGAATGTTGAGACGGAGCTGAGAGATATTTTGGAGGTAGAATGGGCCTCTGTGCCTAGTTAGATGATGAGGGTGAGGGAGAGAGGAGACAGAGGCATCCTCAGAGACCAGAGAATGGTAATATCACTGGGTTACAATGGTGAGCAAGATAGACATGGGCTTTGTCTTCCTGCGGCTTACAGTCTAGTGGAGACATACGATAAATAAGCTAATAACATATCAAGTTCTATGAAAGAAACCAATAGACAGAATATGGGGTGAAGAGGAAGAAAAGAATTCTGCTTAGAGGTAGCAAAATAAGCAGTAGAGTCCTATGTTACGGAAGCCAAGGAAGCAGCAAATTTCAATAAGAAAAGGACAGTAAACAATATCAGACACCAGGAGTTACATGGTTTCGAATTAGACGGCCATTATTGGCTTTGGAGAGTAGAATCTGTAGAGTGGATGGGATAGAAAATTGTGGTCATTCGGTTCAAGAGTGAATGAGGCCACAAGGAAGCAGTGAAAATCAACCCATGCCATGTTTTTCACAAGTCTGTCAGAGAAGGAGAGAAATAGGAGGTTAGAAGAAAGCAGGTTTGACATAAGGAAAAGTATAACTTCTTTGTGGACTAAAGGAGAGGTTAAAGATTCATAAGAAGAAGGGCACAGCTGTAGGAGAAAGCCCAGAGGAAAGAGAAGAGAGGATTAACAGCAGAGATGAACGAGTGAGCCCTGGAAGAATGAAGTAAAAATGCTTCATCTAGAAGAGACTGTGCATTGTTTAGAGTTAAAAAGGAAAAATAACTAGGTGCCCTTTTCTAAATATTGAATGACGTCAGGAAGCAGCTTAGGAAACATTTCCCCTCCACGTGGGCTGCATCTGAGAGACACAGCCACCATTTTACAAAAACAGAGCTGTGTACTAGGAGAGGACCCTGAAATAGTCTGTTATTACAAATTCAATACACAAACAGTATTTGCAAAGTCACACTGGCATTTATCTCAAGAAATCAATAAAAAGTATTAAGTGGCTCTGATTTTCCTTTTACCATCAGAAACAGGAAAATCTAGTAAGCTGTTTGGATAGGCATCACTTAAATCAATTACCTACAAATAATTGAATTTATTTTCAAGTACAACAAAATAGGAAAATCATTTCAGTTGCCTCTTTTAAATGGATGTGTTTTCAAAGCGGGTAATGCATAAGCAGGAGGGAAAGAAGAGAGAAGGTAATAACATTTATTGACAGCATCTATTAGGTGCCAGGTGTCCTGGATTAGGTATAAACTGCCTTTCCTCACTTAATCCTAATACTCTATAAGGTAGATATTATCACCTTTTTATAATGAAACTGAGGCTCACACATGTTAAAGAGCTGTTCCCCTGAATGTCCATCCTTTGATCTACCTACCCTAACCATTTACGTCTAGAGGCTGGCTTGGCACCAACCTCTAGAGCACTACTATGTTTGGCCCTCCAGCCACCGTGGTAACCCTGGGCACTAAACAATCCCATCCTCAGGATTCATAATCAGGAGGACCTTGGTAATTCATCATTTTTCTCATAACAATTTGCAGCAGACGTGGGCTCAGATGCCTTTCTTGCCCACAGTCCTCTCTCTGGCAGTTGCCCAGCCCTTAGCCCCTGTTGAAGGGGCAGGCCCAGGTGGTCTTACATGATCCCTCTGCCCTTTCATCACAGATCAGTGGACATCCCAGGGTGGGACATGGGCCAAGGGCAGGCCAGCTATTCTCTAACAAGAATCCAGCTAAGACACTGAGAATGTACCACTCTGTGATAGCCTCTGGAACTAAGAACCACGTAGGTTTGAAGATGGAGTCAGTGCCAGACCAAAGCCATGATTATCTTCTAGAATGGGCCATGAGAGCAGAAAACATGAATATGGAGAAGAAGGTGGTCTGCAATGAGGAGAATGGAACAGAAACAGAGAATCGGGGTGAGAAACCACACGGCCCAGGGGAAAGAGATCATCTTCAATCCTCACTCCTGTCTTTTTGAGGGCCACCTACATTTAATCTTGGGACCTCCTTGCCCATGACATTGTCTAATGTAGCCTTAAAATAAACTCTTCTTTTTGAGAGGATGTCTACTGCTTGCAAATAAAGTTGTCGACTGAAAAATCACCCATTTAACACAACACATTGTATTCACAATATAATAACATTAGCTAACATTTAGTGCTGTACATTCTAAGTGCTGTGCATTCATTAACTCATTTGATCCACACAACAATGTGTTAATTCTATTTTCATTTGACAGGTAAAGAAATAGTGATGCAGAAAAGTTAACTCCATTGTAAATTCTTTCCCCAGCTCAAGTAGGACCCTACTTCCACCCCTAAAATAAACTCTACTTTGCCTGTGTTTCAATTCAGCATCAACTCAGGTCTTAAATCCATGAGAGTTTTCTAACCAGTTTAATTGGTGGGGTGGGAGTAATGCTTTTCGTTTTCAACTGTAGAAACAAGTTGAAAATAGCTACAGAAAATAAAATTTATTCCTGAACCAAAAATTAAAACTTAATAATGTGCAAGCAAATTGCATTGAGCTTTTATCACATTTTGCCCTTGCTGAACATTTTTGGCTTCAGCAGCTGCTCCGTGAAATGTAACTGTCACTACAGTGAATAAATAAGCAACTATTGCTGTGATACAGCTGCCCTTTGTAACAGCATTAGGGTAAAGCCTCTAGTGGAGCCGCGGGCCAGAGGAGAGCTGCATTCTTGCTGAATACGGATGGGAGTTCATGCAGTCTACAGCCATCCCCTGAGGGTACAGTCTGTGGAGGACAAGTGAGCTTCTTAGTGGACATCTATTTGGCTTGCCCAGCAGATTTTCCTTCTTCTGGGAATTTTTCCAAACCCAACTCCACTCTAACTATGTGATTCCTATGAGAGGGTTGACATTTTTCTACATGACTCTCCCTCCCTAGCTACAGCCAGTTGGTCCAAGCTAGGCCAACCAGAACTTTCCCTCAGGATTTTTCACACTGGAACCAAGAAGAAGAATCAGTGCCTAGGAATGGAAGATTTAAAATGTAAAATTCGGGAGCTATCAGCTGGCCATGTTTTCTACCACAGGGAGGAAGGCAGCCTACGGAGAGAGACAATGAGGCCAACACTGAGAGACAAAAGAATTTGGATTTCTGGTTACTGTAGTCCCTGGATGCAGCTGTGTCACTGTCTCCCCACATGTTTTTGCTCAATGCTGTCTGAGATTATATAGGCCAATCAACTTCCCTTTTGTCTAAACTGGTTTGATTTAAGTTTCTATCACTTTACATAGGAGTCCTAATATAATCTTATATTATCAATTTCGTGGACATTTGTAAGGGAAGACACACTTTCTCTTTTGCACAGAAACTTAAGTAGCCACAATATGTTTCCTTTTTCCCATTGTCTTTCCTCTGACCAACATTCCCCGACTACCTAGATTAGCCTCCCAACTCCATGATTTGTGCAAGTGCCTTAGAATCAGAGCCACCACATTACAGAACCTCGGGAGTGCCATTTGCAAATGTGAATCACATCCCTGGAGTTGCACAATACGTAGTCGTATTCAGCAGCCCTGCTGATAACCATTAAGGATTTTTTGATGCTGAAGAAAGCATGACTGACTTATTCACCTAGCAATGTTAGCATACAGTTCATGCAGGGCAAAATGGCTGCTGAGGTCTCCATACAAACTAGTATGCTGGATAAGAACAGAAAGTTATATTCCATGACCATAGACTCATCAACACTGTAGTATTGACCAGGCATCTCAAATGTGGGATAGCCTTAGCCTTCCTTCTATGATTCTCCCCATTAGCATAAGTCTGTATAACATTCCAGCCATACCCCAATGCCAGGGGCCCTCCAGTCACACTGCAGTAACTACACCACACTGTCTGTCTGAATGGAAGGGAGAAGGCACCAGAACTTCCACCGTCACAGGTATCCTATGAAGAAGGCTTTTGTGTTTTGCAAGCCTCAGATGACACCTCAATAAAAGGGCAATGTCAAAGCCATCATGTCAGGAGTCATGCCTCGGCCTTTCCAGAAAGGGCTTAGAAGAGGCTGTTGCTACAGCCATTGCCTCTGTAAGAGCTTGCTCAGGAATTAGAGTAAACTAAACTGTCACATGGAAGAGATGAATAGATTAAAATTTATGAAGCAGAGGAAAAAGGAGCAAGGGCAGGGTTCTATGTACAAGATGCCCCACATAGGGGAGTGCAGATTTTCTTTCTAAAGAACTCCTTTCAAGGGAAAGTCTTCTTTCCATCCTTAGTGCCCCATTCCACGTTGGTTCGATAGTTTTCACATTCAGTGAGTAAATAAAAGCTCTAAAGCCTTTCTACTCATCGTATAGCCACTGACCATTGTGTCACTGACACCTGAGAGCTGGTTAGAAATGCAGAATCTCACCCTTAACCCAACCCTGCTAAATCAGCACTTGCATCGTTACCCGCACATTACAGTTTAAGAGGCACTGACTTGCCATATTTATTTACAGTGCAGATTCCCAGGCATTGCCTCTGAAGATTCCGATTCTGCAGGTCTAAGGAAGGGCTCAGGAATCTATACTTTTACCACATATCTGATGATTATTATTCCGCAGATTCCTGGGTCATTTTCCTTTGCAAAATACAGGTTTAGTTGGCCACTCAAACCCAAAATTTCCCTTAACACTGGTAGAAGCAATTTTTATTCTTTCAGAGTCTTTGAAGGAGTAAGGGAAGGAAAGAGAAAGGGATAGTTTTCAGAGGAAGCTGAGGGTCAAAGAAAAACAAACTGTCAGCTTCTAATTCTGCCTCTCCACCATTGAACATGTTCTCCTTCCGAGCTAGAACAAGCAGCGGAAAGAGCAGGTTGGAAGACCAAGAATCAAGGAGCCAGGAGTGTGGGAAGGTGGTACAGAGGATGGACAACAAAAGGCAGGACACATGGGAGGCAGAAGAGAAACAAAACAGATCATTGTCACGAGCTGCGTATCACAACTCTCATTAAGAATTATAATTCAATATGAAGTAAGCAAGATTTATTTGAAGGAAGCTTAAAACTCTCCTGAGAGACTTGAAAGAAGATCCAAATAAGTAGTAAGTATATCTTACTCTTGGATAGGGAGACAATATTATAAACATATCAGTTCTCCCTAAGCTAATCTAGAAATATTAATTTTTTCAAGTTGATGAAATGATATGTAAGTTCATCGGCAAAAATAGACGTGTGACAACAGTGGGAGGAGAACTGAGGTGGTTATAGCTTTACCAGATATAAAAATGTATTGTAAAACCACAGTAATTAGAAAGTTTGTCACTGACACTAGTATAATCAGACCCTAATAAATATAGATGTTTGGTATATTATAAGGTAAGTAATAATTCATTAAATAAGTATATCTACTGAATAAATATTATGAAAATATTTAATAGTGTTGAACCAGTTGAGTAGTCATTTGCAAAGATAAATTGCTGCTTATACAAAAATAAATTGCAGATGGAGCAAAAATTCAAATATATGAATAAGAAAGCACAAAGATACTAAAATAATACATAAGTGAATAGTCTTTTTTGTTATTATTCAAGAATGGGTAAGGTCTTTCTAAACCAGAACTAAAATCTAGTAGCTGTAAAGAGACTGCTAAATTTGAGTACATAAAACCTAAAAAGTTCTTGCTGACAAAAGTCAAAATAGAAATTTTAAAATGGAAAAGTATTTGTGACACATATAACAAATAATATGAAACAGATAATAATTCAACAGAAAAATGGGGAAAGGACTAAATCAGCAATTTATATTAAAATAAATATGAATGGCCAGTAAATATATGAAAGGATGTTTACTATTACTCATAATTCATAAATCCAAATTAAAATGAAAATGAGATACCATATTTTACAGATCAGCAATGATTTTAACAGCTTCATAATACTTAATCTTGAACCTCATCTCATGCGTTGTTGGCAAGGTTACAAATTGGTACAAACATTTAGGGAGCCAATTGGGCAATAATCATCCAAGTTATGAATGATATATCCTTTGACCAGTGAATTCCACCTGCAGGGATTTAGCCTTCAGAAATATTTGAATACATGTGTAAAGGTATCTGTAGAAGGATGGTTGTAATAGTAAAAAGCTGAAGACAACCTTCAACAGAGAATTAGGTAAATGAATTGTAGCGTGTCCATCTAGTAGACTATTGTGCAACCATGAGAAAGACGGGTGGATCTACATGTATCTGTATGGAAGGATAACCAGAAATATTAAATGGTCGGGAGCAGCTCATTTCAGAGCAGGCTGTATAATCCTTGATTAAAAGCATGACACATGAAATAGACTGCCCCAGTTTGCAACTAGGTCTTCTACTAATGAATTGCATGACCTTAAAGTAGATACTTAACCTCTCTGTGCCCCCATTCCCACATACTTAAAATGGGGATGATAACAGTATGTATTTCACAGAGTTGCTGTGAGGGCGAAATGAAATAGTCATGTAAAGAGCTTAGCACAGTACCTGATGCATAGTTAGTAGCGAGCACAGGAAACTATTCACAGTGGTTCTCTCTGGGAAGGGGCACTGGGCTTGGAGCTCTCATTGGGCTTTTATTTAATACTTTTTCTATACTGTTTGATTTTATTCAATTCAAACATATTGTTACTTTTACAATAAAAAATTTTCAATTTAAATTTCAAGAATCATATCAGAAACTGATTTAAAAAGACCATTCCATGAGTATTTCAATATTTGTCATAATCTGCAACTAAATTCTCCTCAAAATAAATGTTCATACTCTTAGCTCAAATAATAAAACTAAATAGCAGCTCTCCAGCATCCATAAATCTCGCACTACCCATCCAGACAGGAGGGCTGAATTTGCTTGGTGAAAGATAACAGCAGTGAGTCACGAGGCTTTAGTTGACTTATTTGTTGTTATAATAAACCATTATTCATTCATTCTCCAAAGTATATAAGACAGACTGACCTTGGCAGCATTCTTTAGGAGTGAGAAGCCTATAAGCCAAATATCTAATCATCAGAATCAAAATCTGATTTCTGGATCATCAGAAAAATCGGCCTCTTCTGCTGCCAAATGATGCTCCTGCTGACCACATTTTCAGTCAATCAGAATATAATCCTA
Organism: Equus caballus; assembly: GCF_041296265.1. Taxonomy (NCBI): domain Eukaryota; kingdom Metazoa; phylum Chordata; class Mammalia; order Perissodactyla; family Equidae; genus Equus; species Equus caballus. The sequence continues at coordinate 75,157,607 of NC_091688.1, forward strand.
TCACGGGTCGTGAGCGAGCGTGAGGATTGCATTTTGTTTCAGAGTTGGTCTAAACATGATTACTGCTTTCATCACACAGCCATATCATCAAGTCAATAAGGATTTTCTATCCTGACTTTTCATGTTGCACACACTGTATAGAGGAACTCGGGTAATTCCAATTTGCTACACAAAACCCAGCTCTGCAGAGACTAGATTAGTACCTGTTCACCTTGGCTTGTTCAGATAAACCATGGTACCACTCACCAGTCCGTTAGTACACTTTCTCTTATTCTGGATATGTGAAAAACTCATCAACACTAATTCCACTTAAAAATAGATTCCGCTTTTAAAAATACACTTTTAAGACATTTCTATTACTCAAGCCATGGATGCTGTGAAAATCACACTATCGCATTTCATTCTTTGCACATCCGTACGTTTTTTTTTAAAATCATACAGCAGTCTTCCCTTTTAAAGCCCAGAGTTGCTGAGCACAGTAACTACTAGTCCAACAGATTTTATGGACAGAAACCAGCAGCATTCAACTGTCAAAATATTCTTCCAGCCTCAAACTTACTTAAGCTCAGTCCCAAAAGGACATGGAATCACACCTTTCTACCCAAACCTTGAAGGCCCCAGAGCTGGCTATGAAAAGATGATCTAAAATTGCAGAAAATATTTCCTTGAAAAGTCTTATAGCGTGTCATGAGAGGTAGAAAATGTCTTAAGCATTTCTAGAAAGAAGAGAAGAGGCATATGTAATAGTTACCTTTGTAAAATAGGTAACTACTTACTAATACAAGGGAAAAAATATCTGGAAAAGAAGAAAAATAAATAGATCAGGAGCCGTCTCAAAAGCTTTCCTCCTACCACCAATTTCTCCCTCTCTCCAAGAAACAACATATAAATCTTGTCAGGAATAATGCAAATCTGCCCTATGAATGCAAATCTTCCATATTGAATAACAATAGGGCATTCAATACACTGTTTGATCAATGTAAATAAAATCATTTAAAAATACTAGCTAACTCATAGTATTTGATATGTTCCATTTTTCATACATTCTTATGTTTCATTTAATGCTTACAACAGCTCCATGATGTAGGTACTATTAGTATCTCTGTTTTATGAATGGGGAAACTGAGGCACAGAGAAGTGCCTCAGAAACAGGCTCTGTGAATTGGAAGCTCCACTAAGCATTGAGCTCTCAGAAGGAAGACAACGCTTAGGAAGGAAGAGAACTAAGATTCATACCCAGACAACCAGCTCTGAAGACACACTCTTTGCCTCCACACTCTTGTGCCCCCTCAAATTAGTAAACATTTACTAGATGTCTACTATGTGCCTTATGCTGGATGTTCAACAGTGGGCAAGCCATATATTGACCTGCCCTCAAGGAATTTACATTCTAGAAAGAAGAAACAAATAATAAACAGATAAATAAATAAATACAAGAGCAAAGAAAGAAATAAACAGGGTGCTATGGTGGAAGGTGCAAGCAAGGACTACTTTTAAGTGTGTGGTCAGAAAAGGTCTCTCTGAGTTGGTGACATTCAAACAGACCTAAAATGTGGGAAAAAGCAAGCCAGCCATACCAAGAAAGGAAATTTGAAAATCAAGTAGAATATCAGATTTGCCATTGATCTTATAAGATGTGCCTTAAGTGGAAAGAGGGCTGACAGAGGTTAAAATGGGATATGCTTTATGCCATATGCTTTAAGAAATGATGTCAACATTTGCTCAACAGGAAGAAGAAACCTCCATGTACATAGACCCCTTTCCCAGCCCTGGGAAGAGCCCAGGATAGCAGATGGCTTGGGCCTAGCATTTAATGCTTGTAAGGCTTATAAGGCTCCCACTGTGTCCTTGTAGTACACGTAGCCAGGCGAGCATCCACAAAGAATATGTGGCTCAGAAGTAACTCTTTTTCTATTCCTTTCAGACCAAAAGAAACACAGTTTGAATGTGGGAGAAGAGAAAGAGGGAGGTGAGTGAAACCGCTGTCATGCTACATGAAAGAGTGAAGGGTGCTCTTGTGAGAACACCACCACGCAAACCACTGGGCTAAGTGGAAAAGTGTTTCTTGCTGTGAGTTTCAACTGCACTGTCTCTGAGAATTAATAATTGTCCTTGGGAAGTGTGTGTGTGTCTGTCTGTCGGTTCCAACAGTTTGAATTTTCAAAAAAATAAAGTAGTATTTTTACATCTCACTCCTGTGGGACAACCCCATAGATTGGTGGCTGAACTTGGTATTCAGGCCCAATGTGGATTATCTACACGGACTCAGAGCTCCGTAGCTATGGAGCTGAGGGGGGCTTTCTGGAGGCTCCAAGTCCAGATTGAGTGACTCAATTTAAAAACTGGGGATGGGAATTAAGATCCACCTCTGCGGATAGAAGATGCATAGAGATGTGGTGGAGATCAGAAGGACACGCTCTTGCCGAAAGGGCTAATATAGAAGCAGAGTGGAAAATTTCTAACTAGGGCATCTACAAGAGGATCCTCATTTAAAATTTATCTCCTGAGATGGGCTGTCCATTTAATACTATGGGAAAAGTCAAATTTAGAGCACAGTTTAAACATCCCCCCACCTTAAAACTCCTTTTAGTTAATAATATACCTGCACAAGCTTGTGAGATGGTACTGTGGGAACAAGAGATGGGCAGGTACAGAAAGTGTGGCTGACCACATTCTCACTCCTCCCATGGCTGCATAGAGGCACCTGCATCCTACAGAGGGCTCATGGAGACCATAAACAGAAATTTCAGGCAGGGGCAGCTGCAGGGGTGGGTGGGCATGGGGGCCTGGGAGAGATGGGAGGACACACCATGTTGGGGACAATTTGGGAGCAGGTGTGAAACAGCCTCTCTTCTTTCCTCAGTCTTCAGAGAGGGGGAACCGTAGAGGAGAAGAGAAAATGGACACTTGAGTAATGCAACCCCTGCCCATATTTGAAACATAAAACTTTACTTGCTCTTTCCTGGGGCCCTCGCAGGCCAGTGTGGTTATTCCTTTTGTGTATAGTCCTTCTCTGGTAAGAAGCCATGTACGTAAGCCTACTTCTGCCTGGGGGGACAAAAGCCCCACTCACACCTCCAGCATTGGCTGGCCACTGCCTGAGGAAGGAGCCCGCCAACAGGAGAGTAGGAAGGTGGCCTGAGGAGACTTTGCTCTTTAAATGCGCCTTTTCTTTGTATTCAACCCGGAAGGAGGCCAATAATTTGTGCCTCTCCGTTCTGTGGTATGTTTGCATGTGTGCATGTGATTGTGTGTTTGTTCTATTGTTTATTCCTCTCCTGTTAAGAATGCAATGGACTCAGTCCAGGGATTTTGAGGGTTGTTGTGCTGATCCTCTGGTTTTCTCTATATACACGCATTTCATCATTTGCCAATGGTGCAATAACTGCTGCTGTGGCCAACGAGTCCATATTTCCTATGAATGGGCCCATCTCCTGCAAAAATACATTAACAAAGGAAAAGTGGCCATTCATTAGGCCTATCAGCATAATTTGAATAACCTAGAAGCTGAGCAAATTGAGATTTCTATGTATTAATAGTATTTTTTTTTGCAAAGGATTCGTACTTATGTTCTGGCATCTTGCAGACTCGTCCTCAGCCTCCCTGTTTCGAATCAAACCCTGACAAATTCTACCTAAATCCTTACACTCCTCAGCCTTCAGGGCCTGTGAGTCCTCACATGTCCCCCGTGGTGCCAAGTGCTCTGGTGGCACTCAGCAGAAAACACCCCAGCCCTAACAGTGGTTAGATTTTAATTTCATTATTTTGGACTTTAACCTGCCCTCTAATTAGACAATGAACCAAGGAAAATCTAATTACTTTTCCAGGATTTCTTCACATGGCCTTCTTGATTATCGCCATGTCACATTTGAACAACTCACCGAGACTTCTGGAATGTGGATAACAGTCATCCCTTCCTAAATAAAAGCTGAAGCAATACCCTTCATCAGAGTGGAAGAGTTTTTGTCCTTGTTTTGTCTGTTTTTTTTTAATAGAACTGGCTCTGCAGGTCTTACGCCTATCACGCGATGAGTCAGGTTTAGGCCATGCCAGTAGCCAAAGGCGTTTGAAATGTGCTACAATTGGCCTCAGCCTTGTGACAATTCTCTTCTGTTTTACAAGACAGACATATGACCTTTCCGTCAGCCAGGAGCGAGCAGGTAAGTGGATTACTTGACTGACTGGGTATGACACTGCTATTGAGGAATGTACTCTAAGCATTTTCGGCAAGTTGAAAGTAGCGTGGCCATTAGGATACTATTCTGTTAATTGGGTTGCCATCTGGGTTGGGAAGCAGTTCCACTATAATGGTACATTGTAAAGAACTGCTTGGGTCCTTCAGGTATAAATGGCCTTACAGTGGTGAGGTCAGCTAAATGAAGTGGCACCCAGGAACAACATAATAAGCTATGCCAGTTACCCATATCCTGTGACCACCTTTACAAGGAAGGCAAGAAGGGAGACTGGGGCCCCCTCTTCTTGCTTGATTGACTACCACTGGCCTTATGGGTACAGACAAATGAGGGAAACAATGACCTCGACGGCCTAGGTCTAGGCTCATCCTCTTTGCCTCACCAGTTGTCTCCCCTGCTTACACTCAGCACTGTCACCACAACCACTGGAGTGAAAACAAAGGTCCTTGTGCTTCTTTGCATTAGATTTCTGGAACAGACTTCATAAAGAGCCAAAGAGATAGTATCAATAAAGATGAAAGACAAACACTATCAGCCCCAACCAGGAATTTTAATGGCAACTAGGAGAGCAACAATAACAACAAATTTCTTACCACACATATACAGACATTTCACAGCCCCGCTACTTCATTTTTATTAAACTATTCAGTGGATTGGATTAACTTTCAGAGTGTCAGATCTCATGCGTTTTAAGTGTGTGTTCCTCTAACAAACAAAGATCGCAGCAAGAGGTTTTCTTGTACAGAACAGGAAAAATGCTGAGCAAGAGACGCTAGCCTACCCAGTAATTCAAAAACCCTTTCCCTTCTCTGCTTTTCCTCAGATGCGAAGTGACTCTTCTGCTTCTGGGGAGGTCAAAACACAGAAAAGAGACACAAGTCCAAAGGAAGGATTATCTTGGATACAACACCTTTTCCTGGGATACTAGATAATCCAGAGTGCAAGCTAGCACAAGACAGCTAACCATTAGTCCAACTACTCCTGTGTCTGTAAGTGCAGCCCCGGGGAAGTGGCATGGAAGAATGAAACCACAAAATCCCAACAAGATAAAGTGCGGACAATTCCCAACCTGCACTTTAGGCAGAGATCTCTGAGGTCTTACCTAAGAAGCAATTACAAACAAAAGGGCTTCTCAGGAGTGGAGAATTTTTTTCAGAAGGCACTCAGTCAGGAAGTTTGTCACCGAAGAGAGATCTATAAACCTCTTCTTCTATCACATTGTTGATAGCCAAAGCAGACATGTTTGCAAAATTGGAGCAGGACACATCTCCAGAAGCCAAAGTATCTTTGCAGTAGAAAAAAGGGACAAATAACTAGACCTACAAATACATAGGTGATGAAGTCTCTGTACTCGTTGAAGTCCTTAACCAGGGTCAGCCTAGTGAACGCAAAGACTGTCAGTTTCAAAGCCAGACGAATAAGAATTCAAAACAAGCTTCCACTACTTGTTATCTCTAGGATTTGGGGCAAGCGTTTTAATTTCCCTGAGCCTCGGCTTCCTCAGTTGGATAAAGAGAATAGTAGCATCCATATCCCAGAATCATTAAGGAACCAGTGCGCAACAGGTGCTCAACAAATGTTATATCTCTAGTCTTTCTTTGCACAATTATAGATGAAAAATAGGACTAGTAAAATTTCCCACTTTCTTTACAAGGTAGAGCTTGATGAAAACCAAGGACAGAGAATATAGTGTCATTGAAAAGACAGTGTCCTGGGAGGCAGAACTTGAATTCAACTCCTGGCTTTGTCCGTTTCTACCTCTGAGATTCTGGTCTTCCATCTCTCTGGACCTTCTAATTTCTCATCTGAAAACTAAACATATTTGACTAGATACTTGATCCCTAGGGATTCCTCCAATTTGAAATTCTTCGATTCCACTAACGGTTGTTATTGCTGGTATTGTCTAAGCCACTGAAGAGATACTTATCTAAAGTCCAACACTCGCGTTAAGAGCTGCACTATGTAATAGTCACCTGTGAGGGCTCTAAAGCTATGTTGCTTAGGTTTTGAATTCCAGATTTGCCACTTACTAGTTCAGGGACCTGGGAAACTTAACCTCTCTGTGCATTAGTTCCCTTATCTGCAAAATGGGGAAAGTAGTAGTTATTGCATCATACGTTGGCAGTGAAGATTTAGTGAGTCAGTCCACAGAACGTGCTAAGAACAGTATCTGACACAGAATTAGTACTCGATAAATGATAGCTGCTATCTTTTTCTAAAGATTGGTACCTGAGCTAGCAACTGTTGCCAATCTTCTTTTTTATTTTTCTGCTTTTTCTCCCCAAATCCCCCCAGTTTATAGTTGTATGTATTCTAGTTGTGGCATGTGGGATGCCACCTCAACATGGTCTGACGAGCAGTGCCATGTCTGCGCCCAGAATCCAAGCCAGCGAAACCCTGAGCCACCAAAGCGGAGTGGGGGAACTTAATCACTCGGTCACCGGGCCAGCCCAATAGCTGCTATCTTTGTTATTATTGTTGTGTTATTATCATTATCCATTTAGAGGAGATGCAATAATCACTAAGTACAGAGATTTTACCCACTATGGATTGAAAATATTGTATAAGTGAATTTGCAATTATCTTTTTACGTGCTCATAGTGCATTCGGTCTGCACTTGCTTCATTATAAACACCTGGAGCAATGACTGCCTCTACTTCTGTAGCCCACACAGGCAGACCCAGGAAGCTGCTCTGAGGGCGATACAGATCTCTATATCCTGAGAGAAGACAAAGCCCAGAAAAATGTACCGTTAAGCACTGTCATAATTTGTGAAAAGGTCAGACAGTTTCACAAGCATTTCGCTGAGATCTGAAAAAAACCAAACAAAGGAATATACAAGTGCAAAAACATATGATTTCAAAGTAAGGGACACTTTGAACGCTTTAAAGAGTCACTTTCTGAGGACTATGACACTTGAGAAAAATCTGCATCCGCATATATAACACAGCAGCATTATTTCCCAAACAGTTAAAATTGGTGATTGACCCAGAGCAGATTTTTAAGCCAACTAATCTAATTTAGAGTAAAAGCAGATGCCTTCTAGAAGTTTTGCTTACTTTTAAAATGCATTTAATGGCATTTTAATTGTTTGATCTCCCCAACCATGATTGGCCACAGTACCGTTTAGTCAAGTGAACATCAGGGATTATTACTGCAGTGGACACAGTCTCTGGCCTCAAGGAAGTTACAGTTGAATGACTGAGCAATTATAATCCAGCCCACCACTCAGTCAAGGGCTCCACTGAGTGGTTCAGACATTAAGAAATCAAGAAGGGCTCAAGGAGACAAGATAACGCTCCTTGTGAACGTGCTTCGGGTGTTGACACATCAACAGAGTTTTTCCTTTTAATTTTCCCTAAACCTGCCCTCTACTTCTACTTTTAATTTTCTCAACAAATTCTTCCTGCCCTAGCTGGCTCCAGGTCCACATATAAAGGCAGTTTGCTACTGTTTAGAGAAGTAGCTTCAACTCTCTCACACATTTTCATTGACTTCTATCACTCAGAACTTAATTTTATTAAGTTCAATTATTTAGAATATTATTGTTTAAAACAAATTTCCTAATGTAGCCTTTCTCAGTCTACTAATAAAATATTCTTGAAGATGCAAGACAATATCTAAACAGAAACTCAAGAATATCTAGAAAATAATTATAATAAAAATGCAGCACATGAGACCCTATGGGAAATAGCTAAAACAGAACTCAGAGGAAAATGAATAGCCTCAAATACTCCTCTGAATACAAAAAAAAAAGAGGCAATAAAATGTGAAAATTAGTCATCCAACTTAAAAAAAATACAATCTAAGCCTTAAAAACACAAGACAACGGAATCAATAAGTATAAGGAGAAAATGAATGAATTAGAAAAATGGAAAAAGAGCTAAAAAAATTAAAAACATCAAAAAATATACATATCATTCTTTTTTTTTTTTTTGAGGAAGATTATCCCTGAGCTAACATCTGCCACCAATCCTCCTCTTTTTGCTGAGGAAGACTGGCCCTGAGCTAACATCCATAGCCATCTTCCTCTACTTTATATGTGGGACACCTACAGCAGCATGGTTTGCCAAGCGGTGCTATGTCTGCACCCGGGATCCAGGCCAGCAAACCCTGGGCCACCAACACGGAACGTGCGCACTTAACTGCTGCGCCACTGGGCCAGCCCCACACAAATCATTCTTAATTCTAATAAAGAAACCAGGGTAAAAGCAAATAAACATGCAAAATAAGAAATAAAAAAGGAAAAGTATCTCAGATTCAAAGAAAATTTAAAGAATCATAATAGACTATTTTTTTCCAATTTCAAATAATAGATAATTTTCTAGGAAAAAAATAATTTCTAAGGCTTACCAACAGAGTACCCTCCATGGCCTGAAAGAAATTAGAAATGCTTCATTTTTCTCCCACTATCTACTACCCTTAATCTCAGAAATGGAGGGTCTGTACCAACATGAAAGCCAAGCCATGGACTTTCTAAAGCCTGGATGCTTCTGTGGCACACTTAGTGGCCAGGGCAGTACCCTCTATATCCATGTGGAGACTATGACTACAAGAAAACAATGTGGCATGTCCAAGGGCCTGAAAAGGGGGAAAGGTAGCGGTGGTTTATTGATTCTACCAAGCAAAGCCCTTTAGATGGCATGGAGAGAAAAAGAACCCTGGCAGAAGTACATGTTTATATTTTTGTTTTTACATACTCCATTATTTCAGAGTATAAGAAAACCAGGGAGTCCAGGTTCCAAAGGATTCCATCTCCAGCTCTGCAATGACACGTTATTCCTAGGGTATGTGAAATTTCTCACTTCCCACTGGTCTGAGTGCCATCAGGACCCAGCAGAAGAATGAAGTGGGCCAAGGACATTCCATAGTACTGACAAACATCAGACAGGCGTGTCAGTCTCAGAAAGTCTCTGAGCTCAAAATCCACTAGAATCAGGGCTGTGATGGAGGAGATCCATTGAAGTTCTATTTGCTAAGCAAGAGGACCCAGAGCAGAGCCTACACTTAGAAACTCTAAAATCTCTAAATGCTAAAATGCTCAAATGCCCATATCTCTCTGCATTATATCCTCCTAAAATCTCTTTACTGACTGTTGAAATAAAGACAGACACTAGCGATTTATATTCTAACGTCTGGAAAGATCCTATTCCTACTTCTGTCACATGCTTCACCAGGTTAAATAACTATATTTGTTCAACATCAGGACTTGGTCCCTGAAGTCCAACTAGCTTCAGTCTGCTATAGTTTCACTATGGAAGACTTCTGTGGCATATTAATAAATAGCGGCACGGATTCACCCAAAGCTAGAAGGCCTCTTGATTCATTTCTATCTCCAGTATACAAAGAAAATCAGCTCCAGATGTCAAGCCTTCTCAAAATATATGGAAGCCGCTGGTAAACTTCAAACAAGGCAGACCTTTTGTACTGAATATTGTCCATTTTCCCTGCCAGATCACCTCTCTGCCCTCTTCACTCTACTCAGTGCCCCGGGAGATCATCTGTATAAACCACAGCAACTGATTCCCATGCCCTCTGGCTTTCAGCTGAATTGAGCTAATGTGGAGCACTTGTAAGAGACGGAAGGGAAGAGAGTGGTGGCTCTCTCCCTACGAGGTCACTGAAGGATGGCTGTGTCTGTCCACCAAAAGTCATTGCTCCATTCAAGGAGGCTGACTCTGCAAAAACTTCCCCTTATAGTACCTTTGGGTTTCAGCTTCTTAACAGCTCAGTTGCTGTCAAGGCACTGATTTGTTGCACCATTCCTTCTGGTTTTCTTATGCCCATATCATTGTAAATAGTCTGTTGGTCAGTAAACCTCCTCTAATTATTTTATACTGAAGGTGCTATCTGTTTCCCATGAAGGTGGACACACAGTCTTGATTCAGGAGCTTCTAAAACCATATACAATACTAATTTTACCCATCAAAATGTATGTTATCACCTGCCTGGTCAGGTAGATTGTAGGCAGAGAGCATTTACTCCTAGATCAAAAGCCAACAGATCTTCTGTAACGAAATTGAACAGCTGAGAAGAGCAAACGCTTACAGCATGTTTTCTGGTGTCCCTGAGAAAAGATCTTATTCTGGCATTTGGGAGCCCACGGCCTGTGAGCTGGTTCCTCCTGGCTCATCATAAAGTAAATACAGTTTATCCATGCAGATTATATTCCAAGAACAGTGACTGCCTGAAACCAAGGATAGTATTGAACCCTATATATAATGTTTTTTCTTATACATACATACTTATGATAAAGTTTAATTTATAAATTAAGCATAGCGAGAGATTAACAACAACTAACATAAAATAGAACAATTATAACAATATACTACAATGAAAGTTACCATAGATCTCAGCAACCTCAGCATACAATTTCTTTTCTTTCCTTATTAAGTCAGCAACTTTGACCTTTTCACTTAGAGGAAGCATTTTATGGCTTCTCTTTGGCGTATCTGAATTGCTAACATCACTGTTCTTGCGCTTTGGGGCTATTATTAAGTAAAATAAGGGTTACTTGAACACAAGCACTACGATACAGCAACAGTCGATCTGATAATTGACAGCTACAAAGTGACTGACTGGTGGGTAGCATATGCAGCGTGGAGACGCTGGACAAGGGAATGATTCGCTTTCCGGGAGGGATGGAGCAGGGACAGTGAGAGATTTAATCATGCTACTCAGAACAGTGCACAATTTAAAAATTAGGAATTATTTATTTCTGCAGTTTTCCAGTTAATATTTTTGGACCATGGTTGACCACTGGCAACTGAAACCACAAAAGAGAAACCACAAATAAGGGAGGACTACTGTACTGACACGCTCTGCCTTGCCCCATCCACCACACACAGAGCTCCCCTTAGGATTCTCATTCAGAGAAGAGACCTTAGGGGAAACACTCCCACCTCTACAATGGGAGAGGAAATCCACACCAGTATCCAATCCTACTTTCTCAGATATGAAGATAGAACCACTGATGACCAGCAACACAAGGAGAACCACAACTATGAAGGAGAAACTGAAAAGCTGACCTCAAAAATAAGTCAGGGTAAAGAAAATAATTTTTTAAAGTCTAATTAATTTAAATAATAGAGTAAAAAAGCTATCATGTTAACAAAACAAAATCAGACTGCTATGAGCAGGGAATATCTAACGAAAATTACAAATTAAGATATTGGAAATTTACAATCATTCTTGAAATAAAATTCTTAGATGAAAACTGGAAAATACAGACAAAGAAATTTCCTAAAATTCAAGCAACAGGACAAAGACATGGAAAAAAAAAGGAAATTCAAAAGGTATCAACATCCAACTAATAAGTGTTCCATAAAGGCAAAACAAAAACCTAAAAGGGAGGAAATTACCAAAGAAATAATACAAGAAAATTCCCCAGTGCTAAAGGACATGTGTCTTCAGATTAAAAGTACCAATAAAATGCCTAGCATGATGAATTAAAAAAAAAATCCATACCTAAACATATCATTGTGAAATGTCAAAACTATGAGTATAACACAAAGGTCTTAAAAGCTTAATGGGAGAAAAACAAGTTACCTGCAAAGGATGCCTTCTCATCAGCACAGCAGATACTAGAAGCCAAAGGACCAGTGCTTTCAAAATTCTCAGGGAAAATAATTTTCAACCCAGAGTTCTGTACCCAGCCAAATTATCACTTAAATTTGGGGCAAAGTAAAGATATTTTAGGCATATAAAGACTCAGATAGTTAATCTGTACAAATCCAACCAAAATGCCTGTTTGGATTTTTATGAGGAATTTGAGAAATATGCTATAACATTTACAAAAAATAAACATCCTTGGATAACTACATCAGCCCTATCAAAAAGAAATGTAGAGAGAGGGGCACTTTCCCTACTATTAATGGATACTATAAAACCATAATAATCAAAATGATATTGTATTAGTGTAAGACTAATAGACTAGTTAAACAGAATAGAAAGCATGGAGAATCTATTGTGCTCTGTAGATGGTGTGGGGAAAATGACCTCAGTATAGAGAAAACAATTATTGATCCCTGCCTAAAATCTCATTAAAAAGTATGCTCTAGATGAATTAAAGGCTTAAAAATGAAAGGAAAACCTATAAACTTAAAATGCACAAAAGGTAGGAGAATATCTTCATTGTCTAGAGGCTAGAAGGGAATTTGAGAGTTTTATTTAAAACCCCCAAAGCATAAACTATAAAACTAAAAACAAATTCATAACTTCATCACATTTGAAATTTCAATATAAGTTGAACTTACTATTTGAAACCACTGATAATGTCAACAGATATATGAAAGATTGAGATATATATCTATGTCTAAACCAGAAACTACTTAGAATATTTAAGGAACATCTACAAAATAGGAAGAAGACAACAACTTCAGCAGAAAAATGTGCAAATGAGAATAGGCAATTTGCAAAAAAGGAAACCCAAAGTCCAACAAATATATGAAGAACTATTTTTTTAAAAATTAATAGGGGCCAGCCCACTGGCACAGTGGTTAAGTTCACATGTTCCACTTCAGCAGCCCGGGGGTTCACTGGTTTGGATCCTGGGTGTGGACCTACACACCACTTATCAAGTCATGCTGTGACAGGCATCCCACATATAAAGTAGGGGAAGATGGGCACGGATGTTAGCTCAGGGCCAGTCTTCTTCAGCAAAAAGAGGAGGATTGGCCACAGATGTTAGGTCAGGGCTAACCTTCCTCAAAAATAAAAATCAATAAACTGAGAAATTCAAATTAAGATATTTCAAGGAGACATCATTTTATGTCTATTAGACTAGCAAAAATGATAAAGTTAGTGAGGGTGTAGATTGATGCAGACATCCTGGAGAACAATGTGGCAATCAAAATGATTATAGACATGACTCAGCAATTCTACTCCTGCACCTATATCCCAAAGGAAATCTCACAGGTCCTTGGGGGTACATATGTGAGGATGCTCATTGTAGCTTTTTACAGAGTGGGGAACTGGAGGCAATCTGGGTGTCTATAACTGAGAGAGAGTTTATGTTAAATGTGGCAGAGGAGCACCATGGGATACTGTACTGCAGCCAGAAGCAATGGATTAAATCTACACATAGGAAAATGGATGAATCTAACAAATATAATGCTTAGTGGGGTAAAAATGTAAGAAACAAAATGAAATGTACAACTATGTCAGTAAGGATCCTCTCAACAAACCAGAACATATTTCAGGCAGTTAAATAGAGGGAATTTAATATGGAAAATTAAATATTTTAGAAGAGCTGAAAAAGAAAGGAATATAAGGCAATGAAGAAATCAGTAACTGTTGCAGCGTTTCTCAAAATTGTTCATTATCATTCCTCTGAGGAGAATTTTTAGATATATTTTTCCTAATCATCCCCCATTCTGATATACTGTATATCTGTTTATACACTGTATGTATATCTGTGCTTTCTACATTAAAAGTAAGATTCCCAGGGCCAGCCACGTGGCCAAGTGGTTGAGTTTGTGTACTCCGCTTCAGCGGCCCAGGGTTTCCCCAGTTCAGATCCTGGGCATGGACAGGGCACCACTCGTGAAGCCATGCTGAGGCAGCGTCGCACATAGCACAAACAGAAGGACCTACAACTAGAATATACAACTATGTACTGGGGAGATTTGGGGAAAAGAAGAAAGAAAAAAAAAGAGAAGACTGGTAACAGATGTTAGCTCAGGTGCCAATCTTTAAAAAAAAAAGTAAGATTGCCCTCCCCAGAGAACCATTTTAGCCTCTTTGGGGGCAATATTCCCCCATTGAAATGCATGTGCTGGAGGAAGAAAGGGAAAAGATATTAAGGGGCCTTACTGGAACCTAGAAGCCAGCGTGCTAGAAGCACAGTGGAGATTAGCCACTGTCAAAGTCACCACCTGAGGCAAAGACTGGGGTGGGCAGTATGCACTGACCTCTCCCTTCCTCCTTTTGTCTCATCTCATGCCAGTGCCACCCATTAACCAGAAGCCAGGCAAGTCTTGGAAATGCACTTTGCATTGACCATCCTCTTATGTATGATATAGAACAGAGCAAAAAATAATTCAAGGAATGGATTTGAAAGGAAATAGACAAATGACCAACACAGTAATCCAATGCCATTTACTTAAACGAGAAAATGTATATGAAGAAAAGAATGCACATTTTGAAAGAACATATACATGCAAGATGCACATTAAGCACATTACAATGATTGTCTAAGTGAGGAAGGAGAGTGGAATCGGAATGGAGAATAAAGATCAGAGACATTTGGAAAAGAGAGAAAGGTTACCTTTTGGAAAATTCTCTTAAGGAGATACTCCAGCAAAACAAGGACATAAATAAAGAAAGAGGATAACATGGGAACCAGGAAAGAGTGGTATAACCCAGGAGATCTATAATGAGAGCTTCCAGGATGGCAGCTGTGCAGCAAATCTAGGAACAGACTAGTCTGGGTTAGAGTAGAACAGAGAGTTATAGAAGGGAAGATTCTAGAAAAATTAAAATGAGCCCTCAGTAGGATTGAAGGCAACATTAAGAATTTTGAAAGAAATTGAAGCTATCAAGAGAAAATAGTACAAGAACAATAGAAAGCCAATAGTACTCTAGGAAAATAACAAAAAGTGCACATGGAAGTGAGGTTCCAAATATAAAGTAAAATGCATAATTTCAAGCAATTAATAGAATGAAAGAAAGGGAAATACATTCAGCTTTGATCTCAGTGCTAAGAATAATCCGTATTGCATGGCTTAAACTTCTAAAACTGGGCTCACAGAGATCAAAGTGCTATGCCAGCACACTGTGACCTATCGTTGACTAACACTGACTAATATTCACTGGTACAGTACAAGATGTAAAACCTCAACCACCTTGACAAATGAAACACAAAAGCATAGCAGCTAACAAGGCAGCTTGAGGAAAGCTGTGAGGAAAGTTGGAAGAAAGCACAGAGGAAAAGTACCCATTATATAAAGTGGCAAATCAAGAAATACTATCAAATTTGACTGAACAAGAGCTAGAGGTGTAAGTATGTTATTAAAAGTTATGATGACAGGGGTCGGCCCCATGGCCGAGTGGTTAAATTTGCACACTCCGCTTCGGTAGCCCAGGGTTTCACCGGGTCGGATCCTGGGCACGGACACGGCACCGTTCATCAGGCCATGCTGAGGCAGTGTCCCACACAGCACAACCAGAGGCACCTACAACTAGAGTATACAACTATGTACTGGAGGGCTTTGGGGAGAAGAAGAAGAAGGAAAAAAAAAAAAAAGGAAGATTAGCAACAGATGTTAGCTCAGGTGTCAATCTTTAAAAAGAAAAAAAAATATGATGATAATTAGCAGAAGAAATAAAAATAACCACAACACTGAGAATAACCAAACACTGAGAGCAAAAGAGGACTGAGGAACAGAAAAATGTGAATTAAATCATTATCCTTTACTCCTGACATCACTAGGTATTACCTAAGATTGATCAAACAAGCAAGAAGAGCTCAACATCTTCTCTAGAATTTGAAGAAAAGCACCTGAAGGAGAAGGAGGAAGGAGAGCTTACCACTGGGGAGTGAGACCCCATCTGGGGAGGTGGAAGAAGGAGAATTGTAGACTTGTTTTCATGATAAAATAATCAATTATAGTTCAGTTATTACCATGTGCACATAACAGTTTCACAAAACTTTTAAAAATCTTCAGTGCAATTCAGCTTTGCTCAACAAACCTTTCTTGAGAGTCTACTCCTGACAGAGAAGAATAAATTTCCTCTTGTAGCAAAAGGCCCAAACTCTAGGTTGGTATAAAAGGCCCTGCATGATCTGACCCAGAAGAACCTATGTAACATTCTTTGTCTTCTCAGGGCCTCTTCTGGAGCCAGACGAAGTACTTGTGAGTCTCCAAAGGTGAGCTGCTCTTTCCTTTCTACTTGCCTCTGTACATGTTGCTCCCTCCACCTTGAATGGCCTGCTGCCCGTGTCTTCTGGCCACCCTAAGGTCCCAGCTCACGTTTCCTCCCCCATGAAGGCTTCATGACTCAGGGAAGGATGATCCCATCCCTCCAACCCATCTGCTGTAGGACTTACCACAAAGCCTACAGTGATTTACCTTATCATGTCTCCTCTGCTAAACATGGGGCTCTTACTCATCTTTGTATCCACAGCAGCAACTATAGTGCCTGACACGTAACAGATACTCGAGAATTGCTTGTTTAGTGACCACTTTCAGAAATGAATGAATGAAAACGATGAAATGCTTTAGAGTAGCTCTGTGGTATTTTATACTGATTTTGTAATACACGTATATTACTATGCATGAATACTCCTTAATAAAAATTTTATGGTATATATTATTATATTCATGTGCAGTTATTTATAGCCCTCCTCTTTCCAAAAGAAGGATTTGAGAGGGGCCAAACTATGTAAATAACCTTTATATCATACCCACTTTAAATCAATTTAACATTTAACCAATTCCAGCTTTTATCCATTTAGCTGGATGTTTACAGATTAACATCTTCCTTATCTTCTTTATTAAGAAAACGCCACATTTCCAGGTTTTGACTTGTTTCAGAGGCAAATAGTAAGAAATACTTTTAAGTCTGAAATAATGAAGTTTCGTTTCGTGCTAATCCTTTTAAGACAAAGGCCTAAATGGGGTGAGGATGTTGGAAAGCTCTATCTGCCTTCTGGCTGGGCACGGGAGGGACACCTTCTTTCCTGGACTCTAATTCTCTCTCTGAGTGGCACACCTTTCTCACAGCACCGAGCGGCTGGAATGATGGCTTCAGGAGGGGGATCGGGAACAGATGTCATTCATTGACTCTGGGTAATGAGATTTCATATTCCGTCAAAATCCTGAATAGGACAGGAGAGGCCTCATTAGTGGTTTCGTGACTGAACAGGTGTAGAGGTCCCATGCGCACAGCAGGTAGAGAGAGGCCATTTCAATTCCACGTGTAGATGTATCTAGGAAATTGGAAAGAGGAAAAAAGTACTCTACCACAACTGCCACCTCAGGAAAATTGCCGTTTTTAGAAGCCAAAACAATATTAATTCAGACCACTGGTACAGACACCATCCAGGGGCCAGAAAAATGGCTGAAGGCAGGAGAGGGGTGATATTCAGAACTAATGATACCATACAAAGGAGGTCAGCTCCTTACTTCTTTAGCTCCATATGGCATGTCATAAAATTTTAGTGCTCTTTAGCCAACAAAATAATAACCCTCTTAAGGCCACCAGTCAAAAAATGGGACTGTAGGGTAGAATGAAATCCTGTCTCCAAAACTAATGGCAGAAACTTCTTTAGGAGACAGGCTATATTGGAAGCAGTGTGTGAATAAATGTTCCAGAGTATAGATAAGCCTGGCTAGCAATTTGGCAGCTGTCTCCTGGACAAGTGTCCTTTACCGGAGGTAACAATCAAGAAATCGATCCTGCTGCCTGTTCGCTGAAAGACATCCACACCCTCCAAGAGCCAGGTGACCCAGAGGTGGCATCCCAACCGGGACTGCTACTTGGCAGGCCCCCCCCATACCTAAGACGTTGACAAATAGCTCAGCACGTTTAAATGGGGAATATGCTTACCTGAGGAGTCTTCTGAGAACTTCAAAATGTGGCAGGTACTTAAGACCCTCCTACCTAAATGCCCCGGGTCTTCCTAAGTGGCTGCACATCCTGGAGTAGCTTCCCCATGTCAGAACCACTGGTTAATTCTTCCACCAACTTCACTGAACTCAACTCCACAGTAATCTCACTTGTTTAGAATAACTCGGGGCCAGATCAACTACAATTACAATATGTATATATTTAAAGTCATTTTGTCGTGTTCCCTGTTGGTTAAGATTTGGCAGTCTTGCTCTGTAAACAGAGAATGGCTCTCCAACCTTTTAAATAAATATTTTTGATGACTTATGATGAGATGAAACCACCATGTGCCAGTCACCAGCCTGGCACCTGATATGAATTGTTTCATCCATTCTCACATCGACATTACAAAATCCAAAAGAGGATTTGAAAGGCAATGTCATGTGATCAAGGTCACTGGATAGTAAGCGGTAAAGGACAAATGAAAACGCCAGTCTCCCGCCCCGTAGCCCAGGCTCTTTCCAGGGCATCCTGCTGCCTCTTGTGGTCAGAGAAGTGGCTCAAAAAATGTTGACTAATGGCCAAATGCTGTCAAGTAAAGCTCCCACTGGACCTGTTTTAATAAATGACTAACAACCATTTGTAATGATTATTAGCACATTGCTGCCATTTAAGTGGTTGATGCTAAAGAGGCTTGGGAAACACTGGAAAACGATTCACTGCCTTAAATAGACTAAGGACAGCCTCCATAAATGGACTTAGCTCTTCCGTATTACCTTTTATCTGAAGCGGTATAGAAGGTAAATTTTAACCCAACCTGCATTCACATATCTCAAACTCTGTACTGTGGAAGTAGTAAAGGTGCCTTTTATTGGGTATTACTTTCCATCTATTAGTGCATTATTCCTCAAAAAAGGATTCTCCAGTCAGTTTATGACTGTGGTCTCATTTCCCGTCTAGACTTGTGTGTCTGAGAGCATGCACCATCTATTCACTCTCCCCTCACTCACTACTGCACCTGGGCTACATGGAGTTCTGAACAAACTACATGCTTTCAACATATGTCAACTAAATATGTCTTGTTTGGGAGTTAGTACATTACAAAAGCAAGCAAAAAAAAAATGTAACCTATAGTAACAAATGTACCACTGTGGTGTGAGATGTTGATAGGGGGAAGCTGTGTGTATGTGGGGACAGGGTGTCTGTGGGAACTCTGTACATTCTGCTCAATGTTCTCTGTGAACCTAAAACTGCTCTAAAGAAGAGAGTTTAATATATAGATAGGAAGAGAACCTCACTATACCAGAAGGACATACAATGAAATCCAGGAAGTCTGCGCCCACCTCATTTACAGACAATTCTAAGCAGAGTGTTTCCAGCTCATTGCTCCTCAGCCACAGTAGATGGAGCTTGAATCTTAAGCCCAGTGGAGGAACCAGTTTATGCATCATAAGATAACCGTATTTGTACTGAACATTAGGAGGAGCGACCAACTTTGAGAAGGCTGGCATAAATTCGACCCTATGGGATTTTCCAGTTTTGAATGTCCTTAAACTGCCCAACCAGAGTGGTTGGTCTATGCAAAGAGAGATAAACAGACCATTAAATTCAAAGACGGTCATGAAAGGTGGGGTGAGTGAGGCAGTTAAGAGTTCAGGCTCAACAGGCCACAGAAAACCATGCACAGTCTAGTGTATATAAATACTACAATTTGTGCGTTTAAAAATTAGGAAATATATACTCATATTTTTTCATATGTGCATTAAAAAAAAAACCCTAGGTGATTATTTAAAAACTAATGAGGGCTTAACCAGTTTGGCGGGGTTGGGAGTAGCAGATGAGGTGGGGATAGAAAGGAGATCTTTGTGTTTAGGTTTTTGAGCCAGTGAATGCAGTATTAACCATTTAAAAACCTATACACACCCAACACACGAAATAGTTTAAGGTCTGGATTCAATCTATCTACAGTCACATCCCCACTTAAAAACCATGTGAATTTGGACGATTATTTAACCTCTCTAAGTCACCATTTCACCTATAAAATGAAGATAATGTGCCTATCTTAACAGAGTCACCTTGAAGATTTAATTATATAATCCCTGTAACATGCATAGCACATAGTAAGTACTCAATAAACATGAGCTATTAACACTATTATCATTGTTATTGATATACTATTAGTATTTAAGAAACTGCATATAGCAGCATCCAGGAAAATTAAAACCTGAGAGAATTTCCTTTTTTATTCAACTTATTGATATACCCTTCAAGCAATCTTCCACTGTTGAGTTAATAAACGAGTGTTTATCCATATAATCTTCAGGACCTGACCAGTGGGACAGTACACCCTCCACAAAAGCCATAATATTACACATTCTAGTATTGATATTAATAATACTAATTTCTTAAGGATAATAATCTATTAAATTTCCTAGATCTCATCTTACATCCATGAAAAATATCTACTTCTTTTTCTTTCTCTTGGGTAAAATTTTGGTAAAAAATAACAAAGAGGAAAAGAAACATGGTTTTTGAGAGGTGGGAGAAACCTGTCAGGTTTTACTAAGAAAGAACCGAAGGGATAGAAAATCTCTCCCTGATCTAGACAGGTTAATATCTTTATCTGAGATGAAAGTTTGCTCATGAGAACAACTAACCAAACAAAAAAACAATATGGTAATGAATAAACAAAACTGGGTAAGTCTGTGAAACTCCATAAGGAAATTGAACATAGCATATTAGATTAAGTGCTCAAATACACTATTCAGTAGTTAAGTTTCCTTGTTATTTTTGTAAAGCTCCATATGGCATTTCTCATTTGTTTAATAACATATAACATGTATTTAAATGTCCCCAAATTAGTCAAATGTTGTGAAAACAGAAGGTAGATTCATGAGCATGTCATCTCAGCATGGAGTTGTCCAGTTAGGAGTGACTGAGGCCACCAAACCCGCTGCCCAGAGCCAGGAGTCCTTTCACCTTTTCTCAACTGGTCAGGCTAGACCAGGGTGAGGCAAATTGCCTAGGAAATAACTTTAAAACCTCACTCTAATAGATGCCTCCCATGCCATTTCCCCTCAATACACTCTAAATAAATGGCATCAACTCTAACCTACAATCTTACATACAGTAGCACATATAAGAAGAGAAGAAATGGACCATCTGTTTGCCAAATACTGGCAGGTGAATGATTTGATTTCGCACAATAGAGTATATTCCAGAAAACCTTTCAGGAGTGATCTAGTTTATCTCACTTGTTTCGGCTTGCCACCAAAAACAAAGGCATGTACACACAGATAAATGAATGAATTAAATCACTGAATGAATCAAAACAATGGTGATTGTGCCTAGGTTTTATTTTACTAAATATCACGAGTAAATTTTCAATCCAAGCCAACAATAAATATGTAGGCACTGTTTTATTACAAACATCCGAGCTGCAAGAGTTTAGCCCAAGGAACCATTAGGAAGATGTTCCCCGCCTCTCATTTCCTGGAGGCACACTTTGAGAACAATCTTCGACTGGCTTTTCTGGCTGTTTTCCAATTCGTTTATAAGATTAGTCTGATTATTTGGTGACAATTTTTTCTAACCACCTGATTGGCACTCTAATAATCTTTACTTGGAACAATCACATTTTGTAATTTTTTTTAATATAAAATGATTTAATTCCAGAGGTTATGATCAAATTAAACTGAAGCCTAATTAACTAGTAATCAAATTGTACAGCAGGCACCATTTAAGTTACAGTACGGGGTATTAGTAACACCTCGTGGTAATAGGCCCTCTCTAGGGACTTAGGCAGCTTTGTTGGGATTGCTTGAAGGTCTCGGGGCAGGGCTAGGAGTTACTGGAAAGAAACTGAGGCACCAGTATGGATAAAAGATGTGGCACATGAGGCCAAAGATGAATATTACTTGCTTTAGTGTAGGGAGGAACTTTATAGGAAAAAAAAATGTGAAGTTAAGAAATGAGCCTCTTCAACTACCCCTGGGCTTGTCCTCACCTCCCTACAGACCTAAAGCACTGAAAAGTGAAACACTTTGATCTCAATCAAAAGTTAAAATTATTTTGGGTCATGTCTCATTCTCTCTGTAAATCCAATTCAAGTCAACTAAATGCACTGAATATCATGTATTTGCAAGGCACTGAAAAAAACAATATGAATAAATAAATAAGTGACCCTTGGGCACTGATTCGTTAAAAAATTGTCCAAGGGTGCATTTCCCAGTCCTCTCTCCCCTGTGGCCCATCTCAGGCTCTATTTCATTAAGACCTTGCTGTGACACAGCTACCATCACCCATACCTCACTAAGATTTATGCTATCTCTAGGCTTAAAATGAAAGTTAAACTTTTTAAAGCGTTGATGGAAATTTATGAGGAAACATCTAGTTTCTCAGCATAGGAAAAATGTTGTAATTCATTGAAATCTGTACAAATCAAATGAAGTCATTACAAATGACCCTGATCTTCCTCAGACGCTGCCCCATTAGCAGTAACTAGCACATAAATTTTGATAAATACAATCTCACAGCTAATCTTTCACCAAAACCACGAGCAATTAAAATCAGTCTGTGTTCTTACAGTCATGGGCAGAACCAGACCTAACTTTGGTACCCTAGACACCCTGTATCGTATGAAGACATCTGCCCTTCCACACTGACAGAACTCAACCTTCCGGTGCCTCAACTTTTCACTCTCTGGAATTAAGGGAGAGTTTTCTACAGTATTCTGAAGGAACTTTTAAGGAGCCTCAAACACCCTTCCAAAGCCTGCCCAAATTTGACCTCCCTTATGAGACCACATTGAGTGTGACAACTGCACTCCTCAGTGGCAGTTCAACTGCTGTCATCAGAAGGAAAAAAACAACAACAAAAAAGTCACACATCTCTTCGTCCGAAGGGTAAACAAATAAATCACCAAATAATCCCTTAACCTTATGCTAACGGTAGAAAACACAGAGAAAAAAGAAAACCTTAAACTCAGAGCCCACAGCTGTAAACCTCCTTGCAACTCTCATCGGTGCCAAACGACAAATGGTGAAGAGCTCAGAAATGAGCAGCACTTCACAAGAGCATATTGATTTTCAATAAAGCCATTTACACCTTTTTGCTTGGACTACAAGTCGCATGCTGCTTTCCCAAAGCCTCTGCCACTGAATTAAAAAGCGTGGACAATGTCCTCACTCGCCACACAAAGTTGCCTTTGGAAATGCTCTTGATGAGAAGAATGTTCCAACCTCGATCAGAGAGGAAAAGAGAAACAAGAATGGACAAAATGACATTTGATATTTTTCCATGACTGGCTTAATTACTTGGACAAGAAAAAAGAATGCACAGTCCTCCAGAACAAAAATGCATTTGTTTGAAATATAGCATAGCTCATATTGGCTTTGCACCAGCGAGCCTTCCAACAGACAGAACACAGGAAATTAAGAAGAGACTGCCTTGGGAAAATATTTTACATCCTAGGTGAATAGTGTGTTTTTTTTTTTTTATTGCAGTTCTCTAGAGTACCACCTCAGTGCCCATTGAAAAATGAGGGATTTTTTTTTTTTTATGAAGAAATTAAACTGAAGACAGAGCTAATATATTTCACTCTGTCACTGGCCTAGCTTCTATCTTACTGTGGTTTTAATGCCACAAGCTATTGACCCTCCAATATGAAAAAATAATAATGGCTGGGAAGGAGGAGGGTATGACAATACAAAAGTAGAGGAAGAAAGAAGAAACTTTCTCTGACACAATATTGATCTGATGGTGGTTGACCACAAGCCTCCACCACATCCCTCTCTTTGTCGGTATTTCAGCTGTAGGAACTGACACCAAGAAGGGCCAGGATTATTATAAGCCAATCATGGCAAACCCATCCTCCTTGACAGTGACTGGTTTAAAAACCAAGGCCAGTCTATCAACTGATGAAAGGATAAATAAAATGTGACATATCCATACCCTAGAATATTACTCAGTAATAAAAAGAAATGAAGTACTGATATATGCTACAATATGCATGAAACTTGAAATCATGCTAAATGAAAGAAGCCAGTCACAAAGGACCACATATTGTATGATTCCATTTATACGAAATGTCCAGAATAGGCAAACCTATAGAGACAGAAAATAGATTAGTGGCTGCCTAGAACTGAGGTGAATGGAGGATTTGGGAGATAATGGATAAAAGGTGGCAAGTTTCTTTTGCAAGCAATGAAAATGTTCTAAAAGTGATTGTGGTAATGGATGCACAGCTCTGTGAATTTACTAAAAGCCACTCAGTTGTACACTTCAAGTGGTGAATTGTACAATATATGAATTTTATTTCAATAAAGCTGTTAAAAATTAAGGCCAAATCCAACAGTCCCATGAAATCCCCCTGGCCATGTTCATTCACTTATTCAATCAATAAAGATTTATTAGATGATTTCTAAATCAAGTACTGTTCTAGACACTGGAGATACAGCAGGAAACAAAACAGACAAAAATCTCTGTACTTACGGGGATCATGAACAATAAGCAAACAAACAAAGGAAAAGCAAGTAAAATGTATAAGTAGTTAGATGATAGTAAGTGAAGCGGAGAGAAGCAAAGCCGCAAAGTTGGGTTGTGATTCTGGAGCGATCAGAGATGGCCTTACTGAGAAGATGACATTTGAATAAGACCTAGAGGGAATTATTGGTGCAGACATGGGCCTGTGACCCAGTTTGGCCCAATCTGACTAAAAGGAAAGAAAGTCTTTTGTCAAGTGGTTGGGGGAAAAGGGCTTTTTCTCTCTCTTTCTCTCTTTCTCTCTCTCTTTCACACACATACACACGCATGCACACACACATCAGATGTGAAAGACGAAGCATGTAGCCCCAAAACCATCTGCTACAATCACAAAGAGCTCCTTCCCTACATGAAGCCAGCACAGGACTACAGAGCAGAGACACAGAAAGAACCTGACTTTGATCACATCATCTATTAAAAACATTGAACAATCCCCCTCCATTTCCAGGTGTGTGACCCAATAAATTTTCTTATTTTTTGGACAACATTAAATATACAGGCATATCTTCTGGAGGAAAGCTATCAAGATTCCTTTCTAAGAGATTTCTCACTCTTTTTCTCATGCCCCCCATGGAGAAATTACTGTCCAACAGCACCCAAGTGTTGGCTCTAAGGCAGGAGCGAGAGCCGGGCACTGTGAGTGACTTCCCAGCATCTGCTAAACACAATGACCACAAGGCAAGAGAGCAGTCATAAACAGAAAGAAGTACGCAGTGTTTGCATGTCCACAACTCCTCTCCTCTTTTATGCATTAATTAAACCAAAAATTATGGAGCATCTCCTCCTGCAAAGCACCATGTTACATGCCAGGAATACAACTGTTTACACCTTCAGCAAGTGATGCGTCCAGGAAAGACAGATAAGAAAGTAAGCAAATAATCAAATAAAATAACTAACTGTCATAAGTGGCATGAAGAAAAGAAACTGGGAGGTGAGAAACAGAATATTAAGGAAAACTATTTTGCAGGACATGATTAGAAAAAGCCTCTTTAAGGAAGTGACGTTAGCTCTATTAATGTCCCCACTCTCTGTGGACTCTTTATACATAGATATAGATATAGATATAGATATAGATACATAGATATATAGATATATGTTCATGAACATCACCCAAGTGGGAAGAGAGAGAGAGATGTAGTGTTTCAATAACATATCTCCAGGTTCTTTGTAAGAATATATCACAGAGAATCAAATTCTCCCTTTCAGAACGTTTTAAGTTAGTTCTAGTCCTGCTGAAGAGACAAATCTCTCACTGCAAAAGCAGGGCCAATTTCTGAGAGGACACCTTGCCAAATGTTAGGGGCCAGATAGGGATAGCACTAGGGAGAGAGGCTGGCTTAAGACAACAGGGAAGATGGAGATTGTGTGGTTCTCTTAAAGATGTGAAAATTCAAATAATGTTTCAAAATACTCTGTGGGCCGAATGAAATACGTGTGATTGAACTGCCTAAGAAGACTGTTTCAACTCTTCTTCTGAAAGTTCAAAACACCTGAGGGCATTTTATACCTTTGGGAAACATTTAAAATAATAAAAATTACCATTTTCAAAAGTGAAAGGCAAAGATGCAGAGCTTTACCAAGGAAAATATTGTGCGGATAAGTCAGAAGAGTGAAATCTTTGTCAGAAGTTGTAAAGAAAAATAACAATGATAATTCAATTTGCCTTTATTAGAAATTTTACCTCAACAGAGAAGGATGGGACAGGAGAGCAGAGACAAGGAAGACCAGGTGTCATAATTTAGAAGAGGACCCCAGCAGGGTGGTTATGTTGATGGTTTGCAATGGCTAAGCTCACTCTTAGGGAGGATGAGCCCAGCAGGTGGCAATGGGCAGTTATTCACGCTGACCCATCCCCTTCGGAGTACACTGGCCTCCATATTATGTCCCCTGCTGGTCAACAGTTAGGAGGTACATGCTGACATCCTGGCATGCACAGAGGAGGCAGAACTATGTCTCAGGAGCTACATGCCCTGTTTAGATTTTTACTGTGCTATCAAAGTCAGCATTCTTTTTTACCATTTCAATGAAAAAATTTTGGAGTTTTAAACACAGAGAAGAATGACACAAGAGGATGAGGTGCAAGATCTGAAATATCTAATGGTAGACATAAATCACACAATGTACCCTTAGCTCATAGAGTTTGATGAACCCTAAACTAATATTTAAATAGTCACAGATTATTAAAGGTACAAATATCTTAAAGAGCCTGGTTGACTCCTTTGCGGCTCTTTCTGAGTTTACCTTACAGAGGAGCTACCTAAGGCCCAAATTGTAGCAGTCGGAGTCCAGGGATGCTAAGAATAGAGGCCAAAGTTATTAACCAAAGCTACAATTTTTACATTTCACATCTGCAACTATTTCTATGAACCTCCCATTCTTTGATCCTTTGATCTCTAGGTAAAAGGTATAGGAAAAAGAACTAGAGAGAGAGTAAGGGGAAGAAGAAAATATGACGACATAAAAAACTGTATGATCTGTGCCTTAAAACAATTAGTAACATGAAGAATATAAGACTAAGACACATGAAACCCTTAAATAAAAATAAAAAACAATAAATAATTCTTCAGCCTTATTAGAATACCATCCCATCTCTCTCTTCTTCCTTTTACGACATGTATCAAAAATAAATAGGACCTTTTGTGAACTGAAGTCAACTGTCAATCATCTTAGTTCTTGAAACTGGATGTCAGTGATTCAGGTTTACTACTGCCCCAGGCCCTGTAAGAAATAAATACAAATGCTCACTGGAGGAGGATAATATCAGCCTGAGCTTCACCTGTTTTATATTTATTCTAAACAATGTCCAGCACTCAATCAAAAATAGAGAGATATAGAAGATCAGAAAAATTAATAAAAACCAAGAATGATAATCAAGAGGAAGAGAATACAGGAGCTATCTGATATAGAGTTATCAGTCATAGACTTTAGTTGTGCTTAGCATGTTCCAGGAGATAAAAGACAACTTTGAGAATTTCAGCAGAGAATTGGGACCAATAAAAAAAGAACAAAATGGAAATTCTATAACTAAAAAATGTAATAACCAAAAGTAGGAATTCAATAAATGAGCCAACAACAGCTAAAAAGAAGAACACTGATCAGGAAGATGGGTCAGAAAAAAAGTTTTTGCAACATATGTAACCAGTAAAATGTTCACATCCACAGTAATTAAAGAGACTCTACAAATCAATTTTTTAAAGTAAGACAGACAACGTCAAAAATGTCAAGGAGCTTAACCCCTATATGTTTTATCCTAGGATTCTATGGTTTCAGATCTTACATTCAAGTCTTTAATTTTTTTTAGTTTATTTTTGTGTATGTTGTAAGACAGTGGTCCAGTTTCATTCTTTTGCATGTGGCTGTTCAATCTTCCCAACACCATTTATTGAAGAGACTCTCCTTTCCCTGTTGTATACTGTCGGCTCTTTAGTCATAAATTAATTGACCATACATGATTGGGTTTATTTCTGGGCTCTCTATTATATTCCCTTGACCTATGTGTCAGTTTTTATGTCATTACCATATTGTTTTGATTACTATAGCTTTGTAATATAGTTTGAAATCAGGAAATGTGATGCCTCCAGCTTTGTTCTTCTTTCTCAAGATTTCTTTGGCTATCTAGGGCCTTTGTGGTTCCATACAGATTTTAGGACTACTTGTTCTAATTCTGTGGAAAATGCCATTGGAATTTTGATAGGAATTGAGATGAATCTATAGATTGCTGTGAGAAGCATGAATGTTTCAACAATGTTAATTGTTCCAATCCATCAGCAAGGAATATCTTTCTATTTATTTGTGTCTTCTTCAACTTCTTTCATATATTTTTCAGTGTACAGGTCTTTTACCTCCTTGGTTAAGTTTATTCCTAAGTATTTTACTCTTTTTGTTACAATTGTAAACGAGATTGTTTTCTCAATTTCTCTTTCTGATAGTTTGTTATTAGTGTATAGAAATGCAACTAAGGGGCCAGCCCCATGGCCTGGTGGCTAAAATTCCACACACTGCATCCGCTTTGGCAGCCTGGGTTCACAGGGTCGGATCTTGGGCACAGACCTACTTGACTTATCAGCTATGCTGTGCAGACATCCCACATCCAAATAGAGGAAGATTGGCACAGATGCTAGCTCAGGGCTAATCTTCCTCAAGGGAAAAAGAGGAGGATTGGCAGTGGATGTTAGCTCAGGGCAAATCTTCCTTGCAAAAAAAAAAAAGGAAAAGAAATGCAAGTGATTTTTGTGTATTGATTTTGAAGCCTGCAACTTCACAGACTTTGTTTATTAGTTCTAAAAGTCTTAGTGGAGTCTTTAGGGTTTTCTGTATACAAAATTATGTCATCTGCAAATAGAGACTGTTCTACTTCTTTCTTTCCAATCTGGATGCCCTCTATTTATTTTTCTTGCCTAATAGCTCTGGCTAGGACTTCCAGTACCGTGTCGAGTAAAAGTGATGAAAGTGGGCATCCTTGTCTTGCTCCTGATTTTACAGGAAAAGCTTTAAATTTGTCACCTTTGAGTATGATGTTAGCTGTGTGCTTGTCATATATGGCCTTTATTATGTTGAGATGTGTTCCCTCTATACCCACTTTGTTGAGAGTTTTTATCATAAAAGGATATTGCATTTTGTCCAGTGCTTTTTCTGTATCTATTGAGATGGTCATATATTTTTATTCTTCATTTTGTTAATGTGACATATTACAATGATTGATTTGTGGATACTGAGGCATCCTTACATTCCATAGAATAAATCTCACTTGATTATAATGTATATCTTTTAATGCATTGTTGAATCAGTTTGCTAATATTTTGTTGAGGATTTTTGCATCTATATTCATCAGGAAAATTACATTGCCCTGTAATTTTCTTTTCTTGTGGTATGCTCATCTGGTTTTGACATCATGCTAATGCTGGCCTCTTAAAAGAGTTTGGGAGTGTTCCCTCCTCTTCTATTTTTTGGAAGAGTTTGAGAAGCGTTGGTATTCATTCTTCTTTAACTGTTTCGTAAAATTCTTCAGTGAAACCATCCGGTCCTGGACTTTTGTTTGTTGGGAATTTTTGATTATTGATTCAATGTCCTTACTATTAATTGGTTCAGATTTTCTATTTCTTCACAATTCAGTCTTGCTAGGTTGCATGTTTCCAGGAATTTATCCATTTCTTCTACATTGTTCAATTGTTGGTATATAATTGTTCATAGCAGTCTCTTACGATCCTTTATATTTCTGTGGTATCAGTTGTAATGTCTCCTCTTTCATTTCTGGTTTTGAGTTATTTCATCAGTCATTTCTGGAAGTTGCTATTTATTCTATAAAACACAACTATCCTATAGTTATCTGTCTAGGAAACACTTGAAGTAGTAGTCTTCGTAACTTATTCAGGAGTACAAGCCTGTTTCCCAGATCATCTCATGCAAAAGTCCCTGAACAAGAAATCTAAACGTGTCATCACAATGACAAAGGGCCTTGCAGGAATACCCTAAGGTACATACACAGCTATATGGACAGAGATTTACATGAGATTCAGTGAGTTGGTATATGCAAATATGTTTTGAAAAGTGTAGCCCACTGCATTAAATGAAAGAATTTGTTAATTAAAATAACCTGGAAATTTATTGTATATTATTTCTAAAATAACATTCAACTTATAGTTAGCAAATCAATATGCTATAGCACAGTGTGATTTAGGAATGATTAAATATATAGATAGTACTCTGCTTAATACAAGTAAAAGATTCATACTACTCATCCCTGTCTGCCCTGGGCCCCAGGGCAAACATCCTCCCACTAATGACTGGGCAGTGACTCAGAGAAAGAGAAAGGAAATAGGAGCCTTCAGGCTGTACTGAAACACAGCTGAGACTCTTCCAAGAAGAAACAATCAACCTCCAAGTCCGTTAACAACTCCACACAAAGGTTAGGGAACCACCCTGCCTCCTTGGGTCACCATTTTACATCTCTTCCCTCTAGGTCTATCCTTGATAAATCAGCTGCCTTCTTCTACCTATAGAATATTCCAGAGCATTTTTGTATCCAAAGATTTGAAGACTGAAGGGAACTGTAGGATTTATAGGCATCTAAGTGATTCATCTGAATATATTTAATTGAAGTAAATAAATTAAAAATGGTACCACTTTCAAAAAAACAAATCTAACTCCACAATTCATGGCATTTGT
Organism: Equus caballus; assembly: GCF_041296265.1. Taxonomy (NCBI): domain Eukaryota; kingdom Metazoa; phylum Chordata; class Mammalia; order Perissodactyla; family Equidae; genus Equus; species Equus caballus. The sequence continues at coordinate 75,188,059 of NC_091688.1, forward strand.
CATGTGCTTGCTGCTTTGATTTAAAAATAATAGTACTGATAACAATGAATATGAATATGATAACAATGATAATGAAGCAGTATTAACTTGTAGATTACTGTGAAAGTTAAGTACCTGGCTTTTAGTTTTATCTACCTGGAGATAAATAACATAATTGTTCAGTGCTTCAGTTTAACCCACTGTGAAAGAAGTTATTTTGTTTATCATTCATATCCCTCATAGCAAAGACCATTGTTGACCAAAACCTTTGTGAAGAAAAATAACACATTTATCAAAGGGTATTGACCCATCCATAGCATATACAGCTGTGAATGCTAAAAGAACAAGGCAGTGAGAACAATCTGTGACATCCTCGTGTGACAGCTGTTTCTCCCACTGATTGCCAAGGTCGATTCTCTCACACTGGCCAGCTAGGTAGGTGCTCCTCTCCTCCTACAATTCTGATAAATATTTGAAAGTAGCTGTGTTTTCCTTCTCTAAGAGAAGAAAATCAATACTATGTAACCACTGTGTTACAAAATATGCTGATAACTCACACTAAAGTGAATTAAAATAAAGTAGAAAAGGGTCAAAGAGCTTCCATTTTTGCTAAAAACTAAATTTAGATTCACTCCTTTGACTCCATTCAAGACTCTTACCCTTTCCATTGTCCAACTTACTCTCCATATTCTCTCAAAATGGAAAAATTTGCCAAAAAAGAAAAATTAATTGCAAAAGTTTCATTCCAAAGTATCCTTCCTATTCTCAGCCTGATTCGATCCAGCGTCTAGGACACACCAAGCAAGAACTCCACAGACACTATTTGATAAGTTAGCTGAATCCTGTCCCCCTACCAGAAACAGTGATAGAGGCAAGGCAGGACTGGCAGAAAGAGGGAGAAGAATCGTGTTTGCTAAATGGAGATCTATACAATGCCATTGCAATAGTTCTAGCATTAAACAGTTATATATGCTATTTCTAGATCTGAGAGAAGAGTCAACTGGCCAACTCAAGAGTGCTACTAACAATAGTACCGCTGCTTATTGAACATTTAACTCTGTGCCATTTACATACACTATCTCACACAGCACCTACGTAGGTACTAGTACTACTATTATTCCCATTTTGCTAATGAGAAAATTGTATTAGTAATCTATCACTCATAACAAATTGTCCCTAAAACTTCGCAGCTTAAAACAACAAACGTATTATATCACATAGTTTCTGAGGGTCAGAAATCCAGGAGCGGCTTAGCTAGGTAGTTCTGACCAAGAATCACACAAGGGTACAGTCAAGATGTTAGCTGGGGCTGCAGTCACGTGGGGATTTTACTGGGGCTGGAGGATCCACTTCTAAGCTCACTCTCAAGGCTTTTGGCAGGAGACCTCAGGTCTTTGCCACGTGTGTCTCTCTGCAGGGCTACTCACAACACAGCTGCTGGCCTCCCCGGGAACAAGTGGTCTAAAAATGCGAGAGCCACTAAGGTGGAAATGTGGAAGTGTCAGTCTTCTATAACCTAATTCGGAAGTGATGGTTCATCATTTCTGCATATTTTATTGGTCACACACACCAAGTGGTAAATATGAAAGATGGTTATGTAAGAGTATCAATACCAGAAAGAGGATGTTTGGGAGCTATCTTGGAATGTGGCTACCAGAAAAATTGATGCACAAAGAGTAAATTTGGTACTGGAGAACTCAAGATTTAAACCCAGGGGTCGTGATTCTATTTGGAGCTCTAGTCCCTTAGAACCACTCAGTTATTTTGGAGCCAATATGGAGGAAATTGGGGATAAAGTAAAACATGCAGATTTAGTGGACCACCCTTCTTGTTTGAAATCCCACCCCATAATGGCTTCAACCTGCAAGTTTCCACTCCATTTGACTCCAGCATCACTGGGGGTCTATTCAGGATACTGGTGTCTTTTAGTGCAGGACCTCAGCCTGTTTGCTTACTCTTCTTCCTTCCACAAGTGTCAAGATGTTAGAATCCATCCAAATCCATGTCTTTGTCCAAAAACAAAAACCTGGATTGGGCATAGGGCTCAAATCAGAGGTTGTACCAACTTGGCAGGTTTAAACAGGATATTATTTTATTAAGGTCTCTTACAATTCCCCTCCTTGAGAATAAATTCACATGCTCACTTTAGCTAAACATAAAGGGAAAAAATAACTTTTCAGTGACTTTTTAAAAGATTAGTAGCCATATTTCTTTAACAGACATTCATTTCCTGGATTAGACACTAAGGAACATATGTTATCATTCTATTTTATTTATTCTATGCATCTGTGGATTATAGAGTAGATCATGTTAAGTATAATGCTTCGAAAGGACCCTTCAGAGAAAGAACTAAATGAATTTTCCCGTCTATTCTTAATATTCCCCCTCCTGAATGCAGACAGCAACAGGAAAATTCAAAGCTATTATTTTTAATGTCAAATGCCTTAGTAGTCCAATAAAAGGGGGAAAGATATTAAACTTTTTCTACAAGAAGAACCAGATAGCACATATCTTCAAGAAACACATCTTAATCAAATTGAACATAGGAAATTAAAAAGAGGATGGATGAGTGAAGGTATCCATCCTCATTTAATTAAAAAAAAAAAGCACTGGCAATTCTTATGAACAAGAGAGCATGTATTCTTTCCCCTTTGTTCCTCTCAGAAGAATAGTGTGGATTAATTTTGGTTCAGAAGGTTCTGAAAAGAAAACCTGAGAAATTGCTCCAGATGAGGAGGAAATAGCCCTTTTTTCAGGTGAGCCCATCGTACTTTGGGAAGCAGCATGGATGAGGAGAAGGAGATGCGGACTTCAAACCCGCCTCTGCAGCCTTGACAAAGGGGATGAAAATGCCTTGCTGGTGACCTTAGAGAGTGGCTATAGACTTCAAATGAGATAAGGCATTTAAAGCCTGACGAGAAACAAAAAGCCCTGTACAAGTGGAAGGTGGGAAAGTGGGAGTGTGTTCATTTAAAGACTTCTACATAAAATACTTCAAAATTGGGCTTATGACTAATTCAGCCAAACCACTATAATGCAAGAAAAATCACAATAGCAAATATTTTGGAGTACTTACTATCAGCAAGGCACTGTGCATTAGTATATTTAAGCCTCGCAACAAACTCGAACACGACATTTAGTTCCACTTTACAGATAAGCCAATAGGTTCCAAAGAGTTAAGCAACTTCCCCAAGACCATACAGCTCTATAGAGCCAGCATGAGTTTGAACACAAACCTGTCTGGCTCCCACGTGTGGTCTTGGCCTGCACCACGCTGCCTCCATCATTCTACATTTGTTCTCAGAGCTAAGAGTTAGCCTGCTCATCTTCAGAGCATGGAGCACAAAGGAAGCCTCATCGTGATGGCACATACACCAACATACACGCCACACTCTCACATATGTGCAGACATTTCACATTAAGTTCTGCAAGTGAGAAATACTTCTCAACACAAAATGTGGTTTAATTACATTATTATAAAGCTGAAAATATCAGGTTTCAAAATATATGGTGGCATACATCCATTTTTCACATCACAGTTGAGCATTAGTAGAGAAAAAATCAAATAAGAATGTTACTGGTGTGACATGTGTCTTAGTCAGTTCTGACTGCTGTAACAAAAATGCCATAAAGTAGGTGGCTTATTTCTCACAGTTCTGGAGGCAGGAAAATCCAAGATCAAGTCACCAACAGATTAAATATCTGGTAAGACCCCACATAGACAGACGGCTGTCTTCCCACTGCATCCGCACATTGCAGAAAGGGTGAAGGAGCTCTGGGGTCCCTTTTATAAGCGCACTAATCCCATTCATAAGAGCTCCACCCTCATGACCTGATCACCTCCCAAAGATGCCAACTCCTAATACCAACACCTTGGGGGTTAGAATTTCAACACAGAATTTGGGACAGACAAAACATTCAGACTATTCAGACTATTGCAATATACTAAGTGGACGTGAAAAAATACCACAGATTTCACAACCATGTGCAAGAGGAAAACTGGAACTCCCTGTAGAAGAGAGCTTTCAACAGATGCAAAATGACACAAGTTTTCGTTAAGGTTTTCTTAAGGACAGGAAGCTTTGGGGGTTTTTTTTAATGAAAGAGTGAACTATTTGACTGCTTAAAATAAACCCCTTATTCTAAAATCAGAAACACATTATTGTGCACTTGTTATGTGCAATACACTGAAGATACTACAAAAAGTTGGAAAATACCACCCTACTATAGGAGAGGAAAAATAATTTCCCTCTACCCTTCTAGGTTCTTGGCTGAGAGGCCCCTGCAATAAAAAGACAGATTAACACCAAAAAAAGTAACTATGTGTAAATAGGAGACCCACCAAGATACGAGACTTGAAGAAGTGATCAGAGTGGGAAGCTTTTATATCTTTTAGACAAAGAAACAATAAAGTTGTGAAGAATTGACAAGCCAGAGGGATTTGGGATGGGTTGGTAAATGGTGAAGAAGGAACTAGGAAGAGATGGGTTAGTTTTACCATGTTTGTTTATACAGTCTTCTTGGCCCCAAATTCCCTGTCTCTGGAGCTTAGGATGCCTTCTGCCCTCCTGGTACAGGAAGGTACCTTTCACATGGGACATCTTTCTCCTGCTTTCAGGGAAGAAGGGCTAGGGGCATGGAGAGGAGGTCAGAGGGAACTTCCTGCTTCTGTTGCTTTCTCAAACTCCTTGAGCTTAAGATATTTAATATGCCAATGTGTCATATTTGGGGGTAGAGAACCCCATCACTGTCTTAAAGGAGCTTACAGTTTATTTGGGTAGATAAAATGTACACTATGCAAGATCATCCACCACATAAGCCTACAAAAAAGAAGCTCAAAATCACCAGTAGAGGAAACAAGTGATGGATAAACAAAGTATAATTTATTTAAGCCAAAAATAATTAACAGATCCTTCAAAGGAATCAGAGACAGACACCAGGGCTCACTGCTGAGAAAACAGTCCCACTGACTGCGTTGCTCCCGTGCCGTGACTCAGGTCCCACCCTCCCTTCCTTGCCCTGTCTGGGCTTGGCTCTGCATATCAGGAGGGCTGGAACAGGCAAGAAGCTTTGCCCAAGCTTTGCTAACTGGCTTTCACCTGAGTTTGGCCACCAGGAGGCTAGTGGCAGTGTTCTGGGGCAAGAGAAAAACCAAGATGTTTTGACTGCTGTGTCTTTTCCACATGTCAGCTCCCATCCCAGTCCACATGATTTCAGCTTCCTCTGGCCAACCACAGCTCTAGTCTCCTTTCCTTTGCCCTTCAGCCTGGAGTGGAAGCAGCTTCTTGTCGTCACTAAGTCGTCACTTGCTTTACTGTCCCCTAGTTGATCTCTCAGCCTCTTCCATCACCTGTGTAACTAGACCCCTGCATTAAATTCGCACTGGTTTGAATTTTCAGAGTATTTGGATTTTCCTGGTTGGACCCTGTCTTAGGTCTTATGATCCTGTCCTCTAAGCAGAACCTGAAACATTCTTGCAAAAGTGATGGATTAAGGGATGCTCTCAGGAGAAGCAGACTGAGAAAAATAGGATAGGGCAGGGAAGGAAGCTGAGCAAGCATGAGTCTTGCCTAGAAACCCACTTTGGCCTGGTCCCTCAGGGAACTCTGGCCCACTCATTGCACCACAGAGTTGGAGCCCCCTTGAGGCAAGGGGGTGATCAATCACCTTATTTGCCTGAGACTGAAAGGTTTCCAAGAATGTGGGACGTTCAACACTAAAACTAGAACAGTCCTAAGCAAACCAGGATGTTTGGTCACTTATAAGACAATCAGTATTGGCCCAACCTGGAGTGAGGCAGAGTGCTTCTCCTGAGAAGGGAAAGCTGTAAACATTAGGAACCAACATTCTCTGAAGCCAGGGATGGGCTCACTAGGCAGGGAGGGGGATCTCGGCAGGACACCTCAGCACCTGCTATAGACTCCAATTGATAGGGTTTCCTTCAATTCCGCATCCAAGCTGTTATATGTGAATCCATTAGGTTTACAACTCCAAAGCTACAGCCAGGGGCCAGACTGGCGGCATTGTGGTTAAGTTCATGCGCTCCGCTTCAGCAGCCCAGGGTTCACGGGTTCAGATCCAGGCACAGATCTGCACACCTCCCATCAAGCCCCGCCATGGCGGCATCCACATGCAGAATAGCGGAAGATTGACACAGATGTTAGCTGAGCAACAATCTTCCTCACTGAAAAAAGAACACAAGGCACTGCCAATTTCCTCATTAAAACCAAATGATTAAATCATCGTCAATAACTCATCACTTAATTGTTTTTCCTTATTACCTGTTTTCATGCCCTTCGTAACAGAAAACAGAAGAGGATCATAAAGAGCAAAAGTCAAATTTGCTATTGTGCCACATTTCCGAGTTTCCAGTTAGCCTAAACTCTCTAAACAAAATCTCAACCAACCCTTGTCAGTCCCACAAGCAGTGGCCCTTTTGTGAGTGGGAAACACAGGTTTTGGGGTCAATGGAGATGGACCCCCACTCTGTTGCTCAGTCTTTCCAAGCCATGATTTCTTCTTCTGAAAATGGGGCACAAATCCTGGCCTCACAGAAAAGCTGGGAGGATTAAACATAATAATGTGTGTAAGGTAGCCAGCACAAACTAAATGTTCTACGAGGGGTAGATTTTACTGAAAACTGTTGGACATAACCTGAAAGCTTGATTGCTAAACCAATCAGCATTGTGCAAAGAGAGATTCTCACTAATTAAAATCTAGGTAGTGACCAGAAGAGAGGTCCCCATCTGCAGAAATTGTAGAAATGCTTATTCATCCTAGAGTAGACTTGAATGACAACTCAAAAAGATTCCTATCTTGGACTTTTATCAAATGATTCTTAAATATTAGCTAGAGTAATTATGTTAAAGTCAAAGGCCATTGACAAAATTTTAAACCTAAAGCAAATGCTGAACCATGTGACTTTATTAACATGTGCTTATATGTGGGAGTGTGCGTGTAAATAAAGCTACAATATATAATTTAATTTGGGAGCAGGAGTGAGGGGGCTAAAATTATTCCAGCTGCATCTCAACCAGGCTCTTTACACTGTGAGCATGGTTCAGTAACCACACTTACACATAAATGAGTTTATCCTTGTAATTCGAATAATTGCTTTAATATTTTCAGCACCAACCATGTATGAAAGCTCTGTATAAAAGCTGTAGAAAATTCCCAGGGGGAGAAAAGTGTCTATAGATTGACATATGAAACTATATACCTTCCCTGCTTTCTTCATATATAAGGGAAAAAATAAATATGCTAAATAATGCCTATTTCATGCTTTGCCAGAATAAAATGAGATCATTATGTCAAAACCTTTGGTAAACTGTAAAGGCCCTTATAAATGAAAGTTTTGCTATCATAAGTATTATGAAATGCAGAAAACCATTACACACACACACAAACACACACACGCACACACACAGAGTTACAGCCAAATGTGCAAACCACAGGAGTGGGAGGGGGAGGCCGGTTCTTCTCAGCTTTTTGACAGGAAGGCAAATTTTCTTCCCTAAAATAAACTTAGTTTGAGATAGAACTGAAAAGATTTGGCAAATGCAAATATCCACTGGTAACTAGAAGAGAATTATAAACAATAGCTGCTCAGAGTTCTGAGCATTAATGGGGTTAAGTGGAATTTCACACTTGAGGAATTTCATATGTTCAATCTTGACCCAACTTCAGAAAATATGTGGCTTTAGTGTAAAATGCCCTAGAGACTCAAGAGCCATGCTGTTAGTTCATGGGCAACAAGCAGCAGAATTTAAATCAGAATGGAAAATTAAACACATGGCACTCTCCAGTGGCCTTCTGTTTCTCTCTGGGTGGGAAAGAGTCTGACTCCTCCTTCTCCCTGACCCTCACATCTAACTCATCTCCAGCCTGATTTAACCTCGGAGGGTTCTCTGACCACTCCTTCCTCTCCGCCCCACCCCACTGCCTCAACACCCAACACCCAGACATTTCACGGCACTCCTTCCTTCCAGACTCAGGTCCTGGAGAATTTCCAAGCTGCAGTCTTTTCCCAAATCAACTCCTCTTCCTCTCTGCCGCCACATCAACGCTCCTAAAATGGGGGTCCCAAAAAGTAATAGGTCCACCAAACACTCCAGGAAAATCACAAGTTCAGCGATCACATCCGTTTGGGAAACTTACCATATCTCCTTCTTGGAACATCACTTTAGCAAATTAAAGGTCCTGAGAAGTTCTGCAGTAAAGATACCTGCTTAACTTTTTTAAACCCTAGTTCTTCAAACTGAGTGATTATAGCTAGCAGCCTCTATCAGGCAAGTACTATTATTATTGCGATTTTATAGACAAGGAAACTGAGGCCATACAAGGTTAGATACTCAGGAAGGTCGTATGGTAGAGCTGAGATTCAAACCAGGGAGACTGACTCCAAAGCTAAACATTTTTATATCCTACAGAGCTACAAATTGAGAAACACTCTCTTAAATCTTAAAGTTTGTATTATCTCAGGCTTCTGATCAAAGATTTCCACCAAGTCTCCCTATATACCATTTATATTCCTTAACTTAGAGAGTCTTGCCGCTCAGAATGAGGCCCAAGGACCAGCATCAGTGTATCATCTGGCAGCTTGTTGGAAATGCAGACTCTCTGAGGCCCCAACACCACCACCACCAGCCCTATTGAGTCAGAATCCTCTTTTAAATAATGCAGAATCTCCAGTTTGAGAACCACTGCACTTAAAGCATTCAAGCTTTGATCTTTGATTGGAGCATGATTTAACCCCAAAACATGCCTTCAGCCTCTTCTCTTACTATTCTTCCTTGGTAATTTTGTCTTCCACAAACCGTGAGTTTCCTGGACTCATCAGCTGATACAATATGCGTATGATCGGGCAGTATCAGTCAGTAAACAATCTCTCTCTGACTCAGCCTCTCACTCGCTCCTCTTTACCCCTCAAATTCCTCCCAGATGGTTCTGGGATTTCCCTGCATGCATCTCGCATGTTTTCTAGAGTCTGGTATCCACTGTTTTCCTCCTCCTTCATTCTGAGGTCATATCCTTTCTCTGCCAACAACAAAGCTGGCAACTATGCCACCTAAAACTGCTGAGGGCAGTGCCTGTCCTAGCCACTGATGCTGGGCCAGGCCTGCCAAGGCGAAGGTGCCAGACACGGCCAGCTCTCCACCAAAGGCAGCTCTAGACCCTCAGCTCCTGTGGACACAGCCCAGGAACGATTCATCCACACAGCACAGCATGTAACACAGAGCCTTTACCCCCAAAACAGCAAAAGAGGCAGGGCAAGGTGGGCAATCCAACAATTAGGGCAGAAGGATGATTCATTCTACAAAATGATTCCTCACAAGGATGCCTCAAAAAAATATATTTCTAAATTTCTAAAATGATTTAATTGACAAGAATATTTTCCATACAACTTTCCAAAGATATGGCTGTGGCCTGAAGTGTGATACACACATACACTTTTTTGGAGACAAGATGTGTCTCTGTGGGAGATCAGAGAGAAAGGGGAGGAAAAATATCTCAGGGCTGACCCAAGGCAAGGACTCAAAGATGCACACGTGACACCTGGAAGATTCACAACTTAAAAGATCCAAATTGAAGAAATGAGTGCAGACATCTCCTGGACCCAAGAAAGGGACTCCAGGAGAAAAGGCTGGTGGAGAAGAAAGAAATTGACTGGTGATCCAATGCCAAGAAAGCTGGCCAGTGACTGCTTGAAACCCCAGATGAAGAAGCCAGGGATGGCATCTCTCTCCTAGTGGTCAAAGCAAGGAAGGTGGCCAGGACAGGAGACTGTCCAGAGAACTCCAACATGTCCCACTCCTTATATGGCACAAAGAGCAAAGTGGGAAAGATGTTCACCACAATCATTCAGGTACACTTGATGAAAGCTGGGAGTTATCCTGGATACCCTGCTCTGCCCCGCCCACCAATCTGATCAATCTCAGGCTCCACTTGGATTTTGTATATATTCATCCACTTCTTTTGCATCTTCACGGCAGCCCTCCCGGGCCAGGTTCTCTCTCACCCCAGCCAATTAAAGAGCCTCCTGTCTGGCCCTCCTAAATTTATCCCTGGCCTTCCCCTGACTCATTCTCCACACTGTAGGACGTCCACCTCTGAAGAGGACCAGTCTGGTCCTGTCACTGTCCTATGTAAAGCCTTCCTGAGTCCCCGGTGCTCCTGAGATACTATACACCTCCACACAGGACCTTAGGAAAGAGAGCCCGCGTGATCCATCACCTCTTGCTACCCAATCCAAACAGTCGCTCCTCTCTCCCTTGCTGTCTTTACCCTCTTTCTATTCGTCGGACACACCAAGCTTTCTCCCACCTCCAAATGCATATGCCATTCCTTAGCCTGGACATCTCTTCTTCCTGTCCACCCACGCCACCCCCAGCCCGTTACCCAACTTCCTTCTCTAAGACTCGGTTAAAACGTCACTTTCTCAGGTCTCCCCAACATTAGACTGGAGGCCCTGTTCTGCCCTTTTATATTCCTCCCAGTGCCCCAAACTCTCCTAATAACATGTATCACAATTGTATTTAACTAATTACTTATGTACTTAAAATAATTACTTTCTGCAAGTACCAGGGTATACAAATCATTTTTATCTTATGTATTACTGCGTCACCAGTGCATAGTACATATGTTTGGCATTTAGTGGGTACATAACAAATGTTTGTGGGAAGAAGGAAGGGAAGGAGGGAGGGACAGGGGGAGGAAAGAAGATAAGGCCATTTTTCCAGGCATTTTAGGCAATTAGTTGTTTTCCTCATCAAATTTCTTGAAACAATACTTTCAGACAACTTCCATTATTAACTAAGTGTATTTGGCATCATCTGTCCACGTGTAATGATGCAAACAAGCAAGACTTTACTGAGATCAAGATCAGCAGTCATGTCCCATTTCTACGACTAAGAATAGTATTCATCTAACTTTTAGCTCCCACATTAATGCTAATTAAGAAGAAATTAGCATTGGGCAGTGATGGTCAAAACCAAATTCTTAGCACCAATTTACCCAGACAAAAAATTATATGGATCACCTCTGCGTCTGTTCCCATAAATTACTAAAAATATACTTAGAGACTACATTACAAGTGTGTACATACATACAAAGACAACACAAGAACTTTTACCAAGATAAAACAGTATCACCATGTCTGTTGAAAACACTATACTTTTTTCTTTGTAATGTGAATTCAATCTTTTGGTGGAAAATATTTTTAAGCAGAAAGAGATATCTCATCTTTGTATGACTTGCTTTTCAGATTAGCCCAGCTACACTTTAAGGGGCCTTGGGGCCAACCCAGGGATGTTTAATGGATCACGCTGGGGACTGAAGCAGGGACACAAAACGACAAACAACACCCAGACCTCCTTTTAACCTCCCTCCCCCTTCTCCCTAAGAGCTGCAATTAGAGGTTTAACCTGTGACCAATACTGATTTCCACCTTATCTTCCTTCTCTGCCCTGTGGTGAGGTATAAATGAACAGAGAAGTATCAAAAAGCAACATCAGCAGTAGAAAGGTGAGGTCAGTTAAAGGCTGAGATAATCCATTCATCAGAAACAGAAATCCGATGAGCCAGTTGGTCAAATTTGCCAAATTAAATGTAGCCTCCTCTCACTGAGGACACATCTTGCTGAATGTCCTCTTTCTGGATTTCTTGCCTAAGCTCAGTACTGTAAATATATCTTAAAGCCCTTTAAGAGTATTTACTGGTTAATTAAAGATAGATAGGTTAGCCACTTTTCTGCTATGGCTTAGTGATGTTAACTCATGGCTGCTCACGGCCGAACTTGTGACATGCCAGGTGCCACGTGTTACATGGATTGTCTCCCTTTCCAGGTCTAATAGGGTACTACCAGTCTCAAACTTAAAATGGAGTCTCGAACAAGTTAGTTTATCTGTTCCTCAATTTCTTCATCTGTAAAATGGGATACTCAGTATAACCACATTATTCCAAGTGGAACTGTGAAATATTTTCCCTCAAATAAGTTTTAATATGGTTTAAAATGCAGTCTCGTAAACTAGATTAACAAAAAAGTGGCAAGTACAGACTCTTTAAGGACAAATTTTAAGGAACAGTGAAGCATGGTTGTCAATAAGCAGCATATAGGAATGATGTGAATGTTATCAGGTAGTTCATATCTGAAAGCAATGTCTTATTTTAAGTAGGTGGAACCCTCCCCTTGGACTTTGGTATAGGTGATCCCTTTGTTCTTCCAACAAATAATGTTCTACCAACTGGGCTGCCAACATCAGGCCCGTCTAAGTGCGCACATCTACAGGGTGTTCCTGCACACGCTCCCATTCTGCCCAGTGATGCCCAATATTCATGATCTGTAGGGTGTCTGCAGGAATGAAGGGACAGAGTTGGTATCACCTGCCACCAGGGGCTTCTCTTTGCTCCCATCTTACCTCCCATTCCTGACACAATCTGAGGCCCCAGCTACCTTCTTCAGCAGGCAAATGTGTTTACCTCGTCACACAGAAACTCTCTTCAGGACAATGTCTCATCACTATTAATAAAACAGGGACTCCATATGAATCACAAAACAGAAGCTCCTCGATCACAGGCTAACGCTGAACGGCTATTCCTAAATCCGTTTATTCATAAACACAAAGCAACACTCTACTCCCCGCTTCTAGAAAGCCCACGCAACATGTGACCAGTGAAATCATCAGGCTGGCGAAGCTGGGCCATCGTTCCTCTGAGACAAGTTTTGTTCTCATTTCTCTGAAAGTCCCTAAAATTCTCCGTAAGTTTGTAAGTAGAGGAGTTTCTGAATTCAAAGTCCTGTCTTACCAAATATTCTTGGTTCTGATATTTTGGCAGATGGAGTTTCCCATTTTTTCCACCTGTGTGTCCTACCGAGCCATCTCTCCTGAGGGCTCCTCATTCTCTGCCGCATTTGATGCTCTGCCTCTCCTGTTGCTACTTCCTCTGCCTTTCGGCCAATCATCACCTTCAGGCCCAGAAAGTGCTAGAAAACAGGATCTGAAGAACCGAAGGGAACATGTCGTGAGGATTGCCTTATAAATTTAAGAAGTAAGAGGAGCTGACGCTGTGTTAAAAGGGGCTCTTCCTGAGACTTTTATTATACTTCTGTTGTCTATAGAGCTTTAGGTAAATGTGTGACAAGCAAATGAATAGCTCACAGATATTCTGCATTCATTTTAGAATTAAATTGAGCATTTTGGTAGAAAATAACATCTGTCCTTAGTCAATTCCGACTCCTACCGACCCTGCGTAGGGCAGAGAGGAACGCTGCCTGGTCTTTTTGCGCCATCCTCTCACTTTCTGGAGCTGTATCAGACAGTGCTTGATGCTATTCGTAAGGTTTTCATGGCTAATTTTTTGGAAGTGGGTGGCCAGGTCCTTCTTCCTAGTCTGTCTTAGTCTGGGAGCTCTGCTGAAACCTGCCCACCATGAGTGACCCTGCTGCTATTTGAAATACTGGTGGCATAGCTTTAAGCAACACACAGTCACCACAGTGTGACAACTGACATACGGGAAACAAACCCAGGCCACGGCAGTGAGGGTACTCAATCCTAACCAACAGAGCACCAGGGCTGGATCCTTTGGCTATAATGATACTTCAAACAATAGCCGTTATTTGTGAGTGCTTACTATTTGCCAGGCACTGTGCCAAGTGCTTTTCTGACACATCATATTTAATGCTCAAAACTACCATACAAGATAGATGTTATTATTCCCATTTTCAGATAAGGAAATTGAGACTTAAAAACTGAACTAACTTACCAAAGTGACAGGTATAAGCGATAGAATTAAAACTAGAGGTGTCTGACTCCATCATATCCATCCTCTCTCCCGGGAGCTTTGAAACACTGCTGTTAATCATCAACAGATGCGTTTACCTTCGACCGCGTGTGCTGCTGCGTCAGCCTACCAACAGGTCTTGCAGCCTCTGAGCTCTTCCCTCTCTAGTCCATTATCCATCCAGCCATTACAGTAGCATCTCCAAAGGAGTGATTCTGAAGCCACCTGCATCAGAACCACCTGGAAGCCTGTTAAGAAGGCAGCTCCCAGACCCACCCTGGAAATACTGAATCAGAATCACCTGCATTTTTAATAAACACCCCAGCTGATTTTCCTGCATACTAAAATTTGAGAACCACTATCTCAGTATATCATCTGTTCGCCATCATCAAATGGTTTCCCAAAAACCATGACATACTATTTGTGGTAGGCTAAATAACGGCCTCCCAAAGATGTCTACATCCTAATCTCTGAAATCTGTGAATATGTGACTTTACAGGGCAAAAGAGACTCTGCAGACTTGATTAAGTTAAGGATCTTGAGATGGGGAGATTATTATCCTGAATTATCCAGGTGGGCCCTAATGCAATCACAAGGGTCGTTATAAGAGGGAAGCAGGAGGGTCAGAGTCAGAGAAGGTAATGTGGCAATGGAACCAGGCCTTGGAATGATGCGGGCAGGGCGCAAGCTGAGGAAGGCAGGCAGCCTCTAGAAGCAGAAAAAGGCGAGGAGACGGATTCTTCCATAGAGCCTCCGGAAGGAACACAGACCTGCCAACCCATTTTAGACTTCTTACCTCCAGACTGTAAGAGACTAGACCTCTTGCGTTAAGCCATTAAATCTGTGGTAATTTGTTTCAGCAACAATAAGAAGGAATGCATTGTTCAAAGTCCTCCATGAGCCAACTCCTCCTTAGCTCACCCCCTCATCCCTCTCATCTCTCCACCTTGAACTTTATGCTCCAGTAATGCTGAACCACATCCAATTCCCCAAATATGTCAAGCTCCTTAATACAGCACTTGGACATTTTCTTCCCCAAACTTGTCAGCTTGAAGAACACCAGTTTATCCTAGACAGAAACTAAGATGTCACTCCTTAATACCCAGAGATGGAACTAATCACTCCCTTTTCTATAATGAAATTTGAAAAAAGATATAATCATGTTGTTCTCATCACATTCTGCCATAAACAGCTGAATCCAACAACTATAACTCACTCATCTTTATATCCCCAGGCCTGTTCACAATGCCTGGTTCAGGGTAGATGCTCAATAAAGTTAGCTGAATTAAACTAAACCCAGAGTAGCTGCCTGGAAAGTTATAGATGGATTCCCAAATGCTGCCTTTAAAGAAAGCACTTAAGAAAGTTCTATTTTATAACTTCCCCCAGATCCTACATCACTGCTATTTTCCCACCTATTCTCAGCAGTAACAAATTCCTATCCTTTTGAAAGGTTTGGATTTGGGAGGTAAAAAGCAAACAAATACTATAAAAAGGTACCTACTAACCAAGGAGGATGATCAAGCTATAAAGTATTATTTTAGATCAAAATTAATCAGAACTATCAAATGTGTATGGCTCATAAACTAGCTCTGATGACACTGTAAGCATACAAGTTCTGGTATTTTAGTTTTTTAAAGCCTATAAAGAATTCATGATTATATTATCAAAAAATACTATTCCAAAAAATAAAAGCCAAAAACATGACTCTCAAACAAAATGGAATGATCCTATGTGAAAGAATTTATTGAGCTCATAAATTAAAGAGGAAAACAGTAAGATGGTAAACTGATTTAAAGGGCTCTTGTGAAGCTGAGTGTTCATAGGAAATTCCTTTATTAAAAAGGAATGTGAAAGTAAGATTGTTAAATTGGACACAAAACTGGTTAGTGTCCTATAAGGCACTAAACCAAAGCCTTTATAGTTATCTTATTTGCTGAACAAAAATAATTTCTATCAAAACTAGATACAAACCTATGAGTCAACACATAACTCCACATAGTCTGAGCCTTTAATTAATTGTGGATAACAAAGTCAGTGAATGGTACGTTCTCCCAGAAAAGTGAGTAAACCTGGAATGGATATGTGGTTATCTTCTTAGTCTAATTTACAGAATTTGGATAATTTTTCTTAATAATATTTAAACAAATAAACTACAAAGTTAGCATCTGACTAGTACCACAAAACTCCAAAATCAATATAGGTCACTGGGGAAATTTGAAGATTCACATTGAACTGGGCCTTGAAAGAAGAAAAGGACAAGCAGACATCAGCAGAATTTAAGTATTATTTTCTAGTACATTAAGACCCAATTTTTCTCCAAAAAAAATGAATAATATTTTTCATGAAAAACAATTGAAAGAATTTTAGAAATTCACTTTACCTTTCCAGAACTATGCCTATTCTGAAAGTTAGGGGGCATCTGTAGTTCCTGCTCCCGCACTGTGAATCCTGAATTCTCCTCAGCCTTAAGTCCATTTCCTTGGGTCTCCGTCACCAGCATGAGCCCCTATCTACCTCCTCCGCTTTTCTTCCTCACTGCCCCCGCACATCAACCACACCACACGACCTCACTGTCCACACATGACGTGGCCTCTCTTTACCTCTTTACTTTTGTGCAAGTTAGTGTGTATGTGTGCTCTGGCTATGAGAATCTCTAGAAGAATTGCTACCTGAACATTAGAGGTGTGATCAAGTAGACTACAAGACTAAACTGAAACTCCAGGGAGATTAAGACGGACAGAAGAATTAAAAGAATGATTGAAATGAGGGGAAGAGGGCAAAATACTGGAGGGTAATAATTCAAATAGACATATAGAATGTGAATAATCATCAGGCTGTAATCAACATGGAGGAGCACAAGGTAGGAAAAGGGCATTGCTCAGCAGGAACTTGTATACTGGCCTCATACTCTACATACTCTTTGTTCTATGCCGTCTCTCTGTAACTTTCATAATTATGATAAAATAGTCTTCTATTTGCCTCCCTTTTCAGTAACAACCAAGTCACAGGGATAGCCTTTTGACAGTATTTGCTGATAGCTTCTGAAAACTATATCAGTGCGGACAACTATTCATTGCTCTCTTATGGATTCATTAAAATTAGATTCGTTAAGCATGAACTCAGAAAATAACATTAACTGTGTCTACAATTAACTAAGTAAACAAATAAAGTGCATTAATATTTTATTAAGGACTACTTAGATCTGCTAGAATGGCAGAAACTGTACTTGGTTTGCCTAGGAATATTACGGTTTTCTGCATTCCTGTTTGCTGTCTCTCCCACTTGGTTATAATCTAGTTACATAAGTTTGAGGATAAGGAGATTCCTTATTCACTTTTGTATTCCCACCGAGGACTTCAATGTCTGAGAACACAGTAGGAGCACACAGTAACCGACAGTTGAAGGAATAAACAGGGTAAGTAGGATATTCTAGGAGAGTCACACCTATAAATTACGATGATGATGATGATGATGACTTTGAGTCAGTATAAATATTGGCAGGAACATGCTAATGAAGGGCACCAGAATATGCTACTCCAAAATACGCCACTTTGGCATTTGGACTGTTTTGAGTTCAAGGCAATTGAAAACAAGCAAATGCAGGAAAGCTCTTTGCCTTCCCCTAACTCCCTAAAAATAAAGCATAAATTTCTCCTTTGGTAAAGGAAATTTACATTTATAAAGGAAACTTCCATTTATAAAGATGTCCAAGAAAGAGAGCTACTCCTGGACACAACTCTTATCTCCTGAGGACTCCGATCTGCGTAACAAGATAACCCTTATTTGCCATAAACTCTCTCCACTCACCTTTCCACAACTTACCTCTCCTGCCCAGAAGCCCAAAATCCACTTTGTCTTTGTTTAACTTAAGATGATATATAAACCTCAATCATCTGGCCACCTCCTGGAGTTACATTTTTCTCTGTGAACTTCCATGCATATGTATTCAACTAAAACTGGTTTTTCTCTTGTTAATCTGCCTTTTATAAATTTGATTGGTGGGCCCCAGCCATTGAGCCTAGGAGGGTAGAGAGAAAAAAGGTTTTTCCTCTCCTACACTATAGATGAGGAAGAGAAGAGGATAAAAGAAGAATAAACAAAGCTGGAAAAGGAAAAGGAAAAATTACATGAGTACAAGTCAGTATAGTACAGAATACACATGATGTCACAATGTGATGGGTGAGACCTGACAAAACCAAAAATCATGAATACAGTCATGTGTCACTCAACAACGGCTATGTTCTGAGAAATGCATCATTAGGCAATTTTGTCATGGTGTGAACATCATAGAGCATACTTACACAAACCTAGATGGTATAGCCCACTACACACTTAAGCTATATGGTATTAATCTCATGGGACCACCATCGTATATGAGGTCTGCAATTGACAAGGAACGTTATGCAGCACACGAGTATATATAAGCACCAAAGAATGCAAGGAAATTCCCTAATCAAAGTCCAGATACCTAGAAGGAAAACAGAACGTTTGATTTTCTAAATGTTAAGCACATCATATATCCTAAAAGAACTTTGCTGGATGCTGAAGGGGTGAAAATAGTGAAAGAAGAATTGGCATTGTTGAGTACTCATGTGCTAGAATTTATCTCGGTTATTCCTTATCTGATAGTTCATTTAAAATAAGCGAGGCCCAGTCTCTGGATTTAAGAACTCAACAGTCAGTAGGGGAAATAGACCTGATCCAGGTAGAAGGCAGGAAGAGTTAAGTGTAGAATAGGGAGAATGGGAGCAGCAAAGAAAAGGAATCAATTTCAGCTTGAAAGGTAAAAAAAAAACACTTCATAGAAGAGAGTACATTTGAGTAGAAATTGAAGATAGAACAAGGGTCATGACCATCTGCCCAAACAAAGAGCCGGCAACACAGATGTGAGTTAACATCAAGGCCAGGAGAAGTGCACAGATCCTCGGCAGAGGATGGGCCTCAGCTGCCTTCTCAGTTCTACTGTGCTCAGAGCCAATTCTGGAAGAATCTGCCACACTGAGCAAGGGCTCACTACTTGATGTGCATAGAAGGCAACACTCTGGCACCAGCTTTCGAGAAAAGAAAAGGCTTTATTGGGAGGTCAAGTGGCAAGGAGACAGGAGGCAAGGCTCTCAAATCTGTCCCTCTATTCACAGTTTGGGGCAAAAATTTAAGTTTGGGGTTAGGGGAAACAGGCTGGTATGCAGAAGAACAGGTCAGGCAGGTTTCAGTAGGATGGCTTTAAACTTGGCCATTTATGGCAAGTTATGGAAACGGGCATTAACGACAGATCTTCCTGGACAATGGACCTCTCACTTCCAAGGAGAGTTTGGCTTTCAAGTTCCAGTCGTGTCCTGGTTCTTTGGTTCTGTTTAGGGGAGAATCATTGGTTTCGGGTGTTATTTCAGGTCAAAATTTTCTCCTTTGCACACACTCCAGTTACATGACTTGCAACTTTGGCTCTTTTGTATCTGCAAAACAACCGGACATTCTGTTATGCTCGACTAGGAATGGTTTGAGCCAGTCCTGCAGTTATAAATCTACACTGGTGTCTTGATGGTAACCACAGACAACAGGCTGAGGAATGGACTGTAAATGGTATTCTTTGATTTTCAAACTTTTTCTGAAAAGTGGAACTGCTTTAAAAATGTATACAAAGTCCCAACACAAAGAAGAGATGAAAGCGGAGTGGTTCTGAGAGAAGCAGAACAATGATGTGGGCATAGATCTCTTCCCATTCTCTCCACCTCCCACCAACTTGGCTCTGCAAAAAGATTGCATCAGAAACATCTTTCTGACAGACCAAGGTAGAAAGTGACTGATAAAAAAAATTAGCTCTGAAGCCTTTTCATACTTTTTTCCTACCTCCATAACAACTTTTAACAAAGTAAAGCAAGACTGTATATTATCTCAAATTTTGTTTGCCAGGTCTGTGATCTCTCATGAAAATGTGTCAGAAGTTGTCAATCACTTTGGAAGTGAAAAGTTCAACCAGATAGCATAATGCTGGATTCCTTTTCTTTTTCTTTTTCTTTTTTTTTAATTCATTGGAATGCTGTAAAAAATCATTCTTCTATTTCACAGGCATCTGAGATGGAGCGAAAGTACTGAGTTCTGTCAAGTTCACATGAAACGGAAATTCACAGAAGTCAACACTTCCAATCGATGCAAATGATCCTGATGGAGAAATTGACAAGACTTACTGAGGGTTGCATCCTGACTCCTCTTGTCAGGCCACAGAAGGCCGAAGCTCTGTTGTCTGTCATTAAACTAACTGGGGGACTTGGGAAGGGGTACAGGGAGCAAGGGCAGAAGCAGAAGTAAAAAAAAGAAAAATGTGTAAGACAGGATAAAAGAGCAATTTTAAAATCATTACTTTTTAACAACGAACACTGCTATTATTCTGAACCCAAAATCACGGCTGTGATAGTCAAAAAGACAAAAGAATAGCGGGGTAAATTGTTGAAACAAATCTCTTTGTAGTCGATAGTAAAAATCTCATTGCAATTCAAAAGATAAATGGCAATTAAGTAGTTTCTGTTAAGTGTTTGTTGTTCACCTTTTGTGTGGGTGGCCTTTTAAGTGATTTTCTTTTTAAAGGAAAAGAGAAAGTTTGTTCTCTTCAGCATTTGAACTAAACATGACGCAAATGCATGCAGCCATCAATTTTAAAATAATAGCCATCTTGATTTTCTCAGCTGATAAACCAACTACTGTACACCACTTCCTTTCCAGGCTGTTGTTTGCTCGGCTTATCACAGTTAACTATTGCCCTGTGACTCTGCATGAAGACGGTAATGTAATTAAATCCTATTAACACATCAGGAATAAAGCCCTTTAATGGGCACACCAAGCTTTGAGAGGCAGCTCATTCCTGAGCAGATTTAATATCCTAAAATTAAGCAAGTGTGAATGGGAAGATGAATCTTATTAAAAACTTAAATCTGATTATATTTGAAAATTATTGGTTTCTTAATGTAATAAATTATCCAATACAGGCTAGAACAAATAATATGTCCTAGCTTCACATAACTCCACTCTATAACAAGTGACAAAAGAAATTATGTGTGACTGTGGGGCAAAAAGAAAGGTCTTTTTATAAAAGTCATTTTGCATAATGAAATACCTAAATCATTTTAATAAACATTTGGGGGGAAAAAAGTGCAAATGACACAGTTGGAGAGGGAATCATTTACCCTATTCAGAAAGGGAATGTGGAAATAGTGATGCTAATGTTTTTTTTTAAATTGCCATTCTGGCCAATTTGTTGTAAATTCTGAAAAGAAAAGCTGCAGCTTATGTTGTTGGTAGCGAATTCCTTCTCCAGAAGGCTAATGCAAATGTAAGCCATCTGCCACGCATTCTGCTGAGAAAGCTGGAGTCGCAAACAATGGGCCAACAGTCTCTGAATACTAACACACACACTCCGCAGGCAAGAAAAGTTTGCATCTTCCCCAAAGGTATGCTTTGCATTGCCTCCTTTCCTTTCATCACTGGGACCACCAGGCACCCACCCACTCTCTATCCAACTGGCACCAGACCGACTTCCACATGATTAGTCTGATGATGTTCGCAAGGCGAACCCCCCAGAGAAGCGTTTCTGTTGAAACTGACTGGAGCAGGAACGCAAGACCTGTTAAATTATTTAACCAGACAAATGCTTCACAGTGTGCGTCTTTTAACTTAATCCTATTTTAGCAAAAACTGGTGTCACCTATTGCACTACACATGGGAACATTGCATGGGTTTTATCCCTTTCATGACTGGACCCTTTCAGAGGGCTTGGGAGCACCATCCTCAGCTCATCTGAAAGCCGCCGTCTCTCCAGCAGATGGGTGTATTAAATAGAGTGCACCGGGCAAGCAGGCACTGCGGGGAGCCAGCACATCTGAAACTAGGGTCTGCTCGCATACTTTCAAGTAATTCTTCCCGCTCCATTCGAGGAAACCGGAATGCTCAGTTATTTGGCAAGTGTGCCCAAATGGCTCATTCAAAACCACGATGAAAAATTTTAAATATTGTTTGGTGTTTGGTGATGGGGCAGAGAGGCGACCTCCAGTAAAAAGCCATCATAGGAGTTCCAACTTCACTTCAACCCCAGTCTGGCCCTGCCAGCTCTTCACCTCGAATCTCTTCTTGCTCTGATTACCATGCTCCCTCAGGCCTCTGGCTGGAGGTTCCTCAAACTTGCCAGATCTGTGTCTGATCTTCCCACCCAGGTAGAGCTGCTTTCATGGCCTGGAATGCCTTCCCCAAGACCCTAGGCTCCTACATCATCTAAGCAGAGCATATTCTAGAAGTCTAATGTCAGAGTCAGAAGTCTAGAGTCAGACTTCCTGGTTCAGATCCCAGCTTCCTCACTTACTCGTGGCTGTGGACAAGTTGCTTAAGTTCTCCACGCTTCAGTTGACTCAACTGAAAAATGAGCATAGTAATAATATAACCTACACCAAAGATCAACTAAGATGAGACATGTAAAGCACTTAGCAAAGCATCTAGGATAACGCATGTTCAATAAATGTCAGCTATGATTATCATCTCTTTGGTGGAACCTCAAGACTCTTATTTTCCATCTCCTCTCTCTCACTCTCTAATATTAATTATTCTTTCTCCATATGACCATGTGCTTCTGCACAAGTACAGGCTTATGCTGTTGCATTCATCACATATTTTAATTAGGTGCTTCTATCAGTCTTTTCCACTTGACTATATGTTTCTTAAGAGCTTATTCTTACTCATCTTTGTCTCCACAAGGCTTAATACAGTACCAGGCACACAATAATTGCTTAATAAATATTTATTAACCAAATACAAGAATTAATGAATGAATGGGTTTAGTAAGAGCTGCGTTAAGCACATAATACAATACAGGGAGGAAATAAATGTTTCCCACCATAAATACAGTCATGCGTCACTTAATGATGGGATACATTCTGAGAAATGCGTCGTTAGGTGATTTGGTCATTGTGCAAACATCACAGAGTGTACTTACACAAACCTAGATGGTATAGCCTACTACACACCTAGGCCATATGGTACTCATCTTATGGGACCACCATCATATATGCAGTCTGTCATTGTCTGCAACATCACTACACAGTGCACGACTGTATAGCAAGATGACTACAGATGGGTGAAAAAGGACTTTCAGGTGTCGAGGAAGATTTGGAGCAACTGAAACTTTTAATACATGGTTGACGTTAAAAAGCAAAATTCATCTGAGTAATTTTTAAAGATCTTATTGGCTTTATTCAACAATTCATGAATTGGGCAGCATCCCACTTGGCAGACAGAAAGGAGCTCTGGAGAGCTGTACAAAATGAGAGATTTTTATAGGCAGAAGGCTGTGAGACAAGGAAAGAGCAAACAGCTGGTGGCAAGACCCCTTTCCTTTAGGAGATAGCAGGGGTGTACCAGGCAGAATGCGTCCCTAGTGCTGCTCAGGTAATTCCAGTGTGACTGGGTTAAGACTACATTTCCGGGAGAGGCTGAAGCTGCAGTTAGGTTAGATATGAAGTTTTGGTTGGTACTACGGGGCTTAGTACAAGTGACTCCATTTTGGGCCTGTTTTCTCTTTTTTAACACTGGTGAGAGTGTAAATTGCTTCAACAACTATAGAAAACTATTTAGCACTATCTAATAAAACTAAATACATACCTACCTTACGGCCCAGCAATTCCACTATATAATATACATCCAGTGGGAATTGTTCCACACAAAATTGGGGCTCTCTGCCTGATGTGCAAAAATAAGCCTATTAATGATGGCGTCAGCCTTGGGGGAGAAATCAGCTTTGATTTTGGGAGATCCATCTACAGGGAGACAGGGGGCATGTGCCTTCAGATCTATCTCCCTGATTAAGGATTTGGGATGAAATTTAAGAGGTTATGGAGAACAGGCTGGCACACGGAAACACTGGTGAGACCGGTTTTGATTGGTGGGCTTCAAGCCTTTGTGGTAAGGTTTTAAACACTTGTGACAGAGATCTAAATCCCATCGTAGATGTTTAGATCTTTGATGAGGTAAGGAAGGAATTTTTAACACTGGATCTTCCTGAACGAGGGACCTCTCACTTCTGATGAGTCCGACTTTCAAGTTCTGGTCATATCTTGGTCCTTGGGTTCCCTGGGAAGGAGGCTCTTTGGTCTCGAGGTCACTTCAGGTCATGATTTCTTCTTTTGCGCATGCTTTGGCTATATGACTTTGCAGATGTTCTGAAAGGAAATTCTTAACCATTCTGTTGATAAGAGATGGGGTCAGCTGAACTGGTCCTGGAGGGCCCAGAGTTACAAAATGAATGGATATATTCACAAAAAGACATGTAGAAAAATGTTCACAGCATCTCAATTCATAATAGTCTCAAGTTTGAAACAATATAAATACCCATCAACAGGAGAATGGACTAAAAATGTTTGTGGCACATTTATACAATGAAATACTACCCTCAAATTAAAAAAAAAAAAATACTGATCTAGGCAGCAATAGGAATGAATTCCCAAAATATTATGTTGAGCAAAAGAAGCCAGACATACGAAATGATGTATTATATGATTTCATTTATATGAAATTCAAGAACAAAGCTAATCTGTGACAGCAAAAGTCAGAATAGTGGTTACCTCAAGGGGGAACTTTCTTGGGTCACAAAAAATGTTCTATATCTTGATCTGACTGATGGTTACATAGGTATATACACTTGTAAAAATTCATTGAGCAATACACTTCAGATTTGTGCACTTTACTCTGCATAAATTATTCCTCAAAAAAAATTGTAGTAAAATTGTTGGCAGACATATAAATTGGTACAAGCTTTCTGGAATGCCGTCTGGCAATACATATCAAAAGCATCCCAAAACTATTGACTCAGAAATCCCACTTCTAGGAATTTAGCCAAAGAAAATAATTAAACAAATACTCAAAGATATATGTATAAGAATATCTGTCAACCTAACGTTTATAATAGCAAAAACTGAAAATAATACAAGCATTTAACAGCGTGGAATGATGCACAATGAAATAATAGGCAGACATCAAAAAAGTAGATGTAGATCTATAATTATTGACAAGGGAGGATAACCACAAAATATTATTAAGTGAAATAAAGCAAGTTACAGATCTTATTTTGTTAACACATAAATAATACATATATCCACAAATATATATGTATATATGCATGTATACATTTGCCCAGGAAAAGGTCTCCAGGTACACACAACAAAGTGCCACAGTGCTTTTCTTTGGATGAGATTTCAGATGATTTGGTTGTTTTGTTTCTGTCTATTACTTTTTATATTTTTAGTCAGTCGTGAAATTTAAATAGATACACAGATACATGATAGCTAGATACATACAAATGTGTGTGTGCAGACATCCATTCAGCAGAAATGAGTCAATGTGACCTAAGGGCCATACCTAATAAAAGAAGACTATCCTCTCTTTTTTAGTAAAAAGTTGCCCTTCATAAGGCAAGGAGACTATAGGCCCGCTCTCTGTAAGACAAGGGTACGTCCTGCCTGACTGACGAAAACAGGAACAGTCCCTGACGGATGCCATTTATAGACTTTCTACACTGGAAAGAATCAAAGAGCAGACTGTCCCTCTTCGGGTCCCCATAGGTAACATGTTTAAGTAACTCAGGAGCTGCTGGAAACCAAAACGAAGAGTATCCACTTAGAACACCTAAATTTTAATTGGGTGACCAGCCAAATCTTCCCAGTTCAAGAATGTGGTTTTACATGCATACTAAAGAGGTTTTCTTAAGATAAAAATTTTAGAAAACAATCAAAAGGTAGGGAAAGGGTATATGGAGATAGACATAGACATAGAGAGATAGGAATAGAGAAGAAAGGAGACAGAGATAGAGATGTCCATTTCTAATCATTGCCACTGAAAAGTAATCTCATTTCTGGCATTCTCATGTGATCATGCTTTGTACTGATTTATACCTTTTTCTTTCTCTTTGATTTTCTATTGACTCTCAATGGTTGGATGTAGGGTCCCTAAGATTCCTTCTGCATTTTTCTCAGTGTGGAATTATTACAACTCAAGAACTTGGATTCTGTCCAAGATTCCAATCCATCCAAGCAGGCTTGTCTCACCCTATGTGCCCCATACTACACATCAACCTCTTCTACTCTGTTTTCAGACCTAGATGCTCTGATCCAAACCACAGGATATAATTTTTTTATATAATTATTTTTCATTTCGAGAAAAATCCTGAAACTCATAGAGAAGTTACAAATACAAATAACTTTTTCCTTGAATGATTTTAGAGTAAGTTGCTGACCTGATGCTCCATCACCTCAGAAAACTTTAGTGTCTGTGTCCTACAAACATATTCTCCACAAAATCAGGACATTAACATTGATACATCACCACCATCTAATCCTCAGAACTCCATTCAAGATCCACTAATTGTCCCAATAATGTCCTTTAGATCAGAAGGATGTAGTTCAGAATAACACATGGCATTTATTTGTCATGTCTTGCTTACCTCCTTCAATCTGGAAAAGCTACTCAGTCTTTCCTTGACTCTTAATACTTCGACATTTGTGAAGATTACTGGCCAGTTATTTAGAAATGTCCCTGAATTTGGATTTTTCTAATTTTTCTCCTGAAACAAGTTATGCATCTTTGACAGGAATATCATGGAAGTGATGCTGTATTCCTCACATTGCAACCTATCAGGTGGCACACAATTTTGATTTGTCTCATGAATGATCCAGCTTTGATCACTTGGTTAAGCTGGTATCTGCTAGACTTCTCCACTGAAGCTACTCTTTCTCCCTTTGTAATCAACAGATGGCTGAATATACGGATATTTAAAAGCAGTCAAAGGAAGAAAAAAATGAAAAAAAGATTAATCAAGAGTAATAAATAGGTGAATTAGAAGAAAATAGTGCCATGAAATCCAATGCAAAACAGAAATTTTGAAAACAAGAATACACTCAATCATGTGGAATGCTACAAAATAAAAGATGTAAAGAACAGCCATTGGATTTTGCAGTTATAAGGTGAGTGGTGACAATGGCCAGCCAGTTTCAGTACAGTGGATGTAGCAGTCTGAGGAGTGAAAGGGAGCAGATCAAGAGGACATGGGGTAGGGTGACCTGAGTCTCCCTAACTCGAGTCAAGAGGGAAGATGAGGATGGATGGAGTTAGAGCAAAGCACAAAGAAACTATGGGAGCTTATGCCTTATGGCTTCTATTTCTCCATGAAGATGTGTCATCTGTTGATGGAAATGGCGCGAGGATGAGGTAGAGTTTGGGAAGGATAGTCAAGGTGACAGCATCCAACCATGGAAGTAGATAGAGAAAGCTTCCTAGGAAACTACGCTGCACATCTGCTGTAAAGAGAACATTTCTCTTTGGTCATTTGCTTAGGTCTCCAAGCCCTCTAAGCAATGCTTCCCAAATGGAATTTTACTGCTGATGGCTGAATTTTCAGCATTCTAGCTGAGGAGGTGGAGGAGAGAAAGGAGTTGCAACCACAGTTACCGGGAAGATGATGAGGGGAGAATCAGATAAGGAGGTGATTTTTTTAAATTGGCCCTCTGATTCTTAAGGACCACCACGTTTAGCCACATCTCCACTGGTCACCTATGCCTTTTAGGCCATACTGACTTCTCTGATTACTCTGGCCCCTTTGTTGCTGCCCAGACTCTCCTCAGGGCAGAGCTGGCCTCAGCTCAATTGCTGAACCAGGCGTCTGCACTCTCTTCAAGGTCTTCCACACGGTGCAGATCTCTGGGCTCTGTTATCTCAGCTGCTTATCATGTCCCGTGGCTCTGTGCAAGAAGGAATAACTTCCAGGCGTTTTGCCCCTGGAAACTCTACAGAATCTCCTGTATTCAAACTTTAACTATCTCTTTGTTTTGTTTGAATCGTAATCCTATGTGCATATAATGAAAGGCTATGCTGTTGGTAGCCAGAAAAAATCCTCCCAATTTTTAAATCCACTAGCATTTCTTCCTCCCACACCTACTTCCATATATACTTATATACATACACTGTGTGTGTGTGTGTTTGTGTGTGTGTGTGTTGCATCATTTTTCCCAAGCCTGCTTATGGATTTGTGCTGTTTCTGTCATACTGAACAATTTGATTACCAGCCTTGTATATTTGTAAGCAGTAACTAACCAGGAATTAGAGTAGGATTAACTAGTGCAATTGATGATTAAAGATATATAGTCTTAAGCTAGTTACTCCTGTGCTCTAAACACCTGAGTTCTTTGTCACAGTGTCTGAACACATTAGTTACACACATTCAGCCCCATTAAGGCCAGATTCCCTTGTGGCCTTTAACAGGTGTCTGAAAATGCTTATTAAACCTTGTCCTTACAGAAAATTTGTATATCCGGTATCACGGTGGGAACCTCTTGGAACATATTTGCATATTGGACACTGTTGGCCAAACACAGATTCTGGAACATGGCTATCACTCTCAGCAGCACTGCACTCTGTGTGAGCCATAGATCCTTTATTTGTGGCAGAAACTAAAAACCTCTATAGGACAACAACAGGCCAGAAAATGAGCTTTGGAGCATAGTAATTTACACATATATCTCTAGGGCAGGGCATGAACATAATCGATGGGAACGTTCAGGCCTCCAGCCTTTAATAAGACAAGCAGCAAGTCAAGTTATATGTGATAAATATTCTGTTTTAAAATGATAGGAGATGTTGTTCTATATAGTGAGTATCCCACAGAAATGCCATGTGCAAAGGTGCTCACAATTTCCTAGCTAGCAGGGCTTGTGTCTTCAAGTTTTCTTAAAGCTATGCAGCACTCTTGGAACTAAAATCCGTTGGCCATAAAACTTGTTTCTGTCACAGCGAACCACAGCTGTCACCAATTAGTTCTGGTTTGTAGCTTCCACATACAAGTATCCAAACATACAACCAGCCCAGTTTCCCCCATCCGGTTCTGCAAAATGCAATGCTATGTCCTTCTATGATGATAAGAGGAGGCAATCAGGCATATACACACACAAACACACCACACATATGCATCCCCCTGAGTCTCATACACACACACACAAACACACACCCCCCACACACACTTCCTTGGAAGGAGGGAGGGAGATGTATTTTTTCCACATCAGTAAAGTCTATTGAGAGCTCATGTCCAGTTTTATGACAATCAACCCCTAAGAAAATAGTAGATAAAGCACAAATTCAAAAGAATAGAGAAAAACTATTATTCTCTTTATGAACACCAGTGCATTCTATGTTTTGGCCATCTCAGTGAGTCTATATCATCATGTCACATGGAGGAGTCATTTGGACAAATTTAAAGAAAAAGTGACTATCTGTCCCCAGTATGTATTCCTGAACCACACTCCTCTCCAAGACCATATCCCACCACCAAGGCCATCCTTACTCCTGTTCTTCTCATACAAGCCATTTTACCTTCTCACATTCACCACCTATCTGCAGAGCTGTCACACTGTTGTGCTTCCTCAGGTCCTACATTCTGGAGAGATTCATAGCCACAGTAGAAAGAAGTAGAGATGAAGAACTAGTGTCTGGCAGCTAAGATCTCAGCATGCAAAAATAACCTAACACTCACTGGCCTTCATCCTTAAGAAGAGCTATTCCTGGCCCCTCTGGGACCTACCAAAGGCTCTCCTTGATCCTCTTATACCTGTTGCTCAAGAGTGACCTCTGTGTTCATTTTAACCAAATCTCACCTGCATAAGAAAATGTGAGGGTAATGGGAATACATTTTGCTTTGCCCCAGGCTTTACGTCTCCTAAATATGGGCATGATTGTTTTCACTGTCTCCTTCCAACCTTCCCTTCGCGGGGCTGACAGCTGGGCTCTCTCAAATGTGCTTCCAACACTGTAAGCTCCCACGTTCCTCTACCTTTTAGCCCAAAATCTAGAAATCAAAAGGAAAAGAATCCAAAAAATGCCAGTTTTAATGCGTAAATTAATAAGTGCTCTCTCTCATCTTATCAAATGTATTTTAATTATATACCTGTTCTTAGATTATATTAAAACATAGTTCCTGTTTTGTAGACATATAATAAGCATTAGGTGAAAGAATGCATAAAGTAAATGAATAGCTGGCTATGTTAGTCATAGCACATCTGTCAGTCTTGACAGCTTCCACTCCTGGTCAGCACATTTCTTTTTCTACCTCACATCTCATTCCTCTTTCCTCATCTTTTTCTTTGCAAATCCCTACCCTCTCTTTGCTAATATTTAAGTTGAAATTGAAATTTTCAAAATCCTTAAAATGTCCTTTTTCACTTCTCTTGATCAACATGTTTTAGTCATGCTGACTTACTTTCAACTCCCTGAATGAAGCTTTGCACAGATTGCCTTCTATACCTGAAACACAATTTCTCCACTCCAAGGTTCATTTCTTCCGTCCAATCACCCTTCTGTTCTCAGCTTAAAAGTCTTTCTTTAGAGACTTCCAAGACTAGGTTAGGAGCTCCTA
Source organism: Equus caballus (assembly GCF_041296265.1). Classification (NCBI taxonomy): domain Eukaryota; kingdom Metazoa; phylum Chordata; class Mammalia; order Perissodactyla; family Equidae; genus Equus; species Equus caballus. The sequence goes on from NC_091688.1 coordinate 75,218,249, forward strand.
CTGCCGTAATGCCTCCATAGTACTTATCATAATTGTACTTGAATAATTATAACTATATTTATTATTGGTTTCTCTCATTAGTCTATTAGCTCTTTGAAGAACTTCCAACGACATTGTTGTCTGTGTTTATACGGACAGTCCCCACTTACTATAAACTACAGAACTGCTGGATTAAATATCTATTTCAACTCAGAAAAGAAAAAGGGACATCCTTGAGCATAAGTAAAAATGAGCTGTTAAAGAATAAAAAAGGTCAGAGCATTAAGCAAGAGTTAACTCCTCCATGAAGAAGTAAAATTATGACAACAAAAGCACAATGCCTGGGAGGAAGAAATGGAAGTATACTGCTGTATGGTTCTTCTATTATACATGAATTAGTATAATATCACTTAAGATAAAGATGTACATTCTAAATCCTAAATCAACTACTTAAAAAAATAAAGAGTTGCAACTTCTAGCATGCTTTTCTTTATGCCAATATATTTAACAGCTTAGATAAAATGGACATATTTCCTAAGAGATACAAACTACCAAAGTTCATTCAAGGAAAAAATAAATAACCTGAGTAGCCCTACCTCTGTTAAAGAAATTGAACTTGTAGTTAAAAACCTTCCCACAATGAAAACTCCAGACCCACAAGGCTTCGTTGGTAAATTACACCAAGCATTTAAGGAGGAAATAACACCAATTCTACACATCTTCATCCGGAAAACTGAAGAGAAGGGTATACTTCCTTATCTCATTTTATCAGCATTATACTAACAACAAACTCAAACAAAGACATTATGAGAATAAAAAAGCAAAAAAACCTACTCTCCTACTCATGAATATAGATGAAATTCTTAACAAAATTTTGTAAAATCAAATCTAACAATATATTAAAAGGATAATATATTGTGACCAATGGGATTTATCCCAGGCCTGTAAGGTTGGCTTAACATGGGAAAATCTATCAATGTAATTCACCATGTCAACAGCTAAGAAGAAAAACCATATGATCATCTAAAAAGATACAGAAAAAGTATTTGACAAAATCGAACATCCATTCCTGATTTTTTTTTAAACTCCCAATAAATTAGGAAGAGAAGGGATTTCCTCAAGCTCATTAAGGTTATCTACGAAAAAAGTAATGCTAACAACATACTTAATAGTGAAAAACCAAATGCTTTCCTCCTAAGGTCAGGAGCAAAGCAAGGACGTCCTTTCTCACCACTTCTGTTCAAGATAGTACTGAAAGTTATAACCAGTTCAGTAAGGCAAGGAAAAAAAAGACATCGAGATTGGAAGGGAAAAAGGAAATTTGTCTCGTCTCAGAGTACGTGATTGTACATAACGAACTCTTTAAAGAAATAATAAGAAAACAAACAATCTAATTTTAAAAATGGACAAAAGATTTGAACAAACTTCTCACCAAAGATATAGCAATGGCAAATGAGCACATAAAAAAATGTTGACCATCATTACTCATCAGGAAAATGCAAATTAAAACCTGATGAGGTACATACTAAAATGATCGACATACCAAGTGTTGGTGAGTATTCAGAACTGTAACTCTCACACACTTGTGGTGGGTAAGAAAAGTGGTACTACCACTTTGCAAAACTATTAAGCATTTTCTTAAAATATTAAACATGCCTACCATATGACTCAGAGATTCCACTCCTAGGTATTTACCCAAGAGAAATTCAACCACATTTCCATACAAAGACTAGTGCATGAATGTTCATAGAGGTGTCATTTGTAACAGCCCAAAACTGGAAACAACGTAGATGTTCAACAAGTGAATGGATAAATAATTGTGGTACCTACATATGTATTATAGTTTTCCAGAGAAACAGAACCAATAGAATATAGACGGAAATTTATTGTGAAGAAATGGCTCACACGATTGTGGAGGCTGAGAAGCCCCACAATCTGCAAGCTGAAGACCCAGGAAAGCCAGGGGAGTAATTCAATCTGAGTCCAAAGGCCTCAGAACCAAAGGAGCCCATGACATAAATCTCAGTCTGAGGATAAGATAAGATGAGATGTCCCAGCTCAAACAATGAGGAAGAAAAAAAGGGGAGAATACTTCCTTCCTCCACATTTTTGTTCTATTCAGGCCCTCTCCACTCACACTGGGGAGAGCAGCCTACTTTACTAAGTCCACCAACCCAAATGCTAAATCTCATCTGGACCACCCATACAGACACACCCAAAAATAACGTCCCACCAGATCTCTGGACATCCCCTGATCCAGTCAAGTGAACACATAAAATTAGCTATCACATCATACAATGGAATATTACTCAGCAGCAAAAAGTAATAAGCTATTCAGGCTGACCCCATGGCCTAGTGGCTGAGTTTGGCACACTCCACTTCAGCAGCCCAGGTTTGGTTCCCAAGCACAGACCTACACCACTCATCGGTAGCTATGCTGTGGCAGCAACCCACATACACAATAGAGGAAGATAGGCACAGATGTTAGCTCAGGGGAAGTCTTCCTCAAGCAAAAAAGAAAAAAAAAGAAGATTGGCAACAGAGATGTTAGCTCAGGGCGAATCTTCCTCAGCAAAAAGAAAAAATAATAAGCTATTGATACACTCAAAAATATGGATGGATCTCAAAAATTATTTTGCTGAATGAAAGAAACAAGACAAAAAGAGTATGTATTGTATAATTCCATTTATATAAAACTGTAGAAAATGCAAAGTATTCTATAGTGACAGAGAACAGAGCAATAGTTGGCTAGGGATGGTGGAAGTGGGTGGGGAGAGATGAATAAGTTCTGAGGATGTGATGTACAGCATGGTGACTATAGTTAGCAATACTGTATTGTCTATTTGAAAGTTGCTAAAACAGTAGATTTTAAAAGTTCTCACCCCAAAGAAAAATTGTAACTATGTGAGTGATGGATGTGTTAACTAACTTTATTGTGGTAATCATTTCACAATATATGTGTATCAAAGCATCACATTGTACACCTTAAATTTATACAATGTTATATGTCTGTTATATCTCAATAAAACTGGAAAAAAAATAGTATGGAGGGGCCAGTCCCATGGCCTAGTGGTTAATTTTGGCACACTCCACTTTGGCAGCCCAGGTTCTCAGGTTCAGATCTTGGGCACAAACCTAAACCACTCATCAGCCATGCTTTAGTGGCAACCCACATATAAAATAGAGGAAGATTGGCACAGATGTTAGCTCAGGGCTAATCTTCCTCAGCCAAAAAATAAAAAGTAATGAGGGAAATAATCATCAATTCAGAAAATTTATTTCCAGCTAAATTATTAAAATCAGGGGCTGGCCCTGTGGCCTAGTGGTTAAGCTTGGCATGCTCTGCTTCGGCAGCATGGGTTCCTGGGTTCAGATCCCAGGCATGGACCTACACCACTCACAAGCCATGCTGTGGTAGCAACCCACACATAAAATAGAGGAAGATTGGCACAGATGTTAGCTCAGGGCTAATCTTCCTCAAGCAAAAAAAAATTAAGATCAAAGAAAGCATTACAGATCAAGAGTAAGAAAAGTTTTTGGTGAAAGAACTGCTAAAGGGTATCCTTCAATAAGAAAGAAATCAAACACTGAAGAAATGAGTGTGTTGCAAGAAACAATGGTGAACAAAGAAATTGGCAAATATGTCAGTAATTCTAAATTAGCATTGATTGAAATAGAATAAAAAAGCCAAAACAGTGACTGATATGGGATGGTCAAAAACATGATAGAGTTAAAATCCTAAGTAACAATAACATGCAAACCAGGAGGGCAAAGGCCACCAGTATACTACCATAAGTTCCACACGCTATTCAGGAGGTCACAAGATGTTGATTAATTTTGTACCTTGTTAGGTTAAGCATTCATATCAAAATGTAGAGATAACTACCAAAGGAATAAGCAGTAGAAGCAGTCTCTTTAGCACAGAGCCAACGCACAGAAAGTGTTTGATAAAAAGTTTAAATAAATAAATTGCTTGTTATTCTCTATATTTCACATAGCATACCTGTATGCTCTTACTGTGATGTTATATCTATTATTAATCTTCATAACTACAAAGATTCTCCCCAGAACAGAACAACTAGAACATGCCATTGGGTTCCATAGTCTTGAGACTGAATCCACTAAAGGCAATGAGGCAGTATGGCACAGTGCACATAAGCGCAGGACTAGGAGGTGGACCTCCTGAATATAAATTCCAGCTGTGTCACTGATTAGCTGAATGTTCTTGAGCCAGTTACTTACTCTCCGATTGTCTCAGTTGCCTTACCTCTAACGTTATTGTACTTTAAGGGTCACAGTCAATTATTGATATAATTCGTAGATGAAGTCCTTAATAAGGTATCTGGGAGATAGTAAACATTCAATAAATAATAGTTTCTACTGTTTCTGCATCACATGGTCTTTCTCAGAACATGTTGGTCACTTAGGAAAACAAGGCCTTGATCAGCTGGTGAGAGATAAATGGTAGCTTGCCCAAGACTGACACCCTTCATTCTGGCCTTCTACAAAAGAAGCTAGCTCCTACAATTCCACGGATGATAGCTACAGCCTAGTGCTTAAGACAGTCATTCCTGGTCAACCTCAAGCTTGGCTCTCACATACAATACACCAAGGAAGAGGCTGGCATCAGAGAAGCAGATTTGGCCAATCCTTCCCCTAGACTGCCCTGAGATACAGATTCAACTGCGAGGCTTGGAACTCAGCTTCCTGACCCCACAGGGCAGAGCCCGGATCTCCCTCCACATATTTCACTGACACTGAGCTGGCAAGATGGGGCTGGAGCCAAGGTTCTGCCATGTCATCTTACTATTGCATCCACACCACTGACTTTGTCACAGGAGGGCCCAGTGCTTCCCGATCCAGCAGTTCTTCAGCCTCACAGCCCACAGTCTCACCTGGTGCTGCCCCATCTCTCTGTGCTGCCCTGCAATGCAATGGACGGGGTGGACCTGCACCCTGCTGCTGCTGCAGCTCAGAAAGGTTACCCCAATGAACACGCCTCCAACAGGCTTTGCATGAATACTGCTTGGCCATTTGCCCTTGTCTACATGACAATCAGCTATTTAGACATGAGACACAGCAACAGATATGGAAAGTATATGGATCCTTCTCTACAGGCTCTAATTTGACACACTGCGGGCGTCGGAGCCCTTGAGATGGCTTCAGGGATCAGCCCCGATATCTTCTTTGTTCTACCCTATCTTAAGCATCTTTGCTCATTTTTCTCCCATCATCCTGTCACTACCTAGTCTGTCCTACATCCAGTGCTTCCTTTCCCTGGTCAGTTTCACTGGTAACTTTACACTTCAACTAAGGTCTCATTTAGTACTGAGTAAAGAAACTGAGATCCTCCTCTCTTGTTGGAGAGGTTGGGGAGCAGTGATGAGGGCGGGTAACGAGACTTGTGCACTAGAAGGACTTCCTAACACTGTTGACCTTGCATTGTTCACTGTGTTACCACTACACAGCTGTTTAAGGAAACCATCATGGAAAGCATGAAAAGATCTGTTAACTTCAACCTGCCAGTCTCTAAGTACCCACTACAACTAGATAGTGAACCAATTAATGAGTGATCGATAAATATAAAGTGGTATTGAAAAAAATGAAAGGTGAAATTGTTAGAAATGCCAGATTCACGGCTGCCCTAACCTGGATGATTTAAATAACAGGCTGATCAATTCTTTTTTTTAACCCTGGATGGCACAGGTTTGTTTTTCAATTAAGAGGTCAAATGTATATAGGAAATTGGGGGCTTTCTAATGCGGATATATAGAAAATCAGAGATCACTACACAGATGTGAGTTTAGTTTCTCTGCTTTCTACCCCTTTTCCAATCATTCAACAAATATGTGTCAGGCACTAGGCTACATGACCCACATACATAGAGTGGAAACTCTGGGATACTGTTTGGATCTTTGTGTGCTCCCAAATGAGAAACAACAAACAATATCTGTATTCTTGTAAGCGAAACTCGGCCTGCATATATTGACTTCAGAGAAAGATTTAGCATAGACATGTCTAAGGGGGTTTCATTAGTGATGTAGCGGGAGGTGTTCAAGGTGAAGGGGTCTCAGCTTGAGGCAGCTCAGCGCTGTAGACCCCAAAGGCAGAGTTACAGCAGGACTACGCCAGAACGGCCTGGAAGGTCGCCTCTCTTCCCACTCAAATCTAAGTGCAAAGAAACCTGATGGCTATTTCTTCAACTTGAACAAACCTTTGACCTGATGGCTAGGGGGCTCTCTTTGTAAATCTTCACGCCCAAACAAAATCTGTCTGTCAACCTTCGGGGAAACAAATACAAAAGCAAAATGTTGTGTTTTTTTTTGAAAATCAACTAATTCATATCCTGAGAAAAATCTCACCTTGATTCCTTTGAGGACTCATCTATTCTACTCCCCAACCCACTCTCTGCTCCTTATTAATTATCAAAAATTACTTATACGCTGGTTATTTAGATAGTCTGCTAAGTTCTTATGGAAACAAGCAAATACATTTTTTAGGATTTACCAAAATCTGCTCTTCCCTTTCCCCCAGAAGCACAGAGAGTAAGTTCTTGTGGTTTCTTAGATGGATGGCAGATTTCGATCTAATTAATCTAGAGCCCTGTGTATAGAAATGACTGCAAAGCAAACATGTCTATTAACAAAAAGTAGTGATTACTGGTTGGCACTGGGCCAGTAACTCCACATAAGCAATGAACTGATGTCTACGACTGTCTCCGCGCCATATGGGTTCTGCTGTAGCAATGAATTTGATCCAATGCAGGGTTAAGAGATGTCAAATTTAACTGGGGTTTAATTGATACTGGTGAGAGGTTCTAAATAAAGAAATAGTGTGCGCACTATCAGAGACAGGCAACACGTCGGACTCTGTCCTCCCAGTTTCTTGGCAATTCATATTAGTTTTCAAAGGCAACTTTTTCAAACATGATTTCTTTTTTTGGAAGTTGGGTTAACAGGTTTATCAGGAGCTAACTGAGGCTGAACACTATCATTAATCAGTGTGTGGTTACTTCTCTCTCTGTCACGAAGTCATTGCTTACTCAAACCATGTAGAAAAGTCAAATTCAAGATATCCAACATGAACTCATTATCTTCCCCAAACTCACTCTTCTGTCTGTACTTCCTGTTCAGACAATGGCCCCTCTGATGACCAAAGTGAAAAATCTCAAAGTCATCTTAACGCTTACAACTTTCCCATCTCCCACATCCAATGAGCCACTGAGTCCCATAAATTCAACTTAATAAATGTCTCTCACATGTGTCCACTTCCCTCCCACCGTCAACTCCTAAGCCCTCATCATCTCTCACCAGAATTACAATAGCCTCCGAGCTGGAATGCCTGCCTCTTTCCTCTGCACTGCTGGACTTTTTCCTACTTAAACCCCTCCCCTAGTTTCTTTTCTGTATCTCCAAAGACAGAATTCAAACTTCGCTCCAGTCACCTGGGGTTCCTTATCCTTCCCCAGGCATGTGCATGCATCTTTGTCTATGCTATTCCGTCTGCTTAAAACACCCTCACCACCTCCCCAAAGTTTTACCTGAAAATTGAGGGAAAAGCTCAAATCTTACTTTTCTGAAAAGCCTTTCACACCCTCAAGCAGAACTCATCTCCTTTTTCTGTGCTCCCACAGCTCTTTGTTTATAACTTTATTACAGCACAGATCTGATGCATTAGAGCAGTGTTTACATCTACCTATCCATCTCAATTATGAGTCCCTGTGATTTCTATCCATCTCAGTTATGGAAAATCATACCATTTATCTTGATACAGCTGAGTTCCCCGCAGTGTTGGGCCTGAGTCTGTGGGTGGAGTGAAGAATACACAGGCGGGCATATTCAAGCCAGGTGGATAGGCTTATTGAACCCACATTAACCACAACAGTACCCAGAATCTCACCCATAACACGAGAAGAGGAGACACCTCCTCTACATCCAGGAGATGACTCAAGTTCAACCAGGCGTGTCTATTACCAATTAGCAATGACAACAACTGTTTATTGAGCGGCACATTTTGCTGCACGCTTCACAATCATTGTTTTATTTATTATTCACAACTGTCCTATAGGGTGAGGATTTTTCTGTGCTTTCCTATTCTGTAGTCTAGGACTTGGCACATGTTGGGTGAACAGTAAATAGCGTTAAACAATGGATAATATATGCACTATATTATTACCTCCATTTTACTGATAAACTGAAATGTAAAGAAGTTAAGTAACTTACAAATGTTATAGACTGAATAATGTCCTACTAAAATTCATTTATTGAAGCGCTAACTCTAATATGACTAAATCTGGAGACAGGGCTTTTAGGAGGTAATTAAGGTTAAATGAGGTCATAAGAGTCCCAACAGGATTGGTGGCCTTATAAGTAGAGGAAGAGAGAGAGAGAGCTTTCTCTTTCCACGCACATGCACACAGCAAGGCTATGCGAGGGCACAGCAAGAAGGCAGCCATCTGCAAGCCAGGAAGAGAGCTCTCACCAGAACCCAACCGTGCTGGCCCCCTGATCTCAGATTTCCAGCCTCCAGAATGGTAAGCAAATAAATTTTTGTTGTCTAAGCCACCCAGCCTATGGTATTTGTTATGGCAGCCCAAATTGACTAATACATCAAGTTACCTAGGGCAATTAGGAAATGGAAGAATCAAGATTTGAACCTAGATTAACAGATCCCAGAAATTTTACTCAGCTGCTTTACAGTACTTATCAAACTATCTATTGTAATCCTTCAGTGGGCCCTGAATTAAATCTAATAGATCACAATCAGCATTTTTTGAGGAAATTAAATTGACAAATATAGAATAGAATAGAAAATATCAGAGTGTATGTCATGTAGAAAGGATAGTAATTTTTAACAAAACTTTTATTCCAGGAGTGTGTGGGGAGGTTTGGAGGGGTATATGTACCCCAATGTAAAATGTATTTCTTACTGTGAGTTATAGTGGGGAGGTTTGGAGGGGTAGATGTACCCCAATGTAAAATGTATTTCTTGTATTTCTTACTGTGAGTTATAATCAAAAATGTTTTTTTAAAACACTGTGGGTTTTGCTATATTGTCTCACAAATAGCCCATTCATCATATATCTAGCCAGACATCTTCTGATGTAAGGAGACATCAAAACCATAGGTGAACCCCAATATTCATACTGCTTACACAATTTCTCTCCCAGTTACAGCTCATCCAAGCATGACATGCTTTGTCACTTAAGCTCTACACATCACATATATGTGTGTCCTTGCTCATTTTGTCCCATGGCTTTTCCTTACAACAGAGCATAGAAGCTGGACCACAAGCTTGACTGTCCTTGCTCCCTGTTTCCTCTGACCTGAACTCACTCTGCATCCCTGTGGCACTCATCTCAGGGCTTGTCCATTATACACGCACATTACATGTATGTAAACCAATTCAATTAAATCATCCAATCAAGAATACTATATCCACTGGAGAGTTTTCATTGCAAGCATCAGTGATCCACCCTAAAAGTCTGGAGATTACAAACAGGAAATTCAGTCCCTAAGGAGTAGACTCAGTTAGAGGGGAATAAAGCAGGCACTAGCTCTGTTTCTGGAAAATTTGGCTTTTCAAGTCTATAATCATACCATCAGTGGATTTTTTTATTCTAAGACAGTGTCAACATCCATAATTTTCTTTCTGGCTCTATCTTGAGCTCTCCGAGGTAGTCAGGCCCATTGACTGTGGTGGAGGAGGGTCTGGGATGTTCACCCAAGTGAAACAGTGTTGGTAGCACAGGTTACAGTCACCTCAAGGACCATATCTGGGCATGTGCCATATGGATACCTATCACCACAAAATGATCTGTCTGGATCCTGGGTATTGAGGCCAGACAATGCTCCAGAAAGACAGGTACAGAGTGTGCTGTCCGTTGGTCAGCACCATGGACTGTTCTAAAGTACACCTATCTGACTTTGGAATAGCAGGAATCCTTTTGATCTGGGGTCAGTTCTAGCTTATTTGGCCTGCTACCTCTCCAATGTACAACCCACTCCATAAAGGGTGCCTCAAACTGAGAGTGTGTGTTCCACTGTCAGAGGCCGTGTGATTCTCCACCCAGGATTCCCCTCTTCCAATTTCTGGAGACAATGCTTCTTCCCCTGGGTGGATATGGGTCCCTCCCCTCATATGTGGGGGTTGGGGAGTAGAAGAGGTGAGTTCCGCTCTCCTCCCATCCCTTGGTTAAGCATCAGCTTTTCCCAAGGTCCTATACCTTCTGTGACCCAGGCCAGAATCTAACACAGGTTGGAGTTAGGAAAGAGTCTCTGGTCTATTTTATTCTAATGTAAAGTATATTTGTTGGTTTTCTGACTGCCCAGACTCTATTCCATCTTAATTTAGTAATAGATCACAATTTTTGACAAGCTGCTTCTTCTCTTACGGCACATTATGTCTATTAACCAAGAGGCCCCATCATCCCCAGCCAAGGGGGCAGGCACGTGACCTTAATTGGCCAATCAGATGCTCCCATCCTAGAATTTGAATAATGAGCATAATAGTAAAATACAGTTCCCTTATTACTAGGGCAGCCCTTCACCCTGACAAGACATTTGGGTAGCTCCTTCTACCCAGAACTTCTGGAGCTACATGTTTCCCGTCTGTTTCAAACCTGGTTCTCTTATCTCACGAGCAAATTTCATATCTTTCTATTAATATCTCTTTTACTTAAATTAGCCAGCATCAGTTTCTATTGCTTATAACCAAAAATTCCTAACAGTTTCATGTACTGAGGACAAAGATTAGGCCTGGAGTCTTGGGATTGGGGGATGGAGGCTGGGGAGGGTAATAAGCCTACCATCAGCAGATAACCAAGCCCAACCAAGAGATTATGAGCCAAAACCCTCTATACCTAATTTCTAAATCATTACATATCTTAGCATATGCTTTATACATAGTTGGTACTCAAAATATATCTGTTGAATTGAAGAATAGATAAAACTTACTGTAAAGTGAGTATGGCTAATGAGAGAGAGGGACAAAGGTGGTAAACCATTATTGTGAATAGTATAAATTTTTGAGGAAAGAAACAGATACTGTTTCTCAAAAAAGTTGCTGTTACCTCTTCACCTCTCTCTCTCCCTCTAACTCTCTCCCACTCCACATTCCCTCCACTTTCAACAACAAATAAAAATTTCAAAGCCCCATCCTGGCCTTCTCATTTGTTAGGGCAGAAAATGCAGTGTCTGCTATACCACGGAGTAAAGCATCGAGGCAATGTAAAATAAAGCCAATGTAAAATAAAGGCTTTTCAAAGAATTCCTAAATTTTGATCCTTTCTGATATTCCCCTGACTCCAGTTAATAAAAATAGCTACAGTTAATAAAACATTCTATCCACTCCTTTTCAATGCTGCCTATTATTCTTGAATGCTCAAAAGCCCCAGGCTCCCAGCCAGGTCAAAAGGTTTCACAAAACATCCACGAATTATTTCGAAGCAGCGAGACTCCCACAGCATGTCTCCCCGGAAGCTGTAAGGCAAGAAAATCCATCCTCTCTTTCTGATCGAAAGTCAGAATTCACTGGAGGAAACATAAAGAAACCACAGATAAAGGCTTATTCTCATTTTGCACCTTCAACCTATAATCCGAGGTACACCCCTCACCTAAGCAGGAGCATTCTCTCCCAGGAGAAGAATCCCAATGCACTTTTTAGGGCAAAGTATTTTCAATCTTTTTATAACAACTACAAATTTGGTTTTTAAAAAAACAATTCCCTTCTCCAGGATGCTGGAAGGCACTGGTAGTTTTCTCTCCCAATCACTGAAGGGAGAAAATTCTCCCACCATAGCCCTTTCGTCTTTTCTCTTTCTCTCAGACTCGAGCAGGTTCAAGTTGAGGCTGCTAAAGAGGAGCCTCTGTTCACTCCCCTGGCAAACCAAGCCTTTGTGCACAACCCTTTGGCTTTGCTGGATGTTGTCATAATACTGTGGTCCCTGCAGGCGCCACAGTATTTACAGCCTGAGCCATCCACAATTCGATTCCCTATCCAAAACTGCGATTCTGCCTGTGTGGACTGGGACTTTAGAGGGAGACCCTTAGACCTCAAACTTCTGTAGCTGCTAATATATATAATTCTCCCCTGATTTAGTCCCGACCCACTGTCAAACTGGTTTAATACAGAGCATTATATTCCCTACTGACGTTGCCAACGGCAAAAAGGCTTCGAAATTCCAAAGGTATAGGTTTTAGGGCAGGCCAACGGGACGTGCAAATCACTCTGCTGTAATATTTGCATTTTTAAAATCAAATCAAGCTTTTGGGCAAACAGAATCCACACTCTCCCATGAACTCAAAACACTAAATTATCAGTTGATCTCCTCCTTTTGCTTCTTGCTATGATGCTTTCAATAAGTTTGTGATAGTTTTGCCAGAATCGAGAGTCCAGAATCTATTTGTTTTATGAATTCTTCAGTCAAATTATTCTTCATCCTGTTCTGAAGAAGCTTAGAAGCTGGAGAAGATGATGGAGTATTTTTGCTTTGTTTCTATGGTATAATCTTTGAACGTGACAATAAAAACCTAATTTTAAGCCACATAAATTTTATATGCACCACTTCCCAAGCCCATAATATTTCATATTCATTCATTCCAGGGACATTCCTTGGGCACGTACTTCCTATCAGGCCTGGTAGTAGGCACAATACAGGAAACAGTAAAATGGGCATATGAAGGATTTTTAAATTTTAGCATTTTGAATGTGCCACTGGCCATCTTGGCCTTGTGAAACAATCTCCTTCATTAGCATAAAGTCTTCTTTGTATAGACTGTTTTGCTGTCCTATTTCTAGGCAAAATTAGAACTTCTGTTAGAGCCTGCATTTCCACTTAGGCTTCTATCAGACTTGGCATTTTTAAAAATTATGACATTTTATTGCAGCAAAATTGAGTCCTCAGGCTAGATTCATCTACAGCAATTACAATTACAACAAAAAGTTTATTATGACAAAAATGTTCCAAATCCTGCTGATGGCATACAGAGGCAGTGTTCCGTTGACTTCTAAATACCTTCCCACTGGCACTGACTAGGAGCCACATTAGCTGGTGGATCTCCATGGCAGATTTGGTTGCTGTTGTCCCACCATCACAATTTGCAGAGTCCTCTTCCAGGAGAGATTTTTACCATAACTACCATCCCCTATAACCTCTGTCCCAATTTCTTCCTCAAGGGTCACCTAAGACATCATGGAACTTAAAATTAGCTCTTTTTTACCAAAAATAAAGGAGAGGAGTGGTTCTCAACCGTCCAAACACAACCCAGTCTCTTTCACAGGGTAATCAGGGTGTAGCTGAACCACGTCCTGACCCAACTTTCCCTTCTCATGTTCCTCAGGGGGGATTTCTGATCAACTATGCAGCTCAGTACCTTCCAAATGGGTCCTATCCTTTCTCATCATGATTCCTTCACTCAAAACATCCTCTCCACCTAGAATACCCTTCAAAAGTCTGACTATCCTTAATGCCTAACTCAAACCTCACTCTTCCAAAAAAGCCTCCCCTTAACTGATCCAGACTGAAGTTATCAAACTCACCTTTTCACAAATTACGCAGTAATTAAACAGTAATTACACAGCTGAAAGACATTGAGGGTCTAAATTAAGACAATGGCAGTAAACTGCACAAAAGAGGATAGATTCAAAATCCATAATGGTGGTCAAATGGTCAGGGCTGGATGGCTGATGGTAGACATAATTATGGAAGCTATTTGCCAGAAAACTGCTTGAGACTGAGGCTGAGATTATGGAAAGAATATCAACCTTCTCCCATATGATTTCTTCTAGGTACAGTATTTAGAATCTGAGACAAAAATGACCACTGGTCTGGGGCTGGCCTAGTGACCAAGTGCTTAAATTCATGTGCTCCACTTCAGCAGCCCAGGGATCACCAGTTCAGATCCTGGGCACAGACCTACAACACTACTCATGAAGCCATGCTGTGGTGTCATTCCACATAGAAGACCTGGAGTGAATTACAACTAGGGTATACAAATATGTACCGGGGCTTTTGGGAGAAAAAATAAAGAGGAAGATTAGCAACAGATATTAGCTCAGGGCCAATCTTCCTCACCAAAAAAAGAGAGAGAAAGAGACCACTGGTCTTATCTAATGGGAAAAATTTTAAGATTTTGTATTTTCCCAAAGGAAGTAGGAAGTAAAGAAACATCTTCATAGCACAGATATCTATTGCTGACTCTAATTACAATAATCTCTCATTCTGAAATTACTTTTTTCCCCTCACTGGTTCTTTCATCACAGACACCCAACTTGAGATCAAAGATAAATGACATCACCTCTGAAATTTTCATTACTCGAAGTATGGAAAATGGGGGATACATCTTTCATGCCCCTTGAGCTATACATGTGCATGTCTCAGTATGTCTTGCCTGAAATATATTTGCTATGATCACTGTTTTTACAATATGCTAAAGATATATTACCAAAATAAGCTTGCTCCGCCACAGACTAAGTGAGCCAAAGGCATTGTGTTTCATCTTTACAATGAAATGCAGATTTCTCATTGAAAGACTAATCTTCAGTTTCAAAAGACTGAACAAAATGGTGCTCAAGAAGAATTATAGCTCGTTAAATATAAGCTGCTAAAAACATCTAGGATGAAAATATTCTTTGGGTATCAAAGCATTTTCATCTGCTTGTGATTTAAACAAATTTTTTTCAGCAGAAGATCCTGTCCCAGTATTTTCTTCTGAGATCAGGAAACAAAAATCTGTAAGTGTACTGACCCAGAGACTTCTTTACCTAAATGGTCTTATTTCTCTTTTATTGTGCCCATAAGAGATTACTTCATACTGGTGAGATTGTCCCCTCCCCCAGCCTTATCTCACTGGCAGGATAGATGGGCCCCTGGTAAAAATCCCCCTTCCCTGGCCTGGACCGACTTACAGCAGAATTGAAGGAAGTCCTGGTATGACACTCACGTTCTTAGTGTGACATCCATGCTCACATTCACTCAACCTCTGCTCTCAGACCACTCACTGCTCGCTGTCAGAGACCAGTTCAAGGAGACTCTGCTTAAAATTAATTATCTGCTCCTTCCTTAGAAGACTTAGGAACGAATTTCAGTGCCTTTCATCCTTGTCACCTTCTCAGCCCCATATACCTTTCTCTATCCCCCAATCTTCTTTCCCTTTACCACCCTCCAAACCCTTCCCCTGGGTCCTCTGCAACTCATGGTCCATCAGGAGTAAAAGCATCTATATACTCAACTTCTCTGAATACATTACTTTCTCGCTGCAGCTGAAATCTCCAGTGCATCCTAAAGGCACTGCTTCTTCCGCAGCTGTTTCAAGTGGTGGTTCTTTGTTCCCTGAGACCATTTGTCCTGAAGGAGAGAGTAGGTCTCATTTTTCATTGCCACTGCCAGACTAATACTCTTGGTTCTGCCCTGCAAACTTCAGCTCCACCACCCTGTACTTCTCATTGCAATAATCTACTTTCCTCTCTGACAATTGCTCTCACTAAATGAAAGAATTTGTCCCTTGCTCACTGTCTTTCTCTCCACTTCTGTTTGTGCAATAATTTTTGGTGGGTTCAATAGCCACATAGATCTGTCAGATCACTGACCTTTTCACTTGCCACTGAAACTATCCTGTATCCCACTTCAGCCACTCCCTTTCACAATCATACCTCCTCCCTTTTCATCACCACTCATTTCACTCCTTCAAATTTTCAGTTTCAAGTAAGCTTCTCCCTAATTACAACCCATGATCTCTTCAGCTTAATTCTTCTCTTACCTCAACTCCAACAATGCTTTGGCTCCCCCAGAATATACAAATCATTGGCCTTACCACTCTTGTTTTGTCCATCACGTTCTGACTTACCCCCTTCCCCAGCTTAAATTCCATGGTCTATCTCTAAAATCACTCCTTCATACACACTCTCAACTCTCCTGCTCATCTCTCCAACCACATACTCAGTCAACAAAACTGCAATCCTGGTTATATTCAGCTTTCTGCCTATTCTGTGCTTACACTCAAACCAACACTAAAGGTTGAAGAAAAACCTGTAATCCTTCTAACTAATCTCACTTTAGAATCACGACCACAAACCTCGACTATGTCCTCAATATCAACTAGGAATTCCAGCATATTGTCCTAGCCAATTCACTCTTCTGCCCTCTGAGACTAGCATATCCCACACGTTCTTCTTCACTCAGAGCTCCAACATTTCCTATACATTCCTCTCTTGAGTGATAATATCATTTATTTTACTAGGAAAAAAGGAACACTCAGAAGAGAACTTTCTCATCCTGCAACCAAATCTTACATCCTCTCTCCTGCTGGGCCCACACTCTGCCTGCCCCCCTATACTGGTGACTGAATACCGTGTCCTTTCTAAGGCCATCCCCCCTACTCATGCAGTGGATACATCCTCACTTGCCTGCTCAAGGACTTTGGCACAGCAGTTATCTGCAGTCTCTCCTGAATAAGCATTTTGGGCTTGCTACCAGATCACACACAACAGCAAACACACTGCAACACTCTACTTTTGGAAAAAAGAAGCCCTCCCTTGACCCGACATCTTCCTCCTCGTCCTGTTAACTCCGCTTTCCATTTCTTGGCTCCCATTCACAGCAGTACTATTCAAAAGAGTGTCCATGCTTTCTGTATCCAATTTCTCACTTTCCATTCTTTCTTGAATCCCTTCTATTCAGGTTAATATCCCCTCCATTTCACTAAAACTGCTCCTTTCAATGTCTCCAATGCCCTCTGTATTGCCAAATTTAATAGTCTTTTCTTAGACTTCATCTAATTCTGCTTTCCAGGGTCATCTGATAATTTACCAAGGCCTCTTTCTTGGAAGACTTTTTTTTTTGGACCTGGGACATCCTATATTTCTGGTTTTCTTCTTACCTCACTGTCTGTTACTTCCCAATCTCATTTACTGGATTCCTCGCTCCCACCCAAGGCTCAGTCCTCAGACCTCTTCTCTGTCAACACCCATTTCCCTTAAGTGATCTTATCCCTTCATTGCTTTCAATATTATCTATGTGTTATGGCCCCTAATTCATATGCATCCTCCGACTTCTCCCATAGACTCCGCATATATTCCACTCCCTTCATGACATCTTCACTTGGGTATCTAACAGGAATCTCTGCAGTCGTACTTCAAACCAATCAAAGAATCCATGCCACCAGTGGCCAACAGCCATAAGAAGGTCTTTAACTTCACTAGTAATTAGGTGTGGCAAACAAAAAGCATTTTTTCCCATCTCATCATTATTCTCACCAATTATGCTGCCATATGTACTCCTGTTCATGTCTTTGGTGCACATGAGCACCCATTTCTGCTGGGAATTGTGGGGTCATAGGGCCTGCAGAAGTTCAACTTGAGATAAAGCCAAATTTTTCCAAAGTGTTTATATGTTCCCAGCCGTGTTTACAATTTCCTGTTTTTAACATCCTTGTCACCACTGCCAGTCATGATAATTTTCATCATTCTGCTATGTGTGTAGTGTTATGACATCATGTTTTTAATTTGCATTTTCTTCATTACTGTTGAGGTTGAACACCACTTCATTACTGGCACAGAAATCCAAACTATGATAGTTAAGCATGCAAGCTCAGGTGGTTAAACTATAAAGAAAATCAGTGACGGGACTACCATAAAAAAACAGAGGAATGGTCACCCTTGAGGAGACTGTAAGATAAAAGACTAGAAGAGGACTGCAGAGGGTGAGGGGCCTTATTTTCTTTTACATTTTTTTTTGAGGAAGATAAGCCCTGAGCTAACTACTGCCAATCCTCCACTTTTTGCTGAGGAAGACTGGCCCTGAGCTAACATCCGTGCCCATCTTCCTCTACTTTATACATGTGATGCCTACCACAGTATAGCTTGCCAAGCGAGGCCATGTCTGCCCCAGGGATCTGAACTGGAGGACCCTGGGCCACCGAGAAGCAGAACATGCAAACTTAACCACTGCACCACCGGGCCAGCCCCTGAAGGGCCTTCTGAATGCTGGCAACACTGCATTTCTTATTCTGTGCAAGTTACACAGTGTTCACTTTGTGATAACACATTGGACTATAAAGTCTTATTTTGTACACTTTTCTATACTTGACCTTTTTCCACATTAAAATTTCAAATAGAAGGTCAAGGAAACAAAACAAATATTATTTGAGTAACGACTGTGCTGGGACATATGACAAATACTAGGGATTCAAAGATGAATGAAGACTCCCTCAAGGTTACTGTGAATCTCATAAAGAATTGGTGGCACCATGAACTGCTCCTGGACAACTGAGAACCTGGGAAAGATGTCAAGGAGGAGGGCGAATTGTGATGGGCCTTAAAATGTGAGTAGGATTAGATAAGCGAAGAAAAGGAAGAGGCATTATGGACGCCTTTTGATTTGGGACTAGAGCCACCTCCCAGTCTACACACACACGCACACACACTGCCACTCAGGTGCCCACAGTGACACGCACACTCATTGCATTAGTTTGCTAGGGCTGCCATGACAAAGTACCACAGACTGGGTTGCGTAAACTACAGAAATGTGTTGTCTCTTGGTTCTGGAAGCTAGAAGTCAGAACGCAAGGTGTTGGCAGGGTTGGTTCCTTCTGAGGACTATGAGGGAAAGAGCTGTTCCTCACCTGTAGATGGCCATCTTCTCCCTGTTTCTTTGCATTGTCCTCTCTCTATGAGTGTTTCTGTGTCAAAATTTCCCCCTTTTATAAGGACACCAGTCATACTGGATTAGGGCCCATGCTAATGACCTCATGTGAACTTGATTACCTCTGTAAAGCCCATATCTCCAAACAAGGTCACATTCTAAAGTACTAGGGGTTAGGACTTCAACATGTGAATTTGAGGGGTGGGGGGCACAATGCAACCCATAGCACTCACATATACATATACACTCATAAATTCACAAATATATGGACTCTCATGCACATACATAACCACACAGACACACTCACATTCATACAAGTACTCCCACACATATCCATGTTATATACACACAAACTCTCCCACACATTCATACATGCACTCACATATTCTCAAAATGCACTTACACATGCATTCATACTCACACCTCACATGTAAGCGTGCGCACACACACCTCCCACATCTATAGGGAGCTGCTCTTTCTCCCACTCTGCCTCTCATGGCACTCTGAACTCTTGGAGGAATGTGACCTAAGCCAAGCCCTCAATGACCCTTATCCCAGGGCCCAGCCATCAATCAGGTCAGCCGCATCCTGACTTGCTAACAGTTCAGCAACTTCCCTTTACTGCTCAAGTTAGTTTGAGCTGGGTTTCTGTCCCTTGTAATTTAAAGAAGCCAGACTCTTTAAAAGGGCTTTCCAGTGGAAGCCTAGGAGGCCCAAAGATACCATGATAACAGAGGGTGAGTGACCAAAACAGAACTTGTCACCACGTCTGGGTTGTCTTTTCTTTTTCTTCCATTTTCTTTTCTCATTTCAGAGGTGTACTGGTCTCCACTACACTGCCTTCTTTCAATACCTCACCAGCCTCTTTCCCCCTGCAAGCTTTGTCAGCCTCCCACCTCTGTTTGCATGCCAGTCTCTCGGAATGCATATCCTGCCCACCCTGTGAAGGCAGTTTACTCTCCTGTAACCCCCTAACTCAGAAGTTTCATTGTTTTCTTCATAGCACTTTATCACAATTTGGAATTAGTTTATTTTTGTGCAATTTACTTGGGTTTATCTCTCTTCCCCATTAGACTATAAGCCCCCTAAGAAGAGGAACTGGGTGGATGTCG
Source organism: Equus caballus (assembly GCF_041296265.1). NCBI lineage: Eukaryota > Metazoa > Chordata > Mammalia > Perissodactyla > Equidae > Equus > Equus caballus. Next base: position 75,237,980 of record NC_091688.1, read on the forward strand.
TTCCCTATTTTATCCCTAGAACCCAGCACCAGTGTGGGACTGATGGTGATCTGAGCAGATGCGTGGAAGAGAAGAGAGAGATAACGAGGGGGCTGACGGATTCCACATTCCTGCAGGAACTTCCCAGCCACACCCCACAAATCCGGGCCTTCTGAGAAGACCATTTTCAATTGGCAGTTTCATCTTGGATTTTCAGGCCTCTTGCTCAGAAAGCTCGTGCTGCTTTCCACTCCTCCACGGCTCTTCCCCTTAGCCTCCCAGGCTGTACCCACAGGAATGTCCCCACTGTGTGACCTGCGTGCTTCTAAGGGCATGGCGTCTGGGCCCCTTATTTTTAGCACAGCCACAGGTGGGTCACTCTTACCAGGCACTATCTTGTTTTGGTTTTGGCCAATGAGAAAACATGTCGAGAATTTTAAAGTGATTGAACAAGTTTTAATTCCTCCCTCCATTTTGGAATTTCTTAACACCTAAGGCTTTCCTCAGAGGGCAGCCGCAGGCACCACTAGATTCTTGGTGACAGAGCAGTGACGAGTAACGTCTTCCTCAGAAACATGCACAGTGACATGCAGGCAACTTTCCATCTGCAGAGCCCTCTTTGGGGCTAAGGAGAGAGGACTGCTTTAAAGGCTCCATTCACAAAACCTTGTTTGAAGGAAAAAAAGTTTTTCAAAGTAAAGCACATGAGAGAAACAACCACAGTTTGTGAACATTCCAGAGTCTTAGATCCCAAAGCTCTCATTTACCACAACGAGTACTTTGGGGAAAAAATGAATAGTTAACTGCGGTGTACCACACCTGACAACCACATTCCCTCCTCCCTTCGCTTTTAGATATTCAATTTCTGGAAAAGCTAATTGACAAGTTACTGGCAATTCAGTACTGTGTGGTATCGCGTGTCAGAAATCAATATAGAATGGTACACTCACTTTGCCTGTAACTTTTTCCAGCCTTTAAATGGCCATGTCTTTAACTACATTTCTTCAAACAATATTGCCATTTGACTGGTATCAATCAGACACAATTGCCCTTTAATGTCAAAACTCTCAGAGTCAGCCCACATGAATAAATTCTGATTACTTCTGTATTCCAAAGAGAAAATGTATTTTTTGGGATGGTCATGAGCCATGAGTGGGCATTTAATAAAAAACAGTATTGACTCCTCATTTGTAGGTGTCTGATGCTAAAATTAGTGCATTTTGCCAACAGACTCATCGCAGGCCTTGCTCCTTCTTAGCCATGGTCTTAACACTTCATTGCTTTGCCTAATTCCTAATTCTAAGCAACTCTCATGACCTAGTTTGTTTTGTTGATTAAAAAAATGCACATTTCAGGTTTGATCGCCGTTGGACAAACTGGCTCATAAATCTTCGGTAGGCTACTAGTAACTAGGGAGAAGTCACTTTCTTCAGTAAACATCCCCGGCTTCTCAGTAATAGGGTGCCTTCCATCACCCAGAGGTTTTTTCCTTTTAATTGAGTGTTTGTTGAAGCATGACTCTGAGATAGGAGGCCTATTCAGGAATAGAAATTGCAGCCCAAAGTGCCCATTACTTACCTGAGACAGGGCCCGAGACCCGCGGCACTCCACAGAGCCGGACACCGCGCATGCGCATCCGGCTGCCAGGCTGACTAGTGACACCGCTAAAACCACGGGGGCCTAGGGAGATCAGAGAGCTGGGTCTCTGCACAGCTGAAGGGATGAAAAACAGTGCAGCCACGCTGGCTTTGCTCTCTCCCTAAAAAAAAAAAAAAAAAAAAAAAAAAAAAATCCCTCTCCCCAAAACAGAAAATTCAACTTCTCTGCACACCAGAACGACACATCTGTGTTTTTCCAACCCATTTTTCCTCTGTAGGAGTCAGGAATCTGCTTTCAAATCTTCCCCTACTCTCTGAAAGGAGAAGAGACTAATGTTTTTGAGTCTCCATTTTGAGCCAGACATTATATTAGCTGCTTTCAGTAGGTCATTGTCTTAATCCTGCCAACAAGGCAATTCGCTTGGTCCACGTGTTAGGAGCAGCTGCAGGGAAGACCTTTGCTCTGTCTTAGCTCTCCCGGTCCTGATCTCATGGGCCCCATTTTTACTAACCCAGAGTTGTTCTTACATATCAATATGGACGAGGTTTTACTTTGAACTGTTCATTCTTCCAGGAATGACAGATGTCAGATTAAACTGCAAAACTCCCGAACTTTACATTCACGGCGTTCTCCTCCAATCAATAAATACGTTCTCGGGCTTCTCAGCAGGAAGACACTCCTCCTTCCGGGAACTGCTCCTCCCAGCCCCTCAGAGTTTCCACTATTTTGCACATACACTTCTCACCTCTGATGTGAAGCAGTCTAGCATCTTCAAATGTGATTATTTGAATTCTAGCCGAAACATTTGAGGTACATCTGGGTGGTCCCCTGTCCCGAGCCGAACCTTGCCGTGCTGCAGAAATAGGTTATTACTGATACCTAGGAATAGCTACAGCCTCTCTCTCGGCTGGGACAAATTACAGCGTGACCTTTCCATGGCATCCAGCACGTGGTGAGCCTCTGCCTTCAAACAAAATGGCGCCAAACCACAAACATCATCTGCCCCGCAGAAACACGTGAAGGCTGTTCTTGCCCCCATTCTCCAACATAGCAAAACCTCTGTTTTGATCCTTGTCCTCATTGCCCTGTTCCTTTGCCTACCCCTTGTCTGTCGCTGGGCTCCTGAACGTCCCTGTGCTTCCTCACTGTCACCTATCCACTCTTCAATAACAGCTTAAAACCCTCCCTGGAAGGGAACTGGCTGCTGAGCTGGGTTTTCCAAGAACCGGAACATGCAGAGCACTGCAAGCGGAGGAACATGTACGCAGGCGTGAAACATGCGTTTGGGGACATCCTGATCAGGGATTATTTGTCTATAAGAAGCAGACACCAACTCTAAGAAGCTCAAGTAAAAAGGAAGGTTATTGTTAGCATTTAAGGAAATAGTAATTAAACCAATTTCAGGCAGTATGCCAAAACTAGTGTCACACGACCTCTCATCTCCGCTTCAACCTGATCATCTGCCCCATTCTCCTCTCTGGTAATCAGCTTCCTCTGCCTGCTGTTTTACGACTATTCTCACAATTTTGATAGCCATACGGGTTGGGCTACCTGGAAACGTTAGCCTTAATTCCACAGACCTTAAAGCTTCAACATCTCACAAACTATGTAGCCTAGAAAATAATCTGATTGGTTCAGCTTGGGTCAGGTGATTACCCCTAGTCCAATCAGCTGTGACTGATGTGTTCCACTGTGAGCAGGGGCACTTCGGTCTATTTTTTCAGCAACTCCTGAGGGAGGAAGACAGCTCCCCAGAGAAATAGGCAAATTCATTGCATCTAGGACAGGGGAACTCTCAGTAGCTCAGTATTCCTGAAACTTAAAGAACAAGGCAGAGAATGGTGCAAATGAAGTCTGGTTTTTTGCTGGCTGACGAGTATTCCTAGATACCTCTATAAATTATCTATTGGTTAAGTCATTTAAAAATATATCTTTGTATAATTTCAACCTTTTTTAAGTTAGATTTTGCTAGTTTTTCTTTTCCCGTTATTTAAAAACATTATCAAGTGGTGGGTGTCTCAGATGAGAGAAAAGGAAGAAACACTCCAGTCAAGCCTTTCTTCTCCAGCACTTCCCAATGACTCTAGCTGGGATCTCTCTCCCTGCTCAAGAGAGTTGTTTTTGTCAGTGTTCTCTATGCCAAATATCTAACCATTTCTGCGAAGTCTTTTTCTACTTCTCTGTACCATGGAGTCTGGCATTGGTTTATACAGTGTGTATTTCATTCCCAACCTAGATGGCAAGCTTTTAAACATCAAAATCTGCTGATTTTATTTTCTTGCTTCTGTATTTCCTTCACTGTTATATTAGGTATTTAAATAGTCATTGGATATCGATTCTTTGGGCATCTATTATGATGGACTTCAACATTTTATTACAATTCAGTGAGTAGCCTCCTATGATTTGTATTAGCCACTACTATTTTGGTCACAAATTGTAGAAATCCACCCAAACTAGCTTAGGCAACAAATGGGAATTTATTGGAAAGATATTAGAGAATACCACATCTAAACCATGGAAAGGGCAGAAATATAAGATGGGCAAAAGGTCAGGTGGACTCAGAGACTCAAAAAGAAAGCCTCTCTCTTTTTCTCTCCATCTCTCTTTCTCTCCCTCTCCCCCTCCCCCCACGCTCTTTCTTTCCCTGTCTCCATTTTCTCTCACTATTACTCTTGATGGTTCCTGAGTTAACATCTTACATCTTTCACCATTGGAGAAGAGCTGACTATCTTTCCTGGTTTGAGTTTTCACATCCTGGAATAGGGCACAAGTTGGCTCAGTTTGGGTCAGGTGGCCACCCCTGAAGCAATAAACTGTTTCTGGGGATGAGAATGAGCTGTAGACTTTAAGAGTACGTCTTTGCCTACAGGAATGGAGAAAAAAAGTAGTTCCCAAAATAAAAGAGATTTAAGTTACTAATTACTGGAAATTGATAAACCCCCAAATCTCTGTGGTTTAACATGATGAATGTTTATTTCTCACTCAGGCACAGTTCTGGTCAGGTGACTCTTGCCCACAGGGTGCCCAGGAGAAAGAGGAATCGGGTTTCGGTGGACATATGCAGTCCTTATCACAGGGACGTACTGTTCTCTAGTGAGGGAGACGGAGGCTAGGGTGTCTCAGTCTCCCAAACAATAGGTGTCCATTATGCTGGACATAATATATCAATCTGTAGCACAATCGCCAAGGAACAATTATCCATGAAAAAAATCCACAAACAAAAAAGATATAGACACATAATAAAATTGAACATGAAATTATGAAAAACCTCAAGGAAAATAGGAAAAATGGGGATCTTAAGAAAATGTTTCATACGTTCAGATGGGCCATCCTGAGGAATGTTCTCGTTGATGATCTTACAGTCTTACAAAGTAGCAGGTTTTTGTTTCTTCCTCTACTACCCCAGAAAATGATGAAATTGTTTTATTTGTATACATATCCCCTCCAGAGATCTTTATTAGTGCCAGAGATTGCAATGCACTAACACAGTAAAAGCTGGAATCAAGACCTTTCCTTGTTCCAATTCCTTGATCCCAGGCTTAATTACGGTTCCTCATAGGAAATTTATTTGCCACAAAGAGACTGCAGCTGGTTCTTTCATTTTTCCAGCCCTGACCTCTTCATTTCAATTAAGCAGCCTCTTGGAACAAAGCATACCGCCGTCTTTATCAGTCTCCCTTAGTTATGTCCAGGTCAAAAAGCTGCCTCTGACTCCCACCTGCAGATTTCCGTGATGTCTTTGTGCCCCACTCTCCTTCAGCTGCCTCCTGTCTTTCAAATCCTCTTCCTGTTGGAAGACCAACTGGCTCTACCATTTTCCTGTGTTACTGGTGAGATCCATTCCATACTCCATCCAGGCAGGTCCCTCTGCCTGCCTATATCCCCTTTTTTCTCTTACATCCCACACCAAAGTGATTGTTGGGATAGTCCTTGGGGAGGGGGAGTGAGCAAACAGGGTGTTCATGGAAGAAGCTAAAAACTGCAGGACAGAAAGAAAACTGACCTATGTACAATGACAACTCCAAGGAAGTTTTCAAGGCTGGTGAATGGGTACAAACATTTATAATTTAGGGAGAACCCCGAGTCAAACCTTTAAGATCACAAAAGCGTTGCAAATCCCTGCCTCTGAATCACAGTTCATTATTAGAACTCTTAGAACTTGAGCCCCTGGAAATGGGGCCCAACAAGCGTCAAGCGGTGTTCCTCCTATAACCCTCTACGTTCCTACAATGCCTTTACAGAAGTACCTGCCGGATAGATTGTCCACTTGCCTCTCTCTGGTTGGAAACACTGGAGCACCGTAAAGAGTGGAGTGAACCACCCACCATGTGACAGAGTAGCAGAGAGAGCTCAGGGAATAAAACAGCCTTCATCTGGTGCCGACCTTCGTGTGCAGCCAGTCTGCCGCACATGTTTTCATAATCTACCTCAGGCGTTTGAATTATTGCTGGGTTTTGCTTTTTTAGGTGGATTGGGAGAATTCAGGTGGAGAACACTAGTAAAATGCAAGAAGTTAAAGCATTATTGGTATAACAAATAGAGAATGTTTTGTTCCACTTGAAAGAGCTCCAATATTTCATCCCGAAGTCATCTTCTGGGAAAACCGAAACGTAAGGAGCCTGACACACACTGAATAAGATTTAGTAGGCGCATTTCCAGGTTATGCACAGAGCCCGTGTTTTGCTGATTTTACACTTCCTCTTTAACCTTATGTCTACCTGGTCAGATATCTACAGTGCCTCATGCGAGCCAACTTTCAGGGCAACACAGTCAATAGAGCACAACATTTTTATTATAGTTTCTCTTTTCAAATGCTTATATTTACAAGACATAATCCCCTAATCATAGTCAACTTTCTCCTTTAAAATCAAATTATGCAAAAACAATTTCAAAGGTATTTTGTTCCATAGGAAAAAAGAATAAAAGAAAAAAATGCCCAGATATTAATAATGATGGCGAGATGAAGGCATTATTGTGTGTGATTATTTTTATACTTCTATTTTCTATTGTCTCTGAGATCTCTGCCATGCGTTCAGATTGCTTTTTTAAATCAGAAATGAAAAGCAAAGTTAAAACCTACAGAGGAAATGTACAATTCCGTGTTTGCCCACATCGCCTCTAGAGGGCAGGTCAGAGCCCTTGAGTGGCAGGTGGGGAGTTTCCCGAGGTTGTCATAGAGAGACAGTGTGATATAGCGGTCAACGTGCTCTAGGTATTTCCCATAAAGGATATTTAATACAGGGAATTGATTACACAGATAATGGAAGAGATGAGGAGTCAGAGACAGAGAGGCAACTTGGAGATTAGCAACAACAGGAAGCTGCTACCACCTGTAATCTGGAGGGACAAAAGGAAGAGACAGGACCACCTTGCAGAAGCTGGAAGCATGGTGGGTGTATTGAGTGGGAACCAGAGCTATGAAGGAGACTCAGCTGCTGCCAGAGAAGCTGCCCAAAGCAGAAAGAAGGGGAGAGATACCCTGGCTTCTGCCTCTTCCTGCCCTCCAGTCTTTTGCTGGTGTTACCCATTGGCCAAACTTCTTTTCAAGCTAAGAGACACAGGATCCTGGGAAATGTAGTTCCCTCCAATATAGGTCAGGGTTTAGAAGGGCAGAGAATGAAATTGAGAGCAAATGGGCAAATGATTGGCATAGCCATTATCCTTATAGTCCAAGAAATAGCTCTTTAAAAGAACTTCATATTTGATTAAAACCACGTTTGGTAGTATTCCACACTGTTATCTTTTTTAGCTTCCTCCTAGTGACCATCCCCAAAGAATGTTGCCTTTCATCCCTACACTCAAGACTCAAGCCTCTTATTCCCTTAAAGTGCTGTAAAGTGCACTGATTCTCTCCTGGAAGAGCGTTCATAATAAGTTTTTAATTTCTTCATGTGCTCTTCAAGGCATGCATAACACAGATATGCTTATGCATATAGACATCCTGTACTTCAGTTTCCATATGTGTGGAATGGACTGCTATTACCTCCCATACGCTGAAGCCCAATTTTTGCAAAAGTACCTTATAAACTCTGAAGCTCTTTACACAAATGACTTGTCATTCCCTTTTGATTCCTGCTCTTTTTTGCTACTCCATGCCACCCCTCTTAGCAGGGATAGCTTGGTCAGCCTGATGTGTTAAAAGACATCAAGAACATGTGTCCATAAAAGCAGTCACCAAATAAAATAGCTTCTGCTAAATTTCCCTGAGATCCCAAACCAAAGCAGCCTTAAGGTGTACTGATGTAGAAAAGGAACTTGGTCACCTATTAGAATTTTCAGCCAGGCCTGACCACACAAATGCAACTATGCTTGGGGTCGTCTTCTAAAATATGACAACTGATGTATCTAAAAGCATGTTTTTGAAATTTCAAACGCATATTTAAGCACATTTTAAAACACAAGGTGTTGAGCAAACAGAAAATCCAGGTCAACCCTAAAATAGAATCACAAACAGCGCCCCCTTATGGAATGTTGGCTCTGCAGCAGGCGTAGTACAAGACATCATCTCATTTTATCTTCACAGCATCCTACAAGATGAGTATAATTATCTTCATTTTACTAATGGAGAAATTGAGGTTCAGAGATCCAAAGTATCTCTCTCAAGGTCATGTGGCCAGTAAACAACAGAGCTAAAGTTTGGATCAATAATAATGCACTGACGTTCTTTCCACTTGCCACACTGCATCCCACAATAGAACATGTCTGTCTTCAGAGCTCTCTGTTTACTCTTTATCTCCCTTTTGGCTACTCCCACCATGGGCTGTGACCCTGATAGCTCCACTCCACACCATGTCGCTTGCACCCAGAAATAGTTCCAAGCAGGCTCCCCATCTATAGGAAACACTTTGGCATGACAGTGCATCCCTTGGATCTCTGCTGGAAGATACATAAGTGAGTGACAGCCCCAGTGGCTGCTCTCTGAAATCCATCTCCACATTCACAAAGAGTCCATGCTTCCTCCTGCCTGCTCCCAGCCAACCACTGACCACAGCAGGGACACTAAGGCAGGGCCATTCCTGGAAGATAAAGAGACAGGCATCCCTGGCTTGCCTATGGCCAGAGGCTCTTCCATCCGAGTTTCCTTCTTTTTGTAAGGGAGGAATAAATTTTCCTCTACCTTTCTAGGTTCTTCTGGCTGGTCTAAGAAGTAAGGTGACAGGAGACAGATGAACAGGAGAAAATCAAACATAGCTCAATAACCTGTATATATGGGAGAAACCGAGGAAAAACGAGTAACTCATCAAAATGGCTGAAGCCACCACCTTAAATATCATTTTTAGCTAAAGACAAAAGAAACTGTTGGGGGTGGTGGTTTGGAACTTTGAAGGTGAGGAAGGCACGTCACATGGAGATGGAAAAGCAAGTGTTTTGTAGACAAGTGTTTGCCATGCTGTACGGAGACAATGGGACATGGAGAGGACTGTGATGTCTCAGCCCTGCCAAGACTCCCCCACCTCACCTAGCCCATATTCTTTGTAAATATCTCTGGTGGTGTTCTGTTCCTGTCACAGGCCATTTATCTAAATTCTTTTAGGCAGTTAAGGGAGAGATAAAAGAAAAACTTCCTGAGTCTTCTGTTCTTAAAGTAATCAATATCCCAAAAAGGCATGTTTTGGGGTAGCAAACTCTGTTCCCCTTCACTTCCTTCTCTCACTCTCTCCGGTAAGAACTGTATCATGGTCTGATGGCTCTCCCAGCTCCTTCCCTAACACTGCCTTTAATAAATGTCTAGTTTGTCTAATCCAGTCGGGCATATGCTCCTCAGAGGACCCAGGCTAAACAGAATCTCCTACCTAGTTCCTTTCTTTCTCTCACCTTACACCTCCAGACCTCAGGACCCCAGCACCCAGCTTCAGCATCAGTGCACCTATCCAATCAACCTTTTCCACCCACACCACTACTCCCAGGCCCAAAACTGGGGGTGGGACTAAATGTTTTACCCGTTTCAACACGTCCCACTGCAAGCATCAAGTCATCCCCCTTTGCTGCTTGAATGGCCCCTCATCAAGGAAGAAAAAGAGTGTTATAAATCTACTGCCTCTAAGGTGTAAATATTAACAGCTTAATGTGCTATCTCTCCAGGGAGTCTGCTTTTAAAGAGGCCAAATCAAGAGGGCAATCACTTAACCCAAAGAAATGAATAAATCTACAGACACTTCTTGAGTACCTAAGTCAGGGAGCTCAAGAGAAGTTGAATTCAAATTTAAAGAGTATAGCTCCTGGGTGGGATTTAAATAGTGCTGCCCCTTGGCTGGGAGATCTTTTTCTCATCAGGGAGACTTAGCATGCTCAACAACACTTTGAAGGCAATCCGAGATAAAACCTTCTCTCCCCCAAACATTGTAAACATTGCATTCTTTTTAAAAGAGTGACCCAGACATGCTCTTGTTCATGCAGGGGATAGAGAGGTTTCCGTTCAGCCTGAGGCCACCCAAACTCCAGCAGGTGGGGAGAGGCTCTGGATAATTCTCTACCCTTGTCTTCTCCTGGCTCCAAGTTACAACAAGCCAGAGAACTCTACTGTGGGATGATTTATTACAGAGAGTACTGCGTCCTGGGCCTTACAAAGCACTGCCCAGGCCCTTCACTGAGCCCCATGAGCAAGTTGCTGCATTTACATGGGCTTGCTCCCCTGTACATAAGAAAATAAGCAATAGCATGTTGGAGACATGCCTTCATCCTCCTAAAAGCTGAGAGTGAAGAATAAGTCAATATCTTCAAAGAACTTTAAGATGCGTTACTCAGTAAATAATTTCCTATTGTTGGCTGTTAGGTGTCACGAGTGTTCAAATATTAAAACAAAATAAAAACCTCAAAGCACTAAATACACTGCTTAATTATGCAGCCATTCAAATGAACCTGTTCAGCGTGTGGTCTCCAAGTCAAGAAAATTACATGCATGCAGATCTCTCTTTTTTCACTCAAAAAAAAAAAAAACCCTCACACACATTCACCCACGCAAAAGCAACAAGAAAATTAACTGTGTAATGCAAAGTTAATGCATCGTTACTTTTCCGCATTTGAAACATAAAAGTCTAGAAAATTGCAGTTATAATAAGTCAAAGTCTTTGGCTCCATGCCAGCCAGCACCGTCTGGTAGAGAGTGGCACTCAAGTTATTAATCTGCAGATCTGCTCCCACTTCAAGCATCAACTTACCATGTGACACTAACAAAGGCATTTACCCAACCTGTACCTCCGTTTCCCATCTATAAAAGCAAAACAGTGCATCCAATAATTTCAAGTTTCCCACTAGCTTCACAGAAAGGTCGTGAATATTCATGAGATGTGGCTCAAAACTCTTCCTCACCCTCAGAACAAAAATCTCACTGTTAACCAAAGACATTCCAAAACCATAGGGGTGCCAGCTCCCCCAAGATGACTCACCCGCCGAAGTCAGACCGCTGAAGAATATTGGTTGAATAGAAAAGGACTTCCCAACCAGGAAAGAAGGAATTGAGCCAAGTGGCCTGGGCTGAGTCTGGTGACCATGTCTCTTGCAATGATGGGACCCAGGGCTGCTGCCACCTGGGCTGCTCACAGGGTCTTCGACAGTTTTAAATAGCCTTATTCAAAAGTGAAGGGACTGCACCTTCCCTCCGCCCCCCACAACCCTTACTCTGCAGAAGAGAGTTACCTCAAAACATGTATCTTCTCAATAAAAGAAGGTTCCTCCAGTGGGTGCTAGGTGCAGTTCAATGCACCAGATGTTTGTTGTGTTCATATCATCACCTCCTCCTGGGAGTCTTCCCTGATCACATCTGTCTCTTCTATTGTTTCCCCATTAGATGGGTCTCTCTGTGCTCCGGTAATACCTTTCATACTGAACTGTAAATATTGCCCTACTCATGTCTCTTCCTGTAAGTGATGAGTTCCTTGAGCGTAGAGGGTTGTAGGGGAGGAAAAATAATTTTTCCTCTACCCCTCTCAGTTCTTGGCTAAGATCCTGTTCAATAAAAGACGTGTTAATAACCAAAAACAAACAGAAGTTTGTTAACACGTATACCCCACGTATATGGGAGACACACAGGGGAAAATGAGTAACTCAAAGAGGTGACTTAGAATTCAGGCTTAAATATTATCCTAACAGGGAAAGGGGAGGAGGGAGACGCAGGCCTCCCAGGAGAGAGTAAATGGCTTTTAGGAAAGATGAATGGGCCCTTAGAAGAGACAGGAGGTGTGATAGTTTGTGACAAAGTTTGTCTGGGTGTGGTGTCGACCTCTAGTCTCCTGTCTCTTCTCCTGTGATAAGAGTCAATCTTCTCTGGTTGATGAAACTCCTGGGGGGCGGGGATTTGTGACCACTGAGTTCCTTTTGGAGGATCTTTCTTCAGGCTGATAAGGGAAGTTCAGAGAAAGCTTTTCTCTGCATTTGCTGTTTTTCAAATGCCTATAGCTCAATAAAATCAATATGCCAAAGTGGCATATTTTGGGGTGGCATATTTTAGGGTGGCACAAGCTTCAGGGTTATGCTCTTTAATAAAGGCCTAGCTCCTGGCACACAGTAAGCGTTCAATAAATTTCTAACAAATAAGTGAAGGAATGAGATTACAAAGGAGGATTAAGTATATATCATGCCCTCAAACAGCTAAAAATCCATGGTAGTGAATAAAACTAGAGACCAGGGATTAAAGACAAAGCAGAATATAAAAAGGTGTAACCAAAACTCTACCAGAACTTAAATGAGGAAACTGTCTCAGAAGTGAAGGGAAAAGGCAAGGTTTTGAAGAAGGCTTTAAACAAGGAGTGACATCTGAGAGAGGCAGGACCTCCGCAGTCCTTACAGTGGCCACAGGACCCCTCTGCCTTCATCTCCTCCACACCAGCCACACCAGCCTTTCACTATTTTCTTGAACTCACCAGTAATTATCTACCTCCGGGTATTTGCACGTGCTATTCCCTCTGTCTGGAATACTCTCCCCCCAGATATCCATATGGTGAAATCTCTCACCTCCATCACATCTTTGCTTAATTGTAACCTGCTCAGTGAGGCCTACCCTAACCCCTCCATTCTAAATTGCAACCCGCCAACACTCCACCAACGCTGCTAATTGCTCTTCCCCTCCTCTGTTTTGTTTTTTGTTTTTTTTCAGTAATAGCTCTTATTGAACATATGCTAAAGCAACTTTTCAGACTAATTAATTGTAAACTTGAGACCAAGTTTTATTTCAAACTTACCACATGGGCAAAGGCTCGTGAGAAAGCCAATTCCAAGATTTTGCTCATGTTTAGACCCGTTTCTAGCAGGAGGGGAAGCGGTTAGATGATATTGTTAGACTAGGTACAGTAAAGGATGTCTGGTTAAAAGCTATGAGGTCTGTCACAAGACGGATGATTAGCTGAGAAGATAAATCTAACTTCCCAAAAGGGGACCTTCATCTCGTGCAAATCCAGTGACACGACTAACACATTGACACTCAGCAGATCATTTTTCTCTCCCTCCTCCTTACAATAGAATTAGTTTTAGGAATAATTATGAAAATAATAATAATAATGGCCCGAGAAGAATCAGAAACTGTGAACACTTTTTTTCATTGATCTTCACACATATAAGCACGTAGGTAATAAAATTTAACAATGAACAAAGAAAAAACAAAATAAATATTACAGTGCAAAAAAGGAATAAAAGCAATGGGTTAATAACTTTCATCACCTTTATGTATTTTGGGGGGAAAAAGGGAAAAACTTAAACCTACATAATATTTGTCTTAGCAATGAGTAAATTGCAGTTTAATGACAAATAATAAGAATTTTCTAAAAATAAATTTCTATTTTAAAGACATTATTCAAACGTAATAAAATATCTCATGTATGGACTAAAATTTTCACTTACCAAGCAAAAATATGACACTGCACTATTCATTCTCTGTTTCATTGTTTTAAATTGCAAACACAAATAAAATCTTCCCGTGATCATATAGATGACAGAACTGAGAAACCCAAGTTCTGTTTTTTCGTCTCTCCCATCAATCTGCTATTATTGTTTATGTCAAATCTACTATTTAAACCCAAGGACATATACTAAGCTGGGGATAGGACACATGTCCTATTCCTGAGGCAAACTCTAATAATTCTGAATTTACTTGGCCAAGGGGCAGGGAAGGACACTTGGTAATTCAGGAGTTACCTGAATTAATTGTCACGTATAGAATATAATGTTTATTAATGAATAGATAATGAGAATATGCTAATTTAAATCTTACATGTGTATTAAAACTCAACAGTAACCATAATAATTGTTTAGAACTTAGACCAACAAAAGGTGTTTCCAGGGAAGAATATTGTACCACTGGCGTTGTTTAAAAGTAGCAGTCCGTGGTGCTAATTACAAGCAGACCAGCTTTCTGTCGGATTTATCACTGTTTTGTAACTCTCCCGGCAGTGCATGCCCTTTTTGCTTGCACTGGGGTGGATCTTCCCATTGTCTTATTCTTAATACGCTTCAGCTCTCATCTAACAGAGTATTCTCGAAGCATTTTATCAGAAATCTAGAAAGCTGGGTTTGGGAAAATCCTCTTTCTCATATAATAGGTAATTTACTTAATTATTTTGTTTATTGTTTAGCTCCTCCATAAGGGCAGGGGTACCTGTCTGTTTTACTCATTTTTCTATCCCAAACATCTAGAATAGCATCTGGTGCTTAGGAAGTGCTCAACATTTATTGGATTAAATTGAAAAATCTCTACCAATTCTCAGCTATCATTAATTTATGGATAGATTCTCATCCGTGTTGAATTAACTATCGTTCTCTCCAAAGAGCTATGGCAAGGATCAAGCAAATGTCTTCTTCAGTTTTTAGAATTGAGAATTCCTGCCCCAACCGCACAAGCCCTGTGTCCCTTCCCAGAACCGTGGGGCTGTCTCAGCTGATTCTCCAAATTTGTGCTGAGACACTAATTCCAGGGGATAGTAATAGCTGTTCTGCAAGAGGCGGCAGGGGAAAGAGACCCTGCGATTAAATTATTTTAGGAAATTTTGATCAAACAAAATTAAGGGAGGATTATCTTGTTGTCTTTTTCACTGTAACACTTTTCAAGGCCTATATTATATTGCCATTGTGGCTCTCTTGTATTGTTTAATATGCAGGATTTCCAAAACTTATTTGATCATATTTATGAGAATTTCAGAGAAATTCTGTACTGTAATAAAGTGGTCTCCTGACCTCCTAGCACTGTGGACTCTTGATCTGAGCATGGATATGATAGAAGAGGCTGCCTCATGGGACAGTTGTGAGAAATAAAAAAATGAATTCACAGGCAGCCCATTGAACAGTGCCTGACACATGCTCGACACACAGTGAATGTTGGCTATTGCTCATATAATTTGGTATGTGATTACCTTAACCTGAGGAACCCATAGTATTTTCCTCATCTCATTTTATAAATGAACAAACCAAGACAGAGAGAAAAAAAAAATTCGTTAAAGAAAAAAACCTAAATCTGTTGTCAGTAAGATAACTATAAGAAATATTAAGGTGATCAGGGGCCAGCCCCATGGTATAGTGGTTAAGTTCACATGTTCATGAACCCAGGGTTCATGAGTCCAGATCCCAGATGCAGACCTACACACCCCTCATGAAGCCACGTTGTGGTGGCATCCCACACACAAAATAGAGCAAGATTTGGCACAGATGTTAGCTCGGGGCCAATCGTCCTCACACACACACACACACACACACACACTAGGTAGATAGATAGATAGATAGATAGATAGATAGATAGATTAAGGCGATGAAAATTATAAGCAATGAAATATAGCTTTTCTGAAAATTTAACATAATACTTTATAGTAAGGTTTATCACTCTAGTGTTCCCATCAACCCACAGAAACATAACAAAATGCCAGAATAAACAGGGTTCATGTTCCCTGGAGTATCACTTTTGCTTCAAAATTTTGGGATAAAGAAGTGAACTAACTTAACTAGTCATTTTAAATATACATATTTTTAATGAAAATATTTCAGAATACAATGCAAATACTTGTGAAATTTAAAGAAAAACATGAACATTCAGAGAAATATTTTCTGCCTGCAGGAGGCAGCTTTGACAAAGGCCTGAGCCCCCGAGCATCTTTCTCCTTCCTCTGACATGAGGGACACGTTGATGGAAGCTCCGACCAAGAGGCACTGCCCAGTATTGAGCCCAGAACACAAACAAAGCAAGGAGGAAAGAGCATGTGCTCTCAAATGTGATTCACGATTCAAATATATTTTAATATCTTA
This sequence comes from Equus caballus, assembly GCF_041296265.1. NCBI lineage: Eukaryota > Metazoa > Chordata > Mammalia > Perissodactyla > Equidae > Equus > Equus caballus. The sequence goes on from NC_091688.1 coordinate 75,253,778, forward strand.
TTCTTTTCACACTCTGAGAAACCATCTGATAATGTGATTGTTTTGTAAAAGACTAAAACTCTTCAGACAATATGAAGATTTTATAGCTATTGCACAGATTTAATAAGCAAAGACTTGCTAGCAAGAACTAAGTTCATGCCAAACCACTGGACAATTTAATTCAACACAAGACTCCTCTGTTTAAAGAGCATGTAATTGCCAATTTATATAGTCACCAAGACGAAAGGTTTGCTAAATGGAGTTCTGCAAACAAACATAGTATGGAAAGCTTTATCCCCAAGAAAGATACACCAACAATGAATGAAACTAATCATTAATCAATCATGTACCTAATTCATTCCGAGGGCTTCTTTCAACTGCACAATTATATCAATGAATAAAATCAAACCCACCTATGTTAGTATTTCTCTAGATCTTATCACCATAAAGCTTTTAAAAATCCTTACGAACTCAACAGAACGTGTAAAATGAAATTGACATTATCTTAAACAGTATTTGATTGTTATTCCCTCCTCTTTTATAAGGATTTCCTTTATGGAGAATTACTCTTGAATAGCACTGATCTTTCTGAAACTTTCCCCAAGTGCTCCCTTTAAAAACTTAGAGAGGTTTTTATTTAATGGATGAACAATATATAGCACTCCTTTTGGGGTGTGTTTCAATTAAAGGCATTATACTGTAAAAACTCATTCTGCAACTTTCTTTTTCCCACCAGGTTGTGATTTTTGAGATGCATATTGCTACATAGAGCTATGTAGAGCTATTTCCACTGACTGGAAGAAAACACTCAACATTCTCAGTAGAGGATTTTTCTGGAGAGCTGGGGAGGGGAATGAGACAAGGGATGAAAGGCAAAAGGCATATGAACTTTGTCTGTAATGTTCTCTTTATTGTGTTAAATACTGAAGTAAATCTGACAGAATGGCAACAATTGTTAATTGTGTGTGGTGTGTACCTGAGTGATTTCCTTGTGCTTTTCTGCAATTTTTAAATTTCTCAAAATTAAGTAAACATATTAAGAATTTGAAAACGTATTCTTATTTTCCCACTTAGGTAAACAAAGATACATTTTCTTCTTTTTAGAAGAAAATCTAGGTCTACAAGATGGCAGAGCCCTTGATTCTGCTTCCTCCTTCCCACCATTCCTTCAGCAACTGCTGTTTAAGGGCCCGCTCCATGGCAGGTGCTGTCCTAGGTGTGGGGATACAGTAGTGAAAAGATGAAGCGCCATCCTCAGAGTTTACACTCTTACAAGGGAGTGGGGCGATAGACAATGAACAATGCAAATAAGGAACTACCTGGTATATTACAAGGTGATCAATACTATGGAAAGTAATAGATACCAGTGCTAGGGGTGCGGGTGGTCAGGAAGATGTCCCTGAAAAGGCGACACCTGAGCAGGTTGAAGGAAGAGACGGTGTGAGCCACGTGGCTATCCGAGGATAAAAACATTCCAGGCAGAACAAAACGGGAGGCATCACAATCCCTGACTTCAAAACATACTGCAAAGCTACAGTAATCAAAACAGCATGGTACTGGTACAAAAACAAGTGCACAGATCAATGGAACAGAATTGAAAGCCCAGAAATAAAACCACACATCTATGGACAGCTTATCTTTGACAAAGGAGCTGAGGGCATACAAGGGAGAAAAGAAAGTCTTTTCAACAAATGGTGCTGGGAAAACTGGACAGCCACATGTAAAAGAATGAAAATTGACCATTGTTTTTCACCATTCACCAAAATAAACTCAAAATGGATTAAAGACCTAAAGGTGAGACCTGAAACCATAAGGCTTCTGGAAGAAAACGTAGGCAGTACACTCTTTGACATCAGTATTAAAAGGATCTTTTCGGACACCATGCCTGCTCAGAGAAGGGAAACAATAGAAAGAATAAACAAATGGGACTTCATCAGATTAAAGAGCTTCTTCAAGGCAAATGAAAACAGGATTGAAACAAAAAAACAACCCACTAACTGGGAAAAAATATTTGCAAGTCATATATCTGACAAAGGCTTAATATCCATAATATATAAAGAACTCTCGCAACTCAACAACAAAACATCAAACAACCCAATCAAAAAATGGGCTGGAGACATGAACAGACATTTCTCCAAAAAAGATATACTGATGGCCAATAGGCACATGAAAAGATGCTCATCATCGCTGATCATCAGGGAAATGCAAATCTGAACTACACTAAGATATCACCTTACACCCGTTAGAACGACAAAAATATCTAAAACTAATAGCAACAAATGTTGGAGAGGTTGCGGAGAAAAAGGAACCCTCATACACTGCTGGTGGGAATGCAAACTGGTGCAGCCACTATGGAAAACAGTATGGAGATTCCTCAAAAAATTAAAAATAGAACTACCATACGATCCAGCCATCCCACTACTGGGTATTTATCCAAAGAGCCTGAAGTCAGCAATCCCAAAAGTCCTATGCACCCCAATGTTTATTGCAGCACTGTTTACAATAGCCAAGACGTGGAAGCAACCTAAGTGTCCAGCAACAGACGAATGGATAAAGAAGATGTGGTACATATATACAATGGAATACTACTCAGCTGCAAAACAGAACAAAATCATTCCATTTGCAATAACATGGATGGACCTTGAGAGAATTATGTTAAGTGAAATAAGCCAGAGAAAGAAAGATAATCTGTGTATGACTTCACTCATATGAGGAATTTAAAATTATGGACTAAGAACAGTTTAGTGGATACCAGGGGAAAGGTGGGGTGGGGAGTGGGCACAAAGGGTGAAGTGGTGCACCTACAACATGACTGACAAACATTAATGTACAATTGAAATTTCACAAGATTGTAACCTATCAGTAACTCAATAAAAAAAAAAAAAAAATTCCAGGCAGAAGGAAAAGCAAATGCAAAGGACCTGAGGTGAAAGCATGCAGGAAGTGCTCACAAAACAGCAACGGAGCCAGTGGGACTGGATGGGAGTCAGCAGGGATGTGTAGCAGGATGTGATGTCACATGCGTAATGTGAGGGATGGGGGGAGGTGGCTGGAGGGAAGGCCGATTGCACAGGAAATTGTGGAGTCTGCTCTAACCTCTGTGCCAGTGCTACTCAAAGTATAGTCAGCAGACCAGCAGCATTTACGTCAGCTGGGAGTTTGTTAGTAATTCAGGTTCCTGGAAGCCACGCCAGACCTGCTGAATCAGAGCCTTTGGGGGTACTTGAGCTCTCCATGTGATTCTTATTTATGCAAAACTTTGAGGAACACTCTGTAATTAAAAGAAGAACCCACTAATCTTAGCTTCAAAAATCTGAACTGAAAATTCGCTTCTGTCCCTTACGAATAGTCTCACGTTAGACAAATTGCACAAGCTGTCCAGGCCTCTGCTGCCTCATCTGTAAAGCAGACAAATTCACGTCTGCCTCCTTTTAACTAAGAGACCGCCTTTGACATTTTTTTAAATCAAATTTGACGGTAAATGTTAAAGAAATGTGGTGACCATAAATCTCTTGACAAATGTGAGTTTTTATTATTATGAACATGAACCCCCAAGCCTGTCCCCCTCAGGAGTTTGCTCTTTTCCATGGGACACCCCCCCCCCCCCCCAATGCTGGTGGGCTAGTTAAGACTTGCGCATGAAATGCTTAGAGTGAGTCTGGTCTGGTTTTGTTCAATTTGGCCTGGAGCCTCGACATTTGAGACTGCAGCTGGTGTGGTGTCGTTATGATGTATATGGTACCTGTCCTCACTTTGGCAGGCAAGACCCTGTCAGCCAAGCATTTCAGACTAGGATAATGGGACAACAGAGATGCTGTGGGATACTTAGCCCAGAACACTTCCATCACTCTTTCTACCCCAAAGTATTTGTTATGTCTTTTGCAACCAACTCTTGTTTGCTGTGACTTGGGGAGGACACTGGATTTGGCGTCAAAAGAGAAGGGTCCAAGCCCCCACGTTTACTACTTATGAGCTAGATGACACGGAGCGCTCTCGTCACAGTGCCAGCTTGCCTTCCCGCCTGCGCCTCAAGTTGGTGGGAGATTAAGCAAGATGAAGTACTGAAAGCTCTCTGTAAAAAATAAAACAGCATAGGGGCTGGCCCCGTGGCCGAGTGGTTGAGCTCGCGCGCTCCGCTGCGGGCGGCCCAGTGTTTCGTTGGTTCGAATCCTGGGAGCGGACATGGCACTGCTCATCAGACCACGCTGGGGCAGCGTCCCACATGCCACAACTAAAAGAACCCACAATGAAGAACAACAAAGAATACACAACTATGTACCGGGGGGGCTTTGGGGAGAAAAAGGAAAAAATAAAATCTTTAAAAAAATAAAAAAATAAAAATAAAACAGCATATAAGAAAGTAGGACATTGTTATCATATCCACTTCTTCTGTCAGTCAGTCAGTCAGCCAATAAACATCCAACAAATATGTACCAAATCCACAAAGTAGCTGGCTCTGTGCTAGGCTCTGGGACACAGCAATGAATAAGAGAATAAAATCATGTGTGGCACTTGTATCCTAGTATGGGAATAGAGAGAATAAAGGGCAGCATAAATAACAAATACAGTCTGTGAAACGGTGATAAGTGCATTAGAGAAAGATAAAGAAGAAAACGGGGAAGACGGAATGTTGGGGGGAGGGGGTTACAAAGTCAGAGAGGGTGGCCCGGGAAGGCCTCCTCACTGAGAGGGCAAATTTGACCAAAGACGTGAGTGGGTTATGGAGTCCACCTCAGGAGAAGAGCTTGTTCAGACCAGTTCCGGACCTAGTTGGTCTTTATATATCTGTGATCCAGAATACTTGCAGAATTTTCCCTATTTGTCAATGTTCCTACCCTCTTGTATCACTTTTGGGGTAGGTGGCTGACTCTCATCTATGCCATGGGTAAATTGCACAAAGGCACAAACTCAAGCCACGTGAGCAGCTTACTCAAGAACTTTTTTTACTGAGGCCTCTGGGACAGTGCCTGGTTGTTGAGTGAACTCTTCTTCTGCCAACCCCAGAAGCCAGCAGCTTTCCCTGGATGTAAGAATGGGAGCCACAGACTGGATAGACTAGAGACAAACTCCATGTCCACCCTGGTTTTATTGTCAATATTATTGTTTTCATTCTATCATTAGCTCCCGTTTGCTGAGCATCTACTGCGGCTTTAGTATTGTGCAATTGTAATGAGAAGAGGAACAATTATTGTTTTACAAAACAAATGAGTATAGCACTTTCACACAGTAGAGGAGGGACAGAATTCACATCAGGTTAGATGGATTCCCAAGTGCATTTTTAGATTTAACAAAGGTGGACTCCAGAGCCTAGTGTGAAATGAGAGTGTTAAATGCACTGCATAATCAAGTAAGAGAATGATTCTGTTTTTCAGTGGAGATTGGGGTTTAAGGGACCTGGAAATATGAAGATTGAGAGAAGGTGGAAAGGACTGTGGGAGTGGACCCCAAGAGATGAGAGGCTGCTGGAGTTGAAGGAGCCAGACAGCAAATAAGAATTCCTGGGGCTGGAATTGGCAGGGAGTTTAAGGACAGTAAAAACAAATCCTGCATTTTAAATATATTTTCTATTTCATGCTGTAGCTCTCCTCCATTATGCAATCCTTCAGTAAAATCTGTTGTACACAACAACTGTGTGATATTGTCTTTAGGGAATGAAGGAGAAGGGGCTATATCTGCAACAGCAGCTCCAGAAAACAAGATGGCAAACAAGGTCTTAGCAGAAACAGAAGCTGAAAGCTAGAGACAAGCAGGCAACTGTGAGTCGCCACCAACTGCACCCCCAGAGAATCCTTGGAAATGTGAGAAAGGTGTTGGTCTTGCCACAGTCTAAAGGATGGTAGCTCGACTCGTATGTTTACCCTTAAAGTCAAGGTAGGTCTTAAGTAGCTGAGGATGTGGGGGCCAGAATGTCTCATTGCACAACTCCTGGTGGTACCATTCACTTAAAGGTCTATGTGCAAGATGGCAGCCCTGTTGGTAACACTTACGCCACACATACCTCATCTCATTTAATCTTCACTTCACTTCTGGTAGACAGACGTTAGGATCCCTGCCTTCCAGATAAAGAAACAGACTCCAAGACAAAGTCATTTGTCCAAGTTATTATGTATCTAGGTGAAATCAGTATTAAGATTCAGTTCATTCCAACCCCCAAATCCATTCTAGTTCCATTCATCATCTGCTCCCATGAAGTGCTGAATGGGAGAGGGTCCTCCACACACAACGCTTCATTGCCACTTTAGGACTACACTCTTCCACCTCAAGTTGGGCAGCAAGAACCTACAGAAACTCAAAAGGACCAAATAATTCACTAATTTGGAATCACAGAACCCCAGTTAACACAAATTTACGCAAATATGTACATATGGGGTCTGAATAAAAAACAAGCAAAGTTAATAGGCAGAAGTGTAGAGGAGTTAATAAGTGGAGGAAAATCATGGCGTTTGAAGGGCACCACTTGCTTCTGCTTTATTCCTAAATCTAAACATCATTGCATTTAACTACATTATGCAGTTTCCTAAGACAACTCCAAAGGATCAGTATGCTTTCCTGGTTCCTTCCCTTTCCCCTGTGAAAGCTACAAATGTAATCCATTTTAAATGTCACCAGGGTTTTAGACTGACCATAGCCAATCAACTCTCAGCACCAGAGGAGTTCTGAGAGCAAGTCAAGTCTTATTTCACTGGAGCTTTTCCACCTTCTCCATTATCTTCTTCTCTCACCAATAACATCCTTGATATCTTGTGACAAGTTGATTGCTTAGGATAAGTGGAATCATTCCGTGTTCCAGAGCACTCACTCTGATGTACTCTCTCACACTGGATCCCAAGAAGCTCGTCTAGACTTTGGTAATGATCTGGGAGACTTCATCAGGGAAAGACAGGAGGTGCTATTAGTGGTAACTGAGAAGGGGGGAACTCTTCTCTTCCCTAGGTTAACTCTCAGTTATTCTTAGCCACCCAAGTAAAAGTACCAGAGATTACAGAAACTGATGCCTATTCTTTGGTGGGAAATCTATTTTTGGTAGTTCAAATTTCTCCAGTTAATATTTGCAACATAAAGAAAAAAGGAAGAAAGCGAGAGGAGTAGAAATAGGATCATTTTTCTCTTCTTTCACACAACTGTTGTTGACAATCTAGATATTTCTCTGCTATAATAATCCAAGCCATGAAGCTCCTCCCACACCATGGGGACATTTCTGCAGGAGCCCTCGCCTTGATCACCTGCACAGATCTTTTCTATTTTAGTTCAAGTTGACATAGAAGTCATTATATCCCTTCTCTGACTATTCTCACTAGAGCTACCTAGTGAAAAATACAAGAAGCACTTTGGAGGCTGAGAGAGTTCCTGTCTCCAAAATTTACTGGCCCTCTATTCTGTGGAGTGCAATGATCCTGGAGCTAATCGCAGCTCGTGGTGGGTGGATCTGTTAGGAAGCAAACTGCTGAAGGCAAAAAGGAAATGTATTGGTTCATGTCAGTGAAAAGCCTGGGGTAGGTCTGGACTGGCAAGGCTGGATTCAGGTGTGCCAATGTTATCATCAGAAAGTTGCCTCTGTCTAATCACATCTCCCCACTTCATGGCAGGGAGGCTGCCATCAGCTCCACGTCCATTTTTTATCATCTCATAAAACCTACTAGAAGCAGAGTCTTTTCCCAAAAGTTCCAAAGAAAATCGTAGGATTGTATTTCATTGCCATGACCTGAGGGGGTAAAATGGGTAGACCGTGTGCCCACCCAGGAGCTCAAATGAGGTTACAGACTGAAACACATAAACTGTGAATCATAGAGAATGTTCCCAAATGAAATCAAGTTATTATTACCAGAAAAAGAGTGGGCAAGTACTGGGAAGACAAAGACCATAGTCCACCATAGGGAGATGAACGAAGGTGCACTATCAGCCCACCAACTAGCATTAGCTCATTTCCAGCTGACCCTAGAATCTGTCAGGTGTCCCATACTCAGTGTTTTGGAGGATCTTCAGAACCAGATGGTAAAGAGAAGAAGGACACAGTGTACACTCTCCAGCTGTGTTGGAAAAGAACAGACATTCCTCTTTGAGGAGCATAGTCACACACTCAGCCCCAAAGCCCAGCACTATTCCTAGTGGACAGCTCCTCTTCCTCCTCCAGCCACCCTTGCTTGTCCTAAGGCTGCAGAGTATGGCTTTTTGTTGCTACTTTCTTTTCCCTTCCAAGTTGTCCTTGATGATCACCAAAACCTAACATTCTTTTAAAGTCCCCTCTTTATTGATGGTGGATCAGCTACACCAACAACTAACAGACTTTTAAGTTCAGAACCATAGAAAAAACATCTGAAACCAGTCACGTCAAAACAAATCTTACATGCAGCAGCATCAGAGCAAAGATCAAAAGTCAACGCAGTAAGCCAGATTTTTCACTGTATAAAATTGGAGGGGGCAGAAAGAAACACTGCAGTTTGCCCCTGATGCTATATCTGCTTAAAGATGATTTTAGTTCCCACACTCCAGGGGACTCCCGATGTCCCCCCCCCCCCCCCCCGTACTGAATAAATAGAATCAAAAGTAATGGTTCCAGTCATATACTTGTTGATTTGTTATTAAGAGATCCAAAGCCTAAATGGACAAAAATAGAGTTGGCAATCATGGGGAATATTCTAGTTTCCTTGGGCAGTCAAACAAGGAAGAGATATTTTAGGGATGCTCAAGGTGATCCAGGAAGGTCTGCACACAATGTGGGATGGATGCCAGTATTATTAGCTATATCTGATAGATTCTTCGGCTACAAATAATTGAAATTCACTCTGGCTAGCTTAACTGAAAAGATTTCTTGAAAAGCTACAGTGTGGCTCACAGATTTGAAAGAACAGCTAAAAAATGGATTAAAAAGGGGAAAGAATAAAGGTCACACTAGGGATCAAGGTAGCAGGAGCAAGTTGATATCCTGACAAGGCACAGCTCAGATAAATCATCTCTAGCTGCCTTTCCATCCAGGTACCATTCTGTTGAGTTTAGTGTCTCAAGAGAAAAACTGATTGGCCTGGATTGGGTCACGTGTCACTGCCTGGCTGGAGCAGGTGGGAGTTTGGGAGGAGGGATGAAAGACATCTTGACTGACTGTCCCACCAAGGTTGCAGCCATTGAGGGGAAGATAATTCCAAAATGACATCAGGGAACTATTAGCTGAAGAAGAGGGCAATGATGCTCAGCAGAGAAAGAAAGAGAGAGAAGGGAGAAAAGGAGGAAGGGAGGAGAAAAGGACAAATGAAGAAAGAGAGAGGAAGGGAGGGAGAGGAGGAAGGAAGGAAGGAATAAAGAAAGGCAGGCCAGGAGAGAGGAACAGAAGGAAAGGGAGAGAGGAGAGGAGAGGGGAGAAAAAGGGAAGGGAGGTGAGTGGAGGGGAGGCAAGAAGGAGAGGACAGCAAGAAAAACCCTCCACCATACTGTAGTCCTTTATTTCTACTCCATAATCTCTCTGTGCATTTTCCACCTCTGTCACATAAAGATAATCATTATACCAACCTCCCAAAGTATTGCAGAATTAAATGAAATAATGTTTGGCGTGTAGTAAGAACTCTATAAATGTTAGCCCTTTTTAAATTGTTGTTATTATTATCTCTACCACATGAAGTTCAATTCACAAGTAAGTAAAGCCTTGGAGGAGGAGGGGGACTCTGAAGGCAAGTGGAAGGGAGGCATTCTGAGCAGGAGCACCGGGGCAGGAAGGCACACAGTGTGTGGAGACTCAGGAAGATGGTTATCTGGCTGCACTGAAGGGGTGATCAGGGCAGCAGAATCCTCTGCCCTTCAAAGTTCTCCAGTGGATGCTGTTGAGCATCTTTGCCTCCATGTAAACCCTCCGGGTGATCTTAGAGGCCTCCAGAGCCATCAGGCTGCGGATGAGGAAAATACTAACTGAACCAGCTTGTGCCTGGAATAGCTACAATGTCACACTCACCAGCATGGGATTGGGATTCGGACCTCAGATTGAGTTCCGGCTTGAGGTCTAACTGGTTGTATATCCTTGGGGGAACTACCAAATCTCTTTAAACTTCAGTTTCCTCAATTGTCAAGTGGAAAAATAAGAGTATCTTTCCCATAGGTTATTGTGAGAATTAAATGAGATAATGCAGATGCTATATGAACCACAATGATTAGTATTATTAATAGATTATCTCTTGTTATGAAGAAGCTAGGAACCCCCAGCCAACCCTTGGAATGGAGCATGGCTAGAAGAAGGACAAACTTATCTAACACCTATGTCTGAGGAACTCCAAGTTCCACTGAATTGCCTATGCTTCCATTTGCTCTGGGATAGTCTATTCATTAGTTTAATTTGCCTTCAGGTGAGTTCCATACACATGTATTACTTTCTGTGAGTCACGTGTGGGCTTGGGCACTGGAGATACAGGGTGGGCAAGACATACTCTTTGCCCTCAGGTAGCTCATGGTCCTTCAGGGTGACAGAAACGAAACATTATGAAGGTAAGATAAGTGTGCAGACAGGAACAAAGGGAAGTCCAGAGAAGAGGCAAAAATTGGGCCCAGCTAGAAATCTGAGAAGCTCTGCCATAGGAAATGACCCCTGAGCTGAGTCTTAAAGAAGGAATAAAATTTGGCCAGGTACAAAAGTTGAGGAAGGACATTCCAGTCAGGAGAAGCAAGGCCAAGGCAGAGGGGAGTGAAACTTCACGGGTCTGGGGAATCACAAGCAGTTAAGCATTGTGTCAAGTGCAAAGCAGCCAGTGTGGAGCCAGGAGAGGTGGTGCTGGGTTGTTCTCGAAGAAACCTTTGTGTCACAAAGCCCTGTGTTATTTGTTCCCACTCATCTCCTGGCTCACCTCTCCCATAGCTTCCCCTCTGCTCAGCACACTCACATAGTGACCCGCTGTGCGGTCTTTGAAGGCAGTACATACATTCCCAGCACGTGTGTGGCCTTAGCCTTTGCAGTTAGCTCTTTCTTCCCACAAAATTTGTGTGTCTGGCTCCCTCTCATTAAGGTCCAAGTTCAAATGCCATTTCCTGAAAGAGACCTTATCTAACCCCCCAGTCTACTCTTTCTCTTTTCCACCAGTCACTCAACTACTTGACCCTGGTTTTTCATACTCTCTTATTCTTATTTAAAATTATCTTTTTTATTTGTTTGCTTGTTTGACGTCTGACCTCCCCGTCTCACTAGAATGAAAGTTCCATGAGATACTTTACCAGTTTTAGGTATAACTCTAACACCTAAATTGGAATCTAGTACAGTAAATATTTGCAGTGCCTGAAAATGCCGTGCCAAGACACATCGACTAGAGGTTAAGAACTCGGTCTCCAGGATTTAAATGGTTGGATTTAAATCCCTCTCCACCACTCACAGCCATGTGACCTTAGGCAAGTCACTTAACCTCTCTTTAATTTAGTTTCCTGTCTATAAAATGGAGATAATTATTGCATCTACTTCATAAGAGTGTTATGAGGACCATGTAAAGTGCTTAGCACAGTGCCTGAAACACAGTAAATGCTCAATAAATGTTAGGCATTTATCCTGTAAGGGAAAACACTTAAGGAACTATTATCAAAGAGAAACAGGAAACCATCTGCTTCTCTGAGATAATTGCTAAATTCTCTCTTTGTATAGGCTTAACTTACTTAAAATAATCAAATGACCAATCATCCAAGATAAACAGTGGAGTAATGGAAAGAGAAACATAATGCAGGGTGTCCCCAAAATGGAAAAACTTAGGAGTGCCGAGGTATATAAGGAACGTAAGCTGACAGGACATTGTCTAACCGTGAAAGTGATGTAGTTATCCATGAGGTCTGCATCTGAGTTTTCAGCAAGCATTTTAACACATGAGTGAATACTTAGTCCATTGGTGAATACCAGTCCATCCCATCCATCTGGAATGACTGACATCCCAGATATATCCGATGAACAGGTGCACATTTCACCACCACAGCCTCTCTGCACTGCCCATTACCATGCCTTCTCTCTGCTATGCCAGCACAAGTTTCCCAGGTCTGTCACACTTGGCTTCTGCCTAAGTCTTCTCCGAACAATGGCAGTCAGGATCCACACTGCCCAGCAATCCCTTCAGTACAGTTGACTAAAGGAAAGCTCCAGCAGAGTAGAGGTGTGATCAGAGTTGAACCAGCCCTTCATTTGTTCTGTTCTTAGATGCCAATTACACACAACCCAGAGCCAGTATTGACCAGGGGGAAAGGAGGATAGTTCAGGTAAGAACCTGAAATAAATATAACCCCCAACGAAGCACACTATCCTTCTAGGAACTCTGTTCCTATGCTGGTACCTCAGCTACACAGACTGCCAGCCAGCCCATCTATTCCACACACAAACATATGCATATACATAATAGCAGCGAAGTTTCTGGTGGGCATTTCTCAGCAAGCAAGTGTAGTATTGAAAAAATAGAGACTTGGGTTGAAGTGAAATGGGAAAGGGAGAGGCATCCCCATCAGCCTGCTATGTTTTCATCACTAGTATCAGCAGCTCTGTTCCATCCTAAAGGGGAAGCGCTCTCTTCCCCATCATCATGTCATTTTTATTATGCCAAGAAATGATAAGGCAAAACCCATCATCACAAACCAGCCTGTGAAAAGCCAACTAACAATATGAAGTTGAAAATGAAGAAGAAAGTCCTACATTTCCTTTTACCAGTAGGGGAAAAAATGATGAAGCCCAAGGCAAGCCCCCATCACCATTCAGCAGTCCATCTTACTTTAAAATATACAGCACACAGACTGAACAGGAAGATTTCTGCTATGCACGGCAATTGTTCCATTTTCTGTATTTCATAACCTGCAATTTTGAAGCCATGCTTGGTACACACGCTTGTAAAATAGTCATATCAGATAAAAGCAGAGGGATGCTAAACTATTGGAAAATAAATCAAATTCTCAGCAAGCAGTTATATCCATCATGTTGCAGCAAGCACACGTATGGTTTAAGCTCTGTGCGCACAGTCTATCCATTGTAATGATTTGGGGTCAGGATCCTGCCACATGCATTTAGCATTCACTAAGTAAGCCCAGGAGTGTAGCAAGCAAGAGTGTAGAGCTGCAGCTGGTGGTCCTGGAAGTTGCTCTCAGTGCATTTGCTTGAGTACAGCCATTGTATCTAAGGAGCAAGGTGGGGAAGAATTAACAAATGCACAGAATGTGACTGTTTACGAGGTGCTTACATGAGCATTCTCTCACTTGATCCTTAAAAGAACCTCAGGAGACAAATGGAGAAAAGCATTCACGTGTTATAGCTGCAAAAAGACACTTGGAAACATCTGTAAAATGTTGAGAAAAGATTCAGAACACCCATCCACATCCACTCGCCTTCAAAATTGGGAGTGGAAGTGTGGGAAGGACGTGTCTCAGCAACATCTTGGCCTAGATCCAACATATTCGTATTTGACTACAATAAATATTCCCTTTCTTTGACTTTTTTTCTTTTAATACAAATAGGCTAGTTTGTTTAATTAATTAAATAAGGCTAGTTTGTTAGACAATTGTACAAGACTCTGTGATGCCTCATTTAAGCACCAAATGTGAAAATTACTCAAAGAGAGGAACCAAAGTTTATAAATACCATTAAACAAAAGAACTGCACATCACACAGCATCCTCTTATGGGGTCCTGAAAATTATTTCATAATATTCGGATATAAAAAGTAGAGAAATTGATGGGGTTGGCCCTGTGGCCGAGTGGTTAAGTTTGTGGGCTCCGCTTTAGTGACCCAGGGTTTCGCTGGTTCGCTTCCTGGGCACAGACATGGCACCACTCATCAGGCCATGCTGAGGCGGCATCCAACATGCCACAACCAGAAGGACCTACAACCAGAATGTACAACTATGTACTGGGGGACTTTGGGGAAAAGAAGAAGAAGAAGAAAGAAAAAAAGAGAGAAATTGAGAAGCCATGGATTTTATTAGAAAAACAAATACACATAAAGTTTCAAATTCTGAATCTGAACCTCACAGTAAAGCCAGGTCTGTTCACATGCTACATAATTCCAGCCTTAGCCTCATCAATACCACACTCTCCCAGAGATGAATGGCCAATGATAAGCCTCCAAATCCCTCAAAACTCCACTCCCTTCCAAGATGAGCTCTTCTAGACTCTTTCCCTCTCCACTTAGCCTGGACTCCAAATGTGGTCATCTGAATCATTTTCTCTTCAACTTCATAGTATACTTTTACCATTTGATGAAAACTCAACCCTGGAGCCATGCTACAATCCACATTCTTCACCTCTGGAGAGGATACCAGGATTCCGCAAACTGGTGGCTCCTATGCTAGTCTTCTCAGGTTGCTATAACAAAATACCATAGACTGGGTGCTTAAACAGCATGTATTTATTTCTCATGGTTCTGGAGGCAGGGAAGTCCAAGATGAAGGTGCTGGCCAGTTCAGTTCCTGGTGGAAGCCCTCTTCCTTGTTTGCAGACAGCTTCTCACTTTGTCCTCACATGGAAGAAAGAGAGCTCTGAGGACTCTTCATCTTCTTATGAGGGCACTAATCCCATCATGAAGGCCCCACCCTCACGACCTCATCTAAACCTCATTGCTTCCCAAAGACCCCATCACATAAGAGGTTGGGGCTTTAACAAACGAATTTGGAGGACACATTTCAGTCCATGGCATTACCATTTCTAATTCTGGATGTATATCCTCTCCAAGGCCTAATTCTTTTACTCATTCCTGTCATATCCCCTTTCTTAAATTTATACATGAAGCCAAAGAATTGCCCTGGTCACAGCTGAGGTTATATAAGAATAATGTCACTAGCACACGTGGATAAAAGAACAGAAAAACAGAAGCCAATTATTAAAGAGTACACATAACAAACCCTTTTAATGATCCTGAACACCCCTCAGGTGCTCCCCTAAAGTTTTAAAAATTCTCCACTAATTAAAATTGTTTTCCCCAACAGCTAGCAATTAATATAAATAAATATTAATTTCTTTTTAGTCTTCACATTTTAGGTCTTATTTGCTATTTTGGTAATTATGTTTCTCTCTACTTTTCAATATAAATGTAAAATATTTCCTATGCATTATGGATGAAAAGAGTTGTGTGAGAAACCAACCATATGCATATTGGGAAAAATGCTTTCTGAGGTCCAAATAGCATTTTTTTAAATAAGTTTATAGAGAAGAAATAACCTGTAAGTTGGGGATTATCCTGTAGAAGACATCACATTCACCAACATAATATTAGAGATTTGAGGCAATATAATTAAATTTAGAAAACGTATTTTCAAATTTAATAAAAGGGAAGGAGACATACACAAGGATCAGATGACAGCAAATACCAATGTATATTTGTTGATACTCCATAAAAGTGGAAAACTTTACTGTAATGCCAGAGTTTCCATATATTAATTGAAGAATAAATCTGTCCAGCTTATTAGAAAAGTTTATATTTGCACAAAACAACTTTATTATAAATGTGTCCTAGGAACCAACACTATTTCTGTAGCATTTAGAACCAAGATGGACAATCAGCCAAAAGGAACGATACATGAAACCAACCAGAAAGATCTAGAGATATCTTTCCCTAGAGTAGATACAGTCTGCTCGAAAACCTCCAGTTGTCAATTGGAAACTCTAAGGCAATTCCAAGGACTCCTAGTCTCTTGCAGTCCTGGAGCAAACCTTCCCCTGCCCAGAGTAGGCAAGATGTGTCTGGACCTACCTGTCACATTAAAAAATTAAAGAACACTTCGGGTCCTGCTGAAGAGGATGTTCAAACAAATCTATTACTGTTTCCCACACCCTACTCCTTCCAACCCCACCTTCAAGTTCTAAAAAACTACTAGTAGAGCTAAAGTAATCTTTGGAAGAGATACCAAATGATACATGATTACTATTCACCGTGTCTTCTATTTCTGCAAATTCCAACAACAACCTCCAGGAGAATCAGAGCTAGAGTATGGGCATCATGAAGTGAGTATTGCCAGGATCCCGATGAATTTCTATCCCCCATTTTGAAATCATCTTCCCCATAAGCCTCTTACAAATCAAACAAGGTCACTGAACTGGAGGAAAACCAATTGAAAGAAAAAGCCTGTGGTAGAGGACAAGGAGGAGATGCCCAAACCCTCCCAGCTACTCCATCATTTGAAAGCATTGCCCACCTTCCTGGAGCTTTTGATCAATTATTTATCCATTTAGTGATAAGGGTGAGACTCACTTATCCCTGACCTTTTTAAAAAGACATTAGGGGATGGTAATGCTAATAACATTAATAAGTTAGTTTATATACCATCTTCAGTACAACGAGTTCCAGGATCATAAGTTTTTGGATTTTAGAAGTTTGGGATTATTAAACTTATCTTCTCTGTGGTTTTTTTTTAATTCAAATGTGAACTATTATGCCTACACATTTAAAAATATGCCATATAAGTTATGTTAAAACTTACAATAAATATCTGTATTAGAAGAAAAAATATGTTCTCAAAGAAATTAACATATGAAACATAGTAGAGACTCGATAAATACATTTAAAGTGAATGAATGTTGCCACAACTAGAAGGACCTGCCACTAAGATATACAGCTATGTACTGGGGGGATTTGGGGAGATAAAGCAGGAAAAAAAAAAAAACAGATCAGCAACAGTTGTTAGCTCAGATGCCAATCTTTAAAAATAAATAAATAAATAAAAATAAGATGAATGAATGTAGGTATTTAGAGAGTACTAATCTGTACTAAACCTAATGCTTTGTCCACATGCGTTATCTCCTTAGTGAGGTATTGTTCTTACTTTATGAGTGAGAAAAAAGGTACTTGCCCAAGGACACAGAGCTGATAAATGGTGACACTGGGACTCAGGGAAATACTGTGTGTGGTTGGGAGATCAACACTGAGCCAGTGTCCACCAACCTAGGTGCTAGCTCTGGCCATGCCACCATCCTTCTGTGACCTTGAGTATGATTCTTAATTCTTCTTGTCCTCAGTTTCCTTATATAAGGTTCTCTTCCAGTTTGAAAATCCTGTGGTTCTATAAATGCATGCTATTCTACACCTGCATTTCAGTTAACTGATCCTTTCAGACAAATGGCTGGATGAAATTCTCCCAGATGTGATATAAAACCATGCAGTTCTATCGTGCAACACTCTCGTATTAGTCATGCCTTGAGTGCACTACCTCGATTTTCTAATCCATGCAAGTGCTTAATTTGTAGTATGTAATTTGTTCCCTTTCAAGTTAATATCCCTGTATTATAAAAATCAATAAACACACATTGAAAATAATTACAAAGATATAAACCTCTTACTTTGCAAAAATACGTGGTAATGCATGCATTTTTCTACTCAGCAACATTTACTATGTGTTAAAATGATGCTGTATGCAATCTTAGGCAGAAGAAAATGTTTCCTAGGGAAATTTCAAACATCCACACACAAAAAAGAGAATACACATAATCAACATAACGATCTCAAGAATGGAATCAACAGAAATAAAATCGCCTTCTTTGGCTCTTCTGGGAGAATAGCTGGTTAAAGATAAAAATCAATGCTAGCAAGAGGGGTGCTTCGTTAGCCGCATCAACTTACTGCTGTTCAGTGGGTGCATTTGTTTATGGCTTTACAACTAAAGCATTGCAGGATCAATGAAATTGTTTCGGGGCCCTGGATTTCTTACACTATAGAACAACGAGTGCCAACCTCATGTGGGCTGATGAGGCTGGCAGCCTGACAGCACAGGCCCACGTGGCGGGAGCCTGTTTCCTAGGCTCTGACCACTGCTTCTGAGGAGACCTTAAAGCCAGACTACAGTGGATGCAGGCAGTAGGATTAAGCATTTTACAAAGTCTGCTTCATGAGACACTCATTCAGGCCAATTAAATTTGAGAAATATTGCATTTCTATCCCCTTTCTGAAGGATCACAAGTCATATTAGCATATTAAAGTCTCTAAGAAGTCCTTTGTAAAGATACATGCTTAAATTGGTTTAGGACACAATCTCAAAATTTGTTTACCCATAGAAGCCCCCTCACCCTGACATCTAATACCTCGCAAAGCATTCCAGGGAACACACTCTCTTTAGCTGCTTCTAGGACTTCTGATTCTCTGATGTGAAGATTGAACAAGAGAGGCAAGAGGCACTCCATCCATGGGTCACCTACTGTGGGCCCAGCTTTACTCTTTGGACTTTGCATGCACAATCGCACTTAATCCTAACAGTAATCCTGTGAAATAATATCTTATATCCCCATCTGACAGATAAAAGAACTGAAAAATATATGTAAAACTGACTGAGAAAGATGCTCACAAATAAATGAAAAAATCAAATTATCAATATATATTTATAAATATATGCATATATCCATTATATACAGTCTTGAGTAAAGATTGTTAACCAGCAGCATATTGGTATTTTTTTAATTAAAAAAACATTAGTTACCAACATTTAAAACCCAGGAGATTTCAAATTTAAGAAAAAATGAGCTTTAGTAATGAGGGGTCACTTCCTGTGGATAATGTTCTTCTGATGCTAAGTAGCAGCTGTCCCTTTAGGTAAGGCCTGAAATCTCGACTTCCCCAAACCCCATCTGGCTGACTTGACTCACATATGCAAGCTGTCTGGTCCACACAAACATTCAGGTGTGTGATATCTAGTCTAGAAGGATATATACCAAAGTGCTCTGAAAAGAAGTATTGAGGTTGGTCCTAGGTTACAACAAATCAGACCAGCTCCTGCTCTCTCAGATCTCACACTCTAGTGGGAAAGGCAGACTCTTACACAAGGAATTTCATAATTGCTTGGAAAGTATTAAAATGAGAAAAGGAAGGGATACCTTGGGGGATCAGGATTGGAGCACATGGAGGAAGAGATTTTTAAGCAGAGAACTGAAAGATTAATAAGTGGTGTCAGGAGAACAAAAAGGGGGTAAAGAGTATTACAGGCAGACCCCATCAATAAACATTTACTGAGCAACCTCTACAAGCTTATCATCATCTGGGGAGACAAGACAACAGCCATCAGAAAGAGCACACATGATGTCGATGATCCGTATTTGAGGTTACTAGTTTGAACTGGGAACTGAGGCAAGGAAGTGTTCTTCTACAACAAAGGCACTCAGACTGGCAGGAAGAAGGCTGAGAAAGCAATATGATATAATAAGAGCAGACTGTTCCTCAATGCATTGCAAATTCTGGTCCCCATCATGCACAGGGTCCCTGTGTCCAAGTCCCTCACACAAAGGGAGCCCTTTAGCTCTGTTTGCGTGGAAAGAATGCATTAGGTGAGCATGTCTGGGGGCAAGGGGTTGTCACAGGGCCATAGGAACAGGTAGACCAGAGATGTTTGATATGCCAGCAAGTAATGTGTCTGCCCCACCACAGCTCCTGAAAAGTTGGGTCCTCTGATCTTTCAGTCCTGCCAGGACTTATCTTCCCAACCAAACATAAGGTTTGGGTCTTTTGAGTTTATGATCACTTAAAATGTTTCAAGAAATATGCCTGGCAATGATAGGTATGTATAGTTTCATCTAATCTAATTTAATTACAAAATAGGTAATTAGGTAGGAATTAGCATCCCATTTTATAGAAGAGATGACTGACACTCCATAGTTACACACCTTACTGACTGTCACATAGCAGTAGTAGTAATTGGAGGAGCCAAGACTGAACTTAAGTGTTCCAAACCCAAAGCTTTCCCCCTAAGTCAGGGTTTTGCAAACTGTACGTTAAAGATCCATTACTGGGTCATGACATCCATTTTGTAGCTTGTAATAAGCATTTTTAAGTGAAATAAGATAAAGTAGAATAAACTATCCTGCTTCACACACAGTAACACTAAATATTGTTTCATGAAGTTTTTGCTTCTGATTTATGTTTCTACTGAGTCCCAATGTAAAATTATTTCTTACTATATGTCATGGTTGAAAAAGTTTTAAAGCCATTATTCCGAGATTTTATAAAGGTATATAAGAAAGCAAGTCACATTTAATTTTACATCCAGTAACTGACCCCTTTTTTAAATAATAAAATTACCCAAAATCAGATCTGCTCTGAAAAATTAGTGGATTTATGATCATTATATAGAAGAGGGTGCTAGAGGTAAAGATTAAAGAATTTTATCAGGATCGTGGGCTATGGTATGATAACAAACACCTAGGTTAAAATCACAAAGGTTTATTTTTCAAAACCATTACGTGCCCAGGTGTTCTGTGCCTTTCTCAACAGGGCCCTGGCTGATGGGGACTCTGCAAAAAGTGCTTCCACAGTCACCATGGCACTGAGTAGTGGATGGGACGGAATAATGTATTGTCTCTCAAGCTTCCACATTTCAGTTACACGTGTCACTTCTCATATTTCATCAGTAAAGCAAGCCCTATGGTCACACTTAATTTCAAAAAGGCAGCAAGTACAATCCTATCATGTGTCTGGGAAGCAGAAACCCCAAATATTGGATGAACAGCACTGATGGCTGCCATAGGAACCTCTGTCATGTACACAATAGTTGAAGCTATGAAGATGAATGAGATCTCGTTACATTCCCTGGAGGAAAAAATGCCAGAACACATTTTAATAATATCACCCCTATACTCTTATTTCCAAAAGCCCTACTAGTAGCTTAAACTCAAAATGCCCTAAATTAAACTCATCATCCTCCCTACAAAACGAGTCCCTTTTACTGTGTCCCCCATTTTGGCTAATATCATCACCATTCACTTTGTTGCCCAAATGAGTCACCTTGGAGTCATCCTCAATTCCCCCTTGGCCTGTGTTGGCCCAGCCAATCAATCACAGCCCCTGCCTCCAATAAATATCCCACAAATCCATCCTTACTTCATTGTACCCACTCTCATTGACTTGGTGCCAATCCACATCATCTCAAACAAGGCTAGTACCCTGAATAAGGCTATATTTCTTTTGTAGAATATCAAATTTGGAAATCTGTCCTTTAAAAATTGACCGTTCTTGTGCCATACAGAGTTTCCACAATTTTTTCTTCCTATTTCTTTTTTGTATATTTTGCAAATATCTTTTCTGAAAATTATCCCTATAATGGAAAAACCCAGGTATGGATATGATTAAAGAAGAAGAAATTTAGAGAATCCTTCAGAGAAGAAGCGCAGGGAAAGATGGGCAAGAAGAGTCAGGGATACTTATACAGCTACTCTTTCACGCAAGAAAGTCACCTTTTAAGGTTCTCTGTGCAAGTAATTTGGAGAGTTTATAGTTTTATATTAAAGAGAGAGGCTGATTCTTTGCAGAAAATTTTTATAGTGTTCCAGGAGTTGAAATTGTGAGACTGAACAAAGTCTCCTAGGAAGAAAATGACAAAAAGGAACAGAAAGATGAAAAGTAAACTTGGGATGTGCATATACGGTTGAGAGAGGTATAAGAAAGAAGCAAAGCCAGAAAAAGACAGAAAAGAAATAGACAGAAAGGTAGGAGGAGCAGGGCAATGAAGTGTGTGCTACAAGCAGCATGATCAACTGTGTAAATGCAGGTGCAGTCCAGGAGAAAAACCACCCCAAGAGCTTTTGATTTGGTCATTGGGTGGTTGTGTCCTCGGAGTCAACAGACCCACTGGGAGCATGAAAGGGGAGATAGAATTCAGGCAGCAAGAAGTAAGTAGATGGTCCTGTGGTAGCAAAGGAAACACATGCCACCAAAAAGTTTGATGCTGAAGTCAGAAAGAAAGACAGCTCCATGAGGCAATGAGACCAAATAAGATGTTGTCCAAAATAAGGAAGACATGGAAATGATTTTTTCGACCAAGGGGAAAGAGAGAAAATGGTAGAGAGAAAGACAGTACATAATGGAAGGATACTCATTTCCTATGGTCTACCCACCCACACCATAAGCCACTCATGGAACAGCAGCTAAGGATGAGTAAAATTGTATTTTTATCATTCCGTTTTTTTCCACCATAGCCCTTTAAATGTTCTCATTATTTCACCTAAAATTATGCCATATAATAACTAAAAAAAAAAGACTAGTTCACATTGATAAGAAATATTTCTAACTGATATTTTTGGTAAGGTTTCAAACCCCATCACCCCGCCTAAAAAAATCTCCACTGCTTTATCAAGATAAATTTTGAAATAATAACAATATTCACTAACATCTATCTCATCCTTATCATGTGTTAAAACCCTTGTTAATTCTTAACACAAATTTATGAAGTAGTTGTTAATGTGTGCATTTCATAGATGAGAAAACCGAGACCAGAGTAGTTAAGTAATTTGCAAGGGTCACATTTACTCCACTCTCTAGTATTCTTATCCACTATAGTATAACGACTCAGTTAGCAATTCATCATCATACATAAAAGCTAATAACAACTTTGGAATTTTACTGGGTTCAAAATACTAAAAAGTTGAGAGAAAGTTACAAAGTTTCTTTTCTCAGCCATTAAGATGAGAATCAAGTAGAAGTTATAATATTTGCATTCATCTTCCACTAGCAGTTGATAAGAATGTATATTTCCCTACAGCTCCATCAACAATGTGTGTCATAAAACATACAGATTTTTGCCAATCTCATAGGTCAAAAAATGTCACCTTAGAGTAGATTTAATTTGCATTTTTCTATCGAGAAAGCCTAGGATTTTTTGATATATTTAAGAGCCATTGAAATTTCTTCTTCTGTTATTTATGTGTATCCTTTTCCAATTTTCTACTATATTTTTGCCTTGTTTCTTATCCATTTCTTATCCATATATGTTGGAATGATTAACCCTTTAGAATATAAGTTGAAAATTTTTGCAACTTATGTTATCTTTTGACTTTGATTATGGTGTTTTATACAAGCAAAGTTTTTTTTTTTTTTTAATGTAGCTGAATTCATCCTTCTTTTCTTTTAGATTTTGTGTCATAGTTGGGGAGGCTTTTCCTCTCCAAGGTCTTAAATGAATTTCCTTCACCCCCATGTTTTCTTCTAGTACTTTCATGACTTCCTTTTTTAACTTAAATCTTCGATCCATTTGGAAAGTATTCTACCATAATGGTTGAGAAGGTTTAAGTTTTTTTTCAGATATCTATACAGTCGGGCCAACACTAATTTTTAAATAGTCTACTTTCACCATGTACTACATTACCATAATATATTTAGCTCTATCTCTGTACATATCTGACTATTTTTAGATTTTCTACTTGGTTTCACTGATATGTTCTATTCGTTTACCTAGAACACTGTTTCATCAACTTAAGTTTTAAAATGTGTTTTGATATATGGTATTGCTTGTCTCATGTCCCCACCATGACCACCAAAACAAACACAGACAACAACATTGTTCATCTTTATCAGAGTTTTGTTGGCTTTTCTTTATTTTTCCATGTGAAATTTGGAATTGAAGTGTCTAGTTTCAAAAAACAAAGTCTTATTTTTATTGGAATTAACTTAGAAAGATGACATCTTTATAATACTAAGTATTTCTATTGATTTGTTCAAGGTTTTCCAATAGACTTCTTTTGTGTTCCTTAGGAGTGTTTGAAAGTTTGTTGTTGTTGTTGTTTAAATAGATCATTCTAACATGTGTTGTTAGGTATTTAATATTATGAGTAGCTTCTACAAGTAAGGTATTTTTTTCATCCTATCTTCTGTTCGTATATGAAAGCTATTAATTTCTTTGTACTAATTTTGTTCCCACTAATTATCGAATTCTTTCTTTGTAGTATTTTTTCAACTAATTCTCTTGAGAATTCCAGATAAAAAATAATATTAGTTTTATTCCTTTCTTTTCAGGTACCTGCTTTGGCTAGTACCTCTCATATAATGTTGAAGAATATTAGTGACAGTGGACATCCTT